>NC_080435.1:24919232-25591850 GCF_028018845.1 Melospiza georgiana
ATGCAAGTTCTGGCAACTGCATCATGTACAGGAGCTTCTTTATTTTGCCTTTGTTTTCTTGGGTTTTTTTTGGCAGTTAAAACACGCAAAACTTTTTTTCCCCCCGGCTTTGCTGCCTTAAGGGACACAAACTATATCTTGCCTACAGCAGTTTATTTCTTTGCACGGCAGGATCTAGCACTTTCACATGCCTAGGTTAAATGTCCTGCTTCAGGGTGCTTAAAAGTGATTGATAGCAGGTCCTGAGAAAACAAATACAAACCCGGAGGCAGTGGCAGAGGGAGGTCAAAGGCAAAGGGCCAGCGGGGGTGAATGTGGTCAAGGGGGTGGCAGGCTGCAGAGGAGGCTGCAGGAATGGATCTGTGGGGAAAATGCCCTAATTTTGCATTGGCTCTAAGTGTTCCCAGCCAGTTCTGCTGCCAGGCTGGAGGTGTTTCCAGAATTTTACAAACCCCAGGCTAGCACAGGGGACAGTATATTAACTGAACGTGCACATCAGCAGGGCGTGCTGCACAAGCATTGCAGACAGACGCACATACACATTTACGTGGGCTGCTCTCCTTGTAACCAAAGCCCTTCTGCTTAAAGGAATAGTGAAAGAAGTAATTGAATGGATTACTTGTTAGAATTGTTATACTCGTACTGCTTTTATTGGGGTTTCTGATTTTGGGAGGCAAGATAAGGAAGCAGTGTCAGGGCACAGGAGTGGGAGCCTGAATGATGTCAGAAGCTGCTCTTTCTTTGGTTAAAGAGGTTACCCACCTTCATGAAACCAGGACTGCCAGTGCATCTGCCTCTGCTGGAAATGGGGTTTGTCTAACAAAGCCTTCCCTGGTTAATTTGCATTAGCTTGCACTGGAGTGTTTACCACTAGTGATGTTTCATGGTTCAAACAGCGTAGAAGTGCTTTGATTACCAAGTAACAATAATCTCTATATCCAATGTCCAAATGAATGCAGGTGTCCAGCCACTGGTTTTGCATCAGGTACAAGAAAAAAAAAAAAAAAACAGAATAACATTTAAAAATGGAAGCATTTTATGGCAAAATACAGGCTGTCTCAGAAAACCACAGAGACAGTGAGAATGCAGTTTGCAATACTGGCATCCAGCAATATCAATGGAAATGGTTGAAAAAGAATCTCAAAATACATGGAGCATTTGTGTACAGTCTGCTGGATTCAAAGGGCTTTTTCACAGAAGCAGAAGTCACTCTTCTTTTTCTTGATTTCCCAATAAAGTGGGAAACATTTATACTAATAAGCAAAAGGGAAAAATGTTGGTATTACCTACACTAAAAAGAAATTTTAAAAAATTATCAAAAACATGTCCTTCAAAGTATTTTGACTAATTTTTACATGCTAAAATCCAACTTCGTAGACACTAAAATAGAAACAAATTGCTTATACTAACAAGTAAATATTCTCCAAATGAATATTATCATTCCATGTGTTTGATAAACTCTGAGTAGGAGAGGATTTATATCTCTACAGTGTAAGCCAGCCTGGATCTTGCAAGACTGCAGTTCTGATTGTGGGACAATAAGTGAATATTTAGGAATCTCTAACAGTAACTTTGGAAATAGTGACAAGAGACAGTTTTTCTCTGACACTAGGGCAGATCCCATATGAGGATGAGTTTTTAGAGATGACATCTTAGAGATGAGAAATTCCTCAGTTGCAGCCTGTTATTAGAGGGGTTATTAGAGATCCCATCACACCTCTCACCCCCTATCAAATAAATGAATGGTATCCAATCACTCCACAAGTAAAATCTTTGTTATGTTGGTGCTTTGGCTGACTTGTTCAGAATTTTATTCTGGATGTGAGTTGATCTATTTTTTAAGAGAAGCCCTCTTTGTACCTCAGATAGCCTCAGGTGCTGGTGTGATAGACTTACTGTGTGCAGACTCAGTCCAACAGGGTTTAGTGGAATAAGAGGTGATGGGCTGCAACTTTGTTCATGTTTACATTTCCATATTGTGACATTAATGCTGTTGAAAAGTTTCTTAAGTTTCTCCTGCTGATTAAGGATTGAACTTTCAGGATTAAATTTTCATTACACACTTTTTACACACCAGTGAGGTGTTACCGGTACATGTGAAATGCCTTTGGTAGCTTGGATTTTTGAGTATGGAATTTCAGCATTATTTTCTTTCTTTTACCATTATTGTCTTTCTTTAGAGAAATTGCTCATTTTTTTCCATTCACTTCACATGAGACAACACCAGACAAGAATGCTATCAGTAAAAGCAGTCACATCCTCATTCTGCATTCTCCACAAACTCACAGAAGGAAAAGAAAAATACACCCTTACTTACAGAAAAGTAGAAAAGAATCTAGAAGTCCTTAAGGCACATTTGGCATGACATAGTGGTGCAAAGGGGGAAGAATTTGGCCTTCATACAAGCTGAACTAGGGAGCTTTTATGCTTGCTGCTGCACAGAAGTCTCCAAAGGATGTGCAAGGTTTCATGTTTGACTTAGGGAATGGGGAGTTCATTTGTCCCCATTCCTGTTCTAGAATGCAGCAAAACTCTTCTGGTCCAGGACTGTATGTAAACTGAGATAAGACTACCTCTGCCTTCCTAAGGTTTGAATTTTGCTCTGCTGTCCACATTTTCTAGAGTCAAGTAGTGACAGGAGCAGAGCAAGAAGTGTAAGAAAAGGGCAAGGTCAGGAAGAGAAAGGAATGGGGATAAACACTTTGCTTCAGGTTTAAATTACACTTATGAATCCCTGCTTTTTTACCCTGAAGCCTTTCTGTGCTGTCCCAAGGCTCTGTGAGTTTATATGAGCCAGGTCCCCCACCCAGGCCTGGCATGGCAAAGAGGTGTCCAGGAACTCTCTGCTTGTCCTTAGTGCCTGCTCAGGCAGCTCTGCTGGGCCCCCTTCCCTCTGGGACAAACAGTGATGGTGTGGGTGCCCAGGCACATGTGTGCAGCCTCCTGCACACCCTGCTTTGTCAGCACTCGGCTCACTGACTTGGCTCCTGGTCAGCGAGAAAAGCTGGGAAATGCACAGCTCACATTTTCATTTACTTGCTAGTACTGTAATGCAGGAGGAGTTAGGGGTACAACAACAGAGATGAGATGCAAATTTTCTTGTGTTAGTTCATATTCCAACTTTGCCAAAAGAAGGGAGACTGCTGAAGATAAATCAGGAATGTTGATCTCTTATTTATGGTTGGTTTTTGTGTGATATCACGACATTGCAAGAGTGAGAACTGACACTTAGAGAAGAATCTCTTTTGATGTAGAGATATCAAAATACATTGTGTGCAGTATCATTCTTTTCAGGCCTGCTCCAGCCTTAGAAGAATTGCCACTTTTGCAGTCAAATCCAAGTAACATCTGCTCTATGCAACCAGTCAATATTGTGGAAAAGTTCAAAGAATGAAGATCATTAGTAGTGTCAGCTTTACAACCAGAAGGTAATGGCATTGAAGTGAGCAAGGATAATACCCAACAATACCAGGCTCATTAACCAGTGATTTATCATGATGAAAAGACCTGTTTAACCTTTAGTCTTCACATGCTTTCTGTTTTTAACAAAAAGATCTATTATTTCTAGTTGTCAAGTGATAATTTGTGGGTTGTTAGAGGGATGTATTAAATTATACTTTAAACTATTATGCACAATTACACAAATATTGCTTTTGCAATGGGATGAGTTGATGCTAAATATGATTTTTATTTTCCCCTCCTCTTATAATTTTGTTCATCCATTTGGGAAGTGAAATGATGGCATTATATATATTAAGGATACCACTATGTGACTTCTAGGCAAGTTAAATCAAATTTTATGGCTGCAGCAAGTGTCAATGTTGTTTCACAGGAGTAGCAAAATCCACATAAAATATTTTAATAATAAAATATACCAGTGCAGAAGTCTTGTTTGTACCTCTGAATAAAGAGGTGCATGGAGCTGACTGTCCCATAAAACTAAGTTTCTTTTATGCCTGTGTTGGGTTGTTTCATTAATTGATTTTATTTTTTTAAAGACAGCACTGCTGATTTTAGACTGCTTTTGGCAGCTGCCATGTAACCTTTTCTTACAGAGAAGCAGGCAGCACAGCTTCTCCTGAACCACAACATCTGTGCCTTGCAAGCAATAAGCCTCTTGGAAAATGTAATTGTACCAAAATGTGGCAAACTGTATGGTGACTTTTGTGAGGCAGAAAAACATCCATCAAGGGTTGCAAAGTCCATGAGACCCATTTCAATCTGATTAGATGATTTGTGATCTAATTCAGACTTGCATTTCAGGTCACTGGAAACATCATATTATTCCTGTCTAGTTCCACATCTTTTCTACCCATTTGGTGCTCTGTATGAATTGATAACTGGTTTAGTAATTCTCCAAACATTTTTGTACACAAATAGACTCAAAACAAGCTCCAGGAGCAGATAAAACAGAATGATTGTGGGCTTCCTGCCTGTCTTTTATGCCTGCATTTTGTACATCATCCATTTGAAGGTATTGATGTTTCATTTATAAATTTGAGAGAAATCAGCATTTAAGTTAGTAGGAGCAAAATGAGAGGGCTTAACATGGTAGTAGAGACATCATATACAATATTCAAAATGAACAATAAGGAAGGATTTTCTGATCTATAATTGTGATTTCTTAGTTGTAGGGCAGCTTGGTAGTTTACAGGCAATGCAGTATTTGTGACAGAGTTCTTCTGAAGTACACATTTAATTGCAGTACTTTTGAAATGAGCAGAGATGTGAGATGTTTTCTTTCCCTCCAGCTTTAACACAGATTTCAATCAATTATTGAGAAAATGTCTAGGTACACCTTTTTAAGTAACAAAGATTCCATATAGATCTCTGTAGGTACCCTCTTTCTCTCTGTACCTACAATACTAAAATACCAAGCTCTGTTTTCTACTGCATTTGTGGTGTAAATTTTTAGGCAGAACACTTGAGAATGTTTCGTTCTTAGTGATGCTGATCCCCATCTTCTTTATGATCATTTCCAGGTCTGAATAAACATTTGGAGATGTACCACTGTTTACCAATTTGACTGTAAAATAATCTTGGTTGTCAAAAAAAAAGTGAAAATCTTGCTGCATTTCAGAAAAAGTTTGAACTGAAAATAAGTCATAATGATCTCTTTTTATCTAATATTTTAGTAGAAGTGTATTTGTTCATATTTCTGGAGTGCTAGTTTTGTTATTCTCCTGAATCTGGAAAAAATCAAATCTTTGTGTTCCTTCTGCAAGGTGACCACCCCAAGCACCATGGTGAGAGGGTGAGCTGAGCCTCCCTTGCTTCACCATGTATTGAATAAATGTTCAGTGAGAGAGAAAATGAAAGATAAGACTTGAAGGACCTCACAATTAGGACCCTGCTCTGGCAGAAAAGGACACTCCTGCTGCTGACTTCAAATACATGTTCTCTTTATGCACGGTGGGAATGCAGTAATACAAGAGACTGCAATCACAAATCGAAAATCAGACAGCACACAGTCATTGCATGTCCTGGTGCCTTTACAGTCAGATTTTCTCTGAATACAAACTTTCTCCCTCTTTTATAAAAATTTTTTTTGGTATTTCTATGGTTTGTGTTTGATTAGGAAGCTAAAAACCTCCGTGAGTCTGAACTGAATGCTTCATATAAATTGGACTGAAAAGCCCACCACGTACATATTTGAGAGGATCAGGCTCCTGACAGACAACAGTGCTTTTATAGGATTCTATCTCAGCACTTTCCCAGGTATCTTGTAACAAATGTGGACCCTTCCCTGTCTAACCAGCAGTCTCTGATTGCTGCTGCTGCAGGACCCAGCAGATGGGGTTAAATTCAGAAATTTGACCATTGACTCCTGTAGGAGCAGGATCTCAGCTTTTGTGGGAAGGGCAAGGGCAGAAAGACAGACATCTCTGAAAGGAAGAAAGGACAACTTCTGTATAATTTTTTTCCTGTTTGCCTTTGTAGTTACAAGATTTGAGCAATTGACTGCAATATTTTCAAAAAACAAAAGCATCTCTCTCTCCTGGTTTGCAATTTTGCCTGAAAAAGAACTTTCAGTACATTTTAGCCTGTGGAAAAAGCCTGCAGGGCAAAATGTGAATATGCATAAGCTTGTAATTGTCCTTTAAAAATGTGGAAAACACCCAAATCTTGTGTTTGGCTTTCAAAAAATTGCGAATTATGTGGCTGTGAATTCTCACAGGGAGGGGCAAAAGAAAAACAAACTAACAAGAAGAACTTGATAGGTTCATCTTTTGTTTGCAGCTATTTGTAGCACTCTAGTGGTGACACCAGAGCAGTTTCACAGTTGTAACAAACACC
Organism: Melospiza georgiana; assembly: GCF_028018845.1. NCBI lineage: Eukaryota > Metazoa > Chordata > Aves > Passeriformes > Passerellidae > Melospiza > Melospiza georgiana. The sequence continues at coordinate 24,925,530 of NC_080435.1, forward strand.
TGCTGTTCTTGGGTTCCATTTTGTGCATTCCTGTTTTCTCTCCCATGGACCAAACATTTCAGAGTAGCTTTCCTCAGAGATGCCTCACATGCAAGTTCTGTTGTACATCTGGGTGGAAATGCACCCCTCCAAATCCTGTGCAGAAACACCGTGTACGGGATCAGGAGCAGCACAGTGCCCCTAGCAGGAGCCAGTGTGGGAACTGGAATGTGGTTGAGGCATTGTCTGGGCTTTTCTTTGGGGTTGTCTGTCCAGTTAGATGGACTTCTAGTAATTTTGCAACAGTGAAAAATGGATATTCTTTTATCACCAGCCAGGGTCTGTGCACAAATCACAAACAGGACAGGACTGCTGGGAACTGTCTTGAGCTGTTTGATTTTCCAGCATCAGCCTCATTCCATGGTTATGGCAATGGGAAGATGCCACCAGCTCACATCCCAGGCAGCAGACAGAACTCAATGTCACAACTCACTTTATAAGTTTTTGCCCAATCACACAAAGCAAAAGCACATTGACAGTAGTTCCATCCAACCACTATAAGCACAGGTACCTTTGGTTAAACAATGCTTGCTTATTTCAAACACAATACCTGCTTGTGAGCCTTAAAACACAATGCACACAGCTCCATTATCAGGCTTCAAACTTACTAATATCTTGCTAGATAAACTTTTCTGTCGCTTAGGGAGTTATTCTAGACAAGTGTTAATACACAGACCACTGTTCTATTTGTCCTTGCTTTTCTACTTTTTAAATAATTTTTCTGCTGACCAATCTCATGGCTACTGCTCAGCTCTGATCACAGTTCTGCTGTCTCTGAGGCCTGCCTTTTGCAGCTTTCCCTAAACCTCTGATTTTATGGATTCCCACATTCTATTCTTATTGAGGAAAAAAAAAAAAGCGTAAGAGTCGATTTTATTTGGATTTCAGTCTCAATTGGTCTAACCAACTGAAGCAGCAGCATGAACAGGAGCAAAGGAAAGGAGGACTAGTGGCTGTGAAAGATGTGCTGAGGGCTCAGAGGCAGCCCAGAAACGCAGGGCTGGCTCCCCCACAGCTTGGCACATCCGTGGTGTCTGTGCACACACATTAAAATGACATTAAAATGCGCCTGCTCTCAGAACCGGCTCCCTGCACTCCCTCCACCCTGCTCCCCTCCCCATCCTGCACCGCCAACAAAAGGTTTCCCACAAAAGAAATTCTTCCTGGTTTGTAAAACAGTTGTGTAAAACTCGGACTGTAAAGGCACAGTTGAGTGCTTTAATGTGGAACAGTTGGGAGGGTGGGGAATTGCTGGCAGGTTGGGACAGGACACAGCCATGGTGCCCCTATTCTGTCGGGGCTCTGCTTAGTCACACCACCTGCTCCCCCTATTCTTCCAGGGGCAAACCAGCCCTGACAGGATGAACAGACGGATGTTTAAGCTCAATACCTTGGACACACTGCACCAGACGGAGCAAGGGGAGCTTGATAAAAAGATAAATTAAGTGATCAATAAAGATAAGGGACCTGTTTAGCAGTAAATGGCGGGGACAGAGTGGGCAGAACAAGGGGTGAACGTGTGTTAAATAATGCAAGTGTGTCTGTGGGCACACACAGGCTCCCCAATATAAGCTCTTCCAGAGTCACTGATGCTGTTTGGTGCTTGCTGGAGGGTGGGGAAGGGGAAGAGAGAGGGAGCTGTGTCCAGGGCTGTCAGTGACCCATTTGCACCTCCCACCTCTGTGGCAGCTGGGAAAGAACAGCAAGGAGCAATGAGGTTCTGATAGAGGATCAGTAACTGTGCTTTGACCGTTGATGGACAGTTAAGTGATGCAAAAGCGTGGACTCATTTTAATCACCTATGACAGTCAGGAACAACCCTTTGTCCTGTCATTTTGCCCAGCACAGCAAAGGTGTTGATTTCAGGATCAAACTTTTAACCTCTTCTCTTCAAGAAGATCTAAAAAGCAACTTACAATCACTTCCCATGACAACTGACCTGTGACAGGTACAAAAGATGCCACAGATACAAATAATCACGCACAGCCCAAATGAGAGTTGGTTTTTAAATATGAGCATGTCTCTGGTTCTTCTCTAATGACCCAAAAAAAGGATGTGCTTTTCTCTGTGAAAGACTCAGGGTTACAATTACACTCATTACTGCCATGGAAGCGATGATGTTTCTTACTGAGCTGCAACTGCCCTGTGGTGGCAGCACTCAAGGGAGCAACTACTCTGTGTTTAGCCAGGGGGAACCCTGGAGCAAGCACAGACACAGGGAAGATGATAACAGGTGTTGGAGGTTTATAACTTGCCTTGTTCTTGTGCTTAGGCCACTAGTATCAGCCACTCATTCAGGAAATTGCACTTTAGGTCTTACTGATCATAGAATAGTCATGCAGTTAGTAGGGACCTACAACAATCATGCAGTCCAGTGTCCTGAGAATTAGCAAGCAAGGTGCTCACTGGACTGGAGCTTTTTGCACTCTCAGCTCTCACATTATGGTCCAAACCCCAAAGAATAAACCCCAGTCCATTAAGGTGATCAATCTTTTCTGCTCATTGTTGTCCCACCATAATTACAGACATTGTAATTCTGTTTAAATAGATAACTGCCAGGTTTTCCTGTTACATAGCTCCTATCCTTTCCATTATTTTATTTGTATACCTGTTATGCAATGCTGGTGGTGTAGAATAAATAGTAAAATGCTGGGAGTTTTTCGGGTGTCATTCACCAAAATGTCCCAGGATGTGAAGGTGAATTTTAGGGGTACAATGGGGCAAATCTAAAAATCTATTTCCATATTATAAAGGTATATTGAAGTCTGTTCCTTTTCACTGGCAGAATAAAATGCAGAGCCCTACAAGACACTGTTGGGTAGGCAAAAGGGGCAGGGAGATAAAGTCAATTCACAGAATTATTCAGCCTTTGAGCCTTGGCGATGGCTTGTAAGTGCAGCTGAGCCTCAGCTGTTCTCTCAAGTGTCATCCTGAGGTGACACTTGGATTTTTGCTTTGCAGCTGAAATGTTTCTCACTGAGTGTCCCCCACAGCTGATCCTGTGCAGCTGTGGGGCTTGGGCAGCAGGAATGCATTTCCTGAGGGGAGGGAGGCCAGCACAGCTGCATGGACACAACTGCTAGGGCCAGGTGCTTCCCATCACTGTGAAGGTGGAGGTGTCCTCACAAACCATCCCAGCATTTCACACAGAGAGCACAAGGCAGCAAGTGACAGGACAAGAGTTAAGGGCCACAGGATGCACTAGGGGAGGTTCACTTTGGATGTTAGGAAACATCTCTTTACTGAAAGGTTGTCAAGCCTTGGTACACAGGCTGTCCAGGGGAGTGGTGGGGTCACCATCTTCGGAAGTGTCCAAAGATGAGCTGGACCTGAGGACGTGGTTTCATGGTGGGCTTGGCAGTGGTGAGTTAATGGTTGGACTCCATGATCTGAGAGGGCTTTTCCAACCTAAATGTTTCTGTGATTCACAAGCACCCCACAAGTCTGTGGCAGTACAGGTTAGCCCAAACTTACAGCCCAAACTGGGAGGTCTCCTGTGCTCCAGGTAGTGCTGTCACAGCCTCTCTCCAAAGGCCACCTCACATGACACAGGTTCCACTGACACCTTGCTGATCTCATTAGGAGGATCCCTCTTTTTTTTTCTGTACACTTCTTTTACTGATCATGAGAGTTCCAATATAAAGATGGAAAATGTAGATAACCTGGGTAATGAGCTTTCCGCACATTTTACATGTGAGCCACAGGCTTGTCACAGACATCTTTTATGAAAAATCCTTTCCTTAGGATTTTTCTTTGTGAGAAGCTGAGAGGCCTCAGGAACAAAATGTAAACAATGATTATCTGCTGCTGTGGAATGCAACAGGTGCAGCTGTGATTGGTCTCATGTGGCTGTTTCTAATTAATGGCCAATCACAGTCAGCTGGCTCAGACAGAGAGTCTGAGACGAAGCCTTTGTTATCATTCTTTCTTTTTCTATTCTTAGCCGGCCTTCTGATGAAACCTTTTCTTCTATTCTTTTAGTATAGTTTTAATGTAATATATATAATAAAATAATAAATCAGCCTTGTGAAACATGGAGTCAGATCCTCATCTCTTCCCTCATCCTCAGACCCCTGTGAACACGGGCACACAGACTCTTTAGGGGTACCTGGTTGTATGCAATATGGAAAGCTGGACAAATGTTTGGAATAACTCCAGCAACTGAGAGATAGTGTTTCTGAACCAATGTACAGATCATTTTTTTATTTCCTCCCACATGAGACAGTGGAGCTTTCTCTCAAGGTGTTTCTTGGCTGCCCAGAATCCCAGGGCTCAGCTGTGCTTTGGAGAATAGCCTAGGCTGGATTTTGTAATAGTATTTCCCCTCTTATAATGGTTTTTTGGAGGGTTGGGGGTAGAGGGAGAAGGTATGAGGGAAAACCAGCTTCCTGCAGTGTTGTTAAGGGCCTTTGGGAGTCTGAGTTCAGAGAGTCTGAACTCTCTGTTCTTGGCAGGAACGAGTGGCTGCCACAAATGTCATGGTAGTGTTGGACATGGGATGGTGATGATGACTAGAAACAAACTAAATTGTCAAAGATGGCAGAAATTAAAATTATTAGCAGATATCTTCGTGCAAAATGTTTCCACTTTAAAAGTGAGTTTGGTCTTCATATACAAAGGATTGAAGTGAGGAGAAAAACAACTCACTGCCCTCATTCTGTACTTCATTCTCTCATTACTCACCAGCAACAGAATTGACAAGGAGATGACAGCTCTGTGAGAGTCAGGCCCTTTTTCTGGTTTATGAATTGCACCTTGTTAAGCTTAAGCATGCAATGAAGATTTTTTTGGTTGCCAGCAGTGATGCTGAGATGTCTGCATGTGTGCTAAATGAAAGTGACAGGAGAAGGTTCAGTGCAGTACACTGATAGAGCTGGGATGAATGTGGGCTGGCTGAACACTGGGTTTACTAACATCTGATCCTTGTGGGCACTGAGGGATTTCAGCAGCAGGCAACTGCTGTCTGCTTTGTGCAAAAAGAACTTAGTCTAACCACATACTCACAAACTCCATAAAACAGATCCCTTCTTTGGTAATTACCTGATTAATGGCTTTTCTCTGTGGGATTATCATTCCTGGTGAGCCTGGCAATAAAGCTGGTTATTTTTATGAGATATTTTATGAATCCAACTCCAAGAACAGCATGATGCATTAGTGTTGCTACATCAGCTAAATGTGCATGCAGCACCATAAGATGACTCAAAGAAACAAATGGGAGCATTATTATGTGCTCTGGAATTTAGCACAGTGCAGCCAGAGCACGATTCATTTGGCAGCCTTCTCCCACAGCTCAGTACAGGCATTTTAGAAAACTGTTGGTCTTTCTGCACAGAGAGTCAGCCTAATAGTAAGACCCATCCCTTGAATGAAGTGTGTGATCACCAACAGCAATCATCATCCTCATCTACTCCAAAGACATTGTGACTCTTAACTAAAACATGCTAAGTTGAAGAGGTGCTGAACTCCCTTCACTTTGGGGCACAAAATGATTTTTGTCTTCCCCCAAGTGATTGAACTAATTTAAGTGGTTTATTTTCTCAAATTCCATGAAGTGTGTGTTCTGCATTTCAGTTTTTATCTTGTGGAAAGGCACATCCATAGCAGGCCTGAGGGATTTTCTCCAGTGAAAGTACTACTAGGCCCCTCTGTAATCTACAAAAAATGTTATGTTCCTTAGTTTGTTTCTGAAGTTGTCCAGCACTTTGGTATTTATCTCTCTCTGTTTCTCACAGCCTGCTGATTTAATTCTTTCTACTGCCTCACAGACAACAGCCCAGCTTGGAAGGGAATTGAGGAGGAAATGTTGTTCTGTTTAGAATTTAAGCATTGTCCTTTACATCCACTTAAAAATACAGAAGGGTGTTCTTGCTTTATGATCTTCAGGCAATAAATGACCACAGAACCATTCCAATATGCACTGATTTACATGGAATCAGTAATACAGATTGAATCACTACCTGATAAATAGGTTCTGGGTCATTATAACTCCATGCTGACAAAACTATTGCAGTGAGGAAATCCTGGAGTAACACAAGGACAGGTCACACATTATCCTTAATGCTGTATTGCTACTGTGCATTTATTGGTTCTAAAGTTTAACCATAAATGCCAGAATATTTCCAGCTTTCACACAACTCTACCTAAAGGAATTTTTAGTTTCTCTTATTCCAAAAATCAACTACCACTGTTTGGGATAAAAACATAAAATAAAAGAGTGGTATAAAACAAACTACCAAATTTCAGGGAAGTGTAATTAACAGAATGATGATGTTACGTTTTGGGGATGAAAATGCTTTTTAAAAAGGGAAAGGATATGCTGCCTGTGAGTTATTGTTTTTACTATTTTGAATAGCCCCATCTTCCCTGTGCCCCACAGCTTCATTCTCATAGGAATTTTTCAAAGTTTTAGCTATCCTGAACGAAAGAAAGCATCCCCCAAACCATTGTGGAAATGATGTAGCAATGTTAAATGCCTGAATTGTTCCTCCCATCTAAATAATGTCTGTTAATAATGTCTATTGCATGTAACTTGTGCCTTAACACCCTGCCAAGCCTAACACTGGCACCAAACTTCCCAGAACTATTTGGTTGTTTTCTTCCTGTTGTGGCTGAAGGTGCATTTTTGGCACTATGGGAGAGACAGGCTTGCAATTATTCTTTTTTTATATCATCAGTCACACAAAGTGATTACTCCAGCTGTACAAATAATGTAGGAAATGGATTTTTTTTTTTTTTTGCATTAGAATTGTGCAAGCCCAGCCAAGAATCCCAACAATTGCTTCTTAAGTCAGTGAAATTTCAAGCCATTCAGTTTACTTGTAAGGAGCTCACGGCTTCTTTGATGATGGGGTTTGCTAAGCCCAAATGTGCAGAACTAATAAAATAATAAAAAGGCTCCGGAGGTGTTTATAGATTTCAATTATCTCTTCCTTTCTCTCCCAGGGCTGGACTGGGCAGGATTGTGCTGCCCTCAAGTAGCACTTGAGTCCAGGCTGCATTTGTGCTGCTGTCTCTGAGGTTTCTCCTTTGTGGCTGAATCCCCTCAGTGTGGGCAGTGTACAGAGGTGCTAAGGGCCTGCCTAGACAAAGCACCAGGCCCCACAAAGGCAGGGGAGCAAAGGAAGCCAAATTGAATCCCCAGCACCCAGCTCCTGGGCAAACAGACAAAACTAATGGATCCACTCTTGCTCCTCCCATCCAATTACTGTGATCCAGTGGAGAGAATATGGCAACATGAGTTCACACAAGCTCCAACACTGCTAATCCCTTCCATACATATAAACCTCACATTCAGTGCCGTGCCTTCATTACCGCGCCAGCCACCCAGGCAGCCACCCAGGCCGCACACCCTGCCTCCTGCAGCCCCCAATCAGCTAATGAGGGTATGCAAATGAGCAGCTTATGGGATTAGGCCTTGTCTGGCAGCAGAGCTCCTCGCAGCGATGCTGCACTAATACAGGTGTTGGTAAACTGGCTCTTAGGCGCGGCCTCATTCAGGCCCATTCACGCCGGGATCGTGCAGGCAGCCCTGCCGTTTGTGCTGGGGTTTGTGGCCCGGTAGGACAGCTATTAGGGCTGTGGTGGGTCCAGGCACACCTCTTGCTGCTCGATACGAAGTTAATAAATCCGGTTGGTTTGGTCTTTAGCCATAGACAAGGACCCAAGGCTGACGTGGGGATCTCCCCCTCCATCCCAGCTGCCTGGGAAATTGCCACCGCAGGGCAAAGGGGAACTTCATTTGACAGTTACTTAACATTTATATGAGATTCTCATTTATATGAGATTTATATGAGATTCAAAAGAATAAAATGTAAAGCACAGAACTATGATTAACCTGTATTTTCCCTTGGTCACAACCAGCCAACTCTCTTCCATGAAAAACCCTGCAGCCCAGAAATGTGCAGTGAGAACAAAACACACTGTGTCTGGGAATGAGCCATTTCTCTGGGGTTTTGGCCATTTCAGCGGTCCAGTACATCTTTCTGCTGTTTAATTTCTATTATTCAGTGATATTTCTTTAAAAAGTTCCTTCACTGTGCAAAGAATCCTGCATTGGAGGTCATTTACTCACCAGATCAGCGAAGAAAAGTGGAATGGCATCATTATTCACAGACCAGAGCACCCGATGCCAACACATTGTTAGCTGATAGCCCTGCTACAAGTTTGTCTAAAATCTCCTGAAATATACGCTTTATGTAAACAGCAAATATTCCATACACAGAAACAAAAGTGCCAAGCCTACAGCAATTTTCATTTTTTCCCAAAAGGACTTTGGTGGAAACTAAGATAGGACTAGCAAATTATTTCAAAGATCTCCACTTTATGAAGAAGGACATATAGAAGCATAGTTTCTTCTGCCTAGGAGGGACACAGAATGTAATAGAAATCCGTAAGGACATCATCTGACAAGTGCTAAAATTGATTAGAAGATGCTCAATTAATTACAGATTTTATCTCTTCCAGTCATCAGAGGAAAGGTTGTATTTTAATGTAGATATCTGTTTAAGACCCATTTTGAGGATTTTGCCAAAAAAGATGTGATGTTGTGGGGGTTTCTTTTCATTACAATAGTAATACTTCCAAGGTGAGCTTCATTTAAATACTATTTAAAATTGAAGGACTTCATTAAAGTATTGAGCTGTTCTAGTAAAAGCCAGAAATTCAGGGGCACAGGTAGCTTTTAATGAGTTCAAAGGTCTGATTTCATCTTTCAGTCGATTAAGTTGGAATTGTCATCTTCTACATTGGGAATTTCAAACAAAGATTTAAAGGGCAAAGTATTCAAAAGTGAGCCCAGGAATGTCAATAAGCAAAGCCTCTTAGGTTTAATGCCCACGTAACCGTTGTTCTGTGTTTGCTCTGACTGACCCTAACTAAATGTGTATCTTCAGGGCAAAGTTCTGTGCTGAACCTTTCTCTGCCTTTCACTTTCAGGTGTTTGAAAACCAAATAGGGGTCTAAAATTTGAAAATTCAGATCAGTGATCAAGCTCTTGAATCTGAGGGATCTAGATAAGTGAGTCTGGCTCATCTGCTCATTCAGCACCTGTACTAAGGTTGCCTTGTTCTGGTCTGCAAACTGAGGTTTTCTGTGGCCTGCCAACCTTTGCCTTGGGAAAACCTGGTCCTGTGTGTAAAATTTCCCTGGGAAAATCCAGCCATAATGGAATGGTTTAAATGGAGCATGTATTTCTAGTTTATTTATCGTCTGTCACCCTGCCCTTTCCGTGCCTCTAAAATAACCTGGAGGATATGATCAGGAGAATGTGGATTGTATTGATTAAGCCCAGCGGAGTCCTGCTGATGGAATGTTGCTGTGCTATTTACAGATAACAAAAGAATCACTTCATAAGGATAAGCATGGATGTCATGAGGATAAGCAAGTAGTAACTTCAGACACTGAGAAGGTAAGGAAAGTTTAGCAAGTCTGGACCTATTCAAAATCCCAGAATCCCTGAATGTTCACAATGAACAGAAATTGTCAGAAAGATTCAGAAATTCTTTAGAACAGCAGAAAAAAAATTTATTTCTTTTAATATTTCAGTGATCAGCAACACCTCCCAATGCTGATAGCTCTATTTTAGTTGAGAGCTGAGAAGGTGACAGATATTAAATTTATGAAATGCATCATACCTAAGTAAAAAGACATGGTAGGAAAAAAGCCTACTTGCACTTGGACAGACCTTATCAGAAATAGTGTTAAAGCATTAAAGAAACAATTGATCAGTTAATAGCACTGGTAGTAGCTGCCAAATGGGAGCAAAAGAACTGGTTCTAAGAGTGTAGTTACACAATAAATTTTCTGTGTGTTTCTTTTTTATCTCTTGCTTTTCTTTTCTTTAACACACAGATGATTACCTCTGACACCTTGAGGAGAGTGCATGCTGCATCTGAGAAAAAGGTAGCACCTTCATTGGTCAAGCAAATATAACAATGTGTGTGTGTGTGAAATGTGTGTGTGTGTGAATTGTCTGTGCTCCAGTGGAGAGAAACACATGGGCTATGGGAATGAATACATGCTGAGGGCTGAAATAGTGATGGTTAATGTTAAATGAAGATTTAACTGAATTTAGAATCCACTCATGCTGCTTTCCATTGGATGACAGAATATACATCATCCCAGAAGGGTAAATCCTGGAGGCTGGAAGAGAAAGGAGTATCTGCCTTCACTTCTGCCCAGGAATTATCAGCCCCTAACACCTGTTAAATTTCCCAGATACTGTTCATTTGTCTCTTGGAAATGAATCCTTCAAATGCTAGGTGTCCTTGACTTCCACATAGATTGTAATCAAAGGATCAGTGATACTACAACTTCAAGCATTCCAATTAAACCTGCTTTATTGAAATGCTCTTTGAAATCTGCTTCTTTGGCTGTAAAGTGGACACAATGATATTGCCAGGATTCATAACAGTTTTATTTTGAAAAGCATCCTCTTCTAGATTTCAGGAAATAAGTTTTTCTGCCCGATGTTTTACTTAATATTTTTGCCAATAGAAGCTGGGAGTTTGATGAATAATACACCTGTTTTGAGGAATGTCACAGACATCTTTTCTGAAAAATCCTTTTGCTAGAATCTTTTCTCCTGAGAAGCTGAGAGGCCTCAGGAACAAAATGTGAACAATGGTTATCTGCTGCTGTGGAATGCAACAGGTGCAGCTGTGATTGGTCTCATGTGGTTGTTTCTAATTAATGGCCAATTACAGCCAGCTGGCTCAGACTCTCTGGTCAGTCACAAGATTTTATTATCACTCTCCTTTCCTTGCAAGCCTTCTGATGAAATCCTTTCTTCTATTCTTTTAGTATAGTTTTAATATATAATTTTCTTTTAATATAATATACATAATAAAATAATAAATCAGCCTTCTGAACCATGCAGTCAAGATTCTCATCTCTTCCCTCATCCTGGGACCACTGTGAACACCCCCACAGAGGAACTCACTGTAAAACATTTATTTCCCACATATGCAGACTAAATAAAAATTAAAACCAAATACAAACTGCCCTTGTAAACAGGACACAGAATGTTTTATGCATCTGACTGGCTGAGAGTTTCAGCTTGAGTTCCAGGTGCTGGGATAAATCTATAGCTGCAAGAAATCAAATCTAGTAGAGTAATCTAATCTGGGATCTATCTACATGAAAGTAATTTTAAAATTACTTCATGGAAACAAACAAATTCACAGAAAAGTGAATTAATTTTCATCCTCCCTTACTCTGAAGACAGTCCTTCACCATGCTAAACAGAATATATTATTCCCAGCCTACCAGAACTATCTTTAAGGATGTTGTAGGGCCATCAGCAAAGAATTCTATACTGCTTAAAGAAATCCTGTGTTCTGCTCACTAACAGAGTAAAATATCTCAGACAAGAGGAGGTGCCTAACCAAGCTAACTTTGGAGCTCCAGACTATGACTTTAGCCTGAGTAAGTGAGTTTTGCCCTGAATTGTGTCTCAGGGTGTCACCCAGGAGCAGACTGTGGATCAGTGCCCCTGCTCTGGGCCCTTCTACATCTGCATCCTCCCCATTGTGCCTTGGCTTCTCTCAATGCTGTGCCTTCTTTTTCAAGCGAGTTTCCATACCTGGGTGCAACAGTTATATTCTATATATTTGTTCTAGATGGTCATTTTCTATTACATAACATATTTATGGCATCTGTCTGGAACACAGAGTTTTCTTTCCAGTGGTATGCATAAGGCAGGTCTGTACCAAGCTTTTCACTTTTCCCAGAGGATGATTTCTGGTCCCTTGGGATACCTCTATTATCAGAAAGATCAGTTGGAAAATCAGCTTATGTACCCCATCCCAGGGAAAGTAAATACAGCTTCTTTCTTAGGCACTTCTAAATCCTAAATTGTTTCTGGAAAGAATTATCAGTTCCCTCACTGCTGAAATGGGATCACAAAATGGGAAAAAAATAAAAGAATAGCAATGAAAATACGATGAAAAGTGAGTTTGTTAAAATTCTTGTTTAAGGAGAATTTTGCAAATGCAAAAAGATGTGAGAAAATTAAGTCCAAGTTACCTTCAGAAAATCCTGAGGTCAAACTGCCTTAATGCTACTCCTTGTGTATCTTTACAATGAGAATTGTAAGCGGATTCCTCCTGCATGGCAGTACACAAGGTTAAAGGTTAACAACTGACCAATTCCTTGGACAAGGTGTTATTCAGAATCAGGTACTTAAAACATTTGCCAGAGGACTTAGCCATTATGGCTGTTTGGAATCAGTGCATTTTCCAGCAGGGAAAGTATTTAGGAGAACAAAAAGAGTGCAGAGACAGGGAATTCCAGAAAGCCTGTCACCATATAAACTAAAACCCACCATTAGAAGCTGAGTTCTCTTAAGGAAAATCTGACAGTATCCAAATAGGTTGTGTGGAAATCGTGGTCACCAGAAAGAGATGAGAGCATTCTCCACAAATACTTAAGCCTGGCTCTATTTAAGCTCTGTTTTCCATGTATACATGAGTTTTCTCTTCCCATGTTGCTTTCCTTTGATGTAGTTATGCCCCTCAGGATCTGGCTTCTCTTTTTTTAAGAGCCTGTAAAGCAAGCGGTAATTTTACAGTCAGGTCTGAATCAAAGGTAAAGGCTGTGTGAGGTTTCTATCTTGCAATGTTCAGAGTAATGTCTCTCTAGGGATTGGAGTTTACTTGGTGGAAACCTGAAATAATAACAAATCTTAAAGTTATATTGTCCTCTTTTGAGGGAGAGTTTATAATATAGGTGGCCAGAGACATTCTAATTGTCTAAGCAGTGAGTACAGGTGTTGGATCTCCTTTTGATCTGGGTTGCAGGGTTTCTTCTCTCATTTTTGGGGATTTGTACCTGGATCTTTTGGGTTTTTGAGAGGTTGGCTGTTGTGGACAGCACAGCTGTTTCCTTTGTTGGATATGGAAAAGTCCACAGAGGTTTTGAATGTGGTTTAGGGAAGAAAAGAAGGCACTTCCACAGCCTTAAAGGACCAGTACAGCTACCAGGACTAATGCTTTGTGCATGTGTGAAAGTGAATCTACTTTTAGAGCTAAGTTTACAAAAATGTCACTATTGGATTCCACAGCTATGACAAGGGGGAAGATGTTCATTCCACCTTGCACTAAAACACTGCCTTGACTCAGGACATTAAACAGCTGCTCTGCTGCTGCTGCAATGTGGCTTTTCTACAGCAGATCTGAGCTGCAGCCTCATGGTGGCCCAAAAAGCATTTGTGATGTTTAAATCAAAGGCATCATGCTTGCAAGGAAGAATAGGAAGTGTTATATTTAGGGATATTTTGGAGAAAGTAATACTGGATAGCAATGCAACACATATACTTTCAAGAGCTGAATTTAGAAATGGGTTCTTCAGTGTATTTGCTTTAACACACATGTTCATATTCAGGAGAATTCTGAAACCCCAATCAAAAACAGCTGTTTCTCTAAAAAGAATATAAGAAGAGTTGAGCTTCAAGCATGATTCAAAGACTAAGCAAACAATGATAGCTTTGCATAGTTTTCAAAATAAGGGGTTTTTTTTAATCTCAGACTCTTCTCATTGTGGAAATAAATTTCTCAATGCATATTTCAATGAGATTCTTTTAACCTGTTTATCTCTTCTTACTGCAGATATGAAAAAGGTTATTAGAATACTAGTCTTAGAGATGAAGTTTAGGAGCTGCTATTGTCTCACTGGATATTAATCAGTAGCCTTTGGTTCCATCCAACCTTAAAATGCATTTTGAAAAGAATAATAACAAAAAAATAGAGTGATTGGTTAAAAGAATGTATTCATGGGAGCACATGAAATGATGTTTAGATTAATTTGCTTAAAAATACTTTGCAGAACAGGATAGTCAAACAAACAAACAAACAAAGACAAAGCAGAAATGTAATCTATCCAAAGTCATAGATGTATAGATCTATCTCAAATCAGTTCTGAGGCCAGGACCAATAGTTGGATTTTATGATCTGTAACTTAACTCCTTGTCTAAACAATTATTAATGGTGCTGAGTAAGATGAGTGTGCCCAGCCTAACCAAACACAGCAGAACAAGTAGGGGGAATGCATGTAGAGAAAAGAAAAGAACCTTCATCTAACAAGAATAAATGTTTTTAACCTATGAAATAGGACCCAGGTCCAGCTCCCCAAACTTGAATGATAATTTGCACTCCATCATGTAAAAGCTTTTTATTTATTGTTATAATGATTTGTAATTTGGTTGAGACATATCTTGCTATTCTGTAGAATGATTTCTAAAGAACTGTAAGATGAGGAATTAGAAACAGAGTTTTTAAATCTCTTTTTCCTAGTTGAGTTATGAAGATAATTTGGTGGGAATTGGGGCTACTAAGCAAGATTGGGTTAACCAGAATTTCTTACCAAATGTAGGTAAGACTGTAAAAGACCTATTTGTCATTTGTTGTAGTGCATGAATGCTCCTGGGTTGATGGTTTTGCTGTTGACTCCAAAGAGATAACATGTGGGAATGATTTTTACTCAAGTGCTACTATTCCAGCTTAACTGAAGTTTTAGATAAAGCACATGAATTACAGAAGCTGTGATGATTTCTTAGAGGAGAATAGCTCACTCTGTGAAAAAGCAGGATTGGAGCACTTTCATTTGTCATGCAGCATATTTCCTTTTCCAATGAGACAGCAGGTTGTGGGGCTGGAGTGTGTAGCAGGAGAAGGGGATGGTGAGATGGTGGATTTGCAAAGGGAGTGACACCTCCCACTGCCAGCTGCAGGGAAGGGGGAGGGAACACATTCAGCCCCCAGATGAGTAAATTGATATGGGTGTGAATCATCTAAACACTTATTCCACTGATGGAATGGATGCCTTCTTCCCAGATGAACCCTCCCCTTGCTTTTGTGCATTTATTGTCATGGATAAGTAAGGCAGAAACAATTTCCTATGTGTAGAAGACAAATAACAAAACCCAAGAATTATGTCCCTGTTTTCATCTGAGTGAGACTTGGATATCACTTCAGGAGAAACCTCTGGGATTTTAATTGTGTGAATATCCAAGATTCAGGATTTATCCCTCCTGCAGGTTGCCCATGCAGCTATGTATTTATGTTTCAGGGGTGAACAGGAGGGTGTGCTCTGTACCATCCCAGCTGTGTCAGGGCCAGGTTTGTCCCCACCTCACTGACATGTCTGTTGTTCTAAGGCACAGAGAATGGCCTTTCTCTTACTCTGTCACTTCAGTTTGAGCAACACACAAGAGGCAGCCCCACATCCACTTTGCAGGTATGGTTTAGGCATCATTGTAGCTGTGGAGGTAACACACTCGGCCTAAATACCAAAACTAGGCAGATAGGAAATTTTATTTGACCTACAGGTGCTTCCATGACCTCTTCTAAACTCCCACTGGTGTTTTAAAGGGCTTAAATACTGTAGAAATTTGAGTAAGAGACCAGATCCTACTGCTTTGGACATTGGCATCAAAAGACTTGTGAGAAGAAAAGGGAGACATGGTTTGTGGAGCTGGAAATGCTGGGCCAGATACACCCAGCTGTGCAAGCTCTGCCTCTGCAGTGTGGTGCAGACCTGCTCCATCAGTCTGGGCTCTCCTCTGAGCCCTCTCCAGCCCTCAGCATTTTGTCTCTGCACTGAGAATAAAGCATTTACAATTCTGCTTATTAGCAATGCCATAATAAAACATTTATTTAAGATTCCTTATGAGAAAGTGCCTTAATTTTTTATTTTAAAGAGGTGAAGTTAATAAAGCAAAGTCAGTTGTCACCAGTTGGGTCTAGCAGGTACTTTGCCTACTTGTTCCATTGTTCTTACACTTTATGAGAGGTATTAAATCAAGTCAGGGATTTTTTTCCTTGTTCAGCTCCCTGCTCCCTGACACAGCTACTAAAATTATGTATTCTTTACTGCTTTCTAAGAAGATTACTAAGCCAGCTGACCCAAACAGTAGTGGCACCAATTAGACAACATTCAAAATTAATAACCACTATGATGATAACAAATCAAAAGATTGATTCTTCTGATGGGAGAATCATTTTAATTAATTTAATCCTTGTTGAAAGATCAGCTGTGCACAGTCCTGCTCACCAGTGGGGCCCATTTGTCCCTGTCTATCCCTGTCAGCTAAAGCCAGTGAATATGATCAGTAGCCAGCACTTAGGGAACAATAAGAAACAGATTGTACTGTCAGGCTTCATTAAAGATCATCATTAGTATTCCAATTTGGAAACAGTCAATCTATCCTAACCTTTTACCAATTCTTTTCAGCTGCTTTTGTGAAGTTTGGTTCAGCTGCTAAACGTAAAAACGCTGCAGAGGCTTTTTTAAAACAAGTTGTGTCTGGCTGATGCCTGTCAGGCAGCAGCTTAGGGACAAAGCTCGGGGGAAATGCGGGTTATGCAACCAGGCTCTAAATGATATCATGTGCAGCTGCTTATGATCAGAGCATTTATGGGCAATGAAACTTCCCTAAACTTGGAGCTTAGCAATGATGAATGGAAATGCAATGGATATGGCACTTTCTTTCATGCCCTGCTGGGGCTTTGTGGTCCCAAGGGTGTTTGTGCAGGGCTGGCTCTCCCTGCGCCCCTCTCAGCATTTGGGGGCACGCTGATCAGGGACATGCAATCCCACGTTTGTCTGCAGTTCACTTTGTCTTTTCTGCCGAGGTCGGATTGCTTTGTTTGTTTGTTCTTCGTTTTGGTGGCTGGAAATAATTATGGAGAAATGGATTATAGGATTTGGAGGCATATTTCTGGACGGTCACCCCTTTATCTCAGCCATGTCCTGTGGCTGTGCAGGAGATGCATCTAGAATCTTTAAAATAATGAAGAATTATTTAAGATGCATCTAGAATCATTAAAATAATGAGATCCTTGCATGGCAGACAAACTGTTTTGTAAACAGGATCTCATTATTTTAATATTCTTGACATTTATGATTTGATAACCTTCCCAGTTGTCCAACCATCTTCCTGAAGACATTTCAGGAATGCTCTGCCTGAAAAACTAAAAGAAAAGTACAATCCTGTCGTTTTGAATAATCTCCTTCTAAAAGTGCTTTTTTTAAAAAAAGGGCAAGTTTGATTTCTTCTGATGTTCTTGTGTATCAGAAGGGATTTCACAGAGATTGCAAATGAAATCAGAATTAGGCCAGTAAAACAGAGAGAAACATTAGATTTCACATTTCTTCTCAAAGGAAAAAAAAGGAACAACTCACTCTCCCAATCTGAATTTAAAATGTTATTATTACTGTAACAGAATGACCAAGAAAATCCCAACCTAAAGTACAAAGTACTTTTCAGCTGCTTTTGTGTAGTTTGGTTCAGCTGCTCTCTGTAAAAGTTCAAATACTTTCCTATAGTTTAGGAAAGTATAGTATTGTAAAAGTTCAATACTCTCCTATAGTTTAGTACTAATCTAACTTCTGAATGCTTCATACAATTCAATAACCCTCTTGGAAATAATTATTTGCAATAACTGGTTGCTCATTGCAGACACATGAAGATTTCTGCTATTTAAATCCATGAATAGGTGGAGTTTTCTGTAACAAAAATAGTCATAATAAATGTAGGTACTTCATAAGGATGATCCAGCCCAAAATCTACTTTTCACATGTTTTCCAAAACTAAGCCAGCATAGCGAAAACATCAATTTTTCACCACAGAAGAATAGAAAATCCCTTAGTAGAGAATTGCAACTGAAATCAATGTTAATGAAGATTCTCTGTGAACTTGATTACATTTTCTTTAGTTTTATGCTTGCTATCTGGGAAAACACAAAACCAAAACCAAAACAAAACAAAGAAAAAGTCAGACCTCATTATTTTTCTCTGAGGAAATAAAAAACCTAATTTGCTGAAAAAATAAGATTCTGCTGAGCCTGAATTTCAAATGGTTTGGTGAATGCTTTTTGCTGTGTATAAGCTCTTGTATAATTTTTCACTTTGACAAGATGGCTTTAATCTGAGTTCAAAGCCTGTTGTAGGTTTTATAGGTTAGAACTCATTTATTGCAATGTAATTGGCTATGTAAGTGACTACACAAATAATAATAATTAGCAACATACATTGCAGCAGTGAATAACACAAATATTGATAGGAATGTAGATTAAAATTTATAGCACTCACTGAAGAATGTCAGTCTTACAAACAACTTATATTCTGGGGGTCCTTTCATTCTAGAATTTATTTATAATTTTCCAGTGACTGTTTTGGTTATTTTGTCAGCTTTGCCCATGACAAGCCTGTTACAAAAGGAAAAGCAGAGGGAGCTGTTCCATATTTTATATCAGTGCAGCTGAGTTCCAAATTATTGGCTTGTTAGATGTTTTTAGTTGTTTCTTAAGGTATCTCTTTGTGAAGTCAATCTTCTTAATTTCAGTCATTTTTCTTTTTTTTTTCCCTGAGGCTACTGATTTTACTGTGATTTTTTTCTTTTACCACTTGATTTTTAGCCATTTTTTTCTTTTTTACGTCACGTACACCTTTCTTTGAAAGGAATCCTTTCAGAAGAAGGTATATGTAGTGTGTTATTACTTCAATATTTTCAACTTGTTTTTGTAAAATGGATTTAGCTTTTTTTGAAAGACTTTTTGAGAAAAGGGCCACAATGAAAGGCTCTCAGAGTGCCGTGACTCCCTTGAACTCGATGGAAGCTGGTCTCAGGCTATGGCCTCAGGTTTACACCAATCTAAATCAAAGGTGTTGCTGATAAGAGCAGTCCCCTCCCTGCCCTGAGCAGCACCATCCCACCTCTCCTCTTCACCAGGCTGTTGAAACAGCACTGACACTAACCTGGCTGATCCATTCTTTGCACATTCCGTTTTCAGACAAACTAGGTTTTCATGCATATGGGAATGTGTTAGTGCAGTAGGAATGTGAAACCACAAAGAGAAACAGGGTACCTCCTCTCTTGTCAGAAGCTGCTACTACTATTATTATTGTTATTATTGTTATTATTATTATTAATTGATTTACTATTGTGGTTGTAAAGGTGATATTCTCCTAGTAAGTCTTGTACTATTTTTTTACTCTCCCTAAGATGTTATCTAGAAATGTTCATAAAACAACAGCATAAACCAATGGTTGCAGATATATGTAGCCACATTTCTCTTCACAGGGAAAAGCAAGCGACAATTCTTCCCAAGAATATTTCTGGGATTCATATTCTCTGAACCTCAGAGAAAGGAAAAACAATTATCTCATTTGCTGCTCCTGTGTTGCTCATAAGCAGGATTCCTTGTGGAAGATGGTTTACCTGAAGGGAATTGGTGACTGGATTCTGGGGTGAGTGTTGTGATTCGCTGACCAGTTGGATCCAGGTGTGTGTGGGACTGTCACTGACAGTCACAGATGCTGTGCAGGGAGTGCAGCTGAGTGCTGGGCAGATCCAGTTCAGATGTAATGTAATATAGTGTAATATAGTATAATAAAGTAATTAATTAGCCTTCTGATAAGATGGAGTTCTCTCCATCATTCCTTTCCTTTGTCAGGGCATTCCCTACAAATACTATAGATATAGTCAATGATTTCTACAATTTCTTTATAACTCCAAGGAACAATATCACCTACCAAAAGGATCAAAGAGAAAAAGGCTAGGAAATGCCACGAGTGGATGACCTGCAGAACTGGTTTTTCCCAGTTAAGAACTATTGCAGCACTAAATCTTCTCTGCCAATGTGGCTGCATTCTGTGTGATCTTGTGTGCTGTGCATGGAATAAAACATGCTGATAAAACCTCATGTAGCTGCATGTTCTCAGTGGTTCCTAGCCCTGTGGTTTGTGATGGGATCCAGGTAAGAGCCTGGTTAAAGTCAGCATCTTGCAAACTACAGACTTCTGCTCCGAAGAGCTGACTTGGCTTCAATGTGTTGTGGGGGGGAAATAAGTGTGTAAAAAACCAAGTTATTGTACAAAACAAGGCACTCTACTGCACCAAACTACTCCTTTACTTCAGTGATTAATTTGTTTTGGTGGTGTTAGTAATTTACCTGGCAAAATGCCTTTGCACTAGGGAATCTGGTTGGAAGAACCACTGTGAAATGATTGGAAGAACCACTGTGAAATGAATACAGTGAAAGTAACAGTGGCAGTGGAAATCCATTTCACAGAGGAAATTCCAATGAAGAGGCTGTGACCCATCAGAAGGAACCTGACCAAATCTGCCAGAGTTAGCAGGTATTTTTATCCTAGATACCCTTTACCTATTTCACATGTTTTCAAACCATGCAGCTACTGTTTATGCTGCAAGTACAATTTCTGAGCTGTTCTTAGAGGTGTAGCTGACTTGACATATTTGATGCCTTTGAGTCCAGCAGCGTGTTTATGTGTGGTACAGATAAATGCAACAGCAACTTCGTTTATTTTATTTTAATCTTAAACCCCATCTTAAACTCCCCCTTCTTCCTCCCCTTCTTTCCCTTCCCCTCTTTTTCTTCCCACCTTTTCTCCTCCTTCCCCCCTTCTTTTCCTCCGCCTCCTCTGCCTTGCATCCTTTCTTTGGCAGTACCAATTTGCTGCTCATGTAAACAGGGAAAATAATTTATTTTTTAAAGTCTAGCTACAGGTGGGTTGCCAAGTGTAATAATGAAGAAAAGATTAGAAATTCCTTTAACTGGAACTGGAGGCTTTACGTGGACTAGGGCTGAGCTTTGCTTAGGACCATCTGATGCTCCGAAGATGCCTGGATCCAAGCTGGAATTGCACTGCCCTCCTGCGTTCACAGCAGAAAAGGAGAAGTTTGTGACTTCCCCGGCACAGAGGAAGCGTCTCGTTTAAATGCCATGAACGAGAAACAAAAGGAACACAATTATTCCTGCGCCCGCCTGCTTAGAAGAGCACAGAACCGAACTTATTTTGGCTAATCAGAGCAGGTTTTGCTCTCAGGTTCACCCAGAACATACAGAAAAAGTGGATAGTCCAAAGAATTTGGAGTGTTTTCTCCAGCTATGCATTCCTTGCCTAAACATTGTGGAAGTTTTGCAGGATGCTCTGCTTTTAAGGCAGCCAGTTCAGGCTGCAAAGGCTTCAGCAGTTCTGAAGAGACCATCCTGTAGCTGATCAGATTCCAGAGCCATCCCTGACAACACATCCAGCACTAAAATCTCCTAGCACAGATGGAAGTTGCCCAGTTATTTCCTATCATCTCCCCACATGCTGGCTTAGACAATTCATCCATTTCTGGGAAGCAGCAAAGGGCTCATGGCACAGCCAGGCTGTACCACACAAAGATGTGCATGCAGCCATGAGCTGCTGGAACTGGCAAGATCTATGAATATTATGCAAAAACCTTTTTTGCTTCTTTACCCCGGACTTTACTAGCAGCAATTCCAGCTGCAGCATTCTCCTTATATCCCTTTTTCTTTAAAACCACTTCCCTTCCTCTCCCTCATCCTGCTTGCAGCAGAGTGGGCTTGCAGGCTCCTGGAGAGGTGATACTTGTGAAGGGTCCTGGCCCCCAGCTCCACACCAGCAAGGCAGCTCCATCCACAGCTCTGCTAGAAATGAAATAGTTCCTGAGCATTAGGAAAACAGGCTCTGGAGCAACCTTCTAATGAAAGCCCAGGAATAAGAAGAACAGCTCATTTTAAAATGAGTCAGTTAAAAGGAACTTAAAAGGGCTTAAAAGGAACCAGAGTGGCCTGCAAGAGCAATTAGGCAGAATTAGGCAGAACATCTATGTAAATACACAGAAAATTACACTGGCACAGGGTGCCCAGAGAAGCTGTGGCTGCTCCATCCCTGGAAGTGTCCAAGGCCAGGTTGTCTGAGACTTTGAGCAGTCTGGCCTAGAGAAAGGTGTTCCTGCCCGTGCCAGGGGGGATTGGAATGAGTGTTAAGGTCCCTTCCAACCCAAAGCATTCTGTGATTTTGTGAAAGATGTTGCTTGTTAGGGAGTGCTTCATACAAATCAGGGGTTATACAAATCAGAGGTTCCCTGAAGGGTCACACACTTTCTCATTTAAGGACCTTACACCACATATTGGGTAAAGCCTTCCTCCCTCTATTATGCTGCTGTATTTTGGTAATGTCTCTTCAAAATGAGTTGGTTCTTCAAGGGCAAGGAGGGACACCTGCACAAACAGAATAAATAAATAAAGTATGCAGTAAAGCAAAGCAGGAAACAGGAAACCAAACACAACTTTATCCACCTTGGCTGATAAGAGATAATCAGGAGAGCTTCTGGGGAGGGCAGATTTGGGATAACACAGCAAAGTATTAGGTCAGTAGGGTTGCACCAGCTTTACTGTAATGGTAACATAAAAGCGGCAATTGACATTTTTGGAAGTTTTTTGAAGACAGACTCTATCATATTTTTGCAGTCACAGACTTTTTCTGGGGAACAAAAGTGAAAGTAATATTGATAGAAGGATCATTCATTGTGAGGTATTTCTGAACATGGAAGCTGGAAGTCAAAATAGACCAGAGACTTAATCTAAGTTTATTGAACTACTGTGCATCCAGATGAATTTGTTTGAAAATTGGCTGTTGGCTCAAATTCTACCCTGGATCTAGATTTCTAGTCTCCAGCTACTCTGACAGTTATTCATCTGGGGGCTTTGAAGTTCAGAAGACATAATTTCAGCATGCAAATAAAGAAACCAAGTAAATACCACCCAAACCCGTGTCTGATCAATTGATAGTAAAACTGCACAACTGTTGTCTCCAGCGCGCTCTGAATGTTACCAGAGAAATGAAGCAGTGGTTTGGAGAACTTGAGCAAAGCAGGAAAACTCCTTGCTGCTCATGTAACTTGGACAGCAGCTGCTTGAGCATCTGCCTCAGCTCTCAGCTGTAGGATTTGGCTGCCAGCTCCAGTGAACAAGTTGGGTCACCTCAGTTTTGTAAAAATGCATGAGCATCACTAATCTCAGTCTGCAGAGGCAGGTGACTTGTAGCACCAAGTGAAACTTTAGAGGAATTACTCTGAATGTGTAATGACTCAGATTATTCCTGTGGGGAAGAGCTCTGGAACAACAGCTCGCTCCATGTGACAGCAAAAAATATTATGTTTACAGGGTTTCTTAGGAGCAGATCAATAAACAGAAGCAAGGCAGATGTAAGAATTTCAGAAGCTGAAATTCTTACATCTACAGCACAATAAATTCAGTCTTTCTATACTTAAAGGGGCCTTAGAAGAAAGATGGGGACAGGCTTTTTAGTGGGGCCTGTAGAGATAGGACAAAATGTGATGGTCCTGACAGAAGAAGCTGCTGAAAGAAGAGTTGGAGAAGAGCCTGTAAAAGACCTGAGCTTATATGGAAGAATCATTTGAAACAATTACTGAATAGCCAAATTTAGAGCTATTTTAACATTACTCTCCAGGTAGATATGCTCCCAGTAATTGTGCCGACTTTTGGAAGTCCCTGATCTAAAATGTTGTCTCTGAGACTTTACATCTGCAGTCTGCTTCAGAACCAGGACCCTGTTCTCAAGGCTGATGACTTAGGAAATCTATGTTTTGTTTCAATAGACTTTCCAGAGGATTTCATCAGCTGAAATAACTTTTCCCCTTCTACTTAAAACACAGCTTGGGTATTTTAAGTCTCTGCATAAAGAGCATAAAATGTGTGTCAGTTCATTTTTTACTTTCAGCGAAGTCCTTCAGTGTCAACAAGAACTTTTCCTAGAGTTAGCTGCCTTTTACTGAAGACTAAAGACCACCCATTTCAAGACTTGTTTCAGGCAGGGTATGTGCAACATTGCCAAGGCACCAGCTTGCCCACAGCCCTTCCTTCCCTGTTGTTGCAGAGGGAGCACATCTACAGGAACAATCCAGCAGGGGTGAGAACAGTAAAACCCAGAGTAAAACGCAGGCTTGCAAAGCCAGCTCACCGAGCCAGCATTGTGTCCCTGGGTGCTTCAGAGGCTCAGTGTGTGCCTGTGGTCACTGCCTGTTTGCCTGAGCCCTGAATTGTCCTGCACACCTGAGTAAAGTGCCATTGGATTACAGCTCTCACACCCAATTTCCCCAGGGCAAGGCAGGCAGTGAGGAGGAGTAAAGCCAAGAGGAGCTGCGTGTAATGCTGCTCTCCTTGTGCCTCACAGATCTGTGTGTGAGCCACCATGCACACACAGGTAACATCCCAGCCTGTGTGCCTTGCAGGTGAATTCAGCACAGACAGGCAGTGAGGAGGAGTAAAGCCAAGAGGAGCTGTGTGTAATGCTGCAATGCTGCTCTCCTTGTGCCTCACAGATCTGTGTGTGAGCCACCATGCACACACAGGTAACATCCCAGCCTGTGTGCCTTGCAGGTGAATTCAGCACAGACAGGCAGTGAGGAGGAGTAAAGCCAAGAGGAGCTGTGTGTAATGCTGCAATGCTGCTCTCCTTGTGCCTCACAGATGTGTGTGTGAGCCACCAGGCACACACAGGTAACATCCCAGCCTGTGTGCCTTGCAGGTGAGCTCAGCATGGCCCAACAGTGCGACAGCTGCTTTGCTGGCATTTTATATATTGTAAATCAAAGAAGCTTACTTCTCTCACTCCTCAGTGCCCCAGCCCACAGACTAAGCAAGATTTTACCATATTGCTGTAAAAAGAAAAGGGAAGGCTCGGGAGCTCTTGTATCCTTACGTTTCAAACTGATGGATTGAAAGTGGAGGAGGCAGTAAATGTTCTGGGGGTTTGGTGGCATAGGCTTGCTCATGTTTAACTGTGAAACATTTGCAAATGTCTACTTAAAGGCAACATTAAACCAACAGGCCTCTTTTGCTTTTGGGGCTTTGCTTACCAGTACAATGTGCCATATCAGAGTGTGAGGGTTGGGAGGACAGATCTAAAATTTAGCAGCCTAAAAAAAAAAAAAAAAAACAAACCAAAAAAACCCCAAAAAACAACCCAAATGTTTTTAATCAGCTTGAGAGCCCAGTGGATTTGTGAAATCGTTTGGGATTAACAGGCTATTGATTGCTAATAAAACAATATTTAGCTTTGTGTGATGAACAGCAATGGAAAAAAGGTGTGGGCACCTTGTCAAGCAGGCCCCATTGAGGAGGGATGATGGGTTAAGTGTGGGGCCCTGAGTGGCAGCGTGGGTGCCCAGGCTTCAAGGAGAACTTGTCAGTTGTTAGTGAGGCTGCTGAAAGGAAGGACGCCAGCGCCTGATGGCTGGGGTAGTATTGATGCAAGTTAGCTGACTAATCAGATTGGAAAAGTCCCATGGGATTTATGTCACTTTAATTTTCATCAAACAATTGGAGACGACAGCACTCTATTAAGAAGAGGTTGATCCAGAACTAAAGCTAAATAAATTAGGGTCTCAGTTTAATCAAATTATCCCTCTGCTGGCCTTGGATTAACCGAGGGAGACAGCGTCAGTCTAGGCACTTTTCATTGGCTGGTTTATTTTTTTTTAAAGAAGCTGGTACAAAGAATGGGAGATTTAACACACAGCTACTACTCATAATACCTCAAATAAGCACCTTTTAAAGAAGCAGGAATTAATATTTATCAGGAAAATTTGCAGTTTTAGTGAAGGATATTTCCATTTTTATGTTAGGAGGTTTTTTCCAGTGAAATGAACTGAGAATGAGGCTAAACTTTGTCAACAAAAATCTAGACTGAGAGAACCTGAAACAAACTGGCACAGAAATGGAAACATTAGCCTAATGCTACCTAATGATTCCTTGTTAGACTTATAATATTTTAGTTTACCTGCTCTAAAAAGGCTTTGGTTGCACAGTTACATTTTGCTATTGTTTACTTACATTTTTCGTGCAGGGTAAGAAATTCTTTTTCCTCTTCCCTACATTCTTTACACCTCTAGGTGTAAAAATCTTTGAGGTATCCAGATTGCCTCTGAGAAAATAATTTTCCCAAGCTGCCTTATATCTTCTGCAAAGTTTTCACTAGAAGTTTACAGCAAGAGATAGTAACTGTCTTTTCAATAGTATTAACATGAAAAAAAATCCCGTGTTTATATTTCCTCTACAATGATTTAACTGAACTGTTGCAATAAATCTTTCAAGATCCTGAACTCTTGAAATATTCCAAATCTGTGTGTTGTCATAATCATTGTAAAAGTAACTCTGGATTTCTAGACATAGAAATGAAAGTAAAATATTACATCCTTTGCTGGAAGCAATGAACTGAATTCATCCCAGTTAACCACAACATTTTTTTTTACAAATGCAACATGATGAATAAACACCTCCTTCCATCCTTGTTGCAAAACTAAAAATAATTTTGTGAGAAAAGCAGTGTAAACAGATGTAGTATTGTGCCTGAGTCTACTTTCTGAACACTTCTATCTCTGACTTCTAACTGGGGTTTTGCTGCCCATGATCATCAGTGTTGTTCCTCATTCTTCTGAGGCAATCCCAGCTTAGGGAAAGTGAAGTTGAACAAATAAATACTTGTATTTTTGTTACATCTGTCAAAATGGAAGTAATGGGATCAGCTGTGATCTAGTGCACACTCAGGAAAATAATTTTCACTGCATGTGTAATAGACCTGATAAGTATGACTGGCTTCTGTTGTCCCTATTCTCCCATAATCTACACAATTTCATAGTCTTCCTCTGCTTGCATGTCATTTCTGTTCTTATTAAGCCCTTGGAAATGCAGGCACTAAGCACCTGGTTCCTTACATAGCTGTTCACACATGTCCAATGCTCCTTTCATTTAGGATTTATACATTTCCACTCAAACAATTTCCTCCCTTCTTTTTTCTCACACGCTTCATGATTCCACTCTTTGGTCAGCTCTGGTGGACCCAATTCAGAAATAACCTTGCAGATGCTCATCCCTGCACAAGAAGGTTTTATATTTCATAGGTAACTCGTCTACTTATTTCCTTCCAAATCTTGCTAAATGCCTGACATCCACTCTTGTGACACTAAGCATCTTGCAGATGCTCTTAAAAAAAAGTTAAGGGACAAATAGTTGCTTTTGGGGGGTTGTTTTTAATGCACAGCACTCACACTTCTGCTAGTTTGACTGAAAACTTAACAGAATGCCACCTGTCTTTGCTTGTTTTCTTACTGTGGATGAAAAAAGATCATATATTTTCATTGTAAGAGGTGATCTAAGGTAAATGCTTCATTTTACTTCAAACTGGGATAGGATTTTTGGTAGTTTTTCTGCACAGTCATTTACTCTAAGTTAAGGTATTTTTTTCCCTGTAGAAAACAGACATTTTCCCCGTAGAAACACAAATATTCTGAGACAGAAAAGTTTGAGATGCTTACAGCAGCTATCTCTGTGAACAATGGCTTATCCTCAACGTGCTTATGAATTCTTGTATCTGCTTTTACCCTTTGGACAGAAACAGTCAATGTAACCCTGAAGATCAGTGATTTTGTAAGTATCTCATTATTTTTGTAACAGTACCTGTTTGGAGAGATCTCAGTTGGATTCCTGTGACCTGTAGCATCTGACGTGCTCCCATTTTCCTCAAGCTGCTCCACAATGCCCATTTTATGGAGGCACTTCTGTAGAGATATAAATGTGTGTGCAACATGCTGAGTCCCACATTTTGTAATATAACCCTAAACCTAATTCCAGGGTGAATTTTTGTTAAAAACTAAACAAAAAACCAACAACTTCCAAATCCCCTTAAACAAGTAAATAACACCCCTTCCCTGCCACCCACTCCCCCCCAAAAAAAACCAAAACCAAAAACCTAACCACCCAAAACCTGCCCCTGTCCAGATAAGTTTAGTTTTGCAGCCCATACTTTCCTTTGGCAGCCCTTTCCAGCCCCACTTCAGCTCCAGGTCTAGGCTTACCTTCTCTCTTAATCTTAAACCTAAGCCTGGTTTGAGGGTGAGCCCTACAAATGCTCTGATGGGCTTTGCCCAGATAAAAAATGCCTCAGGCAGTTATCTTAGCATACTAAGGGGAATATGGTCATCATTTTCTGAGACTTTTAAACTGACTGAGCATTTACATTCAGAATAGCAATTCTGCTTTCAATACTACTAACTTTTCCTTAGTATAAGAATAAAAAAAAACTTTTGACTACAGTTCATTCCCTCTGCACACAAACTGGCACTTACATGTTCTGATTTATACTTCATTTAACTCTTTCCAAGCTTTTATTATTTTAACAGATTCTGAATTCAGCCTTTGGCTGTGAAGGCAATAAAGGGTGAAGAGGTATCTGTCATTACTGATGTTTTATTGTACCATTCTGCAAAAGGTGAGGTTTCTGCACCTGGTTCTGTTGCACCTAAGGCCTCTTTGCTTTTCATTGCTGTGTGATGTGGGGAAGTGGCAGCTTTGTGAGAAAAACCACAGCTTTGATCTCTACACATCTTAAAGGCTCAATGAAAAACCCACTATCTGTTTTTGGACTGCTGGCTACAGAGAGTTTCCATCATTGAATCAAAAAAATTACAACAAACTGGGGTGGGAGGGCTGAATATAAATGTATCTGCTTTTGGAAGTGTCATTCTTGGCACTTATGTGTAGCAGGCCACCTTTAATATCCAAGGAGTACAAAGCAAAATTTTGGACAGTTTGGACTTTCTGGAGAGAAAATGCTTTTGAAAAATTGTCTTTAGTTTTGAGTTTCATTGTTCTGAGCTGTTGTCTGCTCTGTTGGTGACCTTGAGTGGTTAAAATTTAAAAAAAACTCTGACTACACAACTAGGAAGTAATTTGTTTTGTTAATGTGAATTTTTAAAAATCTGATCTCTCTCTTTTTTTTTTCCTAATATATTTTACACAGGGTAAAGTCATAGCCATTTAATAATAGTTTGTTAATTTTTTTTTTTCCTACACAATTTCTGTGAACATATTTCTTTGGTTTTGAATTATGGCAAGCACAGGAGCCACAAAAAAGTGACGCAGGTAGAGAATAAAGTTACACATGCTTGGAAATCCAGATTAAACAAGTGATATGTCAATACTATATTTTGTATGGGAACACCCTCCAACAGTCTCCCCAGTGTTGTGTTTCCAGAACTGAAAATATTTGAAATGCAGTAAAAAACCCAGCAAATATTTGAAGTTTCTTCCCCTTGGCCCAGATTATGAAATAGTAATCCATTACATTGTAAATCTTCCTGTACCATGCAAATCCCTTTACAAGGATTAGGAGATTGTAACAAAGATGGTCATATTTCAATAGGTGCCGGTGTAAGTTACATATTTCTGCTGCAGATTTCATACAGTCCTCACCCAACACGTTACATACAGTGACCCACAGAAACAGGTGCTTTACATTTATTGAGAACCTTCATTCCAGAACAATCAAAAAGAAGGCACATTCAGCCTGTGCTCTCTGAGGGCACTCCACAATAGCTGAGGGTGTGCAATGGAGCAGAGACTGTGCAATCAGTGACCCCTTGGCCCTCGGGGGCGGCAGGGGGAGAGCAGAATCTCACTCAAACACAAAGAAGCTGCTGTTTCTGCTTTTGCTGCTATCAGCCTGGCTGCTGCTGACAGAGGAGTGCCTGTTCAATCTATTTCTGCTCCTAACTGCTTGGGCAAGAGTAGAGGAAAACTGTGTTTTATCATTCTGCATCACTTCTGTTTCTTTCAGGGGATCAGATCCTACTTGGAGGGCATAAGATAGGAGCATCTGACTGGGCTAGATTTCCTCTGTACACTAAGGGAATGCAGCACTTTGCTAGCATTTTGCACTAATTCTAATTCATTGGGTAGTATTGAATTGCTACGTAGGAAAAAGAATTCCTTGAGAAGCACTTAGTTCACACCACTAAGTAATGTGTGCAAAATTGGTGGTATCTTCTCATACCTGTAGAAATCTGAATCGATATAGGATTTTTAAAAAGTACAGGACAAAATTTGTGAAGGAGTTTGACCGAGTTGCTCTTAGACCCTTCTTCAAATTTGGCATTCTGGTCATATTTAAAATCAGTTTCCAAATTTAGGTTTTTCATGTCCCTCTGGATTTGCCTATAACTAAGCAAGCTTAATTTGTTTAATTAGTACCATATTTACAAGTCTTTGTTAGCTTTGTAGCTCCTGGCTGTGCCTCAAGACAGGGCTGGCCCTTCTGGCTGTGCTGATGTCCCCAGGACAGGGCTGGCTGTCCGATGTCCCCAGGACAGGGCTGGCTGTCCGATGTCCCCAGGACAGGGCTGGCCCCTGCTGCAGGGCACTGCTGCCCCACATCGTCAATTTCTTCCGCCGAACCCTGACAGCGCCTTCGAGGCAGGAAGAAGTTCATTTCTACTGATAAGAGGGCAATAAATTCTTTTTCTCTGAAAGATTCAGGTGTCCTGTGGCTGCTATCTCGCTGCGAGTCCTTTCTTTAAAAAAATCACCGTACATAGCATAGTTTCCATTTCAACATTTTTTGTAACCTAAAACTATATTTAACACACTACTTAAGAGAATTAATACAGCGTTGCTTTCTAACACAACACATATAATATTCATTTTAATATTTGCCAAAAGCCAATCATGAAATCCATGCATTTTTCACGCTGAGGGACGGGGCCGTGGCTGAGGGACAGAGCCGTGGCTGAGGGCCGGTCCCGCTGCCCCTCTCTCCCGCAAGGTGGCGCCGGCCCGGGCCCTCAGCGCGGCCGCGGCCGGAGGCTGCGCCAGGGGGCGCTCAGCGCGGCCCGGTCCGTCCCCGCCGCCGGAAGCGGCGCCCACGGGGCGGCAGCGGCGGGACATGGATGCCATGGAGCCTGAGGAGGAGGAAATGCCCGAACTGTCCGACGGCGAGGGCGCCTGGGACGACGAGCAGGAGGAGGAAGAGGAGGAAGGCGCTGCCGTGGCCCAGCAGACCCGCTGCCTCTTCTGTGCCAGGTGGGGGGGACGGGGAGCGCGGAGCCCCGTGCGGAGCGCGCTGTTCTGGGTGCGCTGGGCGCGGCCCGCGGGAGCGGGATCGGGAATCGCTGCTTTGGGGCTCGCTCTGTAGCGTGCTGATCGCGTACACGGCTCTGCGGAGCCAAGCGTGCGATTGAGGATTCACATTGAAGGAGGGAGTAGCGTGGTAATCCCCTCCCCTCGTGCTGAAGCAGCGTGGAGGCTCTTCTTTTTAATCTCTTCCCCATCGCCAGTATCGAGATGAGAGATTTTATTTCGCTCAAACTGCTCCACCCAGCTTGTATTGGTGTGGGGTTTGGATCTCAGGTTTAACGCAGGCTTTGCTCTCAGACAGTGTTTGGAAATTAACAGGATCTGTGGTTTTGTCAAACAGAATTGTTGTGTTCGTTGGCTTTTGTCTCAGAATGTTTGACAAACAAGGTAAAAGCTTTGTTTTTAAAAGCTCAGGCATGTGAGCCAGCGCCTTTCTCAAAGGCAGGAAATGTGTTCTGCATTACCCAGTAAGTCGGAACAGAGCATATAGCACTCATAAGTTAGAACTTAATGTGTCAGTATTGCACTTTTAATAGTTTGTTATTTACAGGTTGTTTAGTTCTGCTGAAGCTGTGTTCTCCCACAGCAAAACAGAGCATCAGTTTGATGTTAGTGCTGTGATCCAGAAACATGGTAAGTTTTTTTTCATGATTTGTCATTTCCTTTTGTGTATGAGTATAGGGGCCTGAGTAAATGTATGTATTGCAGTGAGAGATCTCTGTATTGTAGAAGTGACCCTGTCCCAATTCCAGTTATTGTAAATGGGCTGCAGCTGTGATGGCCTTAATTGGGGGGCAGCTGTGGCTAATGAAGATAACTGGGATAAAAGGGGGTGGGGTGGGCAGGGAGAGCCTTGGAGAAGTCCTGGTGAAGAAGCAGGAGCAACACTACTGTGAGGAGCTGCGTGTGAGGAAGCCACTCAGGAGGTACGGGACTCTAGAAATATGGTAACAACAATATGAATACAACATATGAGTATCTCATTTAAAATAAATTGCAACTATTAATTTGTTTAGAACTGATCTCCTGGTTTGCAGTTGAAGCTTCCAAGATTGAATAAGATGAGCTATTGTAGAAAAAGACTTATAAATTTTCTTAATGCTGGCTGCTTCCTGCATGCCTTTTCTACCAGTAAAGCTCTCAGCCAGTGACAAAAGTGAGATTGATCTTTGCTGGCTTGTGCTGATTCCTCACTGCCTACTTGATTGACCTGAACCAGACACTGCATGATTGATCTGATCTCATCTGCTGGCAGCTCTTGCCTGACCAGTGATGCTGTTGGGCTCAGCATTTAGCAGAGCCCTGTGGCTTGTGTCCTTCAGGTGATCACAGGGAGGCTTTCCATCCCGTGTCTGTTAAATTCTTTTTAGTCAAGTTTAAGAGTGTCTGTCACTTGAAGCAGTCATTATATATCCTAAGATCTAGTCTGGTCTGTTTTCTGTCTAAAATCCAAGACAAAGTATTTTGGGTTTATCTTTGCTGTTCCTGGGGAAAGAACACAGTTAAACTCCTATTGCTTTTGCCCAAGGTGGCAATTTTAAATCAGTATTGGTATTCTTAGTGAGTAGCATCAGTTTCCATTCTTTTAAGCAGAAAGCTAAGAATATGAACAGGGGAGCACAGCAGCCTAGAATGCCATCAAGGTAGCTGGAAGGAGATAAGAGTGGCTGTCCTGATGTACTTACTTGCCAATGAATGAAAACCCTGTCCACAGTTCCCATTTGGATGTGTTCCATTCTTAATTTGTGGCAAATGTATTTGCCCCCAGGGTGAGGATTTCCTGGGTTAGTATAGTAGGAGTCCTAGTAAAATATCTGTATTGTATTTGAATATCTGTATATAGGCCTTGCCCTGATAAGCCCTGGTTGTTTTTGATGGGCTGCAGCTGCAATGTCCTTAATTGGGCTGCAGCTGTAGCCAGTGAAGATAACTGGGATAAAAGGGGCTGGGCTTGGCCAGGCTGGGAGAACCTGGAAGGAGCCCTGAGTAGGAAGCAGCAATGGGCAGGGGAAGAAGTCAGAGCTATGAAGAACTGCCCCCAAGAAGTATTGCCAAGAAGGTACGAGACTTTAGAAATATGAAATACAACAAGATAACAACAGGTTAGTCCTAAAGAGAAGAACACAGATGGCAAACTTAAGATAGGAAGAGTGCACTGCATAGTGGTGTACATGCAAGGGGAAGTTTGTAACAGTTTCCAGTTGAACAGGTAATTAGTAGTCACATAACTGTAAAACATGTGGTCTTTTCTGTGATACAAATGTTCTCCCCCTTTTTTTTTTTTCCACTCAGGACTCGATTTTTATGGATACATTAAACTAATAAACTTTGCCAGATTAAAGGTAGGTGTGCCACCTATTACTTCTGTGTTCTGACTCTGTAGAATAGTGATGTGCTTTCAGTTTGCCCATTTCTAATAGTAGTGTGAGATTTTCTATTGAAGTTTTAGAAAAAGAAATCATGGGAATTAAAGTAGCTGTTGATCTGTTTATCTAGATATGAGGCTGTTTTAATTGTAAACATATTTAATTAATGTGAAATTTTATTTTCAGAAGTGGATGTTGAGATTTGCATAAAGCCTCTGTGCTGTGTAGTATCATCTTGTTTTATTCAGATTCTTTGGGCCTTTGACTCTGCTGTCTCACTTCAGAAATGTGTTCACTTCTCAAGAACTGAAGTTTCTCAGTCCTTGCATGTGTGTTGATGTAAAAACTTTTCCTGAGGGTGTGAGCTGGCCAGACCCCTACTTAGTAAGGGCAATAGTTGATCCCTCAAGTTACAGAACTTAAAACTCTCTAAAATTATACCTGAGTCTGGAAAGCTGATGGGAACCTACAGTTTTAAGATAGGCCTTCATATATTTTGTGTGTCTTGTGACTTTGTTCCTTCATTATTCCTTTAAAGTTTAGGTTAAAACTCAATACCATCTTATCTTACTATGTAGTTTTTACTTCAGTCTACATATCTTAAATCCTTGAGTAGTTATTTAATGCATAACTGTGTAGAGTAAGCACAGGCAAAAACTGAAGTCCAAAACTGACTTCACTTTTCTTAACCAAGGATTAACTGGATGCAAACAGGAGAGACAGAAGTTTCTGACTTCTGTTCCTACAGCACTGTTCATGTAAGAACCTGACAGGATTAGTAGCTTGGATTTTTTGATTAGCCACATACCTGAGTGGACTTGGTTCCTAAGAGCAGTGCAATCCTGCAGGTATCCTTCAGCATCTGTCAATGTGCTGTGCATTACTGCTGGCACAGAATTCCTTTGCCAGCCTTTGCTGCAAAGGTCCTTCAGTAATACCCTGCATATTTCACTGTGTGAAAGAACATGTCTTTGCCTTGTTTCCTTGAATGAAACTGGAGGGCTGGTGTTTTCAAAGAAACTTAGTGTACATGTTCTTCTCCTGTCTAGAAACCAACTGCAGCATATTTGAGTTCTCTCAGCAGCCCACTGCCTTGGGAAGGAGAGGAATATTTGAAACCAGAACTTGAAGATGATCTCCTCCTTCAGTTTGGTAAATAACTCCTGCTTTGTGGGGTAAATGTGGTATTGTCAGAGTTGGTGAGGATTGTCACTGTTACTCAATTTATGTGTCTGAGAAAGTCCTTGTACTAATTATATCTAATTTAATTAATGTCTAAACCAAATGTCTCTTCTAGAAATAATCAAACAGTGGTATTTAAGGAAGCCTGAATTCTGGATTTATTTGCCTTAACTTAGACCCTGCTTCTATATTTGCTGCTTCTTCCTAGGCAGAAGAATTGCTTTTTGTGTTTTGTAGTTAGCCCTGTCAAATTCAGTTGTGCCTTTTGTAAAACAACCAGCTTGTACCAAGACAGAACTAGCATGAAGTGTTTATGATCTGCTGCAAACAGATCATAAACATGATTGGTAGGTATTCTCTTTCCTCCCTGTTTTATCAGACATAGAAGATCTTTGTGAGCCTGTGAAAGTTTTGCCTTCTAATGGCTTAAGTGACACCATGGTGCTCCTGGAACAGTTAAAGCATGCAGAACAGAGAGCCAGAGCTGCAGAAGCAGCCTTGGCTAGGGCACAGGATGATCTTCAGAAGATGAAGTAAGTGTCTGAACTGAAGTTTGGGGCTGTTTTTATTTGATGTGTTTTAGATGAGATGTTCATGTTCGAGGACAAACAGAAATTGAAGGAAGTAGCAGAATGTAACATGAAACTGACCTTGGGATGGGACTGTAGGTTTGACTTGTCTGTTGCAGATAGTACATTTCCTGTAGATGGTTAGTAAAAACTGCACAGAAACCTGCACAGATTGAAAGGACAAAGTATGCTTGGGAGAGCTAAGCAAGCACATCACTCAGGTTTTTTCCTTCAGACTACTCTTTGTTTTTTGAGATACCTTTCTGTTAATTCTTTAGGTAGGCATTTGAACACTGAGGATGCACACACTGGAGAGGAGAGAGAGCAAATTAAATACAGGACTCCAGAGATGTTCAGAGTTGGCTTCAAACAGTAGTTGTCAGTAGAGTTCGTTTGGAGAAGCTCTCAGTGGAATTAATAAATCAGCTTTTTTCAGCTACTTTTGTTTTTGGTATCAGATGAGGGTAGTAAGAGTATGCAGTCAGGACATCCCTGTAGCTCTTCTAAATCTTGAGGTCTGCATGTGGATTGATGATGCTCATGGGTAACACAGAAATATAAACTTCATTTAAATCCCCTACAAGCATGAGATCACACTGACTGGGCACTGAGGAACTGAAATTATATTTAAGAGACTTGAAAAAATAATTCATGTTCTTTTGTGTGAGAAGCTAATCAGAAAACCCTTGTGTTGTAAAGTTTGAGTGTGTGTTGTACATTTTGACAGTACACATTTGGAGCTACAAGTAACTAAATACACCAAAATATTAAATGTATTCAAATCCCCTAGCTGTGAACAATTATTTATGTTAAAAAGGATCCATTTTGTCTTCAGATGAGTTTGAATTTTGCACACAGTGCTTTTCTGGTATCTTTGTATACATTATGCTTTAATTGATCATAAACAGCAAGAATTGAAGAAATTTATCATTGTGCTTCAAAAACTTGGGGGTATTTTCTGTGTGTCTTTTTGCTTTTTTATGTTCCATTCATATTCATTTTAAACAAAACACCCCCTCACAGGTTATCAGTAGCAATTTCTTTTGAGCTCTCTAAACTTCAGTGAGGCTTACAGATTTTTTATTTTAAGTAAATATATCAAGTTGTCTGCTCTTGTAAGAGGGAGCCTTTAGTTTTTCTTTCTCAATGCAACCTCTTCAATTCAGCAGGGGTCAGCTGGCAGCAAAAATAGCCAGATGTAGATCTGATGAGGCAGCACAGTTTTAAATTATGGACAGATGATTCAGTTGCATTGTAGCAGTCTAAATGCTGTAATTCAGTGGTTTGTGCTGGAGGTTATTGCACAGAATATCACCTGCTCCCTTTCAGGTAAACCTCTGGGAAATAATGACAGTAACATTTTTATAAATCAGATCACCTTTGGTGTTAAATGTAACTTGGAGACTTCACAGCACAGCTTGTCTATGCTGAGTTTTTAATCTGTCACCTATTTAGAGGTGATGGCTTTTGTTTTTACTTACCCTTTTTCTTGATTAAGAAGCCAGCAGGACAGCTCTGTCTTTGGAATTTCTTTGGTGCTTGTGTTGCATGCCTATATTAGGGCAACTATTGGCTTAAATAATTTTGAATTAAATCATTTAAATCTCACACAGTGCTAATTATATGTAATTGTATGTCACAGAATCTATTTTATGGAAGTTTAAAATTGTATCATGTAGATATTTGTATGAAAGTAAAGAAAATGCAAAGTACTGTGGTAAGAGCAATATTAAAAAAAGATCCAGACCATTTGTGTGTAAAAAAATATAGGAAGTTTCTGAAACTGACAAAATTTCAATACAAAATCCCTTACCATATTCTCTTCCCCATCCAAACTAGCTGAGCAGGGAAGTATTTGAAATATCAGGAGTGAAATAGTATTTTTGCTTTTGTTCTTCTATAAGGAAGATATTGGTAATGAGATTGTTCCCTACAGTTTCTATATGTGAAAGTCCCATTTAAGGGGGTGTGATTGCTGTTAAAGGTGAGAGTCAGAGGCTTTGGAGTGGTTTGGGATGCAGCTTTTGTTGCTGTTGGACTGTAGACCTTGGAGGAATATTGTCTGGCTGAAGTGTGTTTGCTTTTTCACTTCTTTGTGAGTGTAGTATGATCTGCTTGTTAATGTCTAGTAGTGTTTTCATTATAAACCCCTTGATTTGTGTATTTTGTCATCCAGCATGCTTTTAGGACTGAGAACATGGAGGGGACCCTAAAGCTCATCCACTTCCAAGCAGGAACACCTCCCAGGTTGCACAGAGCTCCATCCAGCCTGGCCTTGGACACTTCCAGGGACCCAGGGGCATCCCCAGCTTCTCTGGGCATTCTGTGCTGGGGCCTCACTGCCCTCACAGTAAAAAATTTCATCCTAATATCCAGTCTAAACCTACAGTCTTTGAGTTTAAAAGCCATTTGTCCTTGTCCAAAGTCCCTGTCCCTATTTCTTGTAGCCCTTTTAGGAGCTAAGAGAAGCAGTGGGTTCACCCTGGAGGCTTGTTTTCCCCAAGCTGAGCAATCCCAACTCTCTCAGCCTTTCTTTACGTGTTGAAGGAATGCAAGAGCAGGGAGGAGGGAAAATAAGCAGCATAAAATTCAAGTAATAAATTGAATTTTAAACTCTTTTTTTCTTTTCACCCAAATGCCTCAGTTTTAAAATGCTTCCTTCTCCCTTCCAATGGTCACCCAGTGTCGTGTGGGCTGCAGTTTTGTGCTCTTTGTGTTGAGTCCATATCTGCGTTGCACAGCCTGAAGCACCTTGGCGCTGCAGTGCTGGCTTCCATACCGGCAAGTTCAAAACAGATAGTTCTGCCTTAGAAACAGAAACTGCCCCCCAGTATTTCACTGCTGAGAGCTGCTTGCTGCCAGCAGGAGCTGGGCTCGCCGGGGTGCTGCAGCAGCCGTGAGGAGCCTGCAGAGGGAGGATGTGCACACCTAAAGCTGCTGCTGCCGGTGCTGCCCAGCCCCAGGGCAGCCTGCGTCCATTCCTGCCCTCTCCTGGGCCCTTTCCCCCTGCCCAGCCTCCTTCCCGTGGTGCCATAAACACGTCTCAAGGGTGTATTTCACACTGATTACAGGCAGTTTGCTCAGGACTTTGTGATGAGCACGGATGTCAGGAGCAGCCCGCCGTGCAGCGCCATTGCAGACCTGCGGGAGGACGAGGATGGCGTTTACTTCAGCTCCTATGGGCACCATGGCATACACGAGGAGATGCTAAAGGTCAGGAAGCCATCGCCACTGCCCCTTCCTGGGACTGAAGAGGAGAGGTGGAATCAAGTGGGCTGTGTGCCCATAAATATACTGCAAAGCAGCTGCATTTTTAACCCTTTCTGTCCAGGAGAGGTTTTTTGGTGGTACTTGGACTAAGAGATCATTTTTCAGTTTTATTTCCGTTGTGTAAGCTCTGTTTACAGGAGGCATTAGGAACAGAAAATCATTTACAGTTGTGTTGATAATACAGTACCTGTGCCACAGCCCTACCTTGCCAAAAGCAGCTTTTTCCTGTTGTTTAAAACACGAAGGATAAAACATAGTCCAGACAGTGAATATTTTTCTACAGTTTTACATTTTCCTTATAACTGAAATTTGTTAGGCAAGACCATTTCTCACATATTGTGGTTGTCTCTTGCACTTGGTAAACAGAAAATGTTACTTGTGCATGGTTAGGTGTATTGATAGCATGACAACAAACTGTCGTGTTCATGAACATGCTGGAGCAGTTCCTTTCATATGCTAAAGATTAAAACAAGTTTATGCTCAAAACTTCTCTAAGGCAAACCTATGTATGCCCTTTGAACTTTAAAATAAGAAAAAACAAGCACAAAGCCCAACAGCTTCAAATTAACTTGTAAATTAAAATGTCCTAATGCTTCCTTTCAGAGAAGATGTCATAGTTGTGAGAGTTATAAGCAGTTTTATCATTTTAAGCGTAAATAAATAAAAATTCCTGTCTAAAGTCGAGGCAGAATACAGAGCTGTGCAGTGAATTTGTGCCTGCAGCTGGCATATAAAGCTTTCAGCTTTGTAAATCATTCAGTGGCCCCAATGCAGAAATACATGTGAGTATGTGTTAAGAGTAGTGTGACTGTGAGGTTATTATTAAGGGGAGGAGATTTTACAGAAGCACAGGGATGGCTGCAGAACTAGAAAAATGTTTTCTGAAATGTATGGTGTGTGGAAATACAACTGAAATGTAACTTGAAGATAAAAAGATAGGTGTTTGGTTTTGCAGCTGTGTAAAGCTGTCATTTGAGATAATGTAGGTATAGGATGCGGAAGCCTTTCAGTTGGCACATAAAGTTTACAGTAAATCTGCATCTCTGCACAAGGAGATTGGTACAAAATTGTATTTTACTGATTTAAGGGTATGTTTGTCAGAATGCTTTTAAGGAGACTTTTGGCTTTCCAAAACATAGGGAATGGATTACTTTTATTGTGTGCACATTGAGATTTTTTTCTTTATGCAAGGCATTCACTGTGGTTGTTTTTCCTGATTACCTTATTTACATAAATACAGTGGCTTACTACATGAACATTTTTAAGATAGCAGTCTTGCTGTCTGAATGTAAGCCCATTTCTGAAACCTTTTTTGTCCTTATGCCTGGTAGTGGTAAGACAGAATTTCAGTTTGGGGTATTTTTGTGCAAATACTTGAGAGGTGGAGCAAGAACATTGTTACTTCACACTTGCTGAGTCACTCGTGTTTCCCTTACTCTGCCTTTGTGTTTGAGAATTTCTTGGCTGTCATCTTAATTTTTTTCACCATTTTACTTAAACCAGGAAAGCATTACATGGAAAAGTTGAGTGGAGAAGGGGATTGGTGAATAGAATCCCAAGGTGCTTGGCTGTGGCTCCAGCTGCTTTGGGTTGGGGCAGTACTGAAGCCATGTGAGGGGCAGGCTGCAAGGCTGAAAGCTTTCCAGCTGGCTGCTTTCTCTACTGAGTATTTATTTTTACACTTTTTTGGTCCTCCCAGCAAATCCTAATATATACTGCAGTAGAGGTGAAGTTCTAAAAATAGTTGCTCTGAACATCATAGCAAAGCAATATGGTTTTAAAGAGTCATGGTTCTGTTATTAATATTAATGCAGGATT
The DNA here is from genome assembly GCF_028018845.1 of Melospiza georgiana. NCBI lineage: Eukaryota > Metazoa > Chordata > Aves > Passeriformes > Passerellidae > Melospiza > Melospiza georgiana. Next base: position 24,965,517 of record NC_080435.1, read on the forward strand.
TTTATTAATATAATTATGCAGGATTTTAAAGCAGAATTTTCTAAAATAAACCCCAGCTGCTTCTTTGGGTTTTGTGTGTTATTGTGCTCTTACACATAGAACTGGATTTTAGGATTTCCAAGTCTCAAGATAATTTTTTGTCTCCAAAATTTTTATTATCAAAAAATGTTCCTGTCACTGTTTATCTTCTTCTTTTATTAAAATAGACTTTGTTCTTTCTCAGTGTAGAAAATTTCTGTTTCTCTGTTATTTCTAGAAATTCTTAACTTGCTGTAGTAGAAAAATCCTCTAGATTTAATGAAAGTACTAGGATTTTATACTTCAGCATTTTTTGCACTAGACAAAAAATTGCTGATTTTTTTTGTCTGTAACACTTGAACTGTGACAGCAACTCCAAAACCTATACTTGGCTGTCAATTTGTGTACCTGCTGATGCATGTTAAGAGAATCAATGTTTTAACAGATTACCTTGCTGGTTATCTGAGCTATGCTGCAGGCTTTTTTATACTAAGATAGTATATTTTTTTGTTCTAGGCTTGAAAATGTTGCAGCTTCTCTGGCCCTGTTGTATTTCAGTCAAACTTATTTACTGTGTTGGACTTTCAGCAAATGGGCTTTAACTACTAGCTTGTCATCAGGATTGCAGATCTGCAGCTTGTTCAGAAATAAAACCAAGTTAATTTGATGCATAACTTTTTTTTTTGTACAGAAATCTCCATGTCACAGGGGTGTTAGAGAACAAAATGATACAAAACATTTTATGAGCATGTGATTCAAATTTTCACAATTTCCTATTTAAGCTGGTTTCTATTTAAGTTGCTGTAATATTGTCACTCTATTACTGCTGTTCCTTGTTAGTGATGAACAGGTATTAAGATCTTTGAAACATTCAAAAGAGAAGGCAGAATCAGGAAACCATAAAATAGTTCCTTATTTTTCCTCCAGCTGAGCCAAGTGGCTTCATTTGCTGCAGTAAATTCTGCAATATTATCATACAGAAGTGTCATGATTGCAGTGCCGTGTTAAGTACAGTATGTGCAAAGCATCTGTAGGCCAGGTTGAAAAGCCAGGTGTTCAGCATTTTTGAATTTTATGCTGTACTTAAGCAGAAAAAGTGAACCCTCTTTGTTCTTTGGCTGCCAGGATAAAGTCCGTACGGAGAGCTACCGTGACTTCATCTATCAGAACCCACACATCTTCAAGGACAAGGTGGGTAAACTGCTCAGCAATCCAGTCATTCCTGTGGTTTGTTTTGTCTCAAATGGCAGAAAAGCCGCAGGTTGGCTGCTCTGCAGCTCTGGGAATGGAGGTTCCAGTGGCAGGATTTGATCTGATGCGCTCTGGCCGTATCAGTGGTGGGGAGCTGCTGAGGGTGCAGCGTGCTGATAAGAGCAGTGCTGATCTCTATTGTCATTGTGCTGTGTGCCGTGGCAGGGAGCTCATTCATTATCCTGGCAGGGTGAAGTTGAGCCTCTCTTGTCGAGGATATTATGTGCAGTCTCTCTGAGGGCTCTTTACCAGGATTAAGTGAATTTCTATGTATGCCTGATACAGTAAAAATGTCCTGGAAGCCCTGTGTAATTAGGGCTGGGAAAGAATTGGTGTGGAACTGATTTTTTTGAATTAGTGCTGTTTCCTGTCTCCAGACTGGGTGGTTATTGTTAAAGGGCTTGCAACTGTGAGCTGGTACTTCATTTGCAGTGAGGAGGGATTTCAGTGATGGATCTTACAGTGGTTATGACCCCTGTACAGTAATAATCCTCTTGCCTTTTGTATTTCTGCTGGCGCTTTCTAATGAGTGTGTTGTGTTTGGAGCTTATAGAACCATAGGATGGTTTGGGTTGGAAGGGGCCTGCAGGATCATGCAGTTCTAATCCTTCTGCCCTACGTAGGGACACCTTCCACTAGACCAGGTTGCTCAGAGCCCCATCCAACCTGGCCTTGAATGTTTTGTGTTTTTTTTTTTTCAGGGATGGGGCATTCACACTTTTTCTAGGCAACCTGTGCTGGGACCCCACCACCCTCACTGAGAAGAATTTTTTCCTAGTATCCTATGTAAGCCTACTCTCTCCCATTTAAATCCATTCCCCTTTGTTCTGTCACTCTAGGCCCTTGTGGAGAGTCTCTCTTCATCTTTCTTTTAGGCTCTTTTCAGGTACTGGAAGGCAACTGTTAGGTCACCCCAAAGCCTTCTCTTTTCCAGGCTGAGCAATCCCAATCCTCTGAGCCTTCTTTTGCAGGGGAGGTGAGAGAGCAGTTCTGTCCTGACAGAAAGCATTTCAGTGTTTGACAGTGCCTATGCCTTCTATTCCTTGTATGGCTTAGTTTTGAATTGGCAACTATAGCAAAAAAAGAAAGTAAATATTTTTCTTCCCTTTTTTGCCTCAATTCATGTCACAAGCCTGTTTCTACTAAACATTTCTGAACTCTTTGATTATAGTGAGAGAACAAGCAAAAGTGTCATAGAATTATGCCACCAGATAACTGTGTGGGTGGGCAGCTCATCCAACAAAGCAGAAAGATCAATAAAGGAAAGAACTTTCCCCAGAGAAATGTAGTTTCACATTTTTAGCCCCAAAATTGATAACTGCAGGTTTTTGCAGGTTAAGGCTGATCTGAAGTTACACAAAATGTGAGGCCTTGTGGAACAGTAATTTTTCATGATTGATAGTGTGTCTCCTGTGCTGCATGGACACTCTGGGAACATTCAGAACAAACCATGGAGTAACTGTTAGAGTCAATGATGCTTCAGCCCCAGGAGGAGATCCCCATGCTCAGGAAACAGCTCAGGCACTGTGTGTGCTTACTCTGGTGTAAAAGCACTCAGCTGCTCTGGAGAAGGCTCACAAACTGATTTCTGAACATGCTTTTTGCAGCAGTTTATTGATCAAGGTTCCCTCAAATCATGGTGCATCCAAACCCATCATGGTGTGTTGAGGTTGAACTGAAAGACAGAATCTGGATTGCTTTGAGTTCTCAGTGTGCCCCACCTGTGTGACCAGTGTCCTGCTTAACTTGTGTGTCTGGCCACATGATGCAGCTTTCTCTTGGGACATTGCTAGAGAATAAATGAAGTTTGCTGCAGAAACCTGGCTTTGAAGTGACATCTGTTACACACTTCTGCTGAAGGAGCTGTGTAGGATACTTAGTTTAACTTAATGTATTTGTATAATGCTCTCAGGCTGTACTAATGAATGAAAATTCCAAAGGCTGTTTTCCCTTTAATTTTAATAACAATTCAAAAAAATTGAGGAAAAAGTCTGATACTGCATTTCCTAGAACTCTCTTATGCTAGTCCTCTCTGGAAAATACCTACTGATGCTTTTTGGTGTTTTCTGAGTGGACTATTATGAGGTAGTCTGGGAGGGGCTTGTTCAAAGAGCTGAATTTTCATACTCACTTTAGATGCAAGTCTGCATCCTAGCATTTAGGATACTAAAGAGGTGTGATTGCATGCTGATAGATGATAACACTATCTAGGTTTGTTTATTATTTTATTCAGAATCAGCCAATTAGCTTGTTCTGTCTTAGCTTTCAAAATAAATTATTAAAACTGGAACAAATCCTGCTTGCTGCCTTTGTTTTCAACCTGCCAAATGTGTTTGAGATGAGAATGGGACAATTCAGATTACCTGGCAGGAGAAATGAAGGTGGCTGTACTCAGTAAAAGGAAGTGTGGTCCATTTTACAATGAGAGTATTTTTGAGTGGAAAAATAATTTAGTAAAGCACTGTTGCCATGCTTGAGTTTTCATTGTGACAACTGAAATGTTGAGGCAAGCATCAGTGCCATATTCAGGGAATAAAATAGGCTTTTAAACTACTGTCCCACTAAGGGTTCATTGATGAAATGAATTTAGTTGGCCACAGTCCCTGGCCTCCTGTTTCTCTGAGTTTAAGGTAGGCTATCACTGAAAGCAGGATATCAGTTTTGCTCAGGCTGCAGAGGAGCATGTGGAGCTGCAGCGTGTTGTGGTGTGGTGAAATCACCTGTGCAGCTGCTCAGGTCTTTGCTGAGAGGCCATATGTGATCACTGCAGGAGCGTGTGGGCTGTAGACCCTTGTCCTCAGGCTAATTGATGATCACTCTGCTTGTCTTTCCCTTCTCACACATATTCCAGCCTGTGTTTTCTCTCCAGGGCCTCCTTTCCATCCCATCCCCTGCCTAAGGCTAGATGAGTTCCATCTGGGTTTTTAAGTGACCAGGGCAGCTGTCCAACATGGTGTCTGTTTTGATTTTTTCCACTTTGTGGTGATTGCTCTCTTTCATGCAACTGCGCATCAAGATGATTCTTTCACAGTGGTTTATTTTTGGCTGTGACTTCTACCTGTCATGGCTCAGTGATTTTGTTAACTACCATAGGTGAAATGTTAGGTGATGTTGGAGGGTGGGAGATTTCAGCAGCTGCAAGAATACTGATTTTTATTTTCTATTCCTGTCTCCAGCAGATTGACAGTTGAGGGATTTCTCTCATTTCTGAGCTACAGAGTTGACTCCTTTTGAAACATGGCTACAAAAGAGTTGCAGGTGGAACAAATAACTCTATCCACAAGTTCCCTCTGCACAAGCTGCTGTAAAAGGCCACAATACTGATGGTTTTTGGTCTGTCTCCAGGTTCTGAGTGGCTCTACAGAGACAGGTGGTATCAGTGCTGCAGTCACTGCTTCCCAGACCACCACAGCAGCAGCTCCCTTCTCTGTACTGCTGAGGATGAGCAGCTGGTTTTGTTCATGCTGCCTTCAGGATCATTGTTCTGTGTCCATCCTCAGAATGGACAGAGTTGTATACAAGGAAGGCAGGCACACCTGAGGAGCAGAGCATCCCAGTATTTGCTTTGCTGCTCTTGGCCAGGTGAAATGCCAGGTTTTCTTATGCCAAAGCGAGAGTGATCAGTAGATGATAAGCTGGAAAGTGTATCAGCAGCAGGGTGCATTATTGCTTTATTTTTTTGTATTTTTAAAAATATTTTATGGGATTATAGTTCTCAAATGTGGTATTGATCAGTGAGCGATTGGATGCCTTCTTTGGGAAAATGTTTGATGTGATGAAAGCTGTGAGGGTAGGTTTAACAGCCCTGTGCTGTGAGGACAAAGACAGTGACATCAGTTTTCCTTTCTAATAAATTCTTGCTGTGACTGGTAATTCTGACTCAGTGTTCTTGTTAACTTAAGCATGTTTTAAGCTGTACTTTCATTTTAGGTCTTACGTATGGGCAAGTAACTTCTTTACAGTTCTGGTTCTGTTCATGCTTAAGTGCTGTACATGAGATGAGTGGCTCTACGTAGTGTTTAGAAAACTTATTTTGATTTTCAGACTTCAGAACATTTTTGGTTTTGGTGCTGTGAGTTTTTTTACACCATTAGTAAAGCTTAGTTATATCAGATATGAGTCTAACAACAAGACCATTGATCATCTGGCCAATCTAGTAAAATACACCCTCAGAATCTCCAGAGATGCCTTTCAGCTCCAATAATTCTGTGAAAACAACAAGCCTGGAACTCAGCTTAAAAATCTGCTGTAACACATTCATTAGGTTTGTAGCTGTTAAGAATTTCCAGCAGTTACAAGAAATACATTGTGATAGCAAGGTCTGAAAAATGCTAGTTAGTAAAATATCTGTGAAGCCTAAAACTGCTGGCAGCTCAACAACACTTAGTCATAAATTTGGTGCTCTTTTCCTAGTTGCTTCACATTTTTTAACTTTTCAGTCTTCCTGTAGTAGCTGATATGTGATATGCAAAACCCCATGCATTTCCATGGATCTTATGGCATACTTTTTCCAGCTGTAGTGGTGGAATTCACTCTTTCATGAAAACTCTAGGGATTCCATCTTAACTAGATTTTTTTCACTCTATTTTGATTATCAATAGCACTAAACAGAAAATATTTCCAGGGGTTAAAACTGTGCCAGTGACCATTTTAAAATTTAGACCTCTTGAGCCATAGCTGTTTTGAGGCAGTGTGCCCCTGTCTGGCATAGGATTCCTAAATAAAGTTTCTGAATAGACTTTTAATTAAAAAACTGCAACTAGAATACATTTTCTCAGTTCAATTATTAGTGATTCAGTGATGGAAACTGCTCAGGCTAGAATTTTCTTTTTCTCTTCATGTAGCATTTTAGGTATTTCCCACATAATTGCTTGCTGCTGTTTCCCATGGGACTGGGTTAATCTGCAGCTGAAATTCATGGGCTTCATTGTCTGCCTGGAGAAGGTGGTAGAGTGGGAGTTAGACCTGCAGTGTGACTTGGATGTCTGTGCATGTAACAGCAAGACTTTATGCCTTCTGTTGGAATGTGCTATCTCACTGATGTAGACAGAAGTGTAGAAAAATCATAGCAAGGAAAATAAGGTTGTTTTGCTTTTGTTTCTCCCTTTCAGGTGGTTTTGGATGTTGGCTGTGGAACTGGAATTCTCTCTATGTTTGCTGCCAGAGCAGGTGCCAAGAAAGTGATTGGAGTTGACCAATCTGAAATCATCTATCAGGCCATGGACATCATTAGGTAGGAGAAGTTGTGGTTGTTAGTTTTGTTTCTTTATAGGAATTTAAAATAATTTCTGTAATTTGTCTGTGTTACAGAAAATAAAAGGCCTACCCTGTGAAGTGCTCTCCCCTAATTCAGCAGTGCTGAGGGTACATCTTGTCCAGTTAGGTCTCTAAAGGTGTTCATTAACATCAGAACCAGCACTGAACCCTGAGGGACACCTCTGGTACCTGGCTACCAGTGAGGATTTGTGCTCCTCTCAACTCTTGAACCTCATGGCCCAGACCCATCTCCTCATTCATTTATCCACTCCACATGTCGCATATTTGCCTGTGGAGGATATTTAGGGAGGCTGAGCATGTGTAAAAATCAAGCAATGACGTCTGGAGACTTACAAAGGATTTCCTAGGATGAGGTAGGAGGAGTGTAATGTCCATGTGCACTGTTGATAGCTGAAGCCTGTATGTTTTTTCATTTAGGATGATTTTGTAAGAGCAACTGTGAGAATAAAATCCAAGTAGATACTGAAAAACTTGGGAGTAAAGTAATGTTGTCTGTGGGGAATTTGTTAGGTACCACTCACACATTGGTGGTGCAGCACTGCACACTTGGGTGCTGTAAAATTACTCAGATATCTGCTTGGGAAAAGCACCATGTTGAACCTTAAGTGAATGTTTGACTAAAATACTTCTCTGGCACAAGAAGTCATTCCTTAGAGAGAACCTTGCCTCTGAGTTCCTGACATCTTCAGAATGGTTGCAGATGTGAAATAGTGTTTTATATCTAATGTACTAGATGACAAATTTGGGGCTGTTTTAACTTTCAACAAGTGCATAAAGTCTTTTGAGTGTTATTTATACTTGGGGGAGAGTAGAAGTAACAGTCAGTATATATTATTCTTTGGGGAGGAGAAGGGCAGGCCTCTAAGAAAAGCAATGAATCAAAACTCTTAAGAGTGATGAATTGCCACTTGAGGTATGCAGCAAATAATCAGTAAGGCTGCACATTTAGAGGTACTTTCTCCTATACAAGGTGCAATTCACATTAAAGTCTGCAGTTCACATCAAAGCAATTTATATTTGTCTGTTTAAAGCTACTTTTCCTAAAGGAATAAAGCTGACAAAGTTGCAGTGGAATAACAAATATTTATTGGAGCACTAAACAGCTCTGTAGCTTAAAAAATGACTGTTGAGGCACACTTCCACCTGTGATTCAAGTGTGTGCTCAATGCTTCTGTCCTTCCCAGAATCCAGGTTAATTTCTAGCATGCTAATTACTGGAAACAGTGCCACCCATGTGTGTAAGTGAACCAGAATACATAGCCTGAGTAGCCTTAAAAATAAACTTACTTTAAACTAAATGATTGCCTTTTCTTTTTCTTGCTGTGAATAGTCCCTGTAAAATTTCAAGCACAGTGAATTACTTGATTTTTGTCATTCATCACTGTTAAGCTAAAACAGAAAGTTGAAATAGACTTCCTAAATAACATCTCAATTTTTCCTACAGTGTGTAAACTACATTGGTTGGTTTGGGTTATTTAAACATTATAATTGAAAACAAGTATGTAGTGAATGAATCCTTTTCTCTCTGTTGTTTTAAATCATGTCCTTGGATGTGGTCATTTAGTAAGTTATCTTTAGATCTCTTAGTTCTTCTTAAATTATTGTTGTGGGTGGTAGCTCTTTAACATTCCTCACTTTGAACTTCTGATTGTACTTCTGTTTAGACCGTTGAATATGATTTTAGTAATGAACTGCTATCCTCTAACAGAAAACTGTCGTGTGTAGAGGATTTAATTTGTCTTTGCAACAGCCCAAGTGTTCAGGGAGCCCTTTGACCTTTTCCTTTCCCTCCCTTCATAGTGATCATTCTTCCATTGTCTCTTGGATTGAATTTTTAATGTCATTACTGGTCTGCACTGAAAGCCAGACAGAATGTAAGAGTAAGATATCAGGAGAGGGAGGGAAGGGGCAGCGATAAGAACTGCGGTGGGAAGATAAATTTCTGTGCTGAGAGTACTTCTCTGCCCTCTGTAACAACAGCCATGGTGATAAAAAGAAGTGCAAGAAAGGCTAATATGGTTTGCCAAGAAGAGAAGCAGTGCATTTCAAGCATTGCACACTTGCTGAATTCCCCATCATGCAGTTGCTGTTTCAAAAGCTGTGTCCTGTCCCAGTCCTTCCCTCCTTACGCAGGATGGCTGTACCGTGACGTGCGTGTGAGCTCATCCCTGATCACTGCAGGTGCTTTTGCCCAAATCCCCGTGGGGAGGGTGCCTTTACTGTGCAGTAACTGCAGCACTGATTTAGGGGGAAGCTCTGTTCTCAGTGACTTTGCAGCTGGTTTGGTTAAATAAAAACCGAGTCATGCAAAGCAGCTTTGTGAGGAAGTTAATTTCCCCTGCCATCCTGGAGTGGTGAGTAGGCTGTGATTGCTGTGGAGGTCAGAGGAGGAGAAATGGAAACAAGCAACTTCTAAATAAAGAGGAGCAGCAGTTTTAAATTGTCCTCTTCCCTGTTTTCCTGGTGTCTGAAGCTTGCCTATTTGCATGCATGGCACGTTGGAGGTATACAGAGGTACTGCCTGCCATCTTCTCCCAGCACTAAATCTGCTGCAATTTTTAGCTACTTGGAAATGTTCCCTCTGAAATAAAACTGAGGAATAGTACATTCCAGTGCTTCTTGATTAGTTAAGCCAAAAAGTTTGTGAGGGGAAGAATGTGAAATATAGATGTCAGTATGGCTCTCTTGACAGCATAAATTGGAAATATAAACTAATTTGTTTATGTTTTGACTTGCAGATTAAATAAACTTGAAAAGATTATTACGTTAGTCAAAGGAAGAATTGAGGAAGTTGATCTGCCTTTGGAAAAAGTGGATGTAATTATATCTGAGTGGATGGTAAGGTGCATGGCTATTCTTTTCAAGTTATTTTCAGAAAAAAAGATGTGTTTTATTTCATTTGAAAAGTTGGATTTTTTTAACCAAAGCATCTGTCATGATTCCAACAGTGTCTTTGACAATGTCAGAGATGGGATGGCAGTCCTGATTGTGTGGTACTTGGACACAATTCCTGGTCCTTCTTGCTCAAGCTCTTCTAAGTACAGTTGAGCTGCTGTAGGTGCAGCAGGTTTCTGTTATGAAGTTGGTTTGGAAATCTGTAAAGCACTAAGTCGTACTGCTGAAAGCAATGGAGAAATATTGTATTAGTCACCTAGCCAGCTCCTTCTGATAGGTAAAATACCTTCAGTCTGCAAATTCAGCCAAGGACTCTCCTGACACTGCAGGAAAGGTGATAAGGAGGGGAGGTGCTGCCTCTGGAAATCTGCAAACACTGGGAGAGTTTGAAAACAATGTTGCTTTCATTGCTGGTTTCAGCATGGCAGTAAAAACACTGATTCAAAGGTACAAAAGAAGTGTGATGGACAGCAGTGTCTAAATGAGCCATCTCCTGGAATCCATTGGGTTTCAGCTGTTGGCCTGTTACCTGTTCGTGTGGTGAACAGTAACTGTTAAACCCCTGTCCTTGCTACCTGCCATTAATCCTAACAAAGAAATCTGTGTGACAAAACCCAGTGCCAGTCTGAGTTTCATAGTGACATAGGAGTGCCTGTTGCCTATCAAAAATGTGGTAGGAAACGTCTCTTTGAACTGTTTTTTTGTGAACTTCTGCTATTCAGGATCCTCACATCACTGACCTTCAAAAAGCACTTCAAAGCCCAGATTTTCTTCATGTTACTTCCAGCTGCTGGGACTTAAAAATTCCTTTCTGCCTGAAATTTAAGATCGGGAAGGAAAGCTTATATTCAATGTTACTTGTTTCTTTGTGAGGTTTGTTTCTTTTTTTATAAAACTGGCTGTTCTGTTATATAAAACAGCCTTTGGTGGGGAGGTCAGGCACTCATCTGTGAATCCATATGTATCTACTTGTTTTTCAGGGAAAGATGCAAATAAATTGGTTTGCCTTTTTTGTATATATTTGTTAAATATTACATGTGTCAGTGAACTAGGAATTAGAAATCTGCAGTTTTTCCTGCCCTGCTGTGTGTGATGTGTGTTCTTTGAAGCATGAGCTTAATTTCGTGTTGAGGTCACTAGTTTCAAGGATAGTTTAAGCCATTGGCTTAAACCAGTGATTTAAAAATATCACATCATGATTGGTGATTTCTGACAGTATGGTAGCTTTACTAGAAGTGTAATTACAGTTTTTTCAGAGAAACTCCTGATCAGCCTCCTAATACGTGCAGCAAGATTAATGTTCCCAAAATCACGTTTCTCCTTCTGGAGCCCAGATTTGGTTTTATAGAGAACCTGGACAGGTGAGCTGAGGTCATGTTGTAAATCAGTGCCTCTAAGATGAACTAAAGGATTTCAACACTCAGCTCTTGTGAGAAACAAAGTATTGAATGTTGGATATTTTTGTTTTGTGTGCTAATTTACCTTTTTTATGTCAAAATTACATAGCCATGTGCACTTCAGTTAATTAGGTATTCTAAATATTTTGAAGTGTTAGGATTTTTATAGGTTACTGCATGACAGAGATAAAGAGGACAATGCTGTGCAAGTAAGATTGATAGCTGGACAGGGTACACAATGTTCCAGCACTGTCCACAAAGGAACATTATGTTGTCTAACGCAGATGAAGATTTTTCTTTGTCTGCCTTTCTTGTGTGAATTTGCTTTCTCATTTCCTTCCCTACATTATATAGTGTGAAATCACTTCTTAATATGTGAGCATGAGGGTTAAAAAGAATTCAGTATATGTCAGATTTTGCTTCTTTATGCAGAGAATCTGTATGGACTGGCAGGAAAATTCTTAGGCTTTTCTTCGTAATAAAAATATGGAAAGTTGCTGTTTCTGTTTAGGAAACAAACTGCTTTTAGATTCGTGAATATCAAACCTTTGGTGGAGCCAAAGCTTTGTTTTGCTTGATAGAGAATGCTGCTTAAGATCAGTACACAATAAGCTTTTATTTTTTTTTTGTGGAGCTGTGTCTGGAACATCAGAAAATTAAAAACAAGTATGAGGCGAGAGAGGAAAAATACTGCATTCTCCCAGGATTGTTTTTAGATTAGGCTTTCTGAAAAAGCTGTCACATAGAGCAGTGTCTTGTAAAAAGTACAGCATTGCATTATGAGCATCTCAGTGTGATGGTTTCTAACGATCATTTACTTAATTGCAGCAGTGACCTATGACTGCCACAAACTGCTTCTCTTACTCCCTCTCTTTAATTTATAAATTTGTTCCCTTAAATTATGGAAAAATGGGAGAAGCATCTTAAATATTACACAATGGGCAGGTGTGTGTGAGTGCATGTGTGTCTTTGTAGAAATTTGTGTTTCAAATGCATACTTACCACCTTCCAAAATCAGTTTCCCAATTTAAATTCCTTCTGTATATGGCTTTTTTGTGTTCCAGGTTTAGGGGCTGACTGAAGAGCAGCTGTACCTTCAGTGATTTTATTTAAGCCTGTGAAAGAAATTAGCATGTTCATGAAACAGTGAACATGTTTGTAACATTCTAAATTCAGCTTGTGACATCTGAAGTTTGTGTCTGAAGTTTGGTTACATGCATTCTATACTTTTCTTTGCTAAGCATCTTCATACAGTAGAACCAATCTACACCTTATCTATAGCTTATCATAACTGCTATAATTACCATACTCATGTTACTGTTCTTCATTCACTAAAAGTCAGTACATTACAGTTTAAACTAGAAGTTGTTTTTCAGTTTTCTTGCAGTGGAAAATTTTGAAATCTTTTTTCTGTTTGCAACTTTGTTGACTTGTTTGCCTGTGCTATCTTTCTGCTTGGTAAAAACATCATCTTGTTTGGGGTGGGTTTATCCTTTGCTCTAAGCCATAAATACCCTTCTAACTAACACACCCTTTGCCTCCTTGGTTATCCAGTCAGACTGGCTCAGCAATTCTGTTCTTCTAGATCAAAACTTGCTTCCATCTCTATTCCTTCATCAGACTCTACATTCAAAAATCTTTCTGCCAAGCATCTGTGAGACTTCCTTGTCAAACTTTCATCCTTCCCAACCCACCATCCTGCCTGCCTAGAGCTCTGATATGTGAAACCTTTAAAAACCCTAATATGTATAACTAAAGATTTGTATGCTAGTACCAGGCTCTCATATTTTGTTGCTTGTGTTACAAGTCACCTACAGATAAATCCCTTACTTATTCTAAATCCCTTACTTCTTATTCAGGGTGTTGACTTACATGTATTCCTGGGCAGGAAAATATGACATACAAAAGTGACTGAATTATTGCTCCCATATTTAGGTAGAGTAATTGTAAACTTCATAGACTGCTTATTGAAAAGATGAGTGCAGAAAGAACCAAAATGTATGCAGTGCTTTTTGGAATGTCCTTGCACAGCTGCGTCTGTGTGCAGATTTTTCTTGCCATCAGTATTGGTTTTGCTTCCTTTCTCTAGCTAAAACTATAATGCTAAAGGTTGCTAGTTTTATTCACTTGAGAATATCTGCATTTCTTGTTTGTAAAGCTCTGCTATGAGAGACAATTGTCTGAGAAGGTTGTCTCAAATACATTGTTAATGTACAGCATGGACTCCTAAATTGGGTTATTTTAAATGCAGTGCTTTATGGTGCTGAATGTGCAGCAGAGTTACACAAGATAAAACTGGGGAAGAGATGGACTGTCAGATTAAAATACACTTAGGATACAACCCAGTACTTGTCTTTTAATCATGTCTTTTGTCAGATAGCTAATATTTTCTTCTCTCCTTTTTCTTCTCTTTCTTTGTATTTCTTTTTCTTTTTTTAACAATAATTTTGAAAATACATGAGGATGGGCTGTGAGCAGAGGCATTCAATATCTAGGGAAAAGACAAGGAAATGAGGATGTCTGAAACACTGGAAAGCATCCTCTCTCTCCTTCCTCCTTTCCCCTGTTTCTGTGAGAGATATACAGTTATTTCCTTGCATGATTTTTTTTTGTCAACACAAGTAATGGGGATCACATTTCTGCTCTTCACATATTCCCATTTGGTGTTCTTACTTTTATTGCTTTAAGGAAACAACAGGGTGTGCAGAATGACAAAGTCAAGCTGTGACACTGACATTTGTGAGCTTGCTCTGTCAGTAATTAATTACTTCCTCTTTTTTTAAAATTTAAAATGTACATGAGAGATCAGCATGAAGGCATGTGGGAGATGGTGCTGCAGCAGAGCATGCTGAAGTGTTTGTGTGTGGCTGCTGCTTGGCATTTAACTGTGCTGCAGGCTTGGAGGGAATTTTGTCAAATAAAAAGTATTTTTCCATGACCTAGAGTGGACCACATCAGTTTTGTGCATTTGTGAATGCCAGACTAAATTTTGTGTCAGAGATCAGAATCTGTTGTCTCGTCTGTCGTGTATACCTTCTTTACTGTGTGGGCCAGTGGAAATCTTGTCGTTGAAAACTTCCATTTAAGACAATAATGCACTTTTTTTTATACCACTGGGAATTAAAAAAGATAAAGCCGAGTCTCTGGGCCTGTGATTTGATAGCTGTTTTTCATCTCATTAAATGTTCAGGATTGGGCCTTACTGAATCTGGAGAACCTGACCAGGTTCAGTAATGTTATAGAAAATAATCAAATGCGTCTTTGATAGCAAGTGGAGAGGAAGCTCAAATGCTTATTCAAGTAGTTAAACAATGCTTCTAAATTCTGTCTTTACACAGATTTTTTTCAGCTGCACCAACAATTCTGCTAATTCTTGCTGTTGTAAACATGCTAATCACTTTTTGATGCTTTTAAAGAATTTGAACTCTTTTTCTCTACAAAGATTATCATGTAAATACTGAAACACTAAAGCTAAAAGAACTTTAATACTTATATTTTGATCAGTTGGTTAAATATTTTTATGTAGCTTTGAATTAAAATGAAAATGAATATGACAATGCTGTAGTATATTTAAATATTAGGGAAAATGCAAAATGCAAAATATAAAGGCATCAAAGAGCCTTTTATAATTGTTAGGAACAGAGAATACAGATACAAAGGAGATATATAAGAAATGTAGCTATAGTCACATTCCTAATGGGTTCAGGGGGCTCAGTGGGTGTCTCCTTGGGCTGACATGAGGCAGGGCAGAGCAGTGTGCTTGAACATAGTTACAGTGCTGTATTTCTGTTCCTGCCACATCTGGGCCTTTGGTAGCTGGAGAACATTTAGTTTCAGCTTTGCAAAGACAAAAAATAGTATGTTCTTTCTGAGAAGGAAATGGCCAGCTCTTTAGTAGAAAACCTGTCATGGGACAACATAAAATTTAAGGAGTTCTCTGCATTTGGGTTGTCTTTAACAGAGAAGGTCACCTTTGATGTGTCTTAGTTTAGCCACTATCAAGATTGTACTAATAATATGCAGCTCACAGATTTGGATTTGCAGGGATTGATTTTGAGGATGTCACTACATGCTTAAGGAAAAATAAACCCTTGACCACTTTTGGGGGTGAAGCAAGAGTTCCCCACAGCATCCCAGGATAAGATGTCAGGTGTAATTCTCTTTCCAGAAAGCTCCCCTACAGGTAGGGCAGCAGGCTGTGAAATTGCATTGTAGCTTACACTACAGATGATCACAGCACACTGAGCAAAGTGTTTTGGTGTAAGTAGTAAATTACTTGATTCAGCAACTTTGATGGTTTGTGTAACTTACAGGAATGCTATAATGGATGGGGAGAGAGAAAACTGGGAGTAGGGGAAAGCCAGCAGTGCCAGAGTGAAAAGGTCAGGGAAAGAATGGTGAGGATTTCTCTGTATTTCTCCTGAGTGTGTTCTCCACTCAAAACGCACAGCCTGGCAGGCACAGGTAGTGGGCAGAAAGAAAGAACTGCAGACCTAATCCATAAAGATGTCATTTGTGAATTACTGACTCTTGCTAGTGACTAGTCTTCAATATGTCCTAGAGGTTACCTTTAAAATACTATGAAAACAGCTCATTTTCACTTAAAGGTGCCTATAAATACTTTTCGTGAGCTAAGCATATTCTATTTTTAACTGGACAAAAAAGGAAGCTGTGGTTCCATGCTGTGCTTTTTGGCTTGCAGTGGGCATCACATTATTCCTGCCTGATGCAACTGGAGCTCCAGGCCTTTTCAGCTGTTCAGCAAGGCTTAATAACAACAATTGCTCACAAAGCAGTAGTCTTCCTTCTGGAATTTGTTCTGAAGATGTACAGAACTTGGGCAGTGAAACAGAAGAACAGATAAGATTGGGAAGAAAAATTTTCAGTGAAGCAGTATTACCAGGAGAAATAGATTGAGAAAATGACATGGCCATTATGCCATGAACACACTGTGTTCTTTGATTACAAATATGTCCTGCTTCAAGTTTCTGGGGTTTTCAGTTTTGGTTTTTTGTTCTGAAGGCTGCAGAAAATGGCACTTATAAGCAATTCTGAAGTTTAAGGATTTTTTAAAGATCATTGAGTCCAACCCAGCACTAAACCATGTCCCCAGGTGTCACATTCACATGACTTTTAGATCCCTCCAGGGCTGCCCTGGGCAAGCCTGGTCCAGTGCTTGATAACCATTTCAGTGAAGAAATTTTTCCTAACATCCAATCTGAAATGCTTCTGCTGCAACTTCCTAGCTTTTCTTTGGTAAATTACTGCAGGTCCAAAGTCTGGGCTTCAGTTGTCCATTTTGTTCTTGCCGACTAAATCATGCCATGTGGCTAAGCTGTGTTTTAAGTAAAATGAAAATGAGGTTGCTAAATGAAAATTCAAAACCTTTGTTGGTGTTTGTCTTAATTGGTTTGGTGTTGTGAGGCTGTAGATGAAATATGTTACAGTATTGAGTAACAGTGATGCTCAGACATGGAGGACAGGAAGGGTATAAAATCAGTATATCAATGGGAAAGCAAAGGGTTATATATCATAAATGTGCAGTTTGTTTATGTTTAGAAGTAATTGAGAAAGGGGATAAATGCTTTGCTCTATAAAATGCTAATTTTGTTTGATACTTCTATTTTAATTTTTTAGTATCTCAAATATTCAAATAAGGAATGTTTCCCTGTTTCAGCAAACGAGTCACTGAAGTTTACAATAAATTATTCTGAACACCAATGGCAGTATCCTATGCCATAAAATTAATTCCAACGTAAAAAACTCCTGTGCAGATCTAGTTGTTATCATTTTTATCCTGGAAATTTTGCAAGTCTGGGTGCTGCTAGATGGTGTAGAACACCCAGAGAACCAATGTTTGGTACATGATTTATTTCCACCTCTCTCAATGAGCACTGCTGGGATTGATACGGGCCACCATGAGGTTGCAAATATGGAGAAGCAGAGATGCATTCCATCTGATCTTTCTCTCACAATAGTTTTAGTGTTACTTGCAGATCTGAAGCGGAAAGGCTTTTATTTTTATTTATTTTTATTTTTCTTGGAACCTCACATTTATTACTAAAAAATCAATACATGCAGCTTTTCACTTACTTTGAGTTGAATTCAATGTCTTTTGTTGTTGTAGGGCTCTTGTTGGGTAATTGTTGGTGTAGATAGTGTGTTTATTTTCTCTGCGTGCTACATACTTGCAGTTTGGGAAATTAACAATTATACTTCATATAATAAGTTTTGGAGTGACAGTGCTGTTGTTGTAAAACTCTCTGGGTGTATGGTTTTATGATGCTCTCAAACTGTGTTGATAAAGCCTCTCTGTAGAATGACTAAGTATAAGAAGCACAATGATTTCTAAATTCTTTCCCTTTTCTCTAAACAGGGCTATTTCCTTCTCTTCGAGTCAATGCTGGATTCTGTCATCTATGCCAAGGACAAGTACCTGGCAGAGGGAGGCTCAGGTTGGTGCTCGGTTCTTTCAATAAATTTAGCTCTGGGGGAAGCTAAATGAACTCAGACTTAGAATAAGCTTGCATGGATGAGAAAGTTGTCAGTCTCAGTGAAAAATGTTTCCATTAGTAGGAGCTTCAAGACATTAGTTTACTGTATGGGCAATAGGAGAACATTAGATGGGGTACCAAGGTCTCAAGTTAATGATGTTTTTAAGAGAAGAGGGGGCTATTTATTCTTAAGTACAGACTAAATTTTTCCTCCCTATTTCTTCCCACTCATGTGGGTACTTGTTTTCCCCCCCTGAAATCCAAGTTTCTGCATAACTATGAACAGAGGAAAATAAGTTTTATCTTGTAATGTGTGATGCTGTTTGAGTAAGCTGCTGTGGATTTGAGGGAAAGTGGATAGGGTGTTTTCCTGAGGGAGGGAAGCTGTGTAGGCAGGACATATTTTCAAACATGAAATAACAATGGAATGACACTGTTTCAGTTCAGCATATTTATTCTGGTGGTAATATGCTCTTTACCTTTATGGTTTGAGGGTAGGGTTGTGACAAAACAAAAGTGTTTGCTTTGGAGTTCTTTTGCACATTTAAGAAGCTTAGATATTTTTATCTTAGGCACTGTTTAAATGCCTGTAAGTGTTTATTCCCCATGTGGTGCAGTTTTGTGCATGAGTTCTGCATGTGCTTAATTCCTTTGTCAGTATTGTATTTCATATTGACCTTTTCAATTGTAGTCATCAGTCTGGGGTTTTTTTCCCCTTTTGTGCTAACCATGCACACAGTTTCACTACACTGACCTAATGATTGGATTAATGACTGTGTCACAGTGCTTGCTGCAGTGCTTCCCTCTGGTTGCAGTGAGTTTTTGTGTACTACTGACTGCTGCAGGAAAAATGGGCTTTATGCATTTGGTCACAGAGCTGAACATACAAGCAAGCTATGTCTTAGAATATTTAGTAGCCACTTGACCAAGGTGACAGAATAAGAGTTTTTTTTGTTTTCAGTAATAGTCCAGCCACATCAGGAACATGGGGTGCACTCTGTGTACGTATGTGCTGATAATTTTACACTGCAGTACAATTAAATCCAGGGACATTCCCTAATACCATAAGGAAACATTTGATGTTTAGCTACTACTTCCAAAGCCTTCTGAAAAGGGCCAGAAATTTCTGACCTCTGTTTAGACTGTATTGTTGGTGGGTTTCCTCTTATTTGTAGCTCCCAGAGATTCCTTTGAGAGATGGGGTGTCCTGGTTCTGCAGTGCACTCATCCTTTGGGGTCTGGCAATGGTCTTGGGCCTTTCTTTAATGCATGACAAAGCACAGAGTGTTGTACAGGCACTGATGGGATTTTCAGTTCTGCCAGCAGTTTCTTTAAGGTGCTTGCAGTTCCTCTGCCAGCTTGTCCAGCAGGTGAAAGGCTGTGCCCTGGGTCCATGAGAAGCTGCTCAGCGCCACCGACTCTCCTGCAGCACAGCTGAATTGCACACCCAAATCCAGATGGGCCAGAACTAAGAGTTCACTCTGAGGTGAAGCCTTACCAGAGAAACTCCTGAATCTGCTTAATTTTGTCTAAAGCCACTTGGTACTATTGAGCCCAAGGTCATTATTACAGAGAATGTTTGAAAGCTGAAAAAAGCAATAGCAGCAGCTGCAATCTGACCAGATCTTTCAGTGACTGAGCCGGGAATAGAATCCGAATTTCCAGATATGTGTTCAGTCCGTCATATCATCATTACTTCAGCTCAGCCTATTGCCATGCTGGTGTGGATTGTGTTACACTGTCTGGGGTGATGTGTACAGTATGGAATAGCTTTGCTTGGGAACATAACATTTTTGCTGCCCAGGGCCCATCTGTTTGTTCTTTAGAGCTGTTACTCAGGTAGAGATCTTTTCACACACTTGGATTGAGGGGTGACAAAGGTAAGGAAGGCGTCATTCAAAACATAATACATCCAGAACACAGTGCTCCTGCACATCACAATGATGGTGGCATTCACGTGGAGTCGTTGCTGTGTATCTGAGGATTGCTCTCCCCCTCCAGCAGCCTGCGAGGCCCTGCTGGGGCTGGAGGCTTTCCCATCCCTCTCTCCCAGCACGTGAGCTGCCCTGGTGACGGATGGCCCGTGGGCACCCAGTCGAGAAGGACACAGATGGTCAAAGCCATGAATCTGGGAGAGCTGGGAGCAGTGCCTGCTCCTGGCCAATCAGCATTTTCCTCATTTCACCTGTAAGGAGGAATAATTACTGAATTATAGGCTTAATGGGGAAAAAAATGACCAGTCTGTCAGCATTGCACGGGCAAGTGTTACAGAAAGAGCAGAGGCTTTCCAGGGAAATCAAGGGGGAAATGGCAAATGCAGCTTTATGCAGGTGCTTTTAAATATGTACAAAACTCCGCAGTGTTTAGATGATTCAGATAGCATTGCTCACATTTTCAGTCAAATCTCAGTACTGTGTATAGGACATGGGTCTGTAGATTAATGAATCTCTGTAGTCTTCTGCCTGAGCCCTGCTGGTGGAACACAGATTTCTTTTTGTGAAGTCTGAATAGACATTGTCTACTTTTGCTGCTGTTAGTAGTGAAAATGCAAATTAAATTGGAACATTTTGTGTTTACGTTTTCTCTTGTGTACTTGATCATGAGTTCCACTGCTGATTTAAGGATTTCCTGTAAGAACAGAGATTTAATAAAAACTGATTATGATCCAGTTCAAATATTTTATGCTTGATAGAGGTGATTAAATTTCTCCTTGGTTTACAAAATGTGTATGAAATTAGGGCTAGTCAGAAGAAGAAATTTTATAAAATAGGTAATCACATACTGTTGTGGCTTTAATTTTCATTTCCAGTGGAACTGCAACGCTCCTGTGTGTTCTGTAACCAAGGACTGCCAGTCTTTTCATCTCTCTTCTCACTGTGCCATTGCATCGTATAGAACCCATTCCCCTAAAAAATAATCCCTGAAAGGCTCTTAGCCCTTCCCTTTTGTTGCTTGTATCACTCTGTCTTTTCATTTTTGGACATCAGTGGTTGCTGTTGAGGGTGTGAGTGCTATGGGGCAGAGCCCAGTGTTGTACACAGGCACTGTCAAACAGCAGAGGGAAAGCTTGCAGAAGCAATCTTCACCCAGTGGTGGCTCCAGAAAGTACCTGCAGGTCCTCCCACCAGCACACATGGTGATGTTTTGGGTTGTGTGACAGCTGGCAGCTGAGCTGGAGCCAAGGGATTTGTTTGGGACAGGACAGTTTAACACTCTTCCTGTTAGGATTCTTACAGTTAGCTTTGAACTGCTGAGTGACTTGTAGGCTGTTCCTGAGACACCTTCTGCTCCCATTTCCTCAGCTGCAGAGCAGGGGTGATGATAGTTTACCAATTGGATTCCAAACTCAGCTTGCTGGTAGTTATTTATTCTGCTTGAAACAGTCAGCAAGTGAGGAAAATCGCAGTGTACTTACTTGAATGTCTTCATAGAACAATAAAAAACTTCTTTAGAGAAGGTTATTCTTTACAATCACTATTTATATTTCCTTTGGCCTAAAACTGTATGAAAGGTCTAATTTCAATTTGCTGCCTCTGTCTTCAGTATTTTGCAAGGTAGAAAATACTGCTTTTCTGACCTACCATCCTATAGCAATGATTTATTCATTTTGATAAACTGTAATTTCAAGCAGAGCTGAAGACAAAATTAATTTTACAGTTCACCAGATTCTGGGGAGGAAGAGAGACACTTGCCTTCAGTTGTATTAACACTGCTCCTTTCATGTATTAATATAAAATAAGATTAAATTCAGTAGGGTGGTTTAGGTGACATTTTTTTCAGAAATCAGGTCAAGAATTCAATGTATATGACTTTAGAGGCTTTAAAACTCTGATGAACAAAACATGGGAATTTCTTTGTGAAAAGAAACCTGCCTAAACATAAATTGAGCTTCTTTTACTATTTGTTAGGGTTATAGACAGCCATGTAGATAGCAGCTGTTCTTTGTGGGTTTTGCAGTCAGGTGAGATTGCCAAGAGATTGACTGACTTTCTTGGCAGCTGTTCAAAAGGCAAATGTCAGTTTTCCACTGCTATTTGTAAAGCTGTAAACAGTTCCTTGTTCTGAAGATGTTCTTGGGAGAAGGAAAAGCACAAATGTGAAAATAGTGTAAAATGATAGCTTTATCCTGAAAGTGGAAGGGAGGGAATCCATGAGGTTCTCTTCTGTCTGTTGGGCCACTTCCAGCTCTTCAGATGCAGACAGCAAAGTGGTTATTTCCAGTACACAGAAATAATTGTTTAGGTTGTAAGGTAAGAATCAGCCAGAGCTGACAGCAAACAGGAATAAAGCTCTTGAATAAGAATATATGCTTTTTTCTGAAAATAAGATCTTTTCACAGAGATTTCCTGGTATTACAAAGCCCTTGCCTGAATTTCTGTTTGGGTGTCCTTCTACTGTTATGGAATATATTTAAGGTTAGTCTCTGTATAGAAACCAGAATAGGCTTCTCCAAACGATTTTCCTCAGACATCAAGTTTCCAGTCATTTCCTGGTAGTGGGATTCAACTACAAAGATATTTTGTTATGAATAGGAAGTACCAGACTAGTGTGTAAAAATTAAATTTTTGTTTGTAGTCTCTTCCGTGGACAAATGGGACTCTAGAAAGTAAAGCAGCAGAAAAAGTGTCTTGTCCAAGAGCTAAAAAAAGTTATGTTTTTATTCTTTTGAGATGTTATCACTTTTAGACAAAGGAGTAAAAAATCCTCTGTGTGTGTAAATAAAATGTCACTGCTCTGTTTGTGTTGTTGCAGTTTATCCTGACTTGTGCACCATCAGTCTCGTGGCTGTTGGGGATATGAATAAACACGTGGACAAGCTGCTTTTCTGGGAAGATGTGTATGGCTTTGACATGTCTTGCATGAAGAAAGCTGTCATTCCAGAAGCTGTTGTGGAGGTGCTGGATCCAAACACACTGATATCTACAGCCAGTGTCATTAAGGTATATTGGCATTGAGCAGGTTACTTAATGCTTAGGAGGCAGGTGAGAATTTTCCTTGGTTTATGGAAGAGGGGCTAAAACTCATATGGCGCACGCTAACTTTGGCATTTATAAAGGTGCAGTGAGGTTCTTGCTGCTAAGACTGGAAGGTTTGTATTAACTGCTTTTTTTACCAACTTTTGAGCTTTTAGTAAGGTACTTTTCCCATATTCAGACTGTTCTGTTCTATGATCTCTTCTGTCCAAAGCCAAATTTACTTTGGCAATGCTCTACTGGTAACAGTGCATGCATATCCCTTTCTAATCCGTGCTGTCATGAGCAGTCACTGTCCAGCTCAGATGGAGGGGCTTATCAAACTTTGTCAGCATGTAGCATAACTGTTGTGCTGAATGGCTTTATAGTAATTTGTTCTCATTTAGCCCTCGTGGTTTTTAAAATAACTTAAAATCAATGCATGTGCTCGTTTGCTGGAGTTACAGTACAAAGTAGTAAAATTAATGAGTTGAGGAACAGTGGCATTATAGATAAATTGTTTTAATCAATAGCTATCCCACAGAACAAATGGATGATATTTTGTAGGGAAAGTTTAAAAATGTTCCCATTCATCATTATGATTATTACAGAAGGCACTTTGGTATGTTTGCTCACATCAAGTGCTGCTTATTCTATATAGTTCATAATGTAACTTTTCAAGAAGCAAAACATTCCCTAAAGAAAGACAGGGCAGCATGAAAATTGATTTGGGTGTGTGAGGAAGAGGAGTTTCAGGTGCTATGTCACATGGGATTAGGTAGTTGTTTAGTCTCTTCCTGTTTTTTGGAAAGCTGAAATAGTATTGCCTTATAAAAATTGTCTCATAATAAGAACAACTGAACAGCCTTAGTCTAAAGGGAGATCTTAATTGCCATTCCTCACCTTTACTGACAGAATTTTATTATCCTTTCTGACAGCATATTGACTGCAATACTGCATCCACTCCAGACTTGGAATTCTCTTCAGATTTCACCCTGAGCATTACAATGAGCACACAGTGTACGGTAAGACAATTTCTGTTTCTTCATCCATGGCTGGTATTGCACTGGACTAAGAGACAATCCATTAATTATCCTTCATTTATCATCAGTCCTTGCCTTGAAACATTCATTTCTGCAGTGCAGAGGTGTCAGATGAGCTCTTTCTAAAGAGAGATGGATGTAAAACTGCAGTAATGGTGTTATGGGGCAATGCAGGTAGGTGAGCAAAGGGAAGGGGAAGGAGCACTGGGATCTTTCTGTTCTCTGGCCCATCCTCTGAAATACAAGAAAGTCTGGTGTTGGCTTGCCTAAGTAATGCAGTGAGCTTTCAAACATTACATTATAAGCAAAGACAGGACGGCCCAATTTCACAGTAATTTTCTTTTATATGCAATACAAATTCGAAATGCTTTCTAATAATTTATTAAAATCTCATCATCAAATTTGACAAAAGAGCATTACACTCTGAAATCAAGAGTAGAAACTGAAATTTTTGCCCTCTGGAGTATTGTGAAACCTCTGGGAGTTTCATGCTTAAGTCACATCACAAAATCAAGTGTAAAGGGGTAATTTTTAACTTAGTTCTAATATATCGAGATAATTCTGCTACAGCTGGTTTATTGGGATTTTGCTTGAGTATACAGAGAGGAGCTGCAGGCTTCCTCTGACATGGACACAAAGAATATGTTTCTGTATGATAGAAGCTGCTTGGGGTGATGACAAACTCTTGGATGCCTGCATCAGGCAATATCATTCCTGGTTTGGATGTCAGGTCATGCTGCTGCATTTGCAAACATTTTTGCAGAGTAGCAGTGTGCATAAGAGCTTGTTGATGTCAAAAAGTGGCATTTTCCCATGTATACAGTTTAAACCATTATCATTTTTAATTAGTGGCTGTGTACAAATAATTCATATTTACTTGTCATTTATCACCAAATTGGATGAATACACAATAACATTTTTGAGTTTATTAAATGGAAGTCTGTATATTTTACTGTGCATACAAATGGAACCCCTCCTGTTTCATGTATCATAGGATAAATCTAGTTGCCTCAGGGCAGTGTCAGATTTGAGATCAAGCTCCTCTGCAGCCCTGGTTTAATTTTATTAATTTGGCCATATTTGAATAACTGATTAAACAGGAATCTTTACAAAATTCTGGTCATCTTTCTGATGTTTGGGTAAAGTAAAATAGCTTAGTTTATAAACACTGTTTTCCCCAGCACTAAGCTCTTACAAAAACTTCATTTCTGCTCTGTGATTTTGTGGCATCATTGGCATATAAATCAAGATGAGTACCTGCATTTTATGACTTCCAAGAAGAAGGGGAGGGAAGTGGGGTAAGAGCAGTGTTTCTGAAATTTTGCAGCAAATGCAGCTTCTAAAAAATGATCAGAATGCTGTAAAGTATTTTGCACTTCATCATTTAGGTTTATTGACACTTTGAGTGAAATTTCCACAGTTTCTGTGATGGATTGTAGAAGTTTAGTTGAAGGTTGACAGTTCATCCATCATATCAGCCTGCCTAACCTTGCAGTAAATGAACAATAAAAGTCTATTATTTATGTTGAAATTTTTGAGGAGATGCTTTAAGATTGCAATTTGTCTTTTAAAAATAATATTTGATGTTTTTCTTGTTTGCATATGTTCTGTTGTTCTACTGGCTTTTCATTTTCTGCACAAAAAGCGAAAGTTGCTTACATTTCCCAAAATTCTAGGGTTTGGTACTTGTCTCTTAGATTTTTTTCAGGGTTTTTTTAGATATGAAGATTTTAAAATATCTTTGCTTTATTTACAAAAAATACTCCACAAAAATAGCAATTTGTAAATCCATCTTTATATACTTGTTCTTCATTTCAAAGCAGCTTTTCCTCAGCCATGCAAGTGTGGAGGCAGATTTGGTTCTCTTATTCCTGATGTTGCCATCAACATTGCTGATAGCAGAGCAATTTTACCATCAGAACTAGGGCTGTCTGTTGAATAATCTGTCCTTAGAAACAGGCAAATCATTATCATTTTTATTTAGTAGGTGTGTACAAATACTTCATATTTACTTGTCAGTTATCACCAAATTAGGTGAATACACAGTAACATTTTGGGGTTTATTAAATGGAAGTCTATATTAGACATCTTTTAAGACATCTTTTTAGGCATCCTTTTAAGACATCTTCTAAGGCATCTTTTTGTCATTAAAAGATGACCAAAACAGATGTAGGGGCACATGTTATTTGGGGTACATGTCATGTAGGGTTCTGTTATTTGTTCTGGGGACCCTCCTGCAGAGCAGCTGGGGGTTTGCAGTGTCCCTGGCTGTGTGGGTGGCTTTCCCTGCTCCCTGCCATGCCCTGTGTGCATGCAGAGCAGTGGGAGGCAGACCTTCCTGCACTGGTGTGTCAGCAGCATGGAGTGCACAGCTGCTCTCACTGAACTTGGGTTTGCAGAGGCTTTGCACTGATGGGGAGTAATTCAGCAGGTAGTTAGAGAAAAGGCTGTGGGCTCCTCTGGTTGGAGTGTGCAGCATAAGAGTTGAATAGCTAAGCTCTCAGCTGGCATCTTTAGAAATAACAGCCTTATCAGGGTCTGCTGCTTCCTCCAGCAGCCTGTTTGTCTGTCTTTGCTAACAGGACAGAACGCTGGAAAGGCTGACAGGAGTCAGAGCCACAATTGCAGTTTGTTAGCAGCTCATCACCACACTGGCTTGAGTCATGGCTTGGAACACCCCCAGGGTCCCTCAGGCAGGAGAGGCTGCCTTTCATGGTTCTGTGGCAAAGCCATAGAGTGCTTTGGCTTGGAAGGGATCCTAAAGATCACCTGGTTCCACCCCTGCCATGGCCAAGGGGTGCCACCCTGGATCAGGCGGCTCCAAGCACCACCCAGCCTGGCCTGGGACTGCAGGGCTGGGGCATCCCCAGCTTCTCTGGGCAACTGTGCTGGGCCTCACTCTCTTCACAGTCAGAATTTCTCCTAATACCAACTCTGAATCTCTCCTCTTTTAGTTCAAAACCATCCCCCCTTGCCCTGTCACTATCTGCCCATGTAAAACAATGCTCAATTCCTCTAAAATCTGTCCTTAGTTTTCCTCAGCTGTTTTCTGGGTTTGGATGAAATGTACTAAGGACATGAATGCCCAGCCGTCGTGGTGAGCTTGTGTAAAATAGAGAAACTGTGCAATTCACAAAACCACAAGAGCATAACATTGACACATCTGATTTGTTTGTCCTTCCACCTATTTGAAACTACTCTCATACTTCTGTGTGACCAAAAAAACCCCTAGCAGAGTACTAGGTCATGCTCATCAGAGATTAATCTCACGTCTTACTGTTGGTGCATCTTGAGTGTATTTCAGATGCTCCTGTAATACATTGAGTCATAGCCTTAAAAAATTATTAAGGCTCTAAATAGTTTTTTTTCTTCCAGATGTTCAAGAAATTAAATAAGTCTTCCCAAAAAATTCTAATACACATAAGAAATAAAAAATTATTGAGCAAAAAGAAACATTCTAAGTATGGTCTTTTATGTGCTGGTTAGTCTTTTAGAAATTTTGAGACAGGGTGGTGAGGTAGTTAGTGCTTTTTTCTGAGAATATATTGCTTCTGGTAATTTTTTTTCTTCATTCCTTGCATGCTTTGCCACAAAGAAGCATTTTGTAGCATTACTTTTATATATGATTATCTTAGCTTTCAAAGATTGAAGGTTTGCAAAGTGTGAAATGGTTGCATGGAATAATTATTGGAAATTGTTCCAAAGTACTTTTATTGCAAGTTGACTTGATTTTGGTCCTACAAAGATAATAGCAGAAAAAACCCCCATCAATTAGCCTGCAGAAGTGCATTTTCCGAATAAAGAGCTAGAGTTTGTCACTGTTGATTTTAATGAGACATCTGGCTAATATCAGTTAGTAGATGCTGCTAGAAAAATACTCCATTAATTGTATTCTAAGTTGATCACTGTGTGAGCTTTTGAGATAAAATATAATGGTGATTGCCCTCAGTACAGAAATCAATTGACAAACTTTCTCTTTTGTTTGCAAGCATTTCCCCTGGGAGTCCATCAAGGTTGATCTTTCCTAGCTGAATAACAATATCCCCTGAGAGGAAAATGGCAGTATCTCTTCATTGCTCCCAGGAGATTTTGTCAAAGAGCAGGGTATGTGTAGTGGGAGGGAGGAAGGGGGTGAAGGAAGGATAATGAACCGGAGGACGTGACTGATATGTTAAAACCTTCAGGAGGAAAAAGGAAGTTGAGTTGACTAGAGAAAATAATTCTGACTAAGGAAAAAAATATTTTCTTAAGTGTTTGGCAGTTTCATTTCTTACTATCAGGTCTTCTATTTGGGAGCCAACTAGAAGTATTACCGTATGACTCTTTGGTTCCAACCTTAGGTGAGAAACTGAATTTATTAAGCTAAAGTTGGAAATTGGTGTGGGTACCACAGTTAAATCCACCTTGAGTGCCTGATTTCTGAGTAAAGGAAATACTGCTCTACCATGTTACAAAGCAGGTATTATCCTTCTCATCTCTTTACTTATCTGCAACCTTCTCTGCAGTGACATCCAGATTATTAATCTTTAAAGCACAAAATTGCTGGGTTTTAATTGCCAGAGGTTTCTTTTCCCCATGATAAAAGCGCAGCAGCTCTGCTGCATGGATGACAAACATTCCATCTCCATGCTTGGATAAACTCCATCAAAAGCACATTATCTCCCACTTCTGTGGCCAGCTGTCTAATTGTATTTGTTGTAGCCACTCACTGTTGGAACATGATATTGGTGAGGAGCAAGAATGATAAATTACTCACTGTAGGTGATAGTGATGATGATAATTTTTAATTTCCTTGTTCCTAAGTGAATTGGTAAGGCTGCCTTTGAGTTCTCATAAGGAAAGGAGCAGTCTCATTTGTTTTGTCCTGTTAAAATGCTGCATGTACAGCCAGCCATTTTCTTTAGGAAAAAAGTCTTTGTACTCAGATGTATTTGAATTAAAATTTAGATTTTTCTTTGCATTTCAGCTAAAGGCTCTGAGTTGAAGATTGTAAATAATGCATACTCATTTACTGTATGTTAAAGCTTTTTCTGGTTTTATTATATTTGGTACATGTTACGTGAATAAATGGGGAGAAAAATAGTCTTGAAATAATTTCTTTGGGAGGGAGGAAAACCAGTGAGAAGACAAGTGAATCTTACTGGGAGGACCTGCTTAAATTGCAGGTTTTTGTGTTTGCATGGACACTTTAGAAACCCTCAGTAATGAATGAAGACCTTAAGCTACATGAACTCTTCATCAGAGTGGTGGGTTGACAAAATCAAGCAGGAGTTTGTGGCTGCTATTTTAATTTGAGGAATATTTTATTCCTAGCTTTTGAACTCTTGGTGACCTTTGTAGGATGTTGCTCTGCAGCCTCAGTAGTGTATCTATTAATGTATATCTAATCCTTAATGTTTCCTTCATTCCTTATTTGGCCACCTTAGTTCCCTGGCTAAATACATTGGCTTTGTTTTGGAGTTTTTGTCCTCATAGCTTGCCTTTTCTCCTGGCAAGTTGTTTGAGAACAGGAAGAATAATATTTTGGTAGTGTTTTCTAATATCTACTGTCCTTTGAGGCTCGAGCATGTGTCAGGCTGGAGTTGTAATTATTTATTACCAGTTTAGAAGTAATTGTTTTGTTTTCCTCTTTCATGGTATTCAGGAGACTGGCACTTGAAAGATTTTTCCAAAGAGGGTTTAAGTTCTTACTGATTAGTTGTAGGTGAAGTTATAAATGAGCTATCAAAGGTGTCACAAAAAGATGAGAGAAATTGCAGTAGCAGAAAAAACAGCTATCATTATGCTTAAAAAAAATAAACAAGAGGAAAAAGAATCAAAGGCAGTAGTTGTAAAGCATCATTTAGAATTTATGGAGAAGTTATTTTTCTTTAGCTTGACTTTTAAAAGATGTTTAGTTTGACTTGTGAAAAAGATGTTTAATGGAAGTCTGGCCACCCCTATATTTCATTTTAATATGCATGTGTCTGTGATTGCTTCTAGTGTGATTTTTTTTTCCTTATATTTTGCTGCATGTGATAAATTACACAACAAGAAGGGATGACTGACTTGTACTTCAAGTGGTAGATATTGGAAATCTCTTTCTTTGTAGTATTGCATATGTAATAGATGCTTGTGATTATTATAGCTGCTGTAATTTGGAATACTGTTCAAAAGTCAATGAAAGGAAAACATTTTGAACTTCACTTTTACAGAAGTATTTCTCTGAAATGCACTTAAACATAAAAGATACATAACTGTACATTTCAACATAAACATCAACAAGTTACAGAAGGAAAAAAGGGAAGGTATAAATTCCTTAAAAGAAGATAGTAAGCAACCCCACAATATTACGGCTAGTTTTTTGTTATCAAGTATTTCAGCTTTGGTTTGTGTCAGTTTTTAGCAACACATCAGTTTCTGAAGTGGTACAGGGTTTACATAGTACAGCTGGAGAGTGTTGGTGATGTTTTGGTTAAGGGGTTTTTGGACTCCCTGTGATGCTATCAGATTTTAGTTTTGCAGAGCTCTTTCAGGGAAGACTGAACCATTGGCTCAGTTGGTCAGAGCACAGTGCTCACAATGCCAGGGTTGAGGCGTTAATCCCATATGGGCCATGAGCTCAATGATCCTTGTGAGTCCCTTGCAACCCAGAATATTCTGTGACTCCCACTGCTTCATGTAAAAGCAGAAATTCTAATGGTTTGTATCCAGCTTTTTGCAGAATGCTGAGAGGACAAATAATTAGAACTGTGTTGTGCCTCTGTGCCCTTTGATACTTTTCTGGAGGCATACATAGAATTCTTTAATTGGAAAAGACCTTCAAGATGATTGAGTCCAACCTGTAACCCAGCACTTCTGAGTGCAGCCCTAATCCATGTCCCCGGGTGCCACATTGACATGACTCCAATCACTCCAGGGATGGTGCCTCCACTGCCCAGTTTTAACTTGACAGCATTTTGAGAAATTCCCAGAGCTGTTCACAGGAGCATATCCTCAGGAACTTGAGCAATAATATTTTTCTATTTTTGGTTTCTTCTGGCTCAACAAATATTTCAGTGTTCAATATTGAAGGACATCTATCCATTTTAGAACATAACAAGAAGAAATTAATGGGTCAATGTAGAGCTCTTGTTCTCTGTAATCCCTGGAGCTCTGATTAAAGTGATCTTTTTGATGTGTAATAGTTATTATTACTACTCTGGATTAGCTATTCAAAGTCAGTGTTTCGGGTTGTTTCAGATAGGGAAAACACTGATACTATAAAGAATAAAATAGTTATTTATCTAGTAATTTATAAAAGGTACAAATCCTGTTTCCCTTAACACAGCAGAGGCAGCAGGGAACATTTTCTTTGCTCGTAACTTTTCAACCTGGACTTGACCCCCAAAAATAGTTCTCTGGAGCCTTTTGTCAGGGTAGCACGTAGGGTGTTTCTGTCACCTCTTGTTACAAAGTGTATGATCATTTGCATCCGCCTTGGCTAGGTCTGTCTGCTGGAGCTCTTGGCTTTTTGATCCAAGATGTAGCTGGATTGGCTCATTTTCTGTGGAAGCCAGATTTTTTTTTTTCTCCTCGATTTGTTTTTGGTGTCACAACTTTGTTCTCCTGCAGTAATCATATCCTAATTCTTATTTGTAAGTATATCAGCAGTATTGAGCTGATGGTTGAAAAATATTTTCTATGACTTGCTAGATCTCTGACTAATGTCCAGAAAAGATTGTGCATCAATAAAAGTAGTCTGATGGGTCAATAGAACTTTGTCAAAACCTTCTCAGTCTTTACTCAAAAGGCATATTAGAGACAAGGCTTTAATTCACTTAGGAATGAGATTCTCAGAGTGAGTGATAGGACTTTAGTAAAGGGCAGGAAGAGTTGCTGTTTCCACTGCGTGATGCTCATTTGTCATGGAGGGCTCTCAGTGTCTCCATGGCTTGTTTTGTATTTTAATCCTTTGGCCACATTGGAGTTTGGAACTTGCCAGGCTTGTCTGGAGTGCCCTTTGTTGAAAAGCACAGTTTTACTGGTTTAATGCATTTTATTCTTCATTGTGTTGGCAACATCTGTTTTGGATTTAGACTAGAGAGGAAAAATACCAGAATGACTTCTTCATATTATATATTACATAGTGATGAAACTCTATTCCCTAATTCTGTAAACATGTTTTACTTTTTTTCCCATCACTATCTTGTGTGAATCTGTATGAAGGGTGTGCTATAGAAACTGTCCTTTTTAGCTCTTCAGAACAGGCAGTTTCCTGGTGCTGGCCTAGGAGAAGAGCCCTGGTGCAGTAAGAGAGAGGTTCCAGTGGGTTGCTGGCAGTGAGTTTTCATGGGACAGGCTGGCCATCATTGCACTGGTACATCCTTCCTTTGGATGCAGCTGATAGGGGAGAGACCCTTCCTCCCATGGCAGGGATGGAGAGAGTTCCCAGCTGAGTAACTTCAGCCCACTGTGGTCACTCAAAAACTCTCTTTGGGTTATTTCTTCAGGCTGGTGTGATAGAAAAGCACAACTGCCTTGGGACCAGGGTCTGATGTGCTTTAGCCTTTTCACAGGACAGGACAAAGCAAATAAAGGTGAGCATGGACAGGATTTCACAGGTGGAACTGAAGTGAATGTTTTATTAGCATCTTCCAGGTGTTTATTTGGGTTTCTGGGACTCTAACAAGGCATTTTCTTGTCAGGAAAGCAGTCCAGTGTTAAAAGACTGAGTTGTGATATGTGTCAATATAGTGTTTTGTGTGTGAACATTTTATATCTATTAGTATTAGGAGGAAATTCTTCCCTGTGAGGGTGGTGTGGCACTGACACAGATTGCCCAGAGAAGCTGTGGAAGTGTTCAGGGTGAGGTTGGATGCGGATGGAGCAACCTGGCTTGGTGAAGTTGTCCCTGCCCACAGCACAGGTTTGGGAACAACATGATCTTTTAGGCTCCTTCCAACCCAAAGTAGTCCATGATTTCTTTTCCTATTCAAACTGGAAGAAAAGACCCACTAATGAATTAGGCACTGAAGAGAGAGGCTGTGGATGCTAGGACTGGGATGGCAGGAGGAGCAGAGAAGGAATCATATGGAGTGTTGCTATTAGAATCTGTTAGCTGCTGGAAGGGCCAGCAGGAAGCATTTGTGAGTGTTTTTCCTGATCTGTGTGTGTAGTAAGGAAGAAAAGGATTCCCTTCCTGGTTGTGCTCTGCCTCTGTCCGCAGGGAGCTTCTTTGGAAATTCCTGTTTAGCCCCACAGGGAGGGAACAAATCCTGCAGAATACCTCGTGGGAGGGATATTGGTGTGAGTCTGCTGAGGGTCATGGGCAGGAGAAGGACTGAGTTTTGTGCTTGTGGGTTTGCACACCTGAAAGGCTGTTTTCTCACATATCATTCTGGTTGCAGTTAAGGTGAATGGGTTGTTTTGGAAATTCATACTAAGATCTGATGTGTAATAAAATGCAGTTACAGTGGGCTGAATATTCTCAAATGGAGCAAAAGTATAATGGCAGCTTTTTTTTTTTAACCTAGGATTTCTAGCATACTTGAAAGCATAAATATAAGCTTGTTCCTCTTGGTAAACACTTGAAAAGAAGTAGAAATTTCAATAAGTGCATATATGAATCACAGACTTTCTTGAGTGTCATTGTTATTCCTTTATTGTATTTACATTTTCACCTCTTTTTATAGGCAATTGCTGGTTACTTTGATGTATTTTTTGAGAAGAACTGCCACAACAAGGTGAGCATTTGGAGTTATGCATTTTAAAAATGTCTTTGAGAGATGAAGATTTTATTTTGTGTCAAGGTGTTTGGCGGTGAGTCTGTTTTGCTGTAGCAAAGCCTGCATATGCATCTGTGTTTAGTAATTGATTGATGTGGTGTGATATGAAAAAGATTGTTTTTAATCAAACTCTTGAACTCTCCCATTGCAGGTCTTATTTTCAACGGGTCCCCAGTGTACCAAAACACACTGGAAACAGACAATTTTTCTCCTGGAGAAGCCAATTCCTGTAGAAGCAGGTATATTTAAATTCAGTTGGGATGCAACAATAATTGTGTTACAGTGCTGTTACCATTAAAGCTAGATACAAAATACTTCAAAATTTACGTAAATTTCAAGTTCAGGAAGAGCTAGTAAATAAATCTTTCAGCTGCTGTTAAAGGAATTTTTTTGTCTCATCAAACCAGGGAAGCATCTGCGTACAAAATTCTGGTTTAAAATTATACATAAATATATGCATGAGTATCTTGCCAGTGGACATATCTCTTATACTTGTATAGCTGCATCCTGGAATTTTGGTGAGAAGAGTTCTGTATCAAAGCATTTCTGATGCAGAACAATGTAAGACCAGAGCACTGCTATGGGCATTCTCTTAATTTTGACATTACTAATATTCTGAAGTATCAAATTTGTCAAGTGCTTGCACAGGATTCCTTGTAGCCCTCCTGAAGTGTCCTGTATTTAAAGGGGTCATGCATATTTGAATGGGTTGTATCTGCCACAGTGGGGTTATTCTGGAGAATGAAAACACTTTTAAAGAACTCACAGCCATGAACTTGAAGTATTGAATAGCTTTGCTTGGTACACTGTAAAGTTTTATAAAATGGTTAAGTACTGTCATGAGTTTCACCTTGAATTTGATGCAAGTAGAAGGATTTTCATTGTCATCAGGGATAAGCAAAATTCAGATGATAAACTGTTGAGGTTTTGAAAACTATAAAGTGATGCTTGTTAGTGGTTTAATTAGTTCTATTCTTGAGGTCTTGAAGGCACATTTTGTGCAAGTAGTCAAATATTCCTTGCTTTATAGCCAGGACACAAGTATATCCATGACTCTCATTGAATGACCATGCAAGAGGATGGACATGCCACAGATGAACAGACCTTAACCTCTTATTCCTGTAGAGCTTTCTTTCAGACTCTCACAGACTTTTTACAATCTGAGGAAATGGAGCAGTTACATTTTCATGCTGTTATTTTATTTGTGTCCATTTGGCCACCAGATATTTACTGTTGAACTCTCACCCAGTGATGAATCAGTTGTCTTTGGGAGCCCCTTTTCTTTACACACTAGCAGAACCAAAGGAGGAGCCTCAGAATGAGGCTCATTTTTGCTGGGCAGTTAATAAACTCATGGTAATGTGAGGCCCTGACCTGAGCAGTTTGTAAATAGATCAGGCAAACTGGGGGGAAAGCATAGAAAATGTTGTGTGGATGCTTCTGCACTCAATTGAACTGTAAAGTTCCCTCTTCCAGCTACCAGACATGACAGGAACTTTTTACCAGGAACTTCTTTCCTGGAGGCACTGAGGTTTGTGATACCTGACATATCACTTCTGTCTTTCATGCTTTGAATTTTTATTCTTAAACAGTTTTTATTTGCACTTGAAGTCCTGTCATTTCTTGGGGTGCACCCATGCTTTGGTGCATTCATACTTGGCTTGTGTTCTCTCCAGATGCTCTTTCTAGACAAGCCTGACTAAGATCTCCTTGCTGCTGCTCATTAAATCTCAATGTCATAGAGTGATTTTTTAAAAAGTGCAGTGACATTTATTAAAATATGCACATTATTTCATCTTACAGAGATCATTTGACATTTTTCAACTGTGTGAAATTACTGGAGGTGTGCCCCAGCCTAGGTGTGGTGACTTTCTGAAGGCAACTGCAGAAACAATGTGCCCTGCTTGTGTGAACCCAGCTAACTTGACCTTCAAGATCACTTGTGCTGTAACTCCTTCCTTCTTTTTTATTAGCTCGTATTTCTTAACATTATTCCCATAACAAATCTTGTTACAGCTGTTTCTCTTTCTTGCTGCCTGTCTCCTACTCTTTGTAATTATTTAAATTCCCCTTTCCCATTCTGTCTGCTTTTATATCTTACATGAAATTACCACTTACATCTAGGATTGTCTGCCTTTTGCTTCTAGTGCCCAAGAAGATTGAGAGAAACTCCTGATGTAATTTCCTTTTCTTTTGTAATGCCAGTCTTAATTTCTGTGGGATATTTGTTGGTTGTTGATGACATAAGCCCATGCAGAAGGTGCTTCTTGGTACTTACATAGGAATGTATGTTAATTTACATGATTTTTCTGGAAAAACCATTCCCTCTCTTGATCGCTTGACTTTGATCCTTCTCCTTCATTGTTCCAAAAATCTTTCTGCTTAAGGCATGTTGTTGTGAGTACAGATTTCCCTATCTTCCTTTTTTATATTCTTCTCTTTGTCTAAATAGTGACTTGAATATTCATCTTGATAATTTGTCATTAGCCAATTTTTTTTGTTTCTTCAGTCTTTCCATTTTCTCAGCTAAACGAACTGTTCGAGCTCATTTTGCAGCCTATTTCACCGTGCACTTCCAGCTGTTTCTCTTGTCCCACTTGTTAATGAATTAGCACCACTCCTCATTGAGCCTGGCATGTTGAACTGAGCTCCACTGTGCCTGAGCTTTTAGGGAAGCCTTGTCTTCAGAAGGGCTTTCCTCAGTGCAAATGAAATGGAGGCAAAAGTAGCTGTATTAGATTACACATCATCATTTGAAGCCTTTCCATCCATCCATCCCTGTGTTTACTGGTGTTCATCAGCCCTCTGGAGAAATTCTTCGATTCAAATACATCATGGCAATTGAAGGAACATCAAAGAAGATGTACTTTTGACTAAATATATTCATGGAATTATTAAGGTTGGAAAAGACCTTTAGGATCATTGAGTCAAGTCATTAACCCAGCACTTCCAAGGACACCACTGTAAGAGACTGAATGAGATGCAGGACTTCAGGGGTCTACAAAATGCAATTTATTGTATCCAAGATGTTACAGCAGTCCAGGGTGGTGGGTGACAGAGCTGTGCCTACAGCTGTCAGCTCCAGCTGCAGGCAGGCCTGGACACCCTTTGGCTTTGGTTACAATGCATTATATACTTTTCTTTTGGTTACATTGCATTATATACTTTTCTTTAGGTTACATTGCATCTTTTGGTTACATTGCATTATAGACTTTTCTTTTGGTAGATTGCATTATTATTTTCTTTAGGTTGCAATGCGTTATAGACTTTTCTTTGCTGAGCATCTTAATGCAGTAGAACCAATCTATACCTTAACCATTATCTATAGCCTATCATAACTGCTATAATTACCATATTCATGTCACTGTTCTCCAATCACTAACAGTCAGTACATTACAGTTTAAGCCAGAAGTTGTTTTTCAGTTTTCTTGCAGTGGAAAATTCTGAGACCTTTTTCCTAGTTGCCACATTTGCTGACTTGTTTGCCTGTGCTTTCTAACTAACACACCCTTTGTCTCCTTGGTTATCCAGTGAGACTGGCTCAGCAATTCTTTTCTTCTAGATCAAAACTTGCTTCCACCTCTATTCCTTCATCAGACCCTACATTTAAAATCTTTCTGCCAAGCACACATATCTGTGAGACTTCTTTGTCAAACTTTCATCCTTCCCATCACACCACTAAACCATGTCACTGAGTGACACATCTACAGTTCCCTGGGCAGCCTGGTCCAGTACTTTACAACCCTTTCCATGAGAAATTTTTCCTAATGTCCAACCCAGGTGCAACCTGATGCCATTTCCTCTTGTCCTGTTGCTCATGACCTGGGAGAGGACCAGCCCCACCAAGCTCCTTGCAGGGAGTTGTAGAGAGCTCTGAGCCTTCTTTGCTTTAGGTTGGGCCCCCCCAAGCTCCCTCAGCCCCTTCTCATCAGACGTGTGCTCCAAAGCCTGCCCCAGCTCAGTTCCCTCTCTGGACACCCTCCAACACCCCAAAGCCTTTCTTGTGGAGAGGAGCCCAAAACTGACCCCAGGACTCAAGGTGGGGCTCAGCAGTGCCCAGAGCAGGGGGACAGTCCCTGCCCTGGTCCTGCTGGCTGCACTACTGCACATCCAAGCCAGAATGCCATTGGTCAAGGTAAACTCTTCTTTCTTTCTAGTAAATGTGTGAAAATAAACAGAAATAATGCAACTTGAGTCTAACACTAATCTGGCCAGTGTTACCCTGATGGCCTTTGCTTGTAGCTTTTTAATAGGTAGTGAAAGAAGAATTTGCTAGTGGAAAACGCATTTTAAATGTTTTCTTGTTTTGAAATCATCTTTCAGACAGGGCAGTGGCTGTTTTTCCCCAGTGAAGAAAAATGGTTCCCTCAGATTTTTAGTTCTGAGTAAAATAGTAAGGCTGGCTAAAAGTCCCTTATCAGATGCTTTATAGCTTCTGGGGCCATGCCTGGAGTGGTTATAAAGCACTGATTGTATTTGGTTTTGCTCTGTAAAAGAGGTTGAGCTTACAGATATCCAAACCTACTGGGTATTTAACTGGAAAATGCTCCTTTATGCCATGGCAAAATTGTTTTGTTCTGCAGTATGAACTAGCTAATTTTCTCAGCTGTTTGATGCCAGGGTGTTTGTTGTAAAAATAGATCTATTTTCTCAGCCATAAAAAGGACGGAATGTTTGATCTATTCTAATGATAGCAGAATCGAGCAGTTGCAAGGATGGGTCTTGGAGCTCATCCTGCCTCCTTTGCTGCTCCTGCACTCCAGGTGTGATGTTTGTGCATCTCTGGGATGAGGTGGGAGAGGTT
This sequence comes from Melospiza georgiana, assembly GCF_028018845.1. Classification (NCBI taxonomy): domain Eukaryota; kingdom Metazoa; phylum Chordata; class Aves; order Passeriformes; family Passerellidae; genus Melospiza; species Melospiza georgiana. The sequence continues at coordinate 25,003,394 of NC_080435.1, forward strand.
CATTCTGGCTCCAAAGATCTGGGCAGTGAGGCAATAAAATCCACTCCTAATTAATACTGATTGTTTGCCACTGAGTTTCAGTGTGATACCTGTGGTAGGTAGAGCTGTATATAATGGGAATATGCAAACTGATATATTTAATGGCTAATTGCTGTTCACTTCTTCAGATATAATGTGTGAGTGGGGGATAGCCTCTTACTACTCATGTGTTCTGAAAAACCAGTGTTCTTCCTCATGGATGGTGACAAGAGACTTGAAGCTGATTTTCAGCCAAGTGAAACGAAATAGCATCAGCATGTTGGATATGCTTTAACTGTTTGGCAAGCAATTAAAATTAAACTGGAGAAAGAAGCAGTATATCCTGAGTTTTCTCAGACAAAACAGTGATGTATTGTAGGCTCCCTACAGAGTACAAACCTTCTCCTAGAGCCCTTTTAATAGCTTGAACATGTCCTTATTTTGAAGATGGAAATTGAGATCCAAAGCAGTGTCTTTTTCTCCTCAATGGTTAAAAATGAGTCCCTTCCTTTTGTTGTTTGTTGAAATACTCCTGCTAAGCAAACAAAAAATGACATCATTCTCATTTGGTTGTCTCAAGAATTTACTACATAAATCAAATGCTTACAAAAATTATTATTTTAAAGGACCCACAGAATCTTTTCAATAACAATGCCTTAAGTTAAAACCCAGCTCTGTATGCAGGCAAATGCTATTAGCAATAAAACAGCCTATTGTCAACATTGTGTGCTTTTGCTATTGCCTTGCAGTGAAAATAAAACCTTGATTTGTTTTTCTGTGGTGTTAAAGGGGCTAGCACAGCAAAGCTGGAGCAGAACTCACATGACTGAGCTCTTGTAAAATCCTTGATTATCTTTAGTCCCTCGTCTCTGTAATTGGAAAGCTCTTTGTAAATTTACAAACTGAAAGACTGTTGATTTGTCTACTTAGACAGCACTATTAAAAGTAGGAAAACAACACTAGCACGATTAATCTGTCTGAATGTTTTGATCCTATACTGAAATACTTCTATATTGTGCATCCCAGTTGGATAATTTGGCTCCTAATTAAGATTTTAGTGTCTGTTTTGCCTGTCTACAGCTGCAACATGGTGTCTGTAGAAGTCTGTCGCATTTATTTGCAAGTGGCACCTCCAAAAATGATGCTGGCTTTTAAAATCTAGTAAATGTTAAAACCTGAATTTTGAGGTCACACTAAGTCTGGCAAGTCTTATGTTGTGTTTATCAAAATCTCCATTTTAAAACGATCATGCTGACTTTTCAGGAACATTTTCAGGTGTGTGTTTTAGGGCACTAAATTGAGAGAATCTCTTCTCGTGGCTGTACTAGAAATCCCATATTTAGACAGGAAAACTTGGATGGACTGATGGCACAGATGTTATTTTGGGTACCTCCCTTTGCAAGTTCTTCAGCTATGAGGGAATATGGTTCAAACAGCAACAACAATCTGGTTTTTTCAGAATTTTGTCACAGTGCTGAGAGAAAGCTTGGGACAAGGCTGGACAGTTTGGAATCTCAGTACAAGAAGTGGTGAATTAAGCTAGTTGTAGGTGAGTGAGTTTGGGCACTGCAGCTCTGCACTGTGGAGGACCTGGCTGTCACCATTCCGTGTGGCAGGTCTGTGTGCTGCCTGAGCTGTCTGGGGATCTTTGCAGAGCACACAGCTTACCTCAAGCAGCCACACAAACCTGGCTTGCCTCACCCAGCTGGCAGTGCTCACTTCTTTGCAGCAGCCTTGCTCCTGGTTTAAATTATACATGAATATATGCATAACTTATACATAAATATATGCATGAGTGTCTTGCAAGATATGGGCATATCTCTTATACTTGTATAGCTGCATACTGGAATTTTGGTGAGAAAAGTTCTGTATCAAAGCATTTCTGATGCAGAAAATTGTAGGACCAGAACACTGCTATTGACATTCTCTTTATTTTGACATTGCTCATACTCTGAAGTATCAAATTTGTCAAGTGGTTGCACAGGATTCCTTGTAGCCCTCCTGAAGTGTCCTGTGTTTAAAGGGATCATGGATATATGTATCTGCCACACTGGGGTTACTCTGGAAAATGAAAATGCTGTTAAAGAACCCACAGCCATCTTTCTTGAGCAGTTGAAAAGTGTCAATTTGGTACAAAAAATCCTCAGAGAATATACTCAGAACGTGCATGGAGTAGACAGAGCCTCAGGATAGTTCCAGCAGAGGGTGAGCAGTGATGCAGCAGAAGGCAAACAGCTGATGAGAGCAGCCAGCCCAGAGGAAGGGCACCACAGATGGGTGATACCAAAGGGCAGTGGCTGCTGCTCAGGACAGAAACTGCTGCTTGCATTGCATCTCACTGGCTTGGGGATTCAGTGGGAGAAGTGCCCAGAGGGGAAGGGGGCACTCTGTGCACTGCTGCAAGTTCCTGAGTTCAAGAGGGTGAGTGGGAAGATAAGGATAAGTTCCTGAGTTTAAGGGAAATGCTCTTGGTCCCACTGCAAACTGTTTCAGTCTTCCCTGGTTTTCCATTGTCAGAAGATGGGTGGAATATGCAAACCATTTTTTACCCAGAGTAATGCTTTTGAGACATGCTTTTTTTTCTGTTGCATGCTACAAGTCAGTGTTGCATCAGTTATTTAAACTAGATCATGGTTTAATTGTCAGCTTCCAGCAAGGACAACTGTGTTGTGTAGAGCATATAAAATCCTGCTGGTTTGTGACTGGGAAGGCAGAACCCCCCCAGTGGTTCTTTGTATTGTAGGGGATTTGTAAAGGTGCTTTTCACCAGCAGAGCAGTAGTTTAGGTGTGTTCTGCCCAAAGCCCACTGCAGTTTTCTAGCAGCTCTTTGAAACAATTCCAGTGAGGTCTTTCATAAGAATCTTAAATTTTAATGGTGTTTAGAATAAATAGTGGTTTGAGTGCTGTGTTCTTGTCCCACTGTTAGCTTCACAAAACTTCCAAGGAACGAAAAGAAGGAAACCTAAAAGACCTTGATTGCTGGCTGCCTTTGGCAACTCTTTTGAGTCTTTTTTGGGATCAGAGAGGGAGGAGACACCAAGTTGTACTGAGAGGCAGGGTAGTTCCTCGTGTTACAAACTCATTGCCATGGGTCACTCCAAACTTTAAGTGGATGTGATGGATATGCATGCAAGGGACTGTGGATTTCATTTCAGTCTATAAAGCATTTAGATCAAAACCAAGTCTTTAGGTTTCAGTCTATAAAGGATTTGATCAAAACCAAGAATCTTTGGTTTTGATCAAATCCTTTATAGACTGAAAAGCCATGATTTGTTGCCATGAACACTCCTGATGCTGCAGGATCTCTGCACTGGGAGTTGCCTTGACTCACAGACTGCAGGCTGGCCCCTGTGTGATTGTATTGCACAGACACAAGTGACAGATGCAGTTGCTTATGGTTTTATGGTGGTAAAAGCCACAATCCAGACAAACTGGCTCAAGTGTGCAGAGCACAGGCACTGCAGAACCTGCAGTCAGACATGCAGTATGTGACAGGCAGTCAGGATGGACACAGGGATGCCTTTTTTCCTGTGCAGGCCAAGCTTACATAGCACTTCTCCTGAATTTTTCTGCTTTTTCTGTTTGGGGGAAAATTTCAAGCCTGTCTGGGGGATAATAAAAATGCAGGGAGGGGATGGTAATGGATTCAGCTTTGTCCTAATCAAACTGCAGTGGCACTGTGTGGTTTACTTGCATTCAGCTGAACGTGATAAGAGCAAGGTGATGCAGCTGAGTCCCAGAGACAGCTTTCTCCAGGCAGCTCCTAGGACAGAGAATGGGGAAAACATCAGTCATTTTCTATCTACATGACATTGATTAATTGTTCAGAACTGCCTTTCAGCTACTGCTGTTGTTTGCTTCAGCCCTCGGAAAAGGCTGCTCCAAAAAGCACATTTAATGTGGCTACAGCATGAGGAATAGCTGGGAAAAATGAATGGATTGCTTTGTTTCATTAACTGTCTTTACTAACAGAGTCTGAAGGTTCTGTTCTCTGAAGTCAGCTATTTATGAAATTATGTTTAAGTTTCTGCTTCATTTTTATTGTTTTTTATTAATGTTTGAAATGGGAAGATTGAAGTGTGAATTAATTGAAATCGTGGAATTTTAGTTTAGAGAGGCTCTTTAGTCTTACTGAATTGTTATCACAGGATGTTAAAATAAATAGGTCATTTTGTAGCAGTTTTGAAGATCAATGTGTTCAAACCAGGTTAAATTTCCTAGCTGGAGTGAGACTATAATGCCTTTTTTCCTTTATCTTGTCCTTCTCTCTGGCAAACCTTTCTCTGTTTAAATAATCTGTGAAACCGTTTTCACAATTCTCTGCAAGTTGCATTGTGTTATGTCAGTCTTGTAGTGGTATCTCCAACTAACTGTTACATGATGAAAAAAAAACCCAAATGATCAGATTTATTTTTTTTCTTCTGATCCTTGGTACTACAGTTATTCTTGTAGATAAGCCTTTTTTATATTTGTAATGCAACCTTTAACAAAATTTCCTGCATTTATAATTTACAATTGGGACTTTCTGTCAGTTTACTGTTTGCATATGCCAGTTGTGCCAAATGGAGAGCTCCAAAATGCTTCCTGAATTTGAAACCAGCTTAGTTTGAAATTACTATCTGTTTTCTTTTTTGCAATAAGGAAGCTTTTTATCAGGATGTTAACAGTGGCTTTTAGAATCCCAGTGAGTAATGAGCAGCTGGAAAACGCCTTGGCTGCAGTGAGATAGAAAAGTAGCAGCAGTGTGAGTGATGAAGATGAGGAGGTCTGATGGGAGAGGAGCAGGGAACTTGCTGCTCTAGACTGGGATCACAACCTGCTCTCATGTGCTCAGCAGAGTCCTCTGTGAGGATGTAGCTCCTGCAGGTTTAAAATGGTGGGATGAGGTGGCTCAGCAGTGAACTTCCTAAATGTACACATTTACAAGTGTCTGTGTTTATATTTCGTGGGTTGCATATTCCTGATTTACAGATATTCCTTAAATGAAAGGCTTTAGTAAGGACTGAAAGGAAATTGAGATTAGGTTTTTGCCTTTTGTGTAAAAGCATTAGGTCTGCGTGTAACTGAAGGACATACCTCTCAAATGTTATGACACTGGCACCTTCCTGCAATTAATAATATATATACTTGAAATGCCACAGAGATTTCTGTGGTAGTTTCCTGTTAGATTTAGAAAATACATGGTCAGAATTTAAATGAAATGCAGTGCAAAAACTGAGCACATGGCCCATACAGCAGGGAGGGAATGTGCTTTTGTGGCTGCATGGCTTTAATCCAGGATGGTGAATATATCCCAGGGCTACAGTGGTTTTCCCCAGCCACAAGTGAAATATTTGGCACATCAGTAATTTGGGTGGACCTCTGAGAAGTGAAGCATCAGCCACAACTTGGCACCTCTCCAGGTTTAACTGCAGTTAAGTTTGACTTAGGTTTGTTGTCAAGAGCTTCGAAAACTTAAACTCCTTTAGACTTTTAAAATTCTGATTAATTGAGAACAGCTCCTTGTGCAACATGGATGCAGTGCATGTCTGCTGTTACTGTGAGTGATTGAACACTGTAACCAGAGCAATTCCCTCTTGTTTTCCAGGAGAGGCCCTGAGAGGGAAGGTCACGGTGCGCAAGAACAGGAAGGATCCGCGCTCCCTCTGCATCAGCCTCTCAGTGAGGGACACCCAGCAGACCTACAGCCTCCAGTGACACCCTGGCCATGGCTGGGATGGCTCCTCTCAAATGCTGCACTTGGCTGCTGATAGCTCTCCTGGAATACCCAAAAATAGTAAACTCCTGTTTGTGTGTGTGTACGCACACAGGAATATGGAAAAGTTACCTGGAGCTGAGGTTTACAACAAAATCAGATCCTGCTGCTTCACGTGGTGTGAGGAAAGCAAGAAAGATGGGTTTGGGTTACCTGAGACTGCTAGATGAGGAAAAATGAGCCTCAAGTCTTGCTGTAAGGAACAATAAATATGGTCTCTCAAAAATGTTTTATTCTTCCACTGGCAGAATCCTTGTATAGTATTTTTTTGTGAAAGAAGCAGCTAGCTGGAAAATCCCAATGGGAATAATTTTTGAATTCCAGCTGCAAGATTGGGGCAACAAAGATGGTATTTTTACTACACTGCTGCAGTTTAAAAGTTGTACACATTTCAGTTACATTTGTCTAAATAAATGAACCCAGTGTGATATATAATGCAGTTGCTGCTTTCCTTGTGTTCTGTGTAATTGGAAATTCTGTCTATCCTGTGATGGCTCATTTATTTGTGCCTGCAGTTTTTTCTCTACTAACCTGTTGGGCCATAGGTGGGTGGAAGTGTGTATCTTAGCAGCTTTGGGGAAAACACAGCAAACCAAAAGCAGCTGGGAGGGTTTGTTTGGTTTGGCTTCTTACAGAAGCACTACTGGACACTTAGGGGTTGACTGTTCAAGGGAGGGAGTGTGCATGTAGGGATTCATTTGACCCAAATTGCAACTGGCAACTACAAATTTAATGGGAAAATTTGCAAAACCAGGAAACCTGTGTGTTAGGTATTAGCAGTGTCGTCTAAGTTTGTGTGTGGAAGTGGTTTTTGGGCATTCAGGGGGCTTGTTTTTGGAAAATATGTTTTTGCCATGCTTAGTTATGAAGTCCAGCACTTCTGAAGTTTTTAATGTTTAATCCCATAGTTAACCTTTTTCTCAAGGTGTGTTCTTTACCAGTAGTTCTCAATCTCTATTCATGCTGAAGCAATTTGCATTATACTTAGCCCAGAGTCAGAGGAGCTAAGATGGATCATGATTCGCAAAACAACTTTTAATATTCAGATAAAACCTGAAGGCCTGCCTTCTACTTGCAAATCTGTGCCCAAAGTCTGTGTACTTGAAGATAAATAACCCACCTGAAAATTATATGGATGCTCACAGCTCTACTGCTTATTTACATGTATGTTAGTTTTTGGTTTTTTTTAATCCTGTCTTCTGCAGTGCTTTTAAATGTTTTGCTAAGCTGTAAAATGATTTTGCTGCTTCTGCCCGTGAGAGAGCAGCTAAGCAAGACTGACAAACCTGGAAGCTTCTGAATGACTCTTCAGTGAGCACCATGCTGGGGTCTCTTAATAGGATTTTTGTGTGTACACCTTGGTTTGACCTTCTAAATTCTGTCCTGTGGGGTGTGCTGTAATGAGACAGATCCAGAGAACAGCAAAGCCTCGATTTCTAATAAAGCTCTACAGAGGGTTTGGAGAGCTGGTTTGGGAAATATAGCTTCTGACTAAAAATGTAGGCTGCTAGTGAGGTTTGAAGGGTTTTATTTCAAGGATGTTTCTCTGCTCTGTGTTTAATAGTGCCTGAAGTTCCCAGCAGTAATGACTCTCTGCATTTTCTGTCCATGGTTGAAATTGTCTGAAGGAGAAATTGCAGCAGTGTGTCTTCCCCCAGGTGTGTGGAGTGACACAGCCCTGCTGTGGCTGGCTGGAGAGGACAAGGGGGATTGGAAAATCAAGGGTTGGAAGTAAAGACTTGTGTGAAAAAGGTGATGATTTTAGTTTTAGAAACCAGGTTTAGAAGTACAATTTGCTGGTGCTGTGCCCGTGTTCACAGGGGTCCCAGGATGAGGGAAGAGATGAGGATCTGACTCCATGTTCAGAAGGCTGATTCATTATTTTATGATATATATTACATTCAAACTATACTAAAAGAATAGAAGAAAGGATTTCATGAGAACGCTGGCTAAGAATAGAATAGGAAAGAATGATAACAAAGATTTGTGGCTCACCTCTCTGTCCGAGCCAGCTGTGATTGGCCATTAATTAGAAACAACCACATCAGACCAATCACAGCTGCACCTGTTGCATTCCACAGCAGCAGATAACCATTGTTCACATTTTGTTCCTGAGGGCTCTCAGCTTCTCAGGAGGAAAAATCCTAAGGAAAGGATTTTCTTTAAAAGATGTCTCTGACACTACTGCTTTTACTACATGGATTAACTGCATAGTAACAGCATTTGGGAGTTTTCAAAGGCAACCAAAAATAAAGTCATGGGTGTTTATCTGAGTACACAAACTTTGAAAGGAATGGCAAAGACATTTTATGTTATTTTGTTTCTCCAGGCATTGACAGATGTTAAAGCTGGGGAAGTAGTGACATCTAATTAAAAGACAAATACCTTATTACATGGAAAGGGAAATTAGAGGGAAATCTGGCTTTTAATGTTATGAGAACTACAGACAAATTTGCAGAAGGACTTAGGTGATTAAATAGGTGTAGAAAACATCCAGTTTGAATTGCTTTTGCATAACTGGGCAGAAACCCGAAGATGGTTCAGTCCTCCCAGTTTAGTAATGAAGTTTAAACACATACTGTTTGATACAATTCTTGACCTTATATTAAATTCACAGGTTGATAATTAACTTCACAGGGAAAAGTGGTATTGCTAAATACTAATTTAATTATATTGTTGGGAAGCAAAGAGAGAAGGAGAAGCCTTCCTGCTGGTGAGGTACTACGCACACAGGAATTAATAGGATATTTTAAAAGCTCATGCTTTTTCAGCACCTGAATGTAATTTGTAAATGTCTGTTCCCAACTGGCTCAGAATTTTAACCATCTTTGCTAATTGCCATATTACAAAACATACATATGTCAAAATATGACATACATATGTCAAAATAGAAACACCTAGATTTCTCTCCCTTTCTGAATGGCAAGGGTGCTCCTGGGTTTCTTTGAATTACTGATGCCTCCAGGTCCCAGAGCTCTCTGAACCCCTCCATGCTAAATGAAAAGGCCTCACTCATCCCATGGAAAAACTACCATGAAACAATCAATTTCTGGATTTATAACATTCCTCTTGCTGTTCCTCTAACAATTAACCAAAGTAAAATAAAAGACTGTTAATGGCAGTGATAACAAATTAAAGAAGAATAAAGCTTACTCAACATGTTAATTCTATTTTCCACTTGGGTACTACTCAAAACATCAGAGCAAATAGAGTGAGAGCAAATATGTCCCCTGGAAAGCCAACTGGCTGAAGTTAGCCTTTCACAAGTAAGAACTACTACCCAAATACAATTGCTCTCCTTGGATCCAGCTGGCAGATGCTAAAATAATCCCCCTTCACACGGTGGTTTGAGAGGCCTTTTCAAATTGCTTTGTTTTCTTCCAAGGAAAAACAGATGAAACGGGATACCCATTTTTTCAGGGCTTTTTTTTTACCTTTCTGTCATCTTGATACATGGTCCCTTCCCATACAACAGAAGGGATGGATTTTCCCAGAGTGGCTGGCATTAACTGAGGGAGATCTCATCTGTAGCCCAGAGTGATGTGCAAGGTGTGAGTGATCCAGGTGCTTAGAGCATACCCAAACTGGCTGGAGTTAGCCCTTCACAAGTAGTACTAAATAAAGCCAAATAAAATTACTGTCCTTGGATTCAGCTGGCAGATGCTAAAAGAATCAAGTGCTTAGAGGATACCCACATCTGGGCAATTTCCACTGCTGAAAACCCTTCTGCTGGACATAATGCCAGTGCCACTGGAATATAATCTGTGCCAGTGGGATCACTGCACCACTTGAGCAGGTGATATTCATAGGCTAGAATTAAAAACCAACAAATAAACGAACAAAAACCTGTAAAACTGACATCATTCATGCAGTATTGCCCAAACAAATTAATACATATTGGACTCACTCTTTAGAACCATCCCTCCCTTTTTGCAGTGCTTTTCATTATGAAGTCAGTATTGCTGAGAATTTTAGCTTCTGCTGCTATTTCTCTGAGTGCTGCAGTCTGCCTGGATGGAAGAGGGACAGGAGGAAAAGTGACCTGGTGGGAGACACAGCAGCAGACCAAAGGTCCTGGAGGGCACAGGGATTTCCTTCAAGGAGTGCTGATCCACTTTGGGTAATGATGGTTTGGGTAATTAAGCCTGAAATACAAGTAGGATTCAGTAAGTAGAACTGAATTTTGATTTAACCTTCTGATGGGTTATGCAAAGAGAGGAGCACTGAAAAGGGGGAATTTCTTAATGGTATTGACTCCTGTCACCGCACTGGACATTCTTGGGGCAAAGGCTACTCAGCTGGAAAATTGGATGTGAGGAGGAGGAGGAGGAGGAGAAGGCTCTGTGGCTCAGATGTTCAACTGTGCAGTGCTGCTTGCTTGGGAATTAACACAAAGCAGAAAAAGCAGTGCACAGTTAAGTTTCTTGCCTCATAGTGATGCATGCACTGATGTTAATTTTGGCAGCATTTTGGCTTTAGAACAGTCCCAGCCCTTGTGTTTGTGGACACCCCAAAAAATGGATTTGGCTTAGAGAAAAACAGATGCTGTGTGGTGTGCCCAGAGGTGGAAACAATGCTGTTACCATTGGTTTGCAGTGACTGTGCCCTCCTTAGGTACAAATAATGCTGTTACCATTGCTTTGCAGTGACTGTGCCCTCCTTAGGTACAAATAATGCTGTTACCATTGGTTTGCAGTGACTGTGCCCTCCTTTGGGTACAAATAATGCTGTTACCATTGCTTTGCAGTGACTGTGCCCTCCTTTAGGTGACAGTGACCTGGGCTGAGCAGCCTATGGGGACAGGCATCTCCAATCTTTGTAACTTCTCTCCTGGAACAAACTAACATCCCTGGCAATGACAGCAGACCACAGCAGGGAGCTCACTGCCAGCTGAGGAAGATGGAAGGAGAGGAGGTTTGGTTAGCCAAGGTCATTAAATGGTGTCAAAAACAGAGCATATGGAGGTATGACAAGCTCCTTCTTTAATTATCAATTCAGCTCTGATCAAAATTTTCTGAAGTGACTAGGGATTTTAATTTTCTTTTTTGATTTGTTTTTTTTTTTTTTAATTGCTCATATGAAACTGAGATTTATATTTTTACAAAGTTTGCCTTTCTGAATGCAAGCTCCTCAAAAACGTGAAGGCAACCTTTGTAGTGCCTTAAATGAAAGATAAGATTGTTTCCTCTAAAACAGACTTCCTGAATGTCATTTCTTCCGAAAACAGGTTGATCTGTGTTTTAATATTAAAAGATGTCATGTTTTTTCTTGCCTTCCTATGTTAAAAAAGCCCCACAAACAGATGATGAGGGCAGGAGTAAATATTCCGTCTTTCATGGCTTTTGGTCACCATTGAATCCATTGTTTTGGTTAATTCTGAGGTGAAAACCTAAATGCAACATCTGGCTAAGGAATGGGGTTAGGGTTGTGGCTGAGCCCAGCCCTTAATGGAATTTTGTGGTTCTCACACAGAACTGTTTTCTGAATCAGATGTTCCATGCCTGATTTATTCATGCATGTGACACTTAATTACTTCTGCAGTAATTGAGACATCATTGAAGGAAGAGGGCGAGAGAGCTGTCAGCAGGAAAACCTCCACAAAATCAATATTGTGCCATCATTTGGTGCCCAGAGAAGCTGAGGGTGCCCCTGGATCCCAGGCTGGATGGGGCTCTGTGCCACCTGGGACAGTGTGAGGTGTCCCTGGCACAGGGACAGGAACCAGAGCAGCTTTAGGGCCCTTCCACACCAGAGAACCCTGTGATTCTGTGTCCTACAGCTTTTGTAGCTGCCATCTGAACACTTCAGGCAGTGGAGTGAGCAAGAAATGCTGAGCTGTCACCCCAGTGCCACCATTTCCCTGCTCACATGGATTTATTCCCAGCAAGACATTTTCAAGACAGTCTGCAGAGTTGAGAGAAGACTTTCAAAGAGCTTAGAGGGGAGTTTATTAGGTTTTTTGATAAAATGCTAATCTTTGATATGCCTGCCAGGACGTGGTTGCTTTGCCTGAGTTCTGTCATTGCTCCACTCGGTGCTTGAATGTTTTTAATGAATTCCTGTGTTTGTGCCTCATGTTGGAGCACTGAGAGCAAAATGAAGCCATTCCCATCAGTCAGAATGCCCAGCTGATGCATTACCAATAAACCTTGCTTTCAGCAGCTCATTGCCAATCCATTTGCTCCTCAGCACACTCTGATGTTGCTGGCTGTATTTTTAAGGTGCTGAGGTGTACTGATCCCTTGGAAGAGGACAAATCCTTATTTTCAGATCTCCTTCCCCGTGTGCATTCCGTGTTTGACATGTGCAGCTGCTGTTATCTGGGGAGGAGGGGAAGTGATCCAGCACCAAACTCTGGTTGGTCTGAGGTGAGCTGTGCCCTAAGGAACCAGGCTTACCTCACACCAGGCTCTTGGAAAGGTGTTGTGCTGGAGAGCCAGGGAGCCCGGGGCACTGGGGAGATCCAGCAGGTGCTTTTTGCATAAAATGTTTTAAATACAGGGTCTCTTTCCAGAGTGCCTCACCTCTACCTGTCTTCCATAAGGAATAAAACCTTAGATGGGGTTAGCAAAGTGTCATTTACGCTTTCTCTAGAGATGGAGCTGAATTAAGGAGGGGAATGCATAATCCTAACTGATAACAAGAGTGCAGGTGACAGGAAAAGTTAATACAAGCCGGTAAAGCACCTCCCTGCACCTTGGCAAAGTAATTACCTCAACCCAGAGCAGCGTGTGGTTTAAGAAAACATCTCCAGATCCCATTACATTTCCTGTGCTTCACAGACACCTCTGCAGGTCATATTTCTCTTCCCTCCTCACTCCTGCTGCAGCTCATAATGCAAAGCCATTTTTCATGCCCAGTAGCAGGGAATGGAAGGGAGAGGGATGAGCTGTCACCTGGAGGCTTTTGCAGGGGATCTGATGAAGGGCCAGGAGAGATGGAGCAGGTGACAGTTCATCTTTCTGCACTGCATTCCAAGCACTGAGGTTTGCTCTGATTGTGGGATCTGAGAGAGAGAAATAAACCACAGGTTTTTTTAATATATTTTTAAATTATTATTTATTATTTATATATTGTTTGTATATTTATTTACATTATTAATACAAAATATGAATATATTTTATATAAATATATTTCTATAAAATAATATTTACTTGTAAAATACATAAAAATTTTTATATATTTTATATATATTTATGTATTTTTGTCTTTTATTTATTATTTATATATTATATTATTTATATATTTATACTATTAATATTAAATATTGATGTATTTGTATATAGAATATTTATATAAAAATAATGTATATAATTTTTAAAATATATTTTAAAATGTATATATTTTTATATATTTTTATAATTATAATCCCATGTTGCCATGGGTTTTAATCCCATTCTGGCCTCACATATGAGCTTTCCATGCTTGTATGTTCAGTGATCATCACAGCAAAGGCAAATACTGGGCATGCACATGCCCCTTTTCTGCCTGACACCATCCAAGGTGAAGCCATATGTTCAAGTCCTCCTGCCTGATGTATCCAGATCTGAGTTTTGAAGCAGGTTGTGGTGGCCTTGATAGCCTAAAAAAAATAATTAGAGCTTCTGGATCAGCCCTGTTGGAGCCCTGCTGCCTCTGTCAGCTGACACCAGGAGCTGCTGGTGGCTTTCAGATCACCCTGCAGAAGAAACAATTCTGTTTTGCACATTATTATTACCTCATGTCCTTGGAGAGTTCATCCCTTTCCAGTCTGATTCTGGGGGTTTTTGTTGTCTGTGTTTCTTTCCCTGTATTTCACACCTGCTCCCAATTTGTCTCAAAGATGAGGTGTGTGTTTGTATGCTCCTTCTCTTTTTTTGGGGATTCTTTGCTTTTTCCCAGGATCAGTGCAGGGTGGTACCTGGAATTTGCTCCTCTGCCTGCTGCTGACCAGGCTGGCTTTGTCTCCCCTGTGCCTCAAGAACAACCACTAATAATTGTCAATCCCAGCAGAAAGTTGGAGAAAGGAACATGTGGCCAAGTTCTGTGAAATTCTCCAGGCTAAAGTCTCCAGACATCAGAACCAATTTAATTTGTCTGTCTAAAGGTTATTGCTCAAAGTTGAATAATGATGTGTTGCTTGAAGATGAGCAAATTGGATAGAAAGAGACGGGACCCATCCTCTAGATCTGAGATATCTCTGTGTTGTCAGCTTTGCAACAATTCCTGTAAAGCAGTGAAAAATCTCCTCTGGCCCAGGAGAGATGAGTGTGCTGACATTGAAGTAATTGGTTGGTCCGGGTGGTTATAGTGCAGTTATCTGGGCAGGAACAACTTGTCTGGGGTTTGACCCTCGTGGCCATTCCCTTGTTGGGACCAGAGTGGGGAGAAGACAGCTCAGCCCCTCTTGTCTCATCTGACTGGGCCCTGCAGAATGGAAAAGCAAGTATTTGCACTGTCAGAATGGAAATCCAAGTATTTGCACTGTCAGAAAGTCTCTTCAATCATTTCACTAAATGTCTTCCCATCCATCTGCCCCGCTGCAATTAGAGGGGGATGTGTTTATGATTGTTGGAGAGATGTTATTGTCAGAATGCAGGCAGCACAAGAGAATAAAAGGCTTCTCTCAGATTTTTGTATCAGCTTGAAAAGAACTGAGGGGTTAGTCTCAAAACACTTTTGTCACCGACATCTTTTATGGCAAATCCTTTCCTTAGGATTTTTTCTCCTGAGAAGCTGAGAGGCCTCAGGAACAAAATAAAAGCAATGATTATCTGCTGCTGGGGAATGCAACAGGTGCATCTGGGATTGGTCTCATGTGGCTGTTTCTAATTAATGGCCAATCACAGACAGAGAGCTGAGCCACAAACCTTTCTTATCATTCCTTCCTATTCTATCCTTAGCTAGGCTTCTGATGAAATCCTTTCTTCCTTTCTTTTAATATAGTTTTAATGTAACATATGTAATAGAATAATAAATGAATCCTTCTGAAACATGGAGTCAGATCCTCATCTCTTCTCTCATCCTTGGACTCCTGTGAACACTGTCACACACTTTAAACAGAGAGACTAAGAAAAGGAGAAGGGAAATAAAAACGCCTAATAGAATTCTTCATAGTGTCCCTCAGTGAAGCACCATGCTGGTAGCTGTAATCCAAAAAGTTGCAGTGCTGCAACAAGGGCACCTGGAGATGCTCACATGCCAAGTTTCAGCAAAGCCTGTGCCCGTGTTCACAGGGGTCTGAGGATGAGGGAAGAGATGAGGATCTGACTCCATGTTTCAGAAGGATTCATTTATTATTTTATTATATATATTACATTAAAACTATACTAAAAGAATGGAAGAAAGGATTTCATCAGAATGCTGGCTAAGAATAGAAAAAGAAGGAATGATAACAAAGGTTTGTGACTGGGTCAGAGTCCGAGCCAGCTGACTGTGATTGGCCATTAATTAGAAACCGCCACATGAGCCCAATCCCAGGTGCACCTGTTGCATTCCACAGCAGCAGATAACCATTGTTCACATTGTGTTCCTGAGGGCTCTCAGCTTCTCAGGAGGAAAAATCCTAAGGAAAGGATTTTCCATAAAAGATGTCTGTGACAATGGTTCTTGTTTGTATAAAACAAAAAAGAGGGAATTGTGGAAAGAGATGGGATAGAGTTGAGCTGCAGGCCATGGGACAAAACTGCAATGTTAGGACAGGTGCAATTTTACCTGAAGAGGGGGGACTTGTTCAGTGGTTGAGCTAAGCTCAGTCTGGAGTTCACTGTGGCACAAGGAAAAAATACCCTTGACTTGATTGCTTACAGGTAAATAATGGAAATCTATTTACAGCTCTAAACAGTATCCACTTACCATTTTTTCCTTAAATAGATGGGATTTTTTTCATTAATGTCCTGTTCTACTGCAAAGTGAAAGTTCAAAGCTGTGGTTATTATGTCCCATACTGAGATTGCGCCCTGTGATTAAGGCAAATGTCCAGACAAATGAAGAAACATGTATATCTGGGGGAATAGCTGTCAGGAGCATAAATGCCTGGCCAGTGGTGCAAAAACTCCCTCCAGATGCTTCTGCTTTCCCCCCACCTGATCCCTCTTTCTTTTAATTCTGTTATTTACAGTAGTCTCCAGAGAAGAAGTGAAACATCTCAGGGAACTGACTCCTTGTACTACAGGATACCAGACTTGGATAATTATCTGGGAATCCAGGGCCATCCAGCAGGTTATGTGGGTTAAGGCAATTGGAAAGTGTGCAGGAGAGCTCATAAATATCGGGATGAGACTGAGGCATTTCACAAGATGGAAATAACAGCTAATTATCACTTGAAAGATTTTTACAGTCTCTTCATTATTTGAATATAATTAACTGAGAGAAGTAAAATATTGCAGCCTGGTGAGATGAATCTTTGCCTTCAGAGAGGGGCCGTGCTCTTTGCATGGGAAAACTGTTCATTGGAATTAAGGCTGCACGATTTTTTTGCATATAGGTAGAATTAAAAGGGAAATACAAGAAATTGAAGTGTCCCTTGCAAGGTCTGGCTTATTGACATCTACTTTTGCTGGTGTGTAACTCAGCTGAGTGAGTACAATATTGCTCCTGGCTTTGCATTATGGATTTCTACATCACAACGGTTTAAGACCATTTCTGGTTATGAGAAAAGGCATAACCCTTTCCCACACACATTATCTTCTCTCTGTTATTATCCAAAAGTGTAATTTCTCTGTAGGATCCCCAAGCCCTGGCTGAGGGCAGGTTTGTTTTTGGTTGTGAGAAAAGGCATAACCCTTTTCACACACACATCAGCTTCTCCCTGCTGTTATCCAAAAGTGTAATTTCTCTGTAGGATCCCCAAGCCCTGGGTGAGGCCAGGTTTATTTTTGGTTATGAGAAAAGGCATAACCCTTTTCATGCATTATTTTCTCCCTGTTGTTATCCAAAAGTGTAATTTCTCTGTGGGATCCCCAAGCCTTGGGTGAGGGCAGGTCTGTTTTTGGGTGTGAGAAAAGGCATAACCCTTTTCACACACACATCAGCTTCTCCCTGTTGTTATTCAAAACTGTAATTTCCCTGTAGGATCCCCAATTCCTGGCTGAGGGCAGGTTTATTCACCGGGATAATGCAGCTCCAGAGAACCGATGGAAGGGGCACCATCATGTAAAAAGCACATTTTACTGCAAGCCAGATCCACCTGGTCCTGAATCGGTGATTTCACAGCTGTGGTTTATCACCTCTGCTCTAATTGCCTTCAGGCTGTCCATGGGGGTCTGAAGCAGATGTTCAGAGGCATCCCCGGGCTCCCCACACTCATCCTCACCCTCACTATCGGATTTTCCTTTTGGGTTTAAGGGAGAGAGGAGTGTGAGCGGCCGTCCCTACGGAGAGCTTCAGCCGAAGAGTTTTCCCCTGGATTTGCCAAGATTTCCCTGCCACAGAAACAACAACAACAACAACAACAAAAGAGCCCGAGGAGAGGGGGGAAGAAGGAAACTTGCCCTCCTGTGCTGTGGGAATTGCTTCCCGGGACGGGGTGGCACTTCGAGGGGGTGGCACTTTGGAGGGGTGGCACTTTGGGGGGTGGCACTTTAGAGGGGTGGCACTTCGAGGGGGTGGCACTTTGGGGGGGTGGCACTTTGGGGGGTGGCACTTTAGAGGGGTGGCACTTTAGAGGGGTGGCACTTTAGAGGGGTGGCACTTTAGAGGGGTGGCACTTTAGAGGGGTGGCACTTTAGAAGGGTGGCACTTTGGGGGGTGGCACTTTGGGGGGTGGCACTTTGGGGGGTGGCACTTTAGAGGGTGGCACTTCGGGGGGGTGGCACTTCGGGGGGGCGGCACTTTAGAGGGTGGCATTTGCGGGGGTCGCAAAGGGGTCGTGGGAGAACCCAGCCGTGAAGAGGGTGCGGGTCCTTGCTGGGGCTCCCTCCATCCCTTTCAGGCCAACTTTCCGGCGGCAGGGGACGAGAACGATTTCAGATCGATAGCTGCCGTGCTCAGCTCCGTCACAGGGACGCCAGGACGGGGATTTTAGCGCAGGGATTAAACCTGCACGGGTGCCCGTGGGCGTGCTCGGGGCGGCTGTGGAGAGGTGCCACCCCTCGCTCCTGTCGTGACTTGGCTTGTTCTGCGCCGGGGCACGGCACGAATGCGGCACAAGGCCAGAAAGTGCCGGTGATGGGGAGGCAGCAGCGGGGCCGGGGGCCGGACACAGCCCCAGAGCCTCTGCGGGCTCAGCTCCGCCGCCTCCCCTCGTGCCCCTGCTTGTAAGGGGCAGGGAGCAGGAGAGATGGCCAGCGAGGGGAGAGAAATCAATCAATCAATCCATCAATCGCCATCTTCCATCTTTGACAAAGCGATCAAGGCTCGCTCGGCCGCTCGGAGGGGCCGCTGTGGGGCAGCCCCGTCCCGGGGGGCAGCGCTCGCAGGGTCCCGGGGCTCCCTCGGGGGCAGCAGCGATGTCCCCCCTTCCCCTTTGATGGAAACACCGCCATCCCCCCCTGGAGAAACCGCCAGGGATTCTGCTCCTGAATTCCTGCTACTCCTGAATCCCCGCTGCCCCTGATGAGGGCTGCGAGGGCCCTTCGCCTGTGGCACAGGCAGCCACGGTGGCAAGGGGCTCAGAAAAATCATTTCAATGAACCTGACGGCGGCTAGCTGGTTAATTAAACTAGCTGGTTTATGAACCCCCCACGCTGGAGGGATTTGATTGGGTTTTGGAATGAACCGTAAATTCAAGCTCGGAGTTGGGACCCACGCAGGCGTTTCCATCCCGAATTCCCTGTGGGAAGGCAGGGGCGGCACGGGGCTGGGCTGCGCGGCCCGAGGCCGGCGGGACAAAGGAAATGTTTGCAAACCGAGCAGGGTGGCTCCAGGGTCTCCTCCCGGCCGGGAATGCATCCCTGGCTCCGGGGAGAGCCCCGGCCGTGCCCCTGCCGAGCTTTCCCGGGGTACAGGGGAAGGAGAAGCGCTCCTGACTTCCCAGAGAGCAAAGGAGATCGACTCCCTTCTGCCGGGGGTGAAACCTCGATTTCACCTTTACTGCTGATGGAGAAAACAAAAATATAACTTGGAGGAGAACGTGAAGAGTGAGTTATCCGAATTTTGGAAAAACAAAATAAGATAATCCAACGACTCTGGAAGACGTTGAGGAGCCTTCCCGACCAAAATGTCTCTTGGGCTCCTGTCCTGTGGCGCTGAATCCGGCCTTTAGAGAGGTGAATGTGCCCGGAGGTCAGCACGGCCGAGCTGAGGAGCAGCAGATCGCTCTGCGGCTGAGGGTGCCTCGGTAAGGGAGCGCTGCCAAGCACCGCCAGCCTCTCCCGTCCCTAAAGCTAAAAAGCCAAAGGCAGCTCCTGCCAGCGCCCCTCGGTTCCCCACCAGCCCCGCGGGGAGCGCACGGAATCACAGAATGGTCCGGCTCGGGAGGGATGCTCAAGTTCACCCAGCTCCGTTATCTGGGGCAGGGACACTCCCCAAGCCCAGGCTGCTGCTCTGCGTGACAGAACAGAGGGAGAAAGGTGATTTACAGACAGGAACGCGCAACCATGCACGGGCAGCGTGTGTAAAATAGCTGTACGTGCACATGGTAATTATATACCCATGGTATAGATAGCCCCGCGCTCGGGGATGTGCGAGGGAAAACATCCCAGCCGAGCGAGCGAGCGCGATGTGCGGCTCTGCGGGAGCCAGAAGCGTTCCTCAGCTGGGGGCTGGCCGATCCCCTCGGCAAAAAGCGATTTGGGCCGTTCTGCTTTGCTGGCCCCGCTCTCCGTGGGGCTGGCAGTAATTGCGGCAGCGAGGTTCAGCTGCTGCCGCCGCAGTGTCGGCCTGCCAGGGGGAAGCTCAGGAACAAAGCTGCCCTGTCCGTGTCCCCTGTCCCCATCCCTGTCCCTGCTCCGGGTGGCACCGCGCAGCCAGCGGCTCTGCAGCACCGCCTGCGAGAATTTCTTATTGACTTTTAAATATTTTTATTTACTCCGCCGTCCGAAGCAAAGGCTGGCAAGCCGTGGAAGCCTGAAGGACGCAGGAGCAAGGCGTGTGTGCCGGCGGGTCCTGCCCCCCCGCTCCGCTTACGCCAAAGTGTGAAATACTCTCCGGAGAAGCTGACACCAGCACGGGCTATGCGGAGGAGCAGCGTCGCTGACGCTGAAATAACCGGGAAGGTTGCGTAGGGAGCATCCCGATTCGCCAATGCGCTTTTCATCTTTCCTTTTCTTTTTTTTTTTTTTTTTTTTTTTTTTTTTTTTTTTTTTTTTGTCGGAGTGAACAAAATCATCTCGTGCTCAACAAATCTTTGAGAAAGCCCCTCAAGCAGCAAATCACACGTACAAGATGTGGGCAGGTGTGAAACATTTCGTTGCAAAAACGTGATTGTCAGTCAACACCTGACTTTTAATGACGAATAATTTCTCCCCCAATAATCGAACGTAAATGCTTTGATGGGTGGGGGAAGAGCACCAGCAATTTCAGGGCTGATGCCGTCATCTCTGCTCACACTGAAATGCTCTTCAGACAGTTTTGATGACAGAAAACCTTGTTTTCTTGTGTGTATCGTTTAAATTTAATTGGAGTTTCCCCCATGAGGCACAGTAAAAATAAACGATACAATGCAATTTCGTGCAACGAGACCGAGAAAGACACAATCTAAATGCATTTCGGTGCTTTATACATAGTGAGCTTCTCGCTCCGTGTATAGGTATGTGGTTAGACACAAAACCGATAATGTTTATGGTTTTATTTTAATATTCGTGTATATAAATTGTATATATTATATACAATATAATATATATTGATAACATGTATATATGTACGTATATATGTATACATACATACATATAATGTGATATATATTATATATGTATATAATATATATTGATTATATGTATGTATAGATGTATGTATATTTGTGTATATATATACATATATATTATATGATATATGTATATAATATATATTGATTATATGTATGTGTATATGTATATATATATATATATAGTATGATATGTGTGTATATTGTATAGATCGATAACCTGTATAAACGAGCTATTATAACACCTGCTCTGTGAACTGCGGAAATGCAGGTTTTAGAAAGGGAGCTGTGTTTCGCCGCAGTGAGAGGGAGGAGGAAGAGGAGCAGAAATGGAAGGTCTGTCCCCGTTTCTCCCTGCCCTGGGTGCAGCAGTACGTGTTTCCCACATGTTCCCAAAGTTGTGCCGTGCTGGGGCTGGCCATCAGCCCCCACATGAGTCACAGGGAGCACGCAATGCCACTGCCGCGGCAGTGACAGCCAGCCCGGCTCCCCGTGTCCCTTTAAAATCCCAAACCGAGCCTAATGATTTATCAAACTCCTATTATCAAGAAAATGTCACGCGAAGGGCACCTTGCTATGCACTGACGCAAACCCGGTCTTTCCCAAGGAAGTATAGAAAGCTTTGCTGTGAACTGGGCAAAACCCAGTCTGACAATTGCCCGTACTGCTCCTTCCACCTCTGCCGGCTCCGTCTGGGGCTATTTCAGACATGGTGAGTGCGGGGTTTTTTCTCTCGGCCGCCGAGCGGGGCTGGAGGCGCCAGGAAAGGGGAGCTGTCCGCGGTGCTGAGG
The DNA here is from genome assembly GCF_028018845.1 of Melospiza georgiana. Classification (NCBI taxonomy): domain Eukaryota; kingdom Metazoa; phylum Chordata; class Aves; order Passeriformes; family Passerellidae; genus Melospiza; species Melospiza georgiana. The sequence goes on from NC_080435.1 coordinate 25,024,741, forward strand.
GTAGGGATGGATGCTGCGGGAAGGGCGAGCGCGGGCAGAGCGGGGGCACCCCAAAATGCCCTCATTGAGTGGCCCAGTCCCTGCAGACTGCATCCCCGGTGCCGGGAGAGTGGGATTACGATGGAGAGAAAACTTGTGGGGAAATGGTGATGGGGAGTTTTGTGAGACACTGAAAAAATAAAGGGTGTGTGTAAAGCTAACATTAAACTGATGGGAAAGGTGAGGCTCGCCTTCAGGTTGCTTAATGTATAAAATGAAGATAAATTTTAAATTGTGGTTTTAAACTGGAGGGAAAGGTGGAGGTGAGTGTCCGAGTGTCGTCAGTAATCTATCTAATGAAGCTTAAATAAAATCTTCGGCATTATGTGAATAGGAAATATAAGAAAAAGAATGGGGGAAAGCTACTGTTAGTGGCGTTAATCCCACTGTGGCAGTGCGGTTATGTTTTTGGGTTTTTTAGCATTTCACTCTCTTGCTGGCGGGCTTTGAAGCGTAGCAGCCAGCTCAGAAATCTTCACCAGCACTATTTCACTTGTTTTTTAACATCCCCGGTTGCCTACAGGGCAGCTTGTCTCTTGCTCATATATATTAAAAAAAAAAGGCCGATGTGCATTGTTGAATGACAGAAAGGAAATGGGGCGTAAAATTAAAGAATCTTTCTACACTGGTGATAGGGAAGGGAGCATCCTACAGTCGTGATGTGAAATCTAACGAGGTCTGGCGGCGCAGTGCTGTAGAAACACTTCTTTAAACTTGAATTACGGGTTTGCAGATGTCAGTGTTGGTTTTTGTTTGAGGTTTGTTGTTGGGGGTTTTTGGGGGGAATTGTGGTGAGGGTTCTTTGTGTACCGCGCTCTTTTCCCCCCCAGAGTATTAACGTGGAATGGGAGGGCAAGCAGGAGGCTCCTGAAATTCTGCAACACTCCTGTATCCCGATTTTCTGGCGCATGCGTTTCCTGCACGAGGGCAAAAAATTCGTGTAATCTCCGCAGCGCCAGCACTTTTTTTTTTTTCCCCCTTCTTCTCCTTTTGGTAAAATATGTGACGTTCTCATTTTAGGATTACGCCAGTCAAAGGGATATGAGCAAGCAGCTCGTGAACAACCCTGAAGCGGTGGCTCCCGGACCCAACGAAGGTGCGGGAGTTGCGAGAGGCGAAAATGAGCCGCAAAACGCCCCTGTGCCAGCGGCCGCCGCCGCCAGCCTTGCCCGGTCACTGTCCAACGACAGCAAAGCCTTTCTCTCCGAGGAAGCGAAACCCAGCGAGCTGGAGAGGACCAAAGTGGGGGTCTGCAAGCTGAGCAGCACCCCGGTGCAAGCCAACTCCGCCGTCCGGAGGGAATCTGCGGAGAGCCTCCCCTGCACGCCGGGCAATCCCGGGGCAGGGACAGCCGGGCCGGCTGCGATCCCGCACTGCAAAATCCCCGCTCTGCAGAGCTCGGACGGGAACGCTGCCCTGGGCCTCGGCAAGGGCTCGCTGGAGCACAGCAACGCCTGGGCGACCCTGAGCCAGAGCACCGTGGTGCTGGGCGCCGACGGCAACACCTCTGTCCTCCCCGGCACAGTGGAGGGGGTGAGTTGTCTCCTCGCAGGCTCTTGGGTGGGAGAGGCTTCGCCGCTCGGCACCGATTTGGGGTGGAAGTTCTGAATTCAGGTGGCCATGAGCCGGGGATGGGCCCGTGGCGCAGGGAGGGGCGAGGAAGAAGCGGGGAGAGGATCTGGGATCCAGCGGTCAGTGCTGAGGATGAATTGCGGTGCTGCGGGTGCTCACGATGTACTAGAACTACGAACGAGCATCCCGCGTCATCCCGGCCGGCTCCGGAGCCCTGCCTGCGGCTACAGCGCGGCTCTGACCCTCATCCTCACATGAGGGCTGCTCCTGTGCACGCCTGAAGGGCGCCTTGCCCTTCCCCTCCTCAGGCTCCTCCGCCTGCCCAAACCCCCGGGGGCTGCGTGCCTCGCACCCCGTAACCAAAACTCGGGGGAAATCAAGCAGAGCAATGCCACAAGAGGTCCCGGGAGGGAGGGGATGCTGCGGGGCCGAGCAGGCGCCGCTCCCCGCTCCCCACAGTCCCTCTCCTGCTGCCCACCCGCATTTACCCTGCAGGCCTGCGGTGAAAGCCATTCCCACTGCTCCTGGCTGCGCTGGGAACCTTCACTGCTCCTGACCCTCCAGGGGCAGTAAAAGCATTCCCACTGCCCCTGGCTGGGCCGGGAACCGGCGCTCCCTCCGGACCCTCCAGAGGCCACCGAGCGCTTCCAGCCCCAGGGGAGGCGATGGGGATCAGGAGCAGGGAGACCCTCGCCGAGCGCTCTGTGCAGGGCCGTGTTTAACCCCCTTTTTCGCGCATTTTTCCCTAAAGGAGAGGCCTGTGGGTGGCCGGGGCCCGGGGCTCGCAGGGGCTCCCACACGCCGGGCCTGTGTGTGCTAACGGGGCTGCTCTCCCATCTCTCTCTCTGCTCTCCCCCCTACCTTTTCTCCCCCATTTTTAGGAAGACGATGTGGGGGATGAAAATAAAGCCCGAGGGAACTGGTCCAGCAAGCTGGATTTCATCCTCTCCATGGTGGGTTACGCGGTGGGGCTGGGCAATGTCTGGAGGTTCCCGTACCTGGCCTTTAAGAATGGGGGAGGTATGATGGCTTTTTCCTGTCTCTCTACCTGCGCTACCGAGCGGGGCTGAGCCGGTCCCGGCCTTTTGGCGGGGAGAAACACGAGGGAAGCGGGGACGGCGGCTTCCCATGGCCGGGCAGCCAGCCCCGGGCTGCGGGGGCACCTGGGACCGTCACACACCCTGGGGAAACATTTGTCTGGGGAGGTTTTGAGGTTTTGTTCGGTTGGTTTTGTTTTGTTTCTGTTTGGTTGGGTTTGGGTTTTTTTGTTGCTTATTTTCCCCGGTTTTTTTTTTTTTTTTTTTTTTTTAATGGGTTTTTTTTTTCGTGTTATTTTTGGTTTTGGTGGGTTTTTTTTGGTTTTTTTTTTTTTAATTTAATTTGGTTTGGGTTTTTTTGTTCGCGTTATTTTTGGTTTTGGTGTTTTTTGCTTTTTTAATTTTTTCTTGATTTGATTTGGGGTTTTTTGTTTGCGTTATTTTTGGGTTTGGTGGTTTTTTTGTTTGGGGTTTTTTTTTGTTTGATTTGGGGTTTTTTGTTCCCGTTATTTTTGGTTTTGGTGGTTTTTGTTTGTTTTTTTTTTGTTTGTTTGATTTGATTTGGGCTTTTTTGTTCGCGTAATTTTTTGTTTTGGTGGGGGGTTTTTGTGGTTTTTTTGTTTGTTTTGTTTTGTTTTATTTGTTTGATTTGGTTTGGGGTTTTTTTTGTTGGCGTTATTTTTGATGGTTTTTTGGTTGTTTTTTTTTTTTTTTTGTTGTTTTTTGGTGGTCACCTCTGAAAGCAGGAAAGCCCTGACAGACGAGATTTCCTTAAAAGGGAGCGCTTTCCTTAAACAAACACCTGCAATTGGCGCTGGCCGAGAGGGAGGGGGGCGGAGGGGCGGGATGAGCGCAGGGCAGGGCTCCGGATCCCCCTGCCCTCCCTCGGTCACACACGGGCTCCGAACCCGCGATCGGGGCCGTGGGGAAACAGGAGGGACTGCAGAGTCGGGATCCCGAGTGGAGACACCCCGTTATTTCCTGAGCCTTGGGGGAATTGTTTTAAATCTCTCCACGATCCGATTGAAAAAGGATCGTTTGAAATAGAGTGAATGTCGGTGGGCTGAGTAGAGGAGAAGCTGGAAGAGGGGCTGTGCCGTTTGCAGGTTACAAGGGGAAGAAGAAGAAGGAGTTTATTTGCAGGGTTCTCCCACCAGAGGCTCTTACTGAAACGGAGAGTCCGTGGATGTTACTGGGTTAAAGCCCTGCAGCTGCAAACCCCTTCCCTCTGCCAAAGGGCTCTCAGCCCAGGGGAGCGGTGCTGCGATCATGGAAAGCAGTTTTGTACAGCCCGTGACAGCCCTTTCCTGCGACGGGAGAGGCAATTTTAAAGAACTATTTTAACATTGTGAGCTTTTTTTTTTTTTCTTTTCATTTTATACGTAGACACTTCTAAGTGGGAGGTGTTAAAGACTCATTTAGCAATAATGAGGATTTCCTGTCTGTAGAAAACGCTGGAAATGTAGAAAGCTGACGCCCTTCTTCCCCCCTCCACCCCATCCGAGGCTGTCGGCACCGGGAATCGATAACAAACCGAAACATTTTAATAGAAAAATTTTTTAAAATGTTAGAAAAATGTCTTGACTAAGTTGTCCCCATATCACGGGGTGATTCAGGTTGCTCTCTCTTCTCTCCCCCCCGCCCTCACAAGGTGCGTTTCTCATCCCCTATTTGATGATGTTGGCTCTAGCTGGGATCCCCATTTTCTTCCTGGAAGTGTCCCTGGGGCAGTTTGCTAGTCAGGGCCCCGTGTCGGTGTGGAAAGCCATCCCCGCGCTGCAAGGTGAGCGGGGCAGCGCCGGGCGGGAGCATGGCCCGTGCTGGGGCTCCCGCATGGCTGCAGCCGCCCGGGCCCGCCCCGCCGCATGCCGGGGTCACCCTCCGTCCCTGCATCCATCCCTGCCTCCCTCCATCAGTCCCTGCATCCATCCCTGCCTCCCTCCATCCCTCTCTCCATCCCTTCATCCCTCCCTCCGTCCGTCCGTCCCTCCATCCTCCATCCCTCCCTGCATCCATCCCTGCCTCCCTCCATCCGTCCCTGCATCCATCCCTGCCTCCATCCATCCATCCATCCATCCATCCATCCATCCATCCATCCATCCATCCATCCATCCATCCATCCATCCATCCATCCATCCTTCCATCCCTCCCTCCCTTCCTGCTATTCATCCCTCCCCGCTATCCCTCCCTCCCTCCCTCCCTCCTATTCATCCCTCCCTGCTATCCCTCCCTCCCTCCCTCCTATTCATCCCTCCCTGCTATCCCTCCATCCATCCCTCTGTCCATCCACCCCTCCCTCCCTCCCTCCCTCCCTCCCTCCATCCCTGCCTCCATCCCTGCCTCCATGCCTCCATGCCTCCCTACATCCATCCATCCATCCATCCATCCATCCATCCATCCCTCCCTCCATCCCTGCCTCCCGCAGCGGGCTGTCCCCGTCGCTGTCCCCGTGTCTGTCCCGCGCCAGAGGAGCCTCGCTGCTCGGCAGCCGCCCGCGTTGATGGCTTTCCGTGCTGTCGCCCCGTGTGTCCGCAGGCTGCGGCATCGCCATGCTGATCATCTCGGTGCTGATAGCCATTTACTACAACATCATCCTCTGCTACACCCTCTTCTACCTGTTCGCCTCCTTCGTGCCCGTGCTGCCCTGGGCCTCCTGCAGCAACCCCTGGAACACGCCCGACTGCAAGGACAAAAACAAACTTCTGCTGGGTAAGGCGGGACGCGCTTGTACTCTCCTTTTGGTGGCGGGTTGGGTTTGGTTTGGAAATTCGCGGCCGTGGTGTTTTCCAGAGGCTTCTGCAGCTCAGCTGCGCCCCTGGGAGATGCCAGAGGAGACTGCGGATGGCCCTGGGGAACAACAGTCCGTGTGATCTGTGTCCCATGGGCACTTCCCTCTGCTTTTATTTAAAATTCTCCTTACTGAGCATAGATTAGATTTGTTAATTTAAATGCTTTAAAAATGCCGATTTTTTTTCCCCCGGAGGAAAACTCAGTGTAGGCAACAAAATGCCACAGCTGGCAGCCTGGAGTGCCTGCTAAAGACGAATTATTTGTCTTTAGAGAAGCTTCTCTTAAACGAAAAAACAAAAACCGTTTCTGCAAACGGTCCCAAACACACGATGGCATGAAAATGAAAGGAAGTTAATCTAGTTAACGACCTTTTGGAAAAGGTGTCACAACTGAACAAAAGCTCAAGTAATTAGGTGTGATCTAATGCATTCTTGTCGTTTTACAACAACAACAACAAATCTGTGTGCTTTATTTTTCTGTTCCCTCACCTCATTTCTTCCTAGATTCCTGCATCATTGGCGACCACCCAAAAATACAAATCAAGAACTCTACTTTCTGTATGAGTGCCTATCCAAATCTAACCATGGTTAACTTCACCAGGGAAGGAAACAAAACATTTGTCAGTGGGAGTGAAGAATACTTCAAGTAAGATCTTTCTTTGTTCAGAAAAATTATGTTGCTCTTTCTGTAAAATCCATTGGAACATGGCTTGGAAAATCAGAAATGCAGTAGTGAAGGGCAGCAAATGATGCTCTTTTCTTTTTGTGCTTCGGAATGATGAGAGCTGAACGGAAATGCTGGATTACTTGTTTTCAGTTCCTGTGGTGTTTAGCACAGCTGGGGTGTTGGCCCATGCCCGGCACTTTTATCTACTACTGCAATGCAGATAAATAAAATAATACATGGTGAGAATCACTGGAACCATCTAGAGAAACTGCTGAGGACACTGAGGCAGAACAAAAAAGGAATTTGCACTGAGTTGCTGCCTGTGGTTGCTTCCATTATTTTTTTTCTGAAATTTTTTAATTTCTTTTTTTTCCTTCTTATTCTTAGGTACTTTGTATTGAAGATTTCAGCAGGGATTGAATATCCTGGTGAGATTAGATGGCCCTTGGCATTATCTCTTTTCCTAGCCTGGGTGATTGTTTATGCCTCCCTTGCTAAAGGAATCAAATCATCAGGAAAAGTAAGAACAATGTTTGTGACTGTACACTCACAGGAAAGCAGGGTGCTGGGTTTTAGGGACTCACACTCTCATTTAAGGGATGAATCACTGAAAATATTTTCAGTAAATTACTAAGTATTAATTGAAATGCCTTTTTCCTCTCTGTCTTTTCCTTTACAGTCAAAACAGAAACTATTTTTGTTTGATATTTTTTCTCTAACCTTCAATAAATTTAAAATGAACTTTTCAGCTGCACTAAGCAGTGGGATGACACAAGTGGTACTTTGCAGCCTTCCCTAGTCTGCATGGGAAGGATTTATTAATTTCTTCATAAAAATTCTGCAGTCATCTCTCATTTCCTTGGAATCCAGGAAATTGGGATGTAAATTAGGATGCTGAGCAACATATTTGAAAACCAGAACTGAGCTTTTTAAAAAAAGCTCAATGTGGGTGTGTGTGTGTGTGATCAACACAAGTGGGTATTTCCTGGGATAAAGACAGTGGAAATGGAGATGGGAATAATTTTCTGGAGCTGGTCCCAGAGTTTGAAGAGATTGGGAAGAAAATCTCCTCTGTAAAGGTGGTGAGGTCCTGCAGGGCTGCCCAGAGAAGCTGTGGCTGCCCCATCCCTGGAGATGTCCAAGGCCAGGCTGGGCTGGGTTTGGCTCATCCTGGCCTAGGGGAAGGTGTTCCTGCCCATGGCAGGGGCTGGAATGAGATGATCTTTCAGGTCCCAAATCATTCTGTGATACAATTTCATCATGTGTTGGTATGATTCTGTTTTGTTTAGGACCAGACGTTGATGTGAAAACAAAAAATAATTTCAAATATTTAAGTGTAAGGCTTACCTGGCCAGAATCTGAACATTTTATCTGGGCTGTGTTCCAGATAATTATTAAAACATTAAACACAAAATAATTTCAAATATCTAAGTGTAAAGCTTACCTGTCTATAATCCAACCATTTTATCTGAGCTGTGTTCCAGATAATTATTAGAACATTAAACACACAGCCACTGTTGTGTATTTAGACTCCATGATGATCAGGTCTGTCTAGCTAACTGCAGAATTTCCTTTTTTATGAATTTGGACCATAGCTATCATCATGGTGATTGGTGATATGTAATTATTAAGAGTTACAAACAGTAATAAAAATCCTTCAGGCTTTTTTTTTTTTTTTTTTTTTTTTTAGTTAAATACAGAAAAATATAGAAGAAAACTACAGAAATGTGTTACTGAATGGCATTTCACATTTAATTTCCGCTGAACTGGGATAGTTCCCTCTGGGAAATGATCAAAAGTGGGATTTTCCTTTAGCTTTAAATTCCTACTGTTCCTCTCCAGATGGAGAGAGGAATCTTCTTCCCTTCTCTGTCTGGAATTCCAACTCTTACCACTGTTATTGATGTTATTCCTGCTCCCAGCAGCAAGAAGACCTGTAAAATTTCAGATTTCCAGGGAAATTTTCCCTGCTGTTTTCTTAGTTTATCCCCTGAGTGCTGTCTCTGAGATTGAGTAATTGCCTTCTTTTGGCAGCAGAGGCATTTCCATTTCCCCTCCTCACTCTTCACTCTCTCAGTAACCTCTTCTCTGCCCTGTGCAGGTTGTGTACTTCACAGCCACGTTCCCCTACGTGGTTCTCATCATCCTGCTCATAAGGGGAGTGACTCTGCCTGGAGCTGGGGATGGCATCTGGTACTTCATCACACCCAAGTGGGAGAAGCTCATTGATGCTATGGTGGGTTTGCTGTTGCACTCACAGCTGCTGGGGGATAAATAATATATTCTATATCAAGATATATATTTCATATATATGAGATATATATTATTATATAATATAATACTACAACATAATATAATATAATATAATATAATATAATATAATATAATATAATATAATATAATATAATATAATATAATATAATATAATATACAACAATATATAATATACAATAATATATAATGCATAGGCATAATGATGATTACAATAATAATAATAATAATAATAATAATAATAATAATAATAATAATAATAATAATAATAATAACAATAATAATAAATCCCAGATCTCTTGGGGTCTGCTGCAAGCATTTTCCATGTGCAGAAGTGGCGTTGTCATCCGTGGAAACTTGTTCTTCATCTTACATGGGTAAAGTGTTATTTAGGGTCACTGTTAGGAAAACATCAGTATCTGATGCAGGTTTTCCCTCTTGACTTGTATTTTTTGTTTCTGAATGTATTTGAACTGATAAGTATCAAACAATATGGGTTTTATATTTGTGCCTCCCATGTACAGCAAGGTTTATAGTGTCCTTTCAGATGGACTCAACAAGAACAGTGCTCCTTATCAAATGAGCCTGATGTATTTAGTGGCAGAATTTTGCTTTTAAATATTCTATTGACATCCATTGGTTTAACACTCTTCCATTTTCTTTCCTTTCAGGTTTGGAAGGATGCTGCCACTCAGATTTTCTTCTCCTTATCTGCAGCATGGGGAGGTCTAATTACCCTCTCTTCATACAACAAATTCCACAATAACTGCTACAGGTGTGTAAGAGTGAAATACATCTGTGTTATTGAACAGGTTTGTCCAAAACCAGTTATCCTTCATCTTCCAGAAATCTGGTTTGCAAGACCCCTATCTCTTGTCTTTTTCTCCCTTGTCTTTTTTATCCCCTGCTGCCCTTTTGTCCTTTTTTCCTCTCTTGTATTTTTCTCTTTTCCTCTCTTCTGTTTCCTTTCCTAATTTGTGTGTGTGTGTGTGTGTGCGCATTTCGTTTACATTTAACTATTTTTGTGTATTTTTTCCTCTCCCCAGATCCTAATCTACTATTCTCAAGGTGATCATTTAGGCTTATTAGAGTTCCTGCTGGCTCAGGAACTTCAGAGGATTATTTTGTTAATAATAAATCTTTCAGAATCAGGGGGCTGAGGCTGAAGGGCAGCCTGGGATGTGTCAGGAAAATGAGACAGAATCACTTGGCAGCTCTGCTGGAGGACTGCCCATCAGCAGAGTGAAACATGCCGGACTTCAATTTGCAACTTCCATTGTTGGGATTCCTACGTCTCCTAAATGTTCTTTCTTTTCCCAGTTTTTCCCATTACATACAAAAAGTTATTTCATGCTATGAAATCTAAAATCACTTCTTTGAGAGCTATTTTTTCATGGGAAAAAGTCATAGTGTATAATTTTTCATGCAAAAGCCCGCTGGCTCAAATGTCTGCAGCTGGAAAACACAACAGCAAGTGGCACTAGTGGAGTGCTTCCCTGCTGTTTTACAGTTTTTAAAGTCAGTCTGGAGCAAAGTTTGCCAATCCTTGTGGTGCCAGAGGTGCAGATTCAGGACAGCAACAGCGTGCACAGGGACTCCCCCAAGAGATGCCCAAAAACTCTCCCCAGTCAGGACTTCAAAGCAAACTCTCCTTGGGATTTCCACTGCCACCTCCTATGGCTTCTCAGTACAGAATACTTAACTTAAAAAAGAAATGTGGGTGAGGATATTGAAAAGAAATTTAAAAAAATATTTTACTAGTGCACAAAACTAATTGAATGAAATTATCCCAAAATATGGATGAAAGCTAACAGTGTTGCATACACAGTAACTCCCACCCAGCAATCCTTTGGGTTCTGTTTTTGAAAATGCTATGCTATTGCTGAGCCTTCTTTCTTTCTTTTTTTCTTTTTTTTTATTTTTTATTTTTTTTTTTTATGAATACTTGCAATCAGAATATCAGGGAGGAAAATGGAGGAAGCATCATGCTACCTTTGCACACTAACTTAACAATCTTTTGTGGAGTTTGGAAGATCTTAATGAAAATTTTGAAGGGAATACATGGTAATGAAGTATAAAAATATCACAGTTCTAATACCAAATAGATGCTTTACCTGTTAGGGGGGGATATGAGAGACCAAAGTAGAAATCATTAGAAAAGCTTAGTTACTCCCAATATTTTAAATTTTACAACAAAACCTTGAATATTGAAATACAGTATGACTATTTTCTCTTTCAATTTCTATATTCATTACATTTTAATACATCAATTGTAATTTTCAGTTACACATTGATTTTAAACAGTCCAAAATCCATAATTGCAGTACATTTACATAAATTGACTTCATAATGAATACCTGAAATATTTAAAACCTATCTAGGTTTTGGAAGAAGGTTAACACGTGATGATTCCAAGCAGCACACTATCATTTTTGTTTTCCGTAGACCCAAAGAATTAACAAAATAATTCCTGTTTAAACATGCTCTGTTGGATGTCCTAGGAGTTTGCCAGCTCAGAGAGATTCTTTGACAGCTTCTCAAGTTCTGTTTCATTCTCTTCCTGACAAAACAATAGCAGTAGGAATAAACTATTCTAGCCAACATAAACCCCCTAAACATTTAAAGTGAGGGATTTGTTTTTCTGAAGACGTAGGAGTTTATGGGGAAGTTCTCTGGACATCCATATTGTTTAAAGAAAAATCCTATTGAAAAAATCCTATAGAAATCCTACTGAAAGATCCCATTACATCCCTAAGGATGCAATAACTATGGATGGGGCTCACGAGGGCTGGTTTGCTGTCAAGCCTTGACATACCCAGCATAGTGAGATGTTCAGCTGTAGATTTCTTGAGGTTCCTTTGATAATAACAACCATGGAAAATGGTACCAAGGAATCCTCCCTGTGCAGACAGGATGGTCATTGAGCAAGCTCTGCAATGTACAGAAAGCTAACCCTGGAATTTTGTGTATAAGCACAAGAAGGACAAGACAAAAATCCTCTCACCTGGTCAGCAGTGGTTAGTCCGTACCCAGTGTGGAGAGCAGATGTCCTGTGAGGCAAAGAGTTACAAAATGTGTTAGAAATCAAGACACCATGTCTGTCTGTTCTTCAGAGAGGCCAAGGGCAGATGTGCTGGGCCTGTGGTTCCTGCACAGCACGTGGGTGATGGAAGCTTGCAGAGCTGATTCCTGAGGAGTGTAAAATGTGCCTTCACCAGCACCCCCACAAGCTGTGTGTGCTGATGAGAAACCCTTGAAATACAAACACATACACAAAACCTTCCCTGTGTGTATCCCAACAGGCTTCTTGTGCTTTTTTGCAGGGACACTCTGATAGTGACGTGTACCAACAGTGCCACAAGCATATTTGCAGGCTTTGTCATCTTCTCAGTCATTGGCTTCATGGCAAACGAGCTCAAAGTGAATATTGAAGCTGTGGCAGACCAAGGTAGGGCTCACTGGCATTTCATTACTCAGACAGGCACCCCGAGGCACTTCCAGCTCTGTTGTTGATGATCACAGATATCTGATATATGATCACTCCAGTATCATTGGTATTGGAGGTGGGAATGATGGCTTCAAACTGTTGTGGATTGCTAAACCATGTGTAGGCATTTCTGCACAGGAGAAGGCAGTCTGGAAGTCAAGATTTTAATTAAAGCCTCTTAATGACTTGTTTGGTAAGAGAAGGAAGGAAATTGAGATTCATTTTAAACCTTTGTGTAAATGACTGATGGAGGGTAGGCTGTGATGGTTATTGGCCTCATTGCTCTCTGCTGCTGTTTGCCAAATCCTCTCCAAGGTAAAAGTTACCTCTGGTGGTTGGAATTTTGGGTGACAGAAATCTGGCACGAGGGGTGGATTGTGCTCCTGAACTGTGGGGAGCAAGGAGATGCCTCCACAGAGAAGTCAAACATTTCTGAAGGGCTGATTGGAACATCTTGGTTAGTGAAGAGAGGTGGTCACTAGTGGGGATCTGAGAGACTGGACTGGTAGAGCTGAGCACCACCATACCAACTAAACCATAGCTCTGAGTGCCAGTCATTGCTAGAGCAGCTACAGGGATGAAGCGTAATCTCCCTTCAAGTTTTCAAAACCTTGAAGGAAAATGTTAACGGAAATACAAAGGGTTTTAAATTTTTTTCCTTTTTTTTCCTCTCCTAAATTATTAATCTGAAAAACATAGTACTTTTTTTTTTCATTTAGAGTTTTCTTTTCAGGAAAAACTCATTTATCTGGTGAACAAATAAAACTTGGAGGGAAAGACAGCACAACTTCTTTTTGTTCTAGTCTCTGATTAAGAACAGAGCTACAGATGAAAAATATTATTCCTTATATATAGTGTAGTTGAAAGATGTTATACTTTAAAATGAAACTTCAAGGTAATTTTACTTTTTAAGACATATAAAGCACTTGGAGTTTTCCTGGCTTTAATGCACTTTTATAAAGAGTTCATACCCACCAAATCTTGGAAGATGGAAGGAATGGGAGGTTGCCTCCCTGTGATTATTTCCTGTGGTTGGATGCTACCAGGTGTGAGGGGCTGACCTGGAGACATGCATATATTCTATAATTTAACTTTTCCTAGAGGAGTGATTAATGGGAACTCGTTATTCTGAGACTTAATTATACTTCTAGATGCAGGCAGTGAGTTTAAATGGAGCCCTTACCTCCAACAGGCGAGAAGAAATCTTTAATTGAGAGATGAAGAGGAGAGCCCGTTCTCTCGGCATGAGGCATTTGGCTCATGGCATTTGTATCTCACAGGAAACATCCCAGAGAGCTTGGAGGGGCATCCCTGAGCTGGGATCAACGGGGAGGAGCTGCCACCTGCTGTAAGGCTGCCACCACAGCCCTGCAGCCCCTGCTCCCAGGCACAGCTGAGCACTTACAAAAACAGTTTTACTTCATGATCAATAGAAATTAAATCCTATATATATATATATAAAAGATCTAAGCACTTACAAAAATAGTTTTTCTTTATGATCAATAGAAATATAGAAATTAAAGCACTATATATATATATACATATATATATATAAAGATCTAAGCACTTAGAAAAATAGTTTTTCTTTATGAAAAATAGAAATTAAAGCCCAATATATATATTAAAAAAAATCTAAGCACTTACAAAAATAGTTTTTCTTCATGAGCAATAGAAATATAGAAATTAAAACCCTATATATACATACATATATACATATATATACACATATATACACACATATATACATATATATACATATATATACGCATATATATACATATATAAAAATATATATGTATACATATATACATATATATATAAAGATCTAAGCACTTACAAAAATACTTTTTCTTTATGAAAAATAGAAATTAAAGCCCAATATATATATATTTAAAAAAAGATCTAAGCACTTAGAAAAATACTTTTTCTTTATGATCAATAGAAATTAAAGACCAATATATATATATTAAAAAAAACATCTAAGGACTTACAAAAATACTTTTTATTTATGATCAATAGAAATTAAAGACCAATATATACATATATATATATATATATATAAGATCTAAGCACTTACAAAAATAGTTTTTCTTTATGACCAATAGAAATTAAAGACCAATATATATATTAAAAAAAAATACCCAAAGAAAAGCCCAGACAAACAACCAAAAGGATGAAAAATTCCTGATTTAAGTTTAAAAGAATCCATCTCCTTATTTCTTGCGCTCTGCATTATTTTGGGTTTTCTTGTGGATTTTTTTAGAATCACAGTAGTTGGTAGTTGTTGCCTTCTGTCTGCTGTCAGGTCTCTGGGCATATATTTTATATTCTCTCCTCATTTAACAGCGTGGCAACGAGTTGAAGAAGAGTATTTGCATTTCCATTCATGTTGCAGCACTGAGGTGTGGATGTTTGCCATGGGTTGCTAATTGGCAGGGAGGTGGCAGGAATTTGATCACAGAAACATTGCTGCAGTGTGCAATTTTTGCTATATTTAAAAACTTTTGGATCAGTTTGTTTGTATACTGCTTGAATATGCATTCTGCTTGGAAAGTTGGACTAAGTAAGGGATTTGAAATTTACAGTGTAAATAGAAATCAATCAGGTAATGCTAAACTCTGCAATGTTTAAACCTTTTTGTAAATAGGGAAGACTGAATCTGATAATCTTTATTTGTCTTATTTCTAGGTCCTGGGATTGCTTTTGTGGTTTACCCAGAAGCCTTAACAAGGCTCCCCCTCTCTCCCTTCTGGGCTATAATATTCTTTTTGATGCTCCTAACTCTTGGATTAGATACGATGGTAAACTGCTTTTGTGTCCCATTCTTTTCCTTTTGATTTTCCTATTTATTTGTTTGGAGGACTGTGCAGTTGATTGCTATTTCCCATGTGTGTGGTGGTGTTCACAGGGGTCTGAGGATGAGGGAAGAGATGAGGATCTGACCCCATGTTTCAGAAGGCTGATTTATTATTTTATGATATATATTACATTAAAACTATACTAAAAGAATAGAAGAAAGGATTTCATCAGAATGCTACCTAAGAATAGAAAAGGAATGATAACAAAGGCTCTGTCCCAGACTCTCTGTCCGAGCCAGCTGACTGTGATTGGCCATTAATTAGAAACAACCACATGAGACCAATCCCAGGTGCACCTGTTGCATTCCACAGCAGCAGATAATCAATGTTTGCCTTTTGTTCCTGAGGCCTCCCAGCTTCTCAGGAGGAAAAATCCTAAGGAAAGGATTTTCCATAAAAGATGTCTGTAACACATGTGAGCAGTGACTCATGAAAAAGGAGGAATGCAGTAAGGTCATCAAGGCTGAAATCATTTTGGCAGAGCTTTGGTGCTGCCATCTGAGCATTTACCACCTAGGACTCAAAATAATGTTCAAATTCTGATGTTTTCTCTGCTGTGTGTGCATTGAAATGAAGCCTTTGGTTTGTGTTTCAGTTTGCCACCATCGAGACCATCGTGACCTCGGTGTCAGACGAGTTCCCCAAGTACCTGCGGACACACAAGGCTCTGTTCACCCTGGGCTGCTGCGTGTCCTTCTTCATCATGGGCTTTCCTATGATCACTCAGGTAACCACACTGCCTTTGAGTACCACTGCCTGGCCCCAGTCCCCCTCTGCTGGCTGCTTTTCTCCTGCACAGGCTGCAAAATGTTTGTCTGAATTCTGAATTCTGCCACAAGTGATACATTCTGTGTCTGAAAACGTTACTAAAAACAAACAAACAAACAAAAAGGATGATCTGGCTGAGATATTCTTAAAAGGCATTGCTGTTCAAGTCTTTCTGAGAATCAGGTCTTTAAAATTTTCTCTAGCCAAACATCTCTGAAATAGTAATATTTTGTAATAGTAATAAATAAATATATAAATTAGTAATAGTAATAATAGTAATAGTAATAATAGCAATAAATAAATAAATAGTAACAGTAACAAAAATAAATAACTAGTAATAGTAATAAATAAATAAATACTATTACTATACTTTTTATGTATATAAAGTATATATAAATAGTATATATAAAGTATTTCTATATATAGTGTACATATAGCATGTATATATATAGTGTATATATATATATAGTGTATATGTATATATATGTGTGTGTATATATATATATATATATATATATATATATATATATAGTACAGTAATAGTAATAAATAAAGTATTCAACCCACACTGACAGAGGGCAGGTTTAGATCAGACATTAGGAAGAAATCCTTCCCTGTGAGGGTGTGAGGCCCTGGCACAGGGTGCCCAGAGCAGCTGGGGCTGCCCCTGGATCCCTGCCAGTGTCCAAGGCCCCAAGGCCAGGCTGGACAGGGCTTGGAGCCACCTGGGATAGTGGGAGGTGTCCCTGCCCATGGCAGGGGGGTTGGAAAGAAATAATCTCTAACGTTTCTCCCAACCCATTCTATGAATAAAGGAAAAAAACCCCAATTTTGAATGTGATACGAATATGCACGCCTGTTTTGAGTGCCTTTCCTCTGAGACTAGACACATACTGATGGTCTGTGCAAACTGTGGAGTTAATACTGGAATTCCCATCTACTACTGATAAACTTCAGTGTCTTCTTCACTAATACCTTCAGCATGATATATAATTTCAAGATGAGATGGACAAAATCTTAAGATTTTATCCATCCTTCCACCCCTTTTTCTTTCTTTTCTTCCCCCATACCTCACCACCTACCAGCCCAGCTTTGCTGTCCTAAAGCCTGGGAAGGATTCAGTCCTTTATTCACTTGAACTGTGCTGCTTAACTCCATCGTGTAGACAGGATATTAAATCCTTTCCAAGCAGATGAACTGGACTCATTATTATGGCAGTTGTGCTTCCAATGATGATTTTGATTTTGTTGTGGTATTATGTGGTTTGAGACACCGCAGGTGGGAGTTCTGATCACAGTTCAGTCCTGCATCTCAAAGGACTGAATTCAAAGTCCTCCCAAGCTGTGCTAGGCAGCAGAATCAGGTGTGCCCTCTGCTTTTTTCCTGTTGGGTTTGCTATTCATTGAGCCAGAAGGAGGAGCCTGGCTCCAGCTGAGGTGTGGGTGCTGCCCTGGCTCCTGCTCCTCTCCAGCCTCAGTGCCTCGGGTAATCCTCTCTCTTTCTCTCCCCAGGGTGGAATGTACATGCTGCAGCTTGTGGACACTTATGCAGCCTCCTACTCTCTTGTCATCATTGCCATCTTTGAGCTTGTTGGAGTTTCCTACATCTATGGTAAGAACAAACATTATTGGACAGCCTCTGTCAGAGCAACATGTTAGAGAATTATAAGGGAAATTCTTGAGGAAAGGAGTGATTTTTCTCTGTAATAAAAGCCCCAAAACACTCTTAGTTTAGACAGAAGCATGGCAGGACTTCAGGATCCCTTTAAATGCATGTATTCAAAAGACTTTCATGCAGTCTTGAGTCATTTTCCACCAACAGCTCAAAGATATGAGTATGAGAATAGAGCAAATATTTACTGACATTTTTCCAGGGGTGCTTTTGTGCTTCAACAGTTTTAGGGACAGAGACCTCCTGAGCCAATAGAGATTTATATGTTCTATATCTATATCTATATCTATATCTATATCTATATCTATCTATCTATCTATCTATCTATCTATCTATCTATCTATCTAAAAAAATATGTATGTATACTTATTTATTTATTTATTTATTTATTTATTTATTTATTTATTTATTTATTTATTATTACTATTTTAGGGTGGCCCTAGCTGGATGCCAGGCACCCACCAGAGCTGCTCTCTCACTGCCTTCTGCATCTGGGCATGGGAGAGAAAATATAACAAATGGTCATGGTTTGAGATAAGGACTGGGGCAGGTTGTTCAGCCAATACTGTCATGGGCAAAACACACTCAATTCGGGGATATTAATTGCATTTATTGCTAAGAAAAACAGAGCAGGATAATGAGATAAAAATAAAACCTAAGAGCACTTTGCCCCCATCCCTCCCTCCTTCCCAGCTCTATCTCATGCCCACAGGAGCACAGGGAGATGGGGAATGGGAGTTATGGTGAGTTCATCACAGTTGTTCCTGCTGCTGCTGCTCAGGAGAGGAGTCCTTCCCCTACCCCAGGATGGGGTGATTCCCACAGGGCAGCTCCCCATGAACCTCTCCAATACGAGTCCATTTCATGAGCAACAGTTGTCCATGAATGTCTGTGATGTGGGCCACTCTTCCATGGGGTGCAATGCTATGGGCTGCAGGTGGGTCTGTGCATCCCTGTGCCCTCCCTCCATGGGCTGCAGGTGGGTCTGTGCATCCCTGTGCCCTCCCTCCATGGGCTGCAGGTGGGTCTGTGCATCCCTGTGCCCTCCCTGCATGGGCTGCAGGTGGGTCTGTGCATCCCTGTGCCCTCCCTCCATGGGCTGCAGGTGGGTCTGTGCATCCCTGTGCCCTCCCTGCATGGGCTGCAGGTGGGTCTGTGCATCCCTGTGCCCTCCCTCCATGGGCTGCAGGGTCACAGCTGCCTCACCAGGGGCTGCAGGGGAATCTCAGCTCCAGCACCTGCAGCAGCTCCTGCCCCTCCTTCACCCTGCCCTGGGTGTCTGCAGGGCTGTTCCTCTCATGTTCTCAGCCTGCTCTTCTCTGTTGAGAATAATAACTTTTGTGCAATAACTTTTTTTTGTCCTTTTAAAATCTGTTATCAGAGATGTTGCTCCCCTTCCTGACTGACTCTGATTTAGCAGTGGTGGGTCTGCCCTGGAGCCTCCAGGGATTACCTCTGCCAGACACAGGGGAAGCCTTTACAACTTTTCACAGAAGCCAAAACCTGTCCCTGCAAACCCAACACAGCATTTAACAATTTCTGAAGGCTTTTTCCCCATGTGCACACCCAACTTCCCTCCTTCCTATTTGTCCATAATGTAGCCTCAAGACTGTGCAGCTACTCAGGGTGATTAATTATCCACAGTGGTCACACCAGTGATGCTGATCCCTGTTGATGCACATTAAATTGTGAGGAAGATCCTCAGTGTGAAACAGTGCAATCATCACAAAGCTGCTGTAGTTACCACAATTGATACCAGCTGCTGATGTGCTCCCAGACTTGCCCAGTGTTTTCAGGAGACTGATTCTTGGAAATGTGAAGATCTTCCCACAAACCATAAAGAATTAATTTATGCTTGGAATGGAAGGCTGTTTCTGCTGTTGCTGTGGACAGGAATAATTACATAGTTTAATCAGCTAAGCATAAAAATCCAAGATGTTCTGCTGAAGCTGCTTGTGTAGCCACTGACTCTGTGTTCTGGCCCTTTTCACTGAATACTTGTACCTGCCTGTGTTGTGGAGTCCACTCTGTAATATAAGTGCTTTTAAATATAGTACAGGTTTCAAATCATGGGGAATTTAAACTATAGTACAGGTTTCAAATCATGCAGAATTTAAACTACAGTACAGGTTTCAAATCATGCAGAATTTAAACTATAGTATGGGTTTCAAATCATGGGGAATTTAAACTATAGTACAGGTTCCAAATCATGCAGAATTTGGTGCTCTTGCTGGAGAAATAAATGTTATAGACAGGACAGGGAATCAGCCCTTCCTTGTTTTCTCTGGTTTCATGAAAATTCAGCAGTGTATTTTAACCTCCACTGACATCCAATTCAGTGAGTATATCTGAGAGATTGGCTGCTAAGCCAGACATGACCTAGTGAGGAAATGCTACAGAATATTATGGAAAATACTCAAAACACAGAAAGAAAAGTTGATTTAGGCCAGTCATGTTTTGATTGAACAAAATTCTTTGCTTTTTTATGTCCCTGGAATGTAAACAGTTCAAGTAGAGCTGGTTTAGAGGTGAAATGAAAGCCAGCTTCTCTAAAATCAATACAATTTCATAGGCAGTGACGAGTGGGGAGACTTGCAAAGATTTTAAGGGTTTGCTGGGGATTTTTTGCCTTCCTTCTCCTCCTCACTTTGCTGACAGCAGGCCTGAGCCATGCTGTGCTAGATGTTTTCACTCCTCATCGCCACCAGCACCAACAGCATCACCTGCTCTGTGCCAAATATTGCCCCCTTTAAAGCCATTGATATTAGTGTGAAAGAGAAAAATTACGTGCTTAAAATATTTTTAATATTTTAAAAGCTACTTAAATATGTGAAATTTCTTTGCTCTGCATGATTTTAAATAAGGATGAAGGCAAACAGGGAGCAAGAAGCGGCTCAGTTCCTCCTGTGAACACTGTGTGGCAGAAGCACTGCAAACACCATTTGTGCAATGACATCTTAGTGGGTTTGGAGGGAAAAACTGCTCTGGCCAGTGTTTGCCTTGCCCAGCAATTCCAGCATCCCTTAAAGCATTAACACTGATCAACAACATAAAATAATGCAGAAATAATAATAGCTCTGCAAAGGAAGGGCCTGAATAGAGGTGAAGGTTTTTTTAGTGAGTTATTACTTCAGTGTAATCAGATGTGGAAAAGGTTTGACAAATTACCAATTATTCTTTTTAGGCTTTCTGTACAACTGATTGTTCATCAACAGATGTTGGTAAAACCTTGGCTGCAATCTGTTTCAAAGGAATTAACCCTTTGCTTGACTAAGGAGCTTCCTTTTGTTTAAATAAAAAGGAAAGACATTAAAATAATTACCTGTTTGACAGAGCTGCTTTTACTGTGCTAAAGCTGCTTTAGCAAGGACTGGGCACAGGAATACATCTGTGCATTTGTGATTCGTGTATTGTAAATACAAGCAAAGCTGCTGCTCGTGCTGTATCCCTTCAAGAAGTGTTTAGAATTGGCATAATACATTTTCAAGGTCTGAGAACTGCTGTTTTACACTCCACTGCCACCTTTCTCTGTGCACTTGTACTCTTCATGGCAAGCAGCTTGGCACAACAGTGGCAGGTGCTGTTGTGATGAAATAAATTTGTCTTTAGTGCTTGTTACATGTTCTGCTTGCTGAGCTTGCTGAGATTTTTAAATTAAAAAGAGACACACGGTTATTTCCTTGTGATCACTTATTTTTCAGTAGAGTCAGTGCTTCATGATGCAATCAAATGCACCTTTTTACTGTTTTAGATGTTTATTCTCCAGTTGTTTAGATTATGAGGAATGATTAGTAAAGAACAGCTTAGAGGTGAGGTATTAATTTGATCACCAGCATAATTCCCACTGTTGCATTTTGTAGCATGAAGCTAAAGACAAAAATCCCTGTGTGTGAGCGAAGCACTGCTGGAAACTGAAAATACATGATGGAAACTTTGTTTATGCTCCATGCAGAACTGGTTTTTGTCAGTTTGTTTTTGGGAAGGTTTGTTAGAGTGAGTAGAAGCTGCTGCTGTGTATTTGTAGGAAGCTTTAGTCATTTTGAACATTTTACCTGTAGCAGAATAGTGAAGTAGTTGTCTGGCTAGGTTTGCAGTCTCCTTTTAAATGGATTTTATATGTCAGTACCTATGAATACATCATTCTACTTTAGAGAGGGAAAAATCAGATATGGAATATCATGTGTTGTTTATTGCCCAGAGTTATTCAGCAGGCCTGGCTGATCTGAGAGGGAGATCAGATTTACTGAGATCTGGGAAAAAAGTTGGTGTTCTGTAAACTAAAATATCCTGTGCATTTCTTCTGTGGAACTTCCACTGGAAAGAGATAAGTAATGTGTAATCCCTCAATCTGTTATATACATTTGACTTCTGAATTGCTAATATTTAAGAGTGCTTTACACTGTGAATATCTACTGACCATTCCTAAAAGGAATTGCTTATTTGATTTTTTAAATTGGAGCTTCAAATAAATCTGTGCAGGTTTTCATGAAACCAGCATGAATTTTGGAGGCAGAAACCCTTGGTAATAATCCAGTTAGGTATCCCTTCTTTGCAGCAGCAAGTGTGGCTGAAGTCGGCACTTTAAATGAGATTTAAACACTGTGGAAATGCCCATCAGCCTGTACCTTGTGCTGCTGCAATTAAAGCCCAGCTTTGTTCCCAGCAGAGCACAGGGATGGCTGCTGTGTGAGCAGCTCCCTCACACTCACTGCAGATAAATAAAAGACAGGGACAAATCTTTCAACTGCAGCAAAAACCTCCTTCCAGCTCCACACGATGACCTTGGAGGGCACACTTTGTCCAGACAAACTTCTATTCTATTCTATTCTATTCTATTCTATTCTATTCTATTCTATTCTATTCTATTCTATTCTATTCTATTCTATTCTATTCTATTCTATTCTATTCCATTCCATTCCATTCCATTCCATTCCATTCCATTCCATTCCATTCCATTCCATTCCATTCCATTCCATTCTTCTACACAAACTTCTATTATAAAACAGAGAAGGACTCAATCAGTCAGCCTGGTGCTGAAGTACAGTGATTCCATGGGTCATAAAAATTACATGTGTTTTACACATGTAAGAGGCTTTCTGAAGAAGAAAACTTGTGGCAGTCAGTAAAAGGGAAAAAGAAGGAAAGAAATTACAGAAGGAAAAAAGTGACCCCCGAGTTACCTTGGCTCAGTGTTCTGAGCTTACATCCAATGCAGGTTTTAAATACAGTCCTTGCAGTGCCACTTTCCTGTTTGATTTCTGTATTTTCCTTCTGTGTTCCCTGTCATTGCAGGGTTCTTTAGCCCTTCTCTCCCATGCTGGGTGCCTGAGCTGGCCCTGAGGGGGTGCCAAGCTTCCCCCAGCCCTGCTGCCTTCTCCTGCACCACAGGGCACAGATGATGGGGCAGTGCTAGGGTTTCACTTCCTTAATTCTCAGAACAATCAGGTGCATAGATTTATTTCTCCTTGACATCAACAGCAAGGCTTCACAACTGGGAGGATCAAGGCTGGGATTATCCCTTCTTACACTCAGCAGCTGCAGCAGCTGACTCCATACAATAAGGAATAAAGAAGTTTATTACTTTGGTTACAAGTATTTCTTCCCTTACTCAATGCCTTTTCTCCAGTATTTAAGCTTTCCCCACATCATGCAAGTTAGACAAAATGCTGCAGAATAATGCTTTGCAAAATTTAGATTAAATTGGCCCAAATTTTTAACTTTTATGTGAACAGATGAGCTCTGACCTCTCCCTTCTTATTACAATGAGGAAAGCTGTAATCAGTTTTAGGGTTTCTTTAAACTTTTGGATAAATCACTGATAATGAAATTGGTAATGACTAAGTTAGTAATAACCAGCAGGAATAGCAGCTGCTGACCAGCACACCTTTCCTGGCACATGGCATGGCCAGGGAGGAGCTGCACAGTGGCTGAAATACCATTTCCCAATCTTGCATCTTTTGTTAACTCAAGTAACCTTATATGAAGGTTAACGTATCAGCTGACCTTTTTGTTCAGACAACATTGAATATAATTCAAAATATTTACAGGTGCTCTTTAGGAATTTTAAATATCAATTATGCATCAGGTGAAAAAGAGCAGGACATCACCAGTTTCAGTGCTGAGGGATACAGCTGTGATCCAGTCATGCAGCAGGTAAAGAGAAGCTGAAATATTGCCTGAATATTAATAAGGCTGATCTTCACAGGGGAATAAAACAAACAAACAATTGCAGCTACCCAGTACATATCAGCAATGCTTTAACACAAAACATATTAAACACCTCATCCCAATGTAAAAGCTCAATTGCTTTAATCCCTAAGAAGGAAATACTTTATTGGAATGGTTCCCACTCTATTAGTCCCATTTTTACTGTGTACTTAGATCCTCCAAGGAAGCTTTCAAACAAAAATTTGGAGTTTGTTTTCATAGTTGGACACAAGGGAGGGCACCAGAGCTCTGCTGCAGACTGCAGCTGCTTTCCTTCACACCTAACTGCTCCTTCTTTTGCTGTTCACAGGACTGCAAAGATTTTGTGAAGATATAGAAATGATGATTGGATTCCAGCCAAGTAAATTCTGGAGAGTCTGTTGGGCATTTGTGACCCCAACTATTTTAACAGTAAGGAAAAAAAAAATTAACATCTTCTCCAAAGAGTTTTGCTGGTTTTTGTTCATTATGCATGATGTTTCTGGTTGTTAGCAGCTAGAACTTGGATGACAGCACATGTGCTCTTGCCATGGGCATGTAGAAGAAACAGTGTAAGGAATGGTGGTTTTGGTGGGGAGGGATGGAGAGTCCTCCAGGAAAATGGTGGCCTTTTCCTGGCCATGCAAAATGCTGCTGTGGCACACCACTGCACTGCAGCATTAGAGATTACTGTATATAAATATGTAAATATATAAATAAATATATATATATATATATAAATAAAAATATTTAAAATATATGTTTAAAAATTAAAAATATTTAAAATATAGAATGAATATACACTATTTATGAATATAAATATAAATATATTTATAAATATAATACTTATAAATATATAATATAAATACAATATGTTTTATACGTATCTATAAGATATGTATATCTATCTATATCTATATCTATATCTATATCTATATCTATATCTATATCTATATCTATATATCTAGATGATATTTAATACATATCTATATATCTATACATCTACGTATCTATATATCTATGTATCTATATATCTATATCTATATCGATATCTATATCGATATCTATATCTATATCTAATCTGTGTGTGTGTGTGTGTGTGATATTTATGTATGCACAGGGAAAACCAAGCTCTTCCTGTGCGCTGTCAGACGGAGCTAGGGACAAAAGCCATTTTATTGCCACAGAAGCTGGTGTAAGAGGGATGCTTTGGGAAGGCTGAGGTGGAACAGAGTGGCAGAGGGAGAGGAGGAGGAGGAGGAGGAAGAGCGGGACTGTCCCGTCCCCAGTGCCCGGGCCCGGGAGGTGGCGCTGCGGGACAGCGCCCGGAAAGCAGCCCTGAAATCTAAAACCAGAGCGACTTTGGTCTATGTTTATTATTCTTCCTATTTTCCTTTCATTTTTATTTCCTCCCCAACACCTTCCTTCAAATTCAGTTAGCATTTGCTTCACGTTTAGGTCTCCATTTAATAAAAAAATATGTCACGTTCTCAATTTCTCCATTGCTATGAAAGTTTTTCAAGTCCAGGGGACCGAATCCAATATCTGTATCTACATTTGCCATCTAGGATTCTAACACAGGGCTTCCTTTACGTTTTAACCTCCGTGCAGATACAATCTGCAATCATATATGTATATTTTTTTTTTTTGGCACAAGAACGAAATAATTATTTTAGCCATTTCAAAAGCTTCCCGCTTGACAAATCAGCACAAAATAACAGAGCCTTCTTTACCAGTATCTTCTGTTTGAGTGCCTGTACCTCCCCTTGGAAGCTCTCAAGCCTGAACCCCAGGTGCAGCAAGATTCTGTCCTTTAGTGCAGGGTAAGTGTTGGCAAATCTTCCTCTGGAGGGGGAAGAAAAAGGCACTGGCTGAAGTTAACAACTTATTTTCAGTATTGTTCATTCACAAATGAGGACATTTTTTTTCTGAAAACTGGAAAAGGTTTAGTTTTCACAGACAGGAATGCCTGTGTGAAGGCACCAGTGAGTTTTGGTGAGCTCACAGAATCCTGAGTTGTGAAGAAATGACATTTTCTACAGTGAGAATGATTTCTCCAATGGGTAAAATGAATTTTCTTGCATAGATTTTCTTTACCTGCTGTCTGCACTGCACTAGAGCATTGCTCTGTGTGAAAGCCAGAGCAATCTATCTTACCCACCTGTGGTTTGATTGTGACAATGTATGCTTGTAGTTTGCAGATCACTTTGAAAAAGTTTGAAGACATAGTCCAGTTTATAGTGTTGGGATGACATCAATGGTATTTATCTTCTCTTGGGGATCTTTTTAAAGATGAAGGCGTGTGCACATGGGATTGTTTTAGCTCTTTGTGTTTTTTCCAGTGGTTGTTTTCAAGATGCTGCATTAGACCCTATTTCACACTTCTGAAGGGAATTGTAAGGCTTTTCTGCAAACTGCTCAGATCCCTTACTAATCAGACTTGTGCTTGTAGCTCCTGTCAGTAATCACAACCCGGAAATAGGAAATTATGTTGTTTGTTAAGGAAAACAAATTGGAACTGACCGTGTTTACTCTCTAAACTTGCATGTTTTGTTGCTGTTCCCTGCAAATGCAATATTTAGTGAACTTACAGTGAGAAATAAACTGCCACTGATCAGTCATCATTCAATTTTTATGCAATGGAAACAGACAAAGCAAAACCAAGCAATGAATTCTTTTCTATTATTGCCTCTGTAAAGCTAATATTTGATACATTTGGATAGCCTAATATTAGACTTTCATTAGACTCCACATCTCTGGAACTAAAGCTGATCATTTTTATATGTGCCTTCACCTTGTTATACTTCTATAAATCTTCTGTGTGCAATTACTGCAAGCACAGGCATTTTCCAAAAGTTACTGAATTATGCAGAAATGTAAGCAGATGTATTGCTGTTCACACAGTAAGTGAAATGGGGAACTTACCATAATCACATTAGGTAAAACTGCCAATAGACCATGTAATAAGGCATGTTACTCTAGGGACAAGATTCTATTTCAATTATTCTGGCACAAATACAGTGATTTTTGTGGGATTTTGCAAGATTTCCTAGAAACTCATTAGATTCAGGCTCTGACCCATTGATTAGAGCTTGTGGCAGCACCCTGCCTTAGGTGGATGTGGCTTTATGTGTATTCCATAGACACCAACTCTGTGGGTGTGGGTACCCACAATTGGTGGCATTGTTGTGCTTACTCAAACATATTTGCTTTCCTTTCTTGTTCCCAGTTTATTCTGTGCTTCAGCTTTTACCAGTGGGAACCCATGACTTATGGAGCCTACCACTACCCAGGCTGGTCCATGGTGCTCGGCTGGCTGATGCTGGCCTGCTCAGTCATCTGGATCCCAGTGATGTTTGTGATAAAAATGCATCTAGCCCCAGGAAAATTTATTGAGGTAATCCTTCTGTCTTTTTGCTGTTTAAAAATATGGCCACAGGAGACAGTATCTTTCATTTCTCATTGATTTTTGTGATATTGAATGTCCAATACTGCTCAGATTACTTTCTGGTAAACCACTTATTGTGTTGCAAAGAGATGCTCAGTTGATTTAAATTGTGGACCTTCTATTCCTAATTTTTTCAAAAAACACGGTCCTAAATTGAGGAGTGTTTTGTTTTATGAGCTCTAGATAAATTTCACGAGGTTTTGTATGGCTTTATTGGGAGAAAGTTGTTCTAGATTCGTTGGCCTTTTTGAAAAGCAGCACACAGCCACAGGAAGCCTCAGCTGCAGGTGTGTGCTGTGCCCAGGGAGTGTGGTCTCAAAACTAGGAGAGGGGAATTCAGCACCAGGAGAGGGCAGTGAGCACCAGGAGAGGGGAATCAGCACCAGGAGAGGGCAGTGAGCACCAGGAGAGTTTAATCAGTACCAGGAGAGGGGAATCAGCACCAGGAGAGGTCAGTGAGCATCTGGAGAGGTGAATCAGCACCAGGAGAGTTGAATCAGCACCAGGAGAGATAAATCAGCACCAGGAGAGTTGAATCAGCACCAGGAGAGATAAATCAGCACCAGGAGAGTTTAATCAGCACCAGGAGAGTTTAATCAGCACCAGGAGAGGTCAGTGAGCACCAGGAGAGTTGAATCAGCACCAGGAGAGGTCAGTGAACACCAGGAGAGGGGAATCAGCACCAGGAGAGGTCAGTGAGCACCAGGAGAGGGGAATCAGCACCAGGAGAGGTCAGTGAGCACCAGGAGAGGGGAATCAGCACCAGGAGAGGGCACTCAGTACTAGGAGAGGTCAGCGAGCACCAGGAGAGGTCAATCAGCACCAGGAGAGGGGAATCAGCATGAGCAGATGTCAATCAGGGGTTGCCTTTGTGCAAAGCTGTGTCCTGGAGTCCCCCAGCAAGGCTTTTCATGCATCTCAATCTACTCACTACAAAACCCAGCTGGCAATCTTTGCTTTCACCTCTCTGCTCTTTATTCTTCCTGAATTGGCTGATCCTTTCTGGCACCTGGGCTTAAAATAATTCCAGGTGGCAATTTATTTTTAATTTAAGGTTCTTTTGTTTATTTTGCTAATTGGATTCCTGACACTTTCCCCCACTGCTTCAGAAATGTGGTGGCCACCTCCTTCTCTGCATCCCTGAGTCCTGTCCCTGCCTGTCACCCCCTCTCCCTGGTTGTTCCCATCCCTCAGTCCCTGGCAGGATGAGCAATGTCAGCATTTCATCCCTTCCTTGCCTTGCCCCTGCTTTCTGGAGAAGCTCAGTGCTCTTATTTTAAGTCTTTGAGGCTTTCTCAGTTCTGCCTTCTCATCAGTGCCTGCTGCTTGTGCTGCTGCCACCTTGGGAGAAGGAACAGACACTTTCTCCCCTTTCTGTAGCTGCTTTTACAGTTCAGCTTCCCTGCAAATCCCACCGGGGCTGTTTCTTGCTTCAAAAAATGAAAAGGAGAGAAAATGTACTAAAATAGCATAATCTCTTTGGTCTCTCAATATGTCACACTACACATGCCTAAGGGAAAAGACCACGCTTCTCTGCTACCCATGGAGCAAAGGAATGTTGTAGGAGAGGAATTTTCACAGTGGTGGGACAGCCTAGGGAGAGCATCCAAGCAGCAATGAGGCCACTTGTCTACAGGGTCATCCAGCTCTTGGGTAGAGCAGCATTAGGAAATGACCTAATGTGGAATTAGATTTGCTTCTTCTTTGGCTCATCAGCTTTTCCCACTGACACAAATGCTTCAAAACTTCTCATGTCTAAAACTGGCACACAAATTGCCACAAAACCAGGGTGCTTCCCTTACTGGGTTTCCAGGTGTGCACCC
Organism: Melospiza georgiana; assembly: GCF_028018845.1. Taxonomy (NCBI): domain Eukaryota; kingdom Metazoa; phylum Chordata; class Aves; order Passeriformes; family Passerellidae; genus Melospiza; species Melospiza georgiana. The sequence continues at coordinate 25,053,357 of NC_080435.1, forward strand.
AAAGAAACACCCAAGAGTTGGATCTGTTTTTGCTCAAGATCTTTCAGCTGTAGTCTGGTGTTTCCTCAATATTGAGTCTGCTGCATAAAATTATTATGGTTGATTTGGGAGGTAAAAGTTGCAAACTGGTAATTAAGCAGAGATTAAAATAACTGATCGAGAAGTCTGATCCACTTTATTAGGTAATAAACATATAATTGTTCCCTCTTAAGTCATCAAAAATATGGTTTTTTTCCTTTTTATCTGTGAATGCACCAATCAAATTATATATTCAATAAAGAACTCAGTGGAAAGATCAGAAAATTTTCGTTGTTTGCCAGGTTGACGTTCTCCTCCTTCTTTTTTCCCGCAGATAGAAACAAAACATTTTGTCATCTCAAAATTAAAATCTTTCCTAGTGATATACTACTTTTTGGTAATGTGTTTACTTGGGGGAAATATGCTAACTATAAATCCAATTATTTTAATGCACTTACCCACTGCTTAGACCATTGGGCTGAGTAATTGTCCACATGTCCTTCAGTGAGAGAGCCTCACAGTCTGTGGCAGTGGTTCTGAGCCCCCCTCACATGGTGTGGGGTAGAATGTACCATTAAAACCTGGCCACTTGATCCCCTATTAGTCTTGGAAACCTTGTGCCACACAGATGCTGGGCAGTGTGTCAGAACCCAGGAAATTCCTCTGGCTGCCCTGGATGGCTCAAGACCCTGCCTGGGGGGCTCAGAGACCTTGGTACAGAGCCCAAGACCCCTGAGCCTTTGTTCTTGACCCATGGAGCAAATTGCCACCTTTATATGAAGAATTACAAGTCAAGAGAGTTTAGGCAGAATAATAGTTAGTTTGTCATGGGGTGAAAAATAGATTTTTCAGGTTTTAGAATGGGGCTCGGGGTCCCAAGATGGAGGAATTTGGATGTGCCCTGTCCTTATTCTTTCTTCTTCTTGGCCTCCATCTTCTGGGTGACTTTTGGATTGGTTTAGGGTAGAAACTCACCGTTTAACACAGGTGATGGGTATTGGGAAGTTATGGTAAATAGTGTGCATGCAGTTTTTAGTATAATAGATAACACCACCCTGGGGGCAGGCAGAGTGCCACTGTCTGTCCTGCTGAAAAGACTTCGGCAGGACAGGAGAAAGAATGTTATAGATAAGGAACAATAAACAACCTTGAGAATGAGAGTGGAAAAATCCTGACTCCTTCTTCGACTGCTGGGCTGGGAAAAGAGGCTTGTATGTATCTGAGTCACCGAGCAGCAGAGATCCTGAGAGCAGCAGAGCATTGCCAGGCTGCCATCACTAACCTTGAGTGAGCCCATGCTCCCTTGCTGTGCTCTGATCCTGCCCCTGGCACCCAGTGAGATTCTCTTTTCTCTCCCTGGCAGAGGCTCAAGCTGGTGTGCTCCCCACAGCCCGACTGGGGCCCCTTCCTGGCCAAGCACCGTGGCGAACGGTACAGGAACATGATTGATCCGCTGGGAACCTCCTCCCTGGGGCTCAAACTGCCAGCCAAGGACATGGAACTGGGGACACAGTGCTAATGATTATTACTAAAGGGTGGCAATCACACTGTCAGCCTTCTCTGATTTTGTTTTTCCCATTTTTGTTTTCACCCACCGCTTCTTCTTTCCCATGGTGCCTGAAAGTGGTTGCTTAGGAAAGCAGAACTTTGTTGTTGCATGCCATAGGGGAGGCCTAACCAGACCACTTCCAGGGGTGGGTGATGCCTGTGACACGTTCTGTACCTGGGGACGCAGCAAAAGCCCTGTGTGTGACAGGTGGCACAGCCAGGTGTTGTCAGGTGATGCAGGAACAAACAAAACCAAACCAAAAAGTCTTTAGAGCAAATGAGGTGTGCAGTCTGACCCCCTTCCCACAAGCACCCTTTGTAGCAGGTGGCTGGGGTGGGACTAGGATTTTGCTACCAGTGCATTCCAAGGAGGGTTCATCCCTCAAATAGGATGGAAGTGAGCAAAGAATGGGATCTTCTGTAGTCCTGATGTAAATCCAGCACAAGGCTCCTGTAGCAACGGGGCTGCTTCCCTACACTGACAGCCAACCTTGACCCATCATGTCTGCACACCTCCTTTATGATTTGTACTAACTTGGAGGGGTTGTTATGCTATTTAAACAAGTGGAGGACCTTGAAACAGCACACCAGGAAGCAATGCATGGGGTGAGAACAAAACATGATAATCCATTTGTAGAAAAATAAGAACAAAGTGTTTAAAAATGATCAGTTGAGAGACTAAACTGCATTTGAGTCTAGAAGTGATTTGGAAATGGTGTCAGAATGAGCTGTATGGGCATCGCTGTTTGAAGTCCTCTCATATGTTTCTTTTGATAATTTGACATCTGTCATTTCAACTAGGAATGCCTCAGTTACACAAAGTATCTGACAACTTGCTCCTCGCCAAGTGAACTGTGATTTTACTCACCTCGCTCCAATACTCCGAATATATTTTTTTTCTCTGCTTTTGTTTACAGTATCTCCTCAAAAAGCCATCATATAATTTGTGCCTAACTTTGTATCCTTACAAAGTGGTAAGTGTAGTCTAGTTACCACCTGAAAACAGTTATTGGATGTGCTGTTCAACTTCGTGACTCCCCGCTCATTTGCCTCTAAGCACCTTTATATAACCTGTAACCCTTAGATGGTGTATTCTTCTCTTTCAGCCAATAGGGAAATAGCAGGACCCCACTTGTCTACATATTGTATATATAGCACGTCAATTCTTCAAAGCAGTATTCTCTCTGAAACATGCATAGAGTATTTTTTTCATTAAAACATTTTCATTAAATAAAACCGCTCAAATCCTCAGTAATTAACCACTGCAGTTATCCACACAGGTGCAACATTAGGTGTAGAAAATGCAAGGGTTGAGGGGGAAAGGGCAATTTAGTAGAGGGCCATCATAGCATTGCATAGCATCCTAAATCACTACATTTTAGAAATCAGATATATGCAATCATATGAATATTAGACTTAAATAGTTTTGTTACCTATTGGACAGAGTAAAAAATAGAGCTTTTAAAGAGTACATTTATTTACCTAAATAGAAAATTAGCCCAACTTATTGTAAATGCACTAGAATGAGGGAGAAAAAAATATCTTCAATAATTGGCAAAAATTAACCTTTATTATCTTGTTATATCCTATACATACATATATGATATTTTTTAACGGTGATCAGTGTTCATGTAGTGTGTGCTAGTGATGTTTTATGTCCCTATTAATATCTTACCAATCAGTGTAGAAATAATGAGCTTAGTAGTTTAGCCAGTTTTTTCCTCCCCACAGACACTGCTGTAGTAGCCTGTAAATGTTCTTTCCTTTCAGGGGACTGTTTCTATCCTGTTTTTCTGTCTGTCTGTCTGTCTTCATACTACAGGGTCTCAGGTAAATCCTCAGTTCATGTGTGTCCGTAGATCAGTAGGTGTGCTGTTTTCATCCTGTTGAAGAAAACAAAAAGCTAAACCTTAAAGTAACACTTCCACAAATTGTAACTCCTTTCCTCTGTGTGTGTGTATATATATATGTATATGAAATATATTAATAATCATTTTGCTGAACTTCCTCTTTCACGGGGCAATTAGTGTTGCCAGTCCTAGGCACTGCTGGGAATCTTTAATCCTCACTCAGAACAATGAAGCACTATCAGGGCTTGTCAAGCAGGGCAGGGAGGGCAGGTTCCACAATATCTTACACTGACCCCTGAATCTCTGCTCCATGGGCTCTTGTTGGTCCCTGTCCCACACAGCAGCAGGACAGGACCCTCCTGTGGCCTTCTCTGCCTTAAAGCTGCTCCCCTTGCTTCAGCTTTGCCTGCTATTTTAATACAAGACTTGCTATTCTTACCTCCAGCTTTTATTTTCCTGGCAGAGGCAGGTTTGAGAAGCTGTGCTCTGTTTGAAGGTCCATAAGGATGAGCTGGAAATTTGGTTCCCATGTCTGGGTGGGGCTGAGGGACCTTCCCTGGATACAAAAGGAAAACCCAAGTCAGCATCTCTCTTGGGAATTGTGTTTCTGTCGGGATAAATCACTCTGGGTCTCCCTTAACCAATATTCCTGGCCATCTTGGTTTGATTTTTGGAGTCTGAGCCAATTTATCCTCGCTAATACTGTAATTTGAAAACAACAACAACATATATCTGTAGGTTTGGTCCTCTTTGAAAAGAGACAACACAGTCCAATGGTTTGGGAGCACTGAATCCTTTCCCTTAGTCTCAAGGCATGCCTTGGAACTGGGATTGCACATTGCCATGGAGCTCCCTCAGGGTGAGGATGTCAGCCACTGCCCACCTGAACTGTGACAGAGATATCATTTGAAGGAATACTGCTGGGATATGAGATCTTTTGGCTTGGATTACCAAACCAGACTGCATATGAAATTGCTACTGAATTGCTTTCCATGATTTATGTAATTAATCTGCTTGCTTTTAATTTAGATGTTGTTCCTGTGCCTGCTAAGTCATTAGCACAGGATTAGGCTTGAATTTGAAACTCTGTAAACAGATGATTGGGATTTTTTTGCTAGCTGATCTTTGTCTTCAGCTCTGACCCCATTGCTAGGCTTGCAAAAACCTTTGGAAAAGGGGAGAAATGCATACAAAAATCACAGAAGATGTAAAATTTTCACTAAATGTGAAAGGCAGGGTTTTATTTTGGTCACATGAAACTTTTTCTGAAGTATTTTACTGTCCAAATCTGAAAGCTGAGATTAAATTAACCAGCAGTGTCTTCTTTAAATGAGAAATAACCTTAAAGTTTGGGAATGCACTTCATTTACCATGTTCTAAGGAAAGTTTGCATGCACTTTGATAATTTTCTAAAAATAAATTTAGTAACTAATAGCATAACAGTAAAGATCTTTAAAAGAAAAAACAAGGAGGGGAAAAAGCCATATTAGTAAAAATGTGATGTATGTACTTTCAGATCTATCTATCTTGTGAGTAAAAAATGTTTAAATTTGGTGAAACTATGATGCATATTTTTTCTTTGAAATTAAATTGAATTTCTGGATGAGCTGAGATGCATTATTGTATGCATTAAAGATTATACCTAATGCAAATGCTTGCCATCTTCAGATTCTTTGGGGTCTTCCTCGTGTTTTTAATATGCAACGTTCAAAACCTGTGTTTCAGCTAGACAAGGCAGCACTTTGTTTCCAAAAGAAGGGTTTAACAAAATGACCTTTAATTGAGAAAGACTTGGATTGTCTTTATATGATGTTTCAATTGAGTCCAAGTAGTCTTTTGATTCATTTCTACTCCAATGACCACATTAGATGTGCCTGCACACTGAAGATCATTGCTTCTGATGCACTGTGTGACTGTCTCTCACCATCAGATCCCAACACCTGATTGATTTGAAATACCTTTGGTCTTTTTATTGTGTACAGTTGTTCGGATAATATGATTTCCTTTTGCCTGTGTTAAAACAATGTTTACGTATGGCAGTCATTGGTCTCCTGTTGGTTTCTTTTTCTGCAGCTCCACTTCTCCTTGCAACCAAGGACAGACTTGTAGGGACGGTGGGCTGCAGACAGCAGAGCTTTTTGACCAGAGGCATGCCAGAAAGCTCCTCTGTTCTGCTGTTGTGAGAGACACTCGTTCCTTGGTTTGCAGTTGGGTGGTGTGCACATAAGGTGCCTGGGAAATGGTGAGAGCTCGGTGTTCCTGAGGAGCTCAGGTGGGTGACCTGGGGCAGGAGGGGAGAGGCGTGGGGATTCCTGCCTTTGGCACCCTCAGGCAGCCTATCACCAAAGAGAGAAGGTTTTCCTGAGGGGTGTATCATAATGTGAGAGCTAGGTTGGATCTTAATGCTTGCAATATTTTATTTGCCCATAACATTTAAATACATCTTCAGGTAACCATTTGCCTTATAGCTACCTTCCATTGTTAGGAAAATTGACTAAAACATGGTGTTATCTGTCCTTTATATTATGTAGTATTACCTTCTAAGGTAGATGCTTGGCTGGTATAAATTGTCACAGCTTTGTCTGGAGCTGTGACAATTTACACCAGCTGAGAATTTGCTCCCTGTGTCCTATGGCACTTTATTACAGACCCATCACTGATGGGTTAAATCTTAATTACTTGCGTAATGTCATATATAAATATATATATATATATATATTTACAGGCATTCTATGGGGTACTGCTGCCTATGGATAAAGATTTGTACCCTAACCAGATCATACGATTTTTCATTAGCTGTATGTGCAAAAGATATATTGTTACAAAGAATGCATCATATGTACCTCATGTAGTACGTATTATGTTGCTGTATGTTGTTAATTTCAGAAATCATTATTCTTGAGGCCCTACCTCAGATTTTGTATTTATGTGTAAAAATGCAATTTATTGTATTATATATTTGCCTAATATATTTGAATGTGATAAATTAAAACTATTCAATAATGTATGGGCTCTAAAGACTCTAAATAAATGTCCAGTGTTTAAAACAGAAATGACATCAGCTTCCCTGGTGAATGAAATGTCTCTTTTTCCACCACCTCCTTCCCCACCCAGCACACACCACGAACATCATTCTTACTTAACACACAGTTTTAAGGTGTCTTCAGAATTGATCCATTTGATTGCTAGAAACATTGAGCAGCAACTGGAAACAGCCCTCCTGGGAAAGGGGGCTGTTGCACAGCTGCAGAAACAAGCACCATTTAAATGGCTGGTTCCTTAACTATTGAGTGCTCTGTACCCTGTGGAACTATTGATTGCTTAACACAGGACCAACTGGATTTGTTTAAATCCTTCTTATCCTATCAATTCAATTATCCCAAGGGTTGTTAGACTGTTAAAAACAAGAGAGGTACATATCTGCTGGAGATGCAAATGGGAGGCTGAAAGCAGGAGCAAGTGAGGAAGGAAAGTGTGAGGAACAGTTTCTGGTGTTATTGTACCTTGCGTTTGAATTCCTGCCATGTGGTGAGGCCGTGTGCCACAACAATGATTTGCAGAGCAGCTTCTCCCCTTCCCAGCCTGCCATGGAAATGGTTCTGGTCCAAGCTGTTCCACTGCTGGCAGCCACGAGCTGTGGAGAAACTTTACCCAAATACAGCAGCTGAAGCACGATGTCCCGACGTGTCACCGAAAGTGGTGTCACAGGAGATACTCGTGCCAAGAACAGGATTCCTTCCAGGAGAGGTCTGAGCCTGAACACTGCTCTGTAGCTGAGGGGCAGGATGTTCCGCTCTGCTCTGTTTCTCTGAAATGTGCATGCATGGGTGAAGGAAGTGCTAGGACCTGGTGATGGAAGGCTACAATCATTCTCTGCACATTGCCTGTGCAGGTGGATTTCATTTTGGGGAAGTCTGAAGTTACCAGAGGGCATCGTGAGAGTCCTGAGAGAAAGCTGAGTGCCATGAATGCCCTTTCAGGAGGAGAAACTGAGGCAGATGGAATGTGTCAGACTCCCAGAGTCACCCAGTGTAAGTTAATGATACAACACATTGATTCTGGGAATAAGGGACAGTCATTTGCTGTCACCATTAGGCATCTACTGCACCAAATCGTTAAACTCATGGGAACAGATACAAATCCATGTCCTTTTAACTGGATTAAAGTTAAAAGGACCATTTTAACTTTGGTTAAAGTTAAAATGGACTGACCATGGCCAGAATTTAAACCAATGCATGTTCCTTAATAGCTGGAAGAGAGGCACATGTTCTACTACACTGCTTACAGTGGGTTTAGTCTGAAATAATTTTACTCTTTTGGTGCTGAAATTCCTACGATCAGCATGGAGGTTGAAGGGTACATCTTATATCAAATGGATTAACCAGTTGTAAAGTTTAGTTTAGATTCTCAGTCTTCGAACATTAGCTAACTATGCATTTGGGAATTAAAAATAATAATTAAAAATAGAGCAGTAAATATTGCTCCATGAAGTAGACAAATGATTTTTCTTCTTAAGGTTTCACTCTGACGGGTTTGTTAGTTAGTTATGTAGCTGTAAACTCTAAATGGGTACTTTTAGCCTGCTGAACTGATTGTATAGTCCTTTCCAAGTACTTGTCAGTGGTTAAGGCAAGCACGGCATACAGTAATCCCCCCTTCCTTTCCACCTATTCCTCTTCCCAGCGCTCAGGTGTGAGTGCTGCTGCTGATTCTTGCCCTCTACTGGCAGCAAAGCAAACTTTGCTCCGATGGACGGCGAGTGTCCCCGCGGAGCCAAGATTTGCGGGGACGCGAGCCTCATTTGGGAATCCAGGAGCTACAAGTGGTGGGTTCTTTTCTTTTCTTTTCTTTTCTTTTCTTTTCTTTTCTTTTCTTTTCTTTTCTTTTCTTTTCTTTTCTTTTCTTTTCTTTTCTTTTCTTTTCTTTTCTTTTCTTTTCTTTTCTTTTCTTTTCTTTTCTTTTCTTTTCTTTTCTTTTCTTTTCTTTTCTTTTCTTTTCTTTTTCTCTTTTCTTTTCTTTTTCTCTTTTCTTTTCTTTTTCTCTTTTCTTTTCTTTTTCTCTTTTCTTTTCCCTTTCCTTTCCTTTCCTTTCCTTTCCTTTCCTTTCCTTTCCTTTCCTTTCCTTTCCTTTCCTTTCCTTTCCTTTCCTTTCCTTTCCTTTCCTTTCCTTTCCTTTCCTTTCCTTTCCTTTCCTTTCCTTTCCTTTCCTTTCCTTTCCTTTCCTTTCCTTTCCTTTCCTTTCCTTTCCTTTCCCCCCCTTTCTCTTTCTCTTTCTCTCTCTCTTTCTCTCTTTCTCTCCTTTTCTCTTTCCTCTTTTCTCTCTTTTTTCTCTTTTTTTCACTTTTCTCTTTCTCCCAGGTGGAAGCCCTGCTGTTTCCCAGCATTTGCAGTGTAGCTGGCAAGTGAGTGCACACGCACTCAGACACCCTTGCAGGAGCAATGCCTTTAATTGCATTTTAGCTGTGGCACGCAGACAGCCCCACAGCTGTTCAGACAGACATTGGGCCTACTCATAAATCCTTCCTCAAACTACAAAATGTCACAAGCTTTGTGGCTGGCGGGACTAACAGTTTAACACCACACGGTTAGCAACTCCACAATAATTTAGGACAAAAGCAAGATGCATTCAATGCCCAGTGGATAGTGCAAGAACAATATTCACAGCAATATTATCTGAGCTGAAATCCAGCTCAGTTTCCAGGAAAAATGCTTCACTCTTGCACAAGTACCTTCAGATTTTTTTAAATGCCTATGAATACTCAGGAACACAGTTTTAATTCTTACTTGGAAGTCAGGCTTTTCAGCTATTTATACTTCCCATAAGAACATATCAGAAAGTCAGATTTTCTGGTGATAAAGGGAGATGATTTATTGCCATTAGGGGAGGTGTAAGAATAGTGTTGGCTGCAAGAAGGGGATTTTTTGTTTTCAATCCATTTGCCCTATCCTTTCTCCATATGAACAGCTGAACATATGTGCTCTCCAAATGCTCTCCAAATGTGAGATCATTTGGGCATGGAGCTGGACTACAGGAGGAGCTACAACTGTGGGACCAGCTTTTCCAGAGCACTTTTCACCAAGCTGCTTGTGCAATGGTTAGGATATTCTTTTCCATGAGATTGCTCAAGATGCCTTTGAAACTGCGCTTTAAACTGGTAAAATGGCACAAATTTTTGCATGTACCCACAGTAATTTTTTTATAAACAGCATTTAATCCAGGCTTAGGTTGAACAGATCAGTTTGAGAATCTACCTATGACCAGTTTAAACTGTATATCCACTTAAGACTCTGCATCAAGTGGAAAATGGAAAACTTGAATTAGATTTAATTTGGTGTCTAGATAGAAACTGGTTTTACTGCCAGGTAAGCCCCAACAGATCTAAGCTAACAGGAACTGGACATACAGACCTGTTCCCCAAAATGAAACCTCTAAAATCAGATAGTAACTGCTGTGCAGAACCCTGATGTCACCAGGATGGAATAGAAGGGTGTGTCTCCACCGGCTGAGGTACCATTGCCTCTTTCTCCTGTTGCTATGGTTATATAGAATATCTGTGCATAGCCACACACTCCTGCGTACCATGTGTGTGCCCCTCCTCTCGCCCAGGGGCTGGTGGTGGGGCACCCTGCAGCCAAAGGGGAGAAGCTGCAAAGTTACATTTGAAGGAAAAAAAAAGTTGTTTCGATACACTGGAGATAAATGACTGATGTGCTTTCTGAGTGGCCACCCCAGAGGTTTCCTGGAGTGCATTACCTTGCTGGCAGCCAGGAACAGCTGTTTCCAGACATCTCACTAATTAAGTAATTAGGCAACCAAGTCAGACTGTTTGCTCTTGCCAATGTAAATGTGGATGAATCCAACTGCACCCCTAAGATGGGCATGATTTTTATGGTGTCATCCTAACTTTGTCCAAATGTACAGCTTGTTGTTTAACATTGAAGAAGGCTGGAATTTGCACTGGGCAGCACAAAATCACGATGAGGGGAAGCAGAAGAGAGGATGATCCTGGAGCTTGCAACTGTTGATCGACTGGAAATCCCACTCTGCTCTTGTTCTGTAGGGTGGGAACGTCATCTGGGGCCACTAAACTGTCCTTCAAAATTAAATCAGGTGTTCTGCAGGGAAGAGTATTGCATGTAACAGAGGCATGTGGTAGCGTGCTCCTTGCCAAGTACCGAGCCAAATTAAAAGGCTGGAGCGAAGAAATACTTAAAGACAGGTTTTAGAACAGCTATCACAGCAGATTCTCATGGCTCATGAGTATCTTTAAATACTTTACCTTCCTTTTACACGTTAGAGGCTTAAAGCACAGTTGAGGGAGTTGAGCAAGGACACGCAAGGAGCCGAGGAGCGGCGCAGGTTTCTGTATCATACCTCAGAACTTCTGTTTGTTTATTCATGCAAGGCATAAATTATTACTCAGAGTAAATTCTTAATGAGGGTTCATTCTTAGGCACGGGAAGAAGGGCGGTGTGCCCTGGGGGTCAAACTCTCCCGGAGGGTTCCCGTTATAGGACCGGGCCCGGTTTGCAGTGCGGGGCTCCCGGCCCGGGGGGTTCCCGTTATGGGACCGGGCCCGGTTTGCAGTGCGGGGCTCCCGGCCCGGGGGGTTCCCGTTATAGGACTGGGCCCGGTTTGCAGTGCGGGGCTCCCGGCCCGGGGGGTTCCCTTATGGGACCGGGCCCGGTTTGCAGTGCGGGGCTCCCGGCCCGGTGGGTTCCCGTTATGGGACCGGGCCCGGTGCGCAGTGCGGGGTTCCCGGCGGGGCCGCTCCGCTCGGAGCGCAGCCGTGGCCGGGCGGCGGCGCTGGCGAGGCCCGGGGGGGCCGGTGCGCGTCACGGCGGGGGGCGGGCGGGGAGCCCCCGCTGCGGGGGGCGTCGGGGCCGCGCCTGGGCAGCGGGCGGAGCCGCCGCCGCCTCCTGCCGGAGCCGCTCCGCGCGTCGGAGGCTGCGCTCGGCTCCGCTGGGCTCGGTGTGGCTCCGCAGCAGCTGCCGGCGGCCGGGGAGGGAGAGAGCGAGCGAGGGAGCGGGCGCCGCCGCCCGCGCCGCGCCGATGGGTCTCCTCTTGCTCCTCTGGGCGTGTGCGGCCGCCGCCGGGGCAGGTGAGGGGCCGGGCTCCGTGGCGGGGCTGCGGTCCGCCCCAGCCGCCTCCCTGGGGAGCGAGGGCCGGGGCCGCCGCCCGGGGTGCGCCGGTGGCGGGCGGAAACTTTACGGGGAGGCGGCGGCGGCGGTGGCAGCGGGAGCCGCCCCGGCCGTGAGGGGCCGGGGAGGGCTCGGGGCTCCGCGGGGCGCAGCCGGGTTCTGTGGGGCTCTGTGGGGCGCAGCCGGGCGCTGTGGGGCTCCGCGGGGCGCAGCCGGGTTCTGTGGGGCACCGCCGGGCTCTCTCTGTGGGGCTCGGTGGGGCGGGCGCTCCGCGGGGGCCGGGGCGGGCGTGGGAAAGTTTTGCGAGAGCGGCGAGCGGGCTGAGCCCCGCGGGGACCGGGAGCGGAGCGGCGGCCGGCGAGGGTCCGGGGCCGTGTCCGTGTCCGTGTCCCGGCGGCGCTGCCCGCGGTGCTGCCCGCGGTGCCGGGCGCGGCGCTATGGGCGTGATGCGGCTGGCAGCGCGTTATTCCAGCCGGCTCCGCTGTCTCTCCAGCCTTGCGCGACCCAAGTAGCGCTTCTTGTTCCTTGCGAAGGCTTTGTTCTTGGTCCCCGGGCTGCGCTCCTCCTCGGCTGGAGCTGCTGAGGGACACGTTTCTCCTTTCTCCTTTCTAGCTGTTCTCAGGGAAACCGCCCAGCACAATTATCAAAATGCGAAGGAATTAATGTTTTGTAATTGAATTCTTATAGTAATTATAACCTCATCAAAATCTACAGAGAGATGCGGCATAAAAATAGTTGGAAGAAAATAGTACCTGTCCCTTTCACAGTGGTGTTACCCCTGCTAGTGCATACCGAGATTTTAAATGGTCAGCAGGACCCAAAACTCTGCTACTTGGAAAGTTCTGTGTGTGCAACAATTGCCATCGAAGTTGTGAGAGGAGAGAGCAAAATGCCTGTTCTAGAGCCTCTTCTTTACTATTTTACTGGTTTCACGTGGGTACGTGCAAATGGCTTGGTTGTGTTGAGCGTGATTTAAGTAAAAGTTTTCCCATCCCCAAACAGCACGTTACACATGTTGAGGCCGTTATAAATGTGCTGCATGTGTTGCATGGCTGCACGTTAGCTAGATGGAGCATGGCATGATTGCTGGTGCTTGGGTGTAAGTGATAAAGGCAGAAGCAGAGAATAAAAGCTGTCAGAGCTGTAAGGCAGAATTAATTTCTTTTAGGGATTTCCTGGTGACATCATTCATAATTATATGGCTTAATCCTCTAATCTACTGTAGTGCCTTCAGTTCACATTGGGCAGAATCCACCAAGTCCTGAGATGATTTCTGCTCCCGCCCACCTGCCTGAAGCATTTGGACTGTTGCTTGTGTAAGCCACTGATTTAAGGAAAATGGCCCAATTACTTTAAATAGGAATTGAAACCAACATCATCCAGAATCAGGCCCAGGCATTGCACAGCTCTCCAGCGAGAGCAGACTGCTTCATGCTTAATTTTGACTTCAGAAAGAGATGGCCTTTCCAGCTACTTGTTCCACTGGAGAGAGACAGCATGAAATACTAGATGCAAGTGTTGTTGATATGCATGTGGTATCTTTCTGATAGACTGGGGGAGACCACAGGGGAAAAGGAAGACTTGGTTATCATACTGAAGCTGCTGATTTGTTGTTTATTAATTATTAACTCGGCATTTGAGTGCCTGCTGCCGTTTGAAGACCCAGCTCAGGAAAATGACTAGGTATTTAAAGCAGTGTAGGCTCTTGCTAAATAGTTACTGTGACATAAGAAACGGTCTCTGTTTTCAGAAGTATTTTAAAAGCTGGAAGAGAACACACTGAAGCTGTCACACAGGACCCTTTGCCGGCATAAATCGAAGCCTGTGGAGCTACAGTGATGTATACTTGTTGAGCCTTGGGTATTCAGGGTGGAATAAACAGCTTTAATAGAGCAGTGGAGCTGCTGTGATTTATGGGAGTGCCTATACTTGCTCGCTGTGGTTTCTGTCCCCACCCTGTTGATGGCTGTGACAGAGCTTTCACTTACTTTAATGGGTTTGAGATTTGTCTTACTGAACACAGTTTGTCCTTTCTGTTGAGCAAGTTTTACTACCTACTTGACCTCTCTTCATATCAGTAGATTATCGCTGATCTGAATAGGTGTAAGCCCTTCCTAATGAGGGACAGCATACTCTGTTTCTCACAGCGACAGCCAACACTTGTCTTTGCTGCTAGGTAAATTCACACAATTTACATGGTGCTGCTTTTCTGCTGAATGAAAACGTTGGAAGAATAACAAGTGCTTTCTTGTTTTGGTTCTGGTCTTTATTCCAGGAGGGGGAGGTGTTTGTAGTCACCAGTGTGGATGTTGTCAGTTGCGGTCATTCAGTGCCTGTGCTGAAAGACAGACAGTACAAAAAGCCCGATGATGTTGCTGATTATCTGGGAAGTTTTTACCTTTGGAGAAGTTTATCTGGGTTCTCTAATATTCTCCCAATTCCAATTTTCTACAAAAATGTGTTTATCCCCATATCCTTATGTAAGCACTGGGTGTGTGGATGTGTCAGCACTCTTGGAGCTTCAGTTCCATCAGATGCCTCTAGATCTTAATTTTCCTTGTAGAGTAAGGTTGCTAGAGACCTCCTAAAGCTGTATTTTCAGTATTTTTTAGTACTCAGTCCCTTGTGGAGTAGAATCCTCTATGTTAGCACAACAAGTTATTCCATCAACTTTTCATCCTTGAGGAAAAGAGAAAGTTCTGGAGTACAGAAGATTTATGAGTAGTATATGTAACTTCTTGTTCATTCTGTACACCTCAGTAATTTCTCAGAGCCTTTCAAAGAATCAAACTAGAGTACTTGCTGCTTAAATGATCCAGAAGTGTAGTCCTGGAATAACAAATCAATCAATTTAGGCCTGAATGTGAAGTCTACTTAGTGGAAATCAATCTGGACGTGCTTTACAGGTAATGTCCTTGCTCCATGGAAGTCAATGGCACTTTTAGCATTGACTTCAGCTGTGTCAGGATTTCATTCTTGGACTTCTTACTAATGATGTTAGTGAAAAATGTAATTAGGAAAGTGTTTGGATTCCACACAAGCTATTTGACCTGTGTCTCAGGCACAGATCTCACGTCACTCTTACTGCTGTGTTGAGAGAAACACTGAGGGCAGGCTGCTCTCTTCCCATCCCTAAAAAAATGAGCTGTTTTTGATGAATTTGGTGTGCTAACCATCAAAATGCCCTGCACTCCTCAACACAGCATTTTCAAACTTTTGGAGTCTGTGTCTTTTATGTCAAGCCCATTAGGTCCCTAGTAGATTGAGGGTACCCAGGCTTTTCCTGGGCATAAGCCTTTTATGAATGTCAGGTTTAGATTTCTGCTTTCCCAGCAGGTGCTCCTGCAGCCCAGAGGTGCAGCTGGCTGGAGTGAGTGGATGTGGGCTTTGGCAGCAGCAGAGGCAGTGTCAAATACCTTGGTGTTTGAGTATCAAACAAAAAGGGAATCGAATACCTTGATTCCCTTTTACTACCCAAGGCTCTTAGCCTACAGGAGGGTGCTCTTTGCCCTGCTGCCACATCTGCTCCATGCTCCTTTGGTCCACTTGGGAACATGGATTAGGTTTGTGTGATGAGCTGTGGGCCTGCTCAGTTGGTCACAGCCAGGTAGGAAATGTGAGAGGAGTTTTCAGCCCTTACATCTCCCTGGAAATAATGTAGCTAACAGATGAATGCTGCAAATCTCTCTCATGGTTTGGCCTAGGTGGTTATGCTTGTCTTTATTTATTACTCTTGAACCTTTTGAAGATACTGGATAAGTGTATCAGTTCTAGAATGTTTTAATGTGCACAGTAAAATCTCTGAGAAGGAAATAGCTTAATTGAAAGACTTGGAATAGAATATCTTCTCTTTGCTGCCTCTCAGTTACCGTCTTATAAGTAATTACTGTGTACAGTGTGTGAGTGGGAAGGGACTAGAAATGTCTGTGCTAGATATTCTTCTCTGTTCTTTCCATTACCTGATTTGAAATAAAAATTGATCTAACTCTCTCTGTCTCCAACAGCTGTAGGATTTGGAATGGATCCTGACTTACAAATTGATATCATCACAGAGCTGGATCTGGTGAATACAACCCTGGGGGTAACACAAGTGTCAGGACTGCACAATGCCAGCAAAGCCTTCTTATTCCAAGGTGAGAGAAATATCCTCAGCTTTCTTTTCTTGCCTCTGTCTGCATGAGCTCAGGAGAGCTTTGATGCTTAAGGGGTTCCCTGTAATGGTGGTCTTACCTAACTATTGCTTTCTTTTATGCCTGTTTCTTGGAATTAGTTCTTGACGCTATTTTTTGTGTGTGTGCTGTCAGGTAGTTGCAAGGGAATTTTGGGTATGTTTTCAATACTCCCTGATATTTATTTCTCACTAAATATGTCAGAGTGGTTCCAGTGGATGGGCTTGTGGGATTTTTTTCTCTGTGATCTTATACACGCAGAGAGACACACAGCTAAAGCTGTGTAACTATGAGAAGGCATTTCATGTGTCAGCACTGATTGGTAATGTAACAAACCTTTCATCAACTTTGTGAAAACTGCTAAGGGGGCCAAATAGGATGCTTCTGTATTTAAGTATCAAGGGCAAGATAAGTCACTTTGTGGTTTTTTCCCCCTTCATTAAGTATTCTAACATAAAGTTTGTGAAGTGTTTGAAAATTATATTGTTCTTTTTTTGTATTTTTACTGAATGAGATTCTGGATGTAGTTTTATAATGTATTTAGGTAAGGTCTAGATTAAGGGACAGTGTCCTGGAGGTGGAAGCACTGAGTTGCTACCACTTCTGTAGCTGTTTTTAGAGGCAGATGATTATGATCTCATTCAGTTCTGGATCTGCAGTGCTGGCTGACTCTGCTGTAAATAACAAGGGAAGTGGGTCTGCAATCTTGGTTCATTCTTTATCTGGCCAAGGCCAGTTCAGGAGTCAGAGCAGAGCTGCTTCTGGAGACCACCTCAGGATTTGTCTTCTGTCTTTTATGATACAACAAGTAGCTTAATTTTCACTGATTCCCAAATTAGTGTCCAGAAGAGCAGCATTGATTCTTTTCATTTAAAGATATCAGGTTTTTTTTCTCTTGATACCCTGAGTCCAGATTTGTGTATTATGGACAAATAATACATTGTAGTCAATCCTCTAAGGACTTCAGTGGCCTAAATATGTTAATAATTCCAATTGCTGTTCCACACAGTTAATTGCAACCACACTGATGAGTTGCAATGTGGGTTGTGGTGAGTTTTCACAGACTGGGGGTCAGAGCTGTAGGGAAGAAGTCTGAGATGTGTTTGTCAGGACTTGGATTGAGACCACTGATACTGAAAGTAGCTTTGAAAGGTTAATGGTGAAGATGTTTTGGATATTCTCTTCTTTTCTCCCTCTGTAGTTTGGGAACTCTAGGACTGGTATAAGAAAGGTGGAACTTAGAAAATCCATATGAATGGATGAGCTGAAGGATAGATGCTCATGGGAAGCAATAAACAAACATTCACACTATGAAATGAATAAATAGTTTGAAGACTGTAGTTAGGTACATAAAGCTTTTTTTAATTCCCAGAACAGAAATGCTTTTTGCTAATGCACACAGGAATAGCCCTCTGCTTGAGTAGAGCCTCTAGTGTGAAACTTGTGGAAGGTGGCTCAGGAAAACTGCTGCCTTCAGCAAAGCTCATCAGCTCTTGGGTCATGGGAACACTGAAGGCCTTTGCTGTCAGCTGGGATGGGATCTGGAGCTGCCCTGTTGTCTTCTTTCCTCCTTGTTCCTATCTGTGACTTGTTAAATGGCAGCAGTGTGTTGGCAGCTGTAGGGATTCCCTTTTACTAGCAGAGGTGACTTTACAGCTACAGCCTGGCTGTGGGCCATGTCTTATGGCTGCAACCAGGAGATACTCACTCAACTTTGAGTTTTATCTTGTCATACAGTAAAACCAGGATAGAACTTGGAGTGTATGGGAGACTGCTATGTCTAAAATAGAAGTAAAACTTTATTCCACAGAGATCCACAAAAAACCCTGGTCCAACATTGTGAAAAACACCAATCACTTGTTTTTAGAATTTTAAAAGTTTAATAGTAATAAAATGGTTATAAAAATAGTACTATAATTAGAGTAATAATAATTTGGACAATTGGAATCAGGACAATATGAGACAATGAAAAGAAAGAGTTATGGGTGGTCCAGGTGCCTTTTCTGGGCAGCACGAGCCCAAAAAAGGACCCACGTTAGCAGAGGATTAACCCTTAACAGCAATATCCTGCTGCATATTCATACACCTCATCCATGATGCATAAATTCCATTCAAACACAGGATTCTGTCTGGGCAGTGTCAGCTTCTTCCTCTGAACCCTGACAGTGCCTTCGAGGTGGGAAGAAGTTTGTTTCTCCTGATAAGGGAGCAATAAATTCTCTTTCTCTGAAAGATTCAGGTGTCCTGTGGCTGCTGTCTCACTGCGAGTCCTTTCTTTAAAAAAGTATCCTACATAGCATAGTTTCTATTTTAACAATTTTTATTACCTAAAACTATATTTACCACAGTACTTAAGATAATTAACACAGCATTACTTCCTAACACAACACATATAATATTAATTTCAATATTTGCCAAAAGCCAATCATAAAATACATGCATTTTTCACAAACATGACAATCCCAGAGGAGAGAAGGCCTGGAAGTTAGCCCTGAGTTTCAAAAGGACTCTATCCTCTTGGAGCAGATGTTCCAGGTGGAAGGTGGGGTGCTTCAGCACAGCTCTGCTCTGCTCAGTCCTCACCACATTTTCACAGTGGCAGTTCTGCCTGCCACCTTTGACAGCATGTATGGGGCTCTGAGCTTACAGAAAAGCTCCCTGTGGAACATCTTCTGTCTTGTGAGACGAATTTGCTAAAATGGCTATACTGGAGCTGTTCAAACTGAGAGTGTTCTTCTGTGTGTTCCAGCAAGTTTGCATCTTGGAGGTAGAGAAATGGTAATTTTTTTCCCCAATCCAGACAGTTTTGTGTCCAGGGTAAGTCCAGGAAAATGTGGAATATTCTCCTAAGCAGTTCTTTTTCTGTGAATTAAACTGTTTGAAAGAGAAAGCTCTGTAAGTTTTGAGCATTCTTGAAATGAAAAAGGGGAGTGATATGAAGGTATACACAAAAAAAGGGGAAAATATTATTTTTAATTTGACTTTTCATCAGTGATAGCTCTCTTATGGTAAATGACATACTGTTTGTTACAGAGTTTTAGGGAGTGGTGTCATGATTTAATTTACCCTAGAGAAGATGCAGAAAGGATTTTCTTTGAAGAGTTGGTGATTTCAGTCACAGACCGTCCCAGTAAAGCTGGTGGAGTATTCTGATTTTTTTAATAATATTGGTATGAACAGCCAAACCTCAGATTTCTGAGTGAAACAGATTTATAGGCTAAGAAACAATCCAGCTCTGTTGCAAATTGTGTGACAGCATGGTAGAACCAAAGTGGCAATTGAGAGATGTGGGTTGCCTTTGGCAAGCAAATCTGTTCCTAATTCAGAAAAGCATAGAAACCTATAATTAAGTGTAGTCATCTGAGTTGTCCTGCTGGGCATGGGCTTTGATTGTTAGAGTATTTCAGCTGGATTTTTGATTGATCAGTTCCATTATTTGAATTTTTCAGTTCCATTCTCTGTGAAAGGGGGATGAGGAAGTAAAAAACCAGAGCAGTGTAAGTGCTGACAATGTGCATTTGAGGAAATGTGTAACTCATAACTGCAATTCTGCAAACAGTCTGATTCTTAAGATCCATAACATTCTGGTGTCTTACTTATTTGTCTTCTATTAACTTTCACACACAAACATGGGAGAGGATGTCTTTGTGGGCAGATGATTTGCTCTAGCATGAAAGGGCACAGGAGGGTGAGTGGAGATTCTTGATGGGTGCTTTTGGGGAATGGGGCACCCAAGACTCTGATGTCTGACCCACATCTTCAGCTAGGAGGCCAGAGGAGTCAAGGAAATGGTTGTGGGGCTGGGTAGAAAACCTGCATCAAAGAAATATACTGAAAATAGGAACTTTTCACCCAATAACGTGCCTTACAATGACATCTGACAAACATGGAATGAGAGACATCTACAAATGGTGTCTTACAGGCATGAGAAATGAACAGGATCAGAACAGGATTATACTGTAAACTGCAGATAATACAATTAATGCAAATAATAAATATTGTAAATAGTGCATTAAGGAACCCTGAGCTCCCTTGCTGGGGCTCAGTCCTGTTCTCTGTTTCAGATAGCAGAGAACAGGGCTTGTCCTGACTGGCTTACCAGGATCTTGAATTCAGTGGCACAGGAAAGCTCTGATGATAACTGAGGCACAAGGAGGCAAAAATAAGGCAAAACTGGTCATCCTGTTTCTAGGTAGACTGAGAGCAGTCTTTAGCCTAGCTGTTTAAGATGTGATTACTTTAACCAGTCTGACTTTTGTTCCATGCTTAATTTGTGTTGTGGAAATAGGATTTTATTCCTTTTATAACCTGTCAGCTATGCCTATTTCTTTTTAATTCTTCCTGCAACATCTCTTTGGATTTAACAGGGACTTAAAACCTTTATTTACGAAACAGTTCCCCCCCAGCCCTGAAAGTTTATTAAGGCTTTGCTGTTTCCTTTACTGGCAATCTGTCACTATTTTTCAACTTAGCCTTTAAATTAGGAATGGTCTTTTTACTACGTGTGCTATGTTTAGCAAAAGAAACCACTGAGTACACTTCAAAGTCTGGAGATGTGCAGTGCTGTGTTCTTGGCCATTTCTTGCCTTGTGTTACACAGGCACTGGATGTAGGAGAAACACCTGGCCTGGAGCTGCTGCAGCAGGGTTCAGTCATGCTCCTTATTCCCACCTTGTAGCAGACACTGCTGAGTGCTTTTCTGTACACTCGTGGCTCCTACAGCAAAGGTGAAAGAATAACAAGTGTCTTACAGCGTAGAGAAAGGCAATGTTTTTGTGAGAAAAAGAGTGAAACTCATTGAGTTCCTAGGAAAAAAGGAGTATCCTGCTTCAGGCCAAAAGAGAGATCAAAGCTGCACTTCCAAGGTGGGTGGAGGTGAGTCCCAGGAGACCCTTGAGCTTCCAGAAGAAGTGCACTCCTCTCTGTTGGTGTTTTCCTTCAGTGTTTCACAAATCCTGGCTTTTTTTAGACTAATTCCTCACTTAGAGAGTAGAAGTGTTTCCAGATTCTACTTCAGGAATTTCAGTCAGGTTTTGCAGTGCTGAACTAGAAGAGGTTTGAACGCTGGCCAACTTTGCCATGTTTTAGGCTGGTGGATAAGAACAATTACCTAAACTGATCTTGTCATCAGGAGTATAGAGGGGGAATGGGATAAGCACACACCTCTTTTAATCAGGAACAAAATACCTCTGCCTCTGGTGGGACAGTGTTCAGGAAATGCTTCTTGTGCCCTGGCAATGTGTTTGGGGCAGCAGCTCAGCACTGAGCTGTGCTCATTGAATTCCAGGGCCAGGTGATGGCTGCTGCCTTTGTCCATTGGTGCTGTGTCACAGACATCTTTTATGGAAAATCCTGTCCTTAGGATTTTGTCTCCTGAGAAGCTGAGAGGCCTCAGGAACACAATGTGAACAATGGTTATCTGCTGCTGTGGAATGCAACAGGTGCATCTGTGATTGGGCTCATGTGGTTGTTTCTAATTAATGGCCAATCACAGTCAGCTGGCTTGGACTCTGTCCGAGACACAAGCCTTTGTTATTTTCTTCCTTTCTGTTCTTAGCTTAGCCAGCCTTCTGATGAAATCCTTTCTTCTATTCTTTTAGAATAGTTTTAATGTAATATATATCATAAAATAATAAATCAGCCTTCTGAAACATGGAGTCAGATCCTCATCTCTTCCCTTATCCTGGGACCCCTGTGAACACGGACACAGTGCTGAGCTTCTCACCCTCAGCCTGGGTGCCATGGCCAAGGTTTTAATGCTCTCCAGGTGTTAAACTCTGTTGTGGCAGCGTGATGTGCAAGGTGTGTGAGCTGCAGAGCTCAGAACAGAGCCAGGGGCTGGGTGAGAGGGAGCAGAGAGCAGCTTGGGGAGGAAACATGTCATTGCTCTTACTGCAGACCTCCCACCACCTGCTCCAGTGAGCAGGAGAGATAGACTTTAATTTTGGAATTGGGGCGTCAGTCCCTCTTTACGTGAGATAATGAGACAAGAGTCATTGCTTTTTGTGGGATCTCCTCTGCTACCTTTATAGCAAATATTAAATATCAGTAGCATTGTTTTTACAGAGCAAAAACCTCACAGCAGCAGAAAAATTACGAAGGCACAGCATGGTGGCTGGAAATCTTAGTTCTGCCTTCAGGTGTCATGGGAGAGAGCAGCTCTGCTACCTTTCCCATGATGGTGTATCCAAACATCCCCTCTGGTGGGAACACCAGGGTTCTTGGGCAGCCCCCTCCTTCACCTGCTTTGGGACACTTGGCAAAGCAGCTGATGACCCTTGCACTGTTGGAAAGGAATGGCTATTTTTATTAATTTTTTTTTTCCCCACCAGGTATTGCCCACTGTCACTTGGGTTTATGTCTGTGCAACTGCCCCCCTCCAGCTGGATGAGATTTTATTTTTCCCTTTTAAAATGCATTTTGCCTGAGGTGCTGCTGGCCTGGGCATGGGGCAGGCCAGAACCAGCAGTGTGTCCCCTCACAGAGCTGTCCTGCAGCTCACCAGAGCTTTATCTCTGTGGAAACCTTGCAAGCTTCTTGAACCTGTGAGCTTTTATTTCATTTTTTAGAGGTCAGAGTGAGGTATTTTGCCATTGATGTGCCACTGTGTAGCCCTGCTCTGTTTCCTATAGGGGTGGGTAAATTTGGGGTTTTACCCCATGTTGCCTGTCCTAGGCTTCAAGTGATGGTGGGCAATACCTGGTGAAAAAAAACCCCAAAATACGCCAGACATTCCTTTCCAACAATGCAAGGGTCATGAGTTCATGACGGAGAGGCAGCTGCCATCAGATAGAAAACCTTTTTATTTGTCAGTAAAAACACCTTGAGGTGTGGATCAGCCTCTTGCCTCATCCTTGGTAACATTCAGGTGTGGTAGCATTCTGTGCTGCTTTATTTGGGCTGTTCCTCTTGGCTGTCCCTTCTGAGAGTCCCCCTCTCTCCTGGGCATTACAGAATTGGTGCTTTACCCTTGTCTAGGTGTGAAATCTATCCAACATATTGATATGAAGGTGTAGCTTGTGAATAATTTCAGAGTTTCTCCTTCAGTCTTCTCTTGTTTAAAACACCCCTGCCCCCTGCTTCCAAGCAAGTGTAGACTAAAATAGAAACCTAGTCACATTAAACAACAGTGACCAATTTCTACTTTTACCTTTTTTCCCCTCCCCATCCTGAATGCTGTCATGCTGCCTTCTGTTCCTTGACATTTTTTGGATTTCCCATCATGTCTGTCATGATTAGGAGAGAGTTCTGAGCACATATTGCCTCTGTCCTTGACAGTTATTTTTGCTTTCCTGGGAGACAATAATTGTGCTGCTTATCTATCTTCATTTGCCACGATGGGAAGTGCAGAGGGGAGGTGGGATAAGTACTTCTGTAGTGTGCTAAAAGCCTTGAATGCTTCTGGCAACCTGTTGACAAAGTCCTGTCATGAAGATAAGCAGAAAAGGAAGAAAAGCTCTTTACTCTTTAATGGGCTGAGAGGGGATGCAGAAATTAGTTTCTGATACTGCTGGGAAGGGTGTTGTACACCATGTGGTGCTTACAGTGAAAGTAACTCAGATAAAAGCAGAACTAACAGTTTGAGTTTCTTGTATCCTCATCAAAATAAGAACACGACAAAAACTGTCTTTTTCATGCAAAGATTTTTGGCAAATGGATACTCTTCAGTCATACCGTCCTGTAATTAGCTCCTTGTTTATTAAACAAGCATTAAAGCGGAGTGAGAATATTCTGTAGCATCTTGTCAGGTGGGCCCAGGTGCTGGTCAGAGCTGTGGGAAGCTGGCACCTGGGTTGTGCTGCCTTGGGGCCAGTCCCTGAGTGCTCCTGGGTGAGGAATCCTGCACCTCATATTCAGCTCTGGGCTGCTGGACAGATGCTGCATTTAGAGAGGGCACAACTGGAGCACTTGTAGGGCACTGCTGAGCTACAGCTGCTTGAAGTGCAGAGGATGGGAAAAGCACTGCTCAAGAATTGGGTTCTTACTGTAGGCAGTGAAACGAAGCAGCCTGTTATTGTGTATTTTGACCCCAAGGGTGGTGATATCTTAAATTTTAAACCAATTTTAGTAGAAACTTGTTAATAACTGAGCAAAATATTTACATTCGGCCTACTTGATTACATTACTTCTAAACACAGCTACATCTTTTGCCTAAAAGGAAGTGGTGTTATTTGAAATTACTTTCACAGGTTTTCTTTTTAAGACTGTGTACCTTAAAGAGGTACACAAAGGCATATACAACCAGACCTCATGAAGGAGCCAGGAATGGACCATTTCCTGTGATGAAAAATCCTGCTGTCTTGTAACTGTCTATCAAGAATAAAGATTAGCTGCTACTTGAGACCTCAACCTATGCCAAATTCTAGAACAATCCTGCCACCTGTGGTGCAGGTGTATAAATGGTACACAAGGGGGGACATTTTTTCTGTTATTTTTTCATTTTCACCACATCAATGGCATGAAGTATTCATGTCATACTGTGCTGGTTTTGTGGTGTTATATCATGTGATTGTCTTGCCTTTTTTGCCTATTGAAAGATACAGAGTGCATTAGGTTTTTATTTTTTTAATAGAATGGACAAAAATTGATTTTGGTACCTGATGCCCACTCCAACATGGGATGATGTCCTTAGTTACACCTGCATATCTGCTAAAATAGCATGGTTGGTCCTGTAGTTCTGATGACAGGGATCTGTGAATCCCTATTTTAGAGCAGTAAGTACAGCAGCTCAGAATTGGTTTTGCTTCTTAAAAGCCACTCATTGCAGTTTTTCTGTCCCCCATCCTCCCTCCTTTGTGGTAACATTTCTTAAATTACAGTGAAGCTTGCTGAGGGTCCCCTGTACTGTAAATAGGATGAATTTTACAGGATCACTGCAGCTGCAGGGGCTGTTTCAGAGCCTGTCTTCCCCGGCACATACAGGTGACTCCTCCTCTGAAGCTGTGAGGTTTCCATTTGGCATCTGTGGGAGCAGACACTCCCAGAGGGGATAAATTTGTGTTGTAAAGCTCAGTTCTGTATTGTGTAGCCCCCTTCTTTTACGTCTTTATTTTCATTTTTTTAAAACTTTTTGCGAACTGGAATGTAACATAAATATATACAGAACATAAAGATCTTTTTAGAGAGAAACAGATATAAAAACTGGATCTTGGAGTTCAAATACTTGTTGCTTCTAAGATGGACTGGCCACAGATGACATTCATATCTGCCTCTCTTTTCTCTCTCTGTACTTCAGCTCATTGTGAATAATTCTGAAATTTTAAAGCCTCTTCCTGGGGACTGGGGAAAATAAAGCCAAGATGTGTGGGAGGGGAGTGGGATTTGTGTGTGCATGTGTCATAATTTTTCGTGGTCTGTGGAGGTCTCCACAGATGCTCATCGTGCTGTTTGGAAAGCCAAGCAGCACAGCCTTAAAACATGACATTTGTAGAATAATTTGATAAACACTGATGATTTGGAGGCCTCATGTGTTGCCTTTATCCCAACCTTCCTTTTCAGGGAATGTACTGACAAGCTGTGGTAGGAGGACACTGCAGTGTTAGTTACAGTGATCTTGTTTGGGAAATGGTGGAAGAAATTTAGGTTTCCTTCATTGTAACTAATTATGGAGCCAGAAAAAAAAAGAGTTTCGCTCATATTTCTCTCATCTTTAAGTCATGTCCTCTGCTTTAGCTTTTTGTTCTCTGGTACTGGCATTGCTTTTAATGTTTTCTGATGTCTTGAATGGCAGCTTTCAGATGGGATATTCTGCCC
Source organism: Melospiza georgiana (assembly GCF_028018845.1). NCBI lineage: Eukaryota > Metazoa > Chordata > Aves > Passeriformes > Passerellidae > Melospiza > Melospiza georgiana. The sequence goes on from NC_080435.1 coordinate 25,078,836, forward strand.
ACCTTGCCTCGTGCCATCCTAAGCGCTTCAAAATGTGATCATTAAAAATAAAAGTAAACATTATTGCTGGTGTTACTGCTAAAGGCAAGAAATGCAGAAGGGGAGGGAGACGAGGCAGATCTATTTAAATAAAAGCTTATTTTCAGAAACAAAGGCTTATGGAGAAAAGGGAGCTCTTAGTACCCCAATCACGTTTCCTGTTACGGATGAACCCACAGCAATGGATGCTATCAAAGTTGTCATATTTTATTCATGAGTTGTGGTATGCTTGGGTGAAATAAGAAAAGCAATGGTCCAAATCATAATTATGGTGTAAAAAGATAAAACAGTTATTATTGTGACTTTTTAAAAGAAATTATGAAATCTCTCAAATCATGTAAAACTCCTGGAGAATGACTAAGTATGTTAGTTATTTATGGGTCTTTGTTGTGGGTGTTGTGAAACATTTCACCAATGGTGTTCATATTTATTTTGGGAGAAAATATAAATGTGTGCCTGTGTACGTTCCAAGAAACAAAGACATCTAGAATATTGAATATAAACATAAAGAGGCTGACAGCAGAAATTATCCTTCAGTAGAGAAGGGCTCTCACAAATGTATTATGCCTCATGTTATTATCATGCAGTTAATAAATAAAACAGACACCCAGGATTTAATTTGCTTTAGCAATAACATGGAAGTGATTTTTTTCCTTGGGGTAAGAAAACAAAAGGGAGAATTAGTTCATGAAACATGTGTTGTTTAATGCTTGTATAAATCATTTATACAGTATAAAAAAACCCCTGAAATCATAACTTTTTAGCAATACATGACCTATGCTTTAAAAGTAATTAAAAAACTATTTAGACTGTCAAGTCTTTGAGAGTTTGTGAACCAAGAGAGCACTCCAGCAAATGCTTGCTTCGAACTCCAAGGATAATTTCATTGCCTTAAGCTGGATTATTCATGTGATAAAATGACTGGAAATGAAAACCCGTGTGTGGGTGTACCCACGTCTGTTAGCTGCATTAGGATAGTGTAACCTCTCTCCACAGTGAAGAAACAAAGTCAGATTTCTGCTTTGCTGAAACTTCCCTTTTAATGAACTATTTCAAGTAGTATTTTGATTTACACATTTAAGAGTGCAGGTTTTCACCAGGGAGGCAAATTCTAATTTCTGTATGGCTTTGCTGAAGTTATACTGGGATTTTCAATAAAGTCAGAGTAACTTAGCATTCTGCTTGTTTCCTGCTCCTGTGGAAGCTGGATCTTAAAATTTTGTTGAAATGGGTTATTTGTTGACTGTAGCTGTTAAATTCATAGTAAATTTAGGAATCATAAAGCACTTCAGAAGTACTTGTTGTTTTTTTTCTAAATATTGTTGCCATAAATTATGACTAGTATTTGTTATTACCTGGAAGAAAGAAGAGTGCTAAATGAGAAATCAGAATTATTACATGCTGCTCAAAAATGTAAGTGGATCAGTCTCTCTCTTCTATTAAGCTTATATTTTATTTCTGGATTACAAACACACGTGGAGTTATAATGGGGGGAAATAAGACCAAACCTACAATTAACAGTTTTTTGCAAAACTTATCTTCTGTGTCTGATTTTTTGTTCTAGGGGCTTCTCACCTTCTGGTACCACCTTAAGTTTCCTTTAAACAAAGCAGAATGTATTTTGTCAAGTTTTGGTATATATTATAATTTTTTAAAAGTAATCTCTATTATTTTTGTGTGACTTCAAGCATATTTGAAAATGCTTTCTAGAAGGGGAGGAAAAAATTGTTTAGCTTGCTTTTGCATGAAGCCATATTTTTGAGTGGCTCGTTATTTGTGTGTGACATTAGTATTTAATATAATCTTGAAATAGGTCCCTGGAGTGGCCAGTATTCCTCCAGCAAAATGGATAGCACCCTGGGAATGGTTCTTGGCAATTCCTGAATTTTCCCAGTGTTGCCACTGGCTCTGTTCAGGGTTGCTGGTGTAAGTCCATGTTCTTTTTGTTAAAATGTTATTTTCCAGATTGGCAAAGAGCAATCTGTACAGGAACAGTAACCTGATAACCTTATCTAATGTAGGTAAACAGTGGAAAAGTTGATACAATCAGCAACTCCTGAACTAATTAACTGACAACACATGTAATTTGATTAACTCACATGATTTAAGAGCAGATTATGTGCTTTTAGTGATAGTGAACTTCTGGAGCATTTCAACGAAGCGTTTAATTTAAGGGATCAACCATTTGTAAACAGTCTTGATTTCAGCATGAATCCCTTGAGGAAGGAACAGAGCCTACTTGAGAAGAGAGCTCAGCAGCTGCTTAAAATACTTGAAATAAGGTTCAAGTGGGTGCCTTGAGCAACAGGTGATGTGTAGCCTCAGCACAGGGGTGGCTGGTGCTGACAGCAGCAAAGCTGCTCCAAGGCCCTTGGCTGCCTGCAGGTGTTTGATGTTGGGCCATGGCAGCCACTTGGGGTGTGACAGTGCCAGTCACCAGCTGGGCTTCCAGTGGAACAGGCTGTGCTTCTCCTTGTGCTGCTGGAGAGCTTACCTTGCTCTCCTTCCCGTGCTTCCCGTGCTCTCCTTCCAGAGCTTCCCTTGCTCTCCTTCCCGTGCTTCCCTTGCTCTGCTTCCAGAGCTTACCGTGCTCTCCTTCCCTTGCTGTCCTTCCCGTGCTTCCCTTGCTCTCCTTCCCTTGCTCTCCTTCCAGAGCTTCCCTTGCTCTCCTTCCAGTGCTTCCCTTGCTCTCCTTCCCTTGCTCTCCTTCCAGTGCTTCCCTTGCTCTCCTTCCAGTGCTTCCCTTGCTTTTTCTACCCGTGTGGGTGGAAAAGCCAAGGAGGAAGCCCTGGAGGGAGGAGACCCATGTGCATTTTCTCTATACAGGCTTTGCCACTGTGCTTGCCCAGCCATGTCGGGCACCTTTGGCTGGCTGCTGTCACTGTGGTGTTTTATGAAAATCCTTTCACTAGGACCTTTCTCCTGAGAAGCTGAGAAGCCTCAGAAAAGAAATGTAAGCAATAACTATCTGATGGCTGTGGAATGTGGTCTGGAGATGGTTTACCAATAGGTGCATCTTTGATTGGTTCCATGTGAATTGGTTTTACTTGATGACCAATCCCAGTCCAGCTGTGTCAGGACTCTGGTCAGTCACAGGTTTTTTATTACCATTCTTTTCTAGCCTTCTGATGTCTCCTTTCTCTTTCTTTAGTATAGTTTAAGATATCATTTTCTTTTAATATAATATACATAATTAAATAATAAATAAAAAAATAATAAAATAATTTTTATATAATAATAATAACAACAATAACAACAACAACAATAATAATAATAGTTCTGAAACACCGAATCAAGATTCTCATCTCTCTCCTCATCCTGGGCACCCTCAAACACCAGCACAGGCTGGGGGTGCAGAAGCACTGGGGGCTGCCTTCACTCTTGGCAAATGTTCATTTCCAGCTCTTGTAGAGTGCTCTGCTCTGCTCCTTCCAGAGCACTCAGCTGCCAGGTGCAGTTTGAAATGCCGATAAAGCAAACAAAGGACTTAAGACTCTCTGACATCTACTTAATTAGCATGAGTGTGGTCACTCTAGCTGGTGCTCAAGTCAAGGCAATTTTCCAGAAGTGAAGAGTCTGATACTAAGCCACTAAATCAGCTAAATTAGTGGTTGAGGAGAAACTATGATTTGTTAAGTAGTCTCTGTTTGATTTCAGTGACTCAAAATTCTCTTGCTCCTGGCAACTGGAGTTTTAGGGCTGGGTTTGCAGTGGCGCCCTGAAAGGATTTTTATTTATAGATACATATAATTTTAAATGCTAGGTGAATTTTGTTAGGAGATACCTATTTGTAAACTGGTTTACAAACATGTATATCAACATGACAGCAAAAAATGAGCACGTATAGCCAGGGGTAGTTTTGCATGATGCAAAAGCAGAGTTTACACTGAATAACAGTTTTCCCACCTTCTCTAGTGGAACTGCTTTAGCTGTATAGTCATGGGAACTTACCTTTGTGACACTAGCTGTTCACCCTGGTAATTGCTCCATCCTCTAATTTAATGAAAACCCATTAAACCGAAACAATAATTAAAATGAGACATCATCTCTGTAGGAGGCTTGCATATTAAAATCACCAAGCATTTCACTGCAGATGGATCTTATTCTTGAGAAACACTGTTTGAAGCAACACGTAAAAAGTGATTTACAATGAATAATCATAATTTAGGAAGCTGTGCTGTTGAACATGATTTCCTACTGTTTATTACTGACTCTGAGTGGAGCTAGCAAGGCAAAAACATTTACAGTGTCTTTTCATGGTGGCGAGAATGCTCAGAAGCAGAGACGTGCTTATGAGAGTACATCATGCCCTCTTTGGTCCTCCCTGGTAGCAGAGTTTTTCAGAGAAGGGGGTGATGTTTTGACCTCTCTCTTTTGGGTTCCTGGCAGGTGAAGCCTTCTATTTTCTTAGCATATCAAGAGAAATTTCTGTGAATTTATCCCCATAGCTCAAACCAAAAGACTGGCGGCACCTGCAGACATTTGCATTTTGCCCTTGCTAGGTAGGCAGGCTCAAGTACCTGAAGCATTTCTCTGCTTGGCAGTGAAATGATTCTTTTTTGGAGATGATCCCCATAATTAGTGTAATCATCTTTCTGGGGATTTTCGCATCTGTTTGTGGCTTGTGTGGACTGAGGAGTGGTTTTAGAAGGGTGGAAGTGAGTGGGAATGAGCATTTATCACTAGTGTTTTGCACTGTTGGTGTTGTGGGTTTTTTGTGGTTTTTTTTTTTTTTTTCTTTTTTTGTTTTGTTTTGTGAGACCAGTGTGCAGGAAGGGGCTTGGTGCACTGGATCCCGCTTGACTCAGAAGCATTGGTGAAGCACCTGCTTCAGTGAACAAGAATGGTTTTGTGATGCTGTCGTGTGTTTTCATCCTCAGCAACTGTTAGGAGCTGCCTACACTGAGTGTTGCTAGTTTTGGATCATCCTTCTAATCTTCGTTTCATTTTGTAAAGCTGGTGACTTAAGAAAAAGTAGGGCACTGGCATGATTTTCTGTTTGTTTTGTTTTTTTAAATACAGTTTTCATTTTATTTGGTTTTGCCCATAGCAAGGTAAAAGCAAAAAAACTGTAATATTCAATTCTTTAATTGGTATAGCTTAAATCTGGATTCTCTGCTGTTGCAGGATTAATTTCCACTTGCTTGTCCAGAGTGACTGTTCAGTGGTTCTAATGAAAGCATGTTGAAGCAAATAGCTTTAAAAATGATTGAAGTTCCCAATAAAGCAATGTGTTCTGCAGTATGTTCTCTGCCAAGAAGTAAAAGGTATTCAAGCAGGCTAGTGAATGATAAAATGTACCTATTGCTTTAGAAAATGAGTTGATTCAGAACTGAGTTTTAGTATTTTTCCACTAATGGAAGCATCTATTAAAGAAAAATTATTCCCCAGATGGATTGGGATACGGCTTTTAACAACAGGTGCACATTTCTCATCACTTAAAATTCCATCCCAAATGGTCATGTATTTCCCTTTGTGCTGTGGATTGTTGTCACTGTCAAAGGAGGCTTGGTAAGACCTTTGCTTCCTTTCCTAGCATTGTCCTTTTCCTTCTGCAGCTCATTTTGTCTCCTTCTGTGTGGTGGTGATTTTAATACACTTAATTAATGGAGCTGATGCCAACTCTGAATTTCTCCTAACTGGGGCTTCTGATGTGTTCAGGGTTACAAATGGCAGAAGCCTGAGGTTCACTTTTGAGTTGCTAGAGAGGGTGATGCACAGAGTGTTGAATCCACACACGAAGATGTGACTTGAGGGTCTAAATCAGGTGGGGTAAGGACTGATGCTGATCCTGAGTTATTGTGAAAAGTCAGCCAATCGCTTGATTTTAGAATTTTAAAAGTTTAATAGTAATAAAATGGTTATAAAAATAGTAATACAATTAGAGTAATAATAATTTGGACATTTTGAATCAGGACAATATGAGACAATAGAGACAAAGAGTTACAGACGGTCCAGGTACCTTTTCTGGGCAGCACGAGCCCAAAAATGGACCCACGTTAACAGAGGATTAACCCTTAAAAACAACAGCCTGTTGCATATTCATACACCTCATCCATGATGCATAAATTCCATTCAAACACAGGATTCTGTCTGGGCAGTGTCAGCTTCTTCCTCTGAACCCTGACAGCGCCTTTGAGGTGGGAAGAAGTTCATTTCTTCTGATAATGGAGCAATAAATTCTGTTTCTCTGAAAGATTCAGATGTCCTGTGGCTGCTATCTCAGTGCAAGTCCATTCTTTAAAAAAAGTATCCTACATAGCATAGTTTCTATTTTAACAATTTTTATAACCTAAAACTATATTTAACACACTACTTAAGAGCGTTAATACAGCATTACTTTATAACACAACACATATAATATCCATTTTAATATTTGCCAAAAGCCAATCATAAAATACATGCATTTTTCACATTGTTGTGCCTAATTCCATTTGGCATTTAGGGTTAGTGTGCACTGAAGTATCTGAATGGTTTGTATGAGTGTGGTAAAGCCTGGCCCCAGAGCAGCATTGCCATTTCTTTGGTTTTATGGGAAAGTGAAAACACCCCTAAATTTGAGGCTTCTTTTGAAGGTGCTGATAGTGAGTGTTGTGAGTAGCTCCAATCTCTGTGTGGCTCAGGGTGTGTGCTGTGGGTGCTGAGCCCCTGTGGCAGGGCAGCCCTGGCTGCTGGTTCCTCTTGGAGCTCCTTTTGGCTTGGCAGGGCTGAATGGGCTCTCAGGGGACAGGGTATCCAGGGCAGGGCAAGGTGGCATGTTGTCAGTGCCAGGGTTCCATATTGCCAGAGTTTTGTACCTCCTTGATGTTTCTGGTAGGCAGCTCCTCCAGGCACTGACTCATCCTTGCAGTGACCAACTGACTCCAGTTCCCCTCAACCAACCAATCCACTCTTCTATAACATTCTTCTGACTGGCTACAGCTGTGGCCTGTTAAAATCAGGCCTGCTCCTAATCCTCAATAATTGGCTCAGCTGCAAGTCTTTAGGGGATAAATTACATTTAATACTTCCTTTATTTTATCGCCCTACAGTGGCATCCCTGGTGGTGGGGGAGATGGTGCCAGGGAGGGGACAAGGCAGTACCTAGATGGTTACTGTTGTCTGTTCTGGCAAACTGGACCTTTGGTTTGTGTTTGGCGCTTCTTCCTTGGACCCACAGCTTAAGAATTAAAATCAAGCTACACATATGCTCTCTCTGACAAAGGTGTGTCTTGTGCCTTTGTTCTGCTGAAGGTAGGAAGTTGCCTTTACTTGATGCTCTGAGATGATTTCTGTCTCTTGGACTTGCAAATATGCTTGCTTACTTTCCTTGATTAATTTCAGAAACACCCTGGTATGTTTTAAAAAACCCTCCAGACAGTCACTATTTCAAATTAAGAAAATATAATCACATAGAAGGGCATATGAAAGTCGTAGCTGTGTTTGTTTATTTATTTTGCTGAGATTGCATTATCATTCAAGCATGAAGCGATGTTTCACTGAAGATTGCTGTATAAACCTATATTGTTCTATATTATGTAGGAAATATGACATTTCATTACAAGCAGACAGTTATTTTTATAGAGAGCATAAAAAGTATTTTACCTTTCAGGCACCTGTGGTGAGGGGGTGTATGTATTCTCATTTTTTTCTATTTTTTTTTTTATTTTGAAGTGTGAAAGTCTACCTGAAAATAGAAGGCTCTTATTCTAAATGGGCTGTACTCCCAGCTCATTTGTATGGTGTTTTCTGCAGAAATCAAGCAGAACACAAACCCAGTGTTCCTGGGGATGCTGTGTGTGAGGGCAGGTGCTGCTGTGGGGGCTGTGCCATGGGACAGGAGATGGACAGTGCAGTGTTGGCCTCAAAACCTCTCCTTCCCAGTACTGGGGTTTATATATATATATATATATATATATATATGTATAATGTATAGATATTATATATATATGCACACACTATACTTAGATGTGTGTTAATTTTCTAAAAGCCTGGTTATGTAATTCCCTTTGTACCAATTATGCTGGCACAGTGTTGCAAGCACTTTGTAAATACCATTTGTTACCCAGTGGTTTCCACCCAGCACTCGGGAATTTCAGAACTGTGGATCTTACTGATTTTAATCAGCAGAGAATGAATATTGGTGTTTCATGTGGTTTTGGTATACTCTTATTTCTGAAGAGGTGGTAGAGAATAGCAAAATGTTTCCAAGTATGTTTTGAACTGGAATAGTGCGCTGATGAACCATGGATGATTCTGAGAAAGGAGCCCTATATTTTTGTATAAAACTTGATGGATGGGTGGTGGGATGTGGGCCTTCCTATAATGAGAAACTGTTGTACTTTGCAAGGCTTGACTGAAGTTTAAACATATATGTTCCATTGACAGCACTGCCTGTGAGAGGCAGATTCTTTCATGTGAAAGAATTTTTGAAAGCTTTTTTAAGTCGTATTTTATTTCTGGTAACTGTAACACCTTTAAGGAAAAAAAAAGAGTAAGATATGAAGGTTTTTAACCTTCAAACAATGATAATTATCTTAATCTGTCAGGTCTTGGACATTTTACCTCTGAGTCTTACTTGTGCCTTGGAACACAGTGCCAGTGTGTTGTCTGTTTCTGTAGATAGCACACTGGATATTGGTGAATTTATGGGTCTGTGGGAGACATAGTTTTGTATCTCTTGTATCAGCTTTTTAAAAAGAAACTGCATGATATTTATGACCAGTAATAACACCTGCTAGGTGAAGATAATGATGCAGATAGAAGAAGCTAATAGATAAAGACAAAATCTGGTGTTCTGTGCTGGATTGTTTTTTCTTCTGTTCCATTATAGGATGGCAGTGGAGATGGTTTCTGCTCCTGGAAGCTTTATCCTCTGCCTTGGTAAAAGTGGCACTGGACAGACAAATAGTTTGTTGCTGTAAAGTGGGCACTATGTATTTATTTATCAGGGGAATTCGAGCCCCTAGCAAAGATTTTTGAATGATGCCTGGTGATTTTGGATGTCTAACTGGTACTTTTCACCAGTGAGCCTTTCAGAGTCCTAGTCTGGGGGTGCAAGCTCCTTTGGAGGGCTTTAGGTTGTGCAGGACAAATGGAGACACCCAATTACCAAACATGCTTGAATGCTTTTTCCTTGGAGTTTGGTTTCAGTCCATGGCATTCCCCCAGTAGTGGTGTGTTTGAGGCTTTAGGTTGTTTTCCAAGCCACTCACTCTCCTCTCTGTCTGCAAAGCCTCATTTAATGACACAATGGAGCCTTTTTAAAGTGTTGGGGATTTTTTTTTCCCTTCTACAGTGAAATTCTGAATTGTAATTTTCATCACTCCTTTGTGTGTTACATCATGCATGCTGGGCTGGATTCTCAGCATTCAGTGGCGTTTCTCTGGTTTTCTACCAGCTGAGACTTTGTGCCAGCATTTTGGCTTCACAGTAAAACCTTTGGAAAGCAAGCACACTGGGTTTCTAATTGGTTATGACATCCAGGAACTGCAAGTGGCTCAGGTCTTGCAAAAATGTGAATAAAGCCCAGCATGAGAGACATGGCAATGGGCAGGAAGGTGAAATGCCACGATTTCTCTGCTTTGTCATTAATTGTGTTTTGTAATGATGATGCATAGTGAATAAAAGGATGAGTTAAAGATGAATGTGGTGGGGGATGATGCATTTGAATCTTAGAAGATGAGCTGTGAGAAGGTGTGATGCTGCTTGGCCATCGTCAGGACTAGCGAGGCTGGAATGTTTCTGTATCTGCCTGGTCAGGCTGTAGTTTAATAAATATTGTATGAGCTGTCATACTTTGCTTGTTTAAAGTGAGAAATCCCTGAAACAGCCGTGGATTGCAAGCGTGTCTTGTATTTATTTCCCAGGCAGGAGCACAGCCATATAGCATTATTAGCAATAATACATCTCTGCCTTACACCGTGCAAGGACACATTTCCTGTGATGTACGAGGGAGAGGTGGTAACAGAGTCACTGGTGAAAACTGAAACTGGAGCTTGCTGAATTGTGTTGGGAGAGGCAGTGCCTGAGATCTCAAATTTAGGGCCCTGTTTATCTTCCTGCAGCACACCTTATTTACAGCAACTTAATCTGCTCGCAGCAGACACAAATGGCTCAGCATCCCGTCAAAAAATCCATCAGAAAATCAGTAGCTGACCAGTTGTGAACTTGTCAAATTGACAAGTGGACCTGCTGACAGAGATGGCATTTGGGTTTTTTCACTGGAAAAAATGCATTGGTGCACCATGGCGGATGACTCTCAAAAATAAAAAATATTGGTGTGAAAATGAAAAATGTAATCTGAATCTTTCTGACTTAGCATTTTTACTAGACTGTTATCTCCCATTTTTTTTTTTTGTTTCCTTTTAAAAATAAAATTCTTAGATACAGAAAGAGAGATCCACGCAGCACCCCACGTGAGTGAGAAGTTAATGCAGCTCTTCCAGAACAGAAGTGAGTTCACATTTCTGGCCACTCTGCAACAAAAGGCATCGACTTCTGGAGTTATATTATCCATCCGAGAGTTGGAGCACAGGTAAGAGCAATTTGTTTCTCTGTCTTACAGCAGCAACATAAAAGATTCTGAATGCTCAGTGCTCTGTTTGGACAATGTGTTGAAATGGTAGATGTAAAATCTAACATGCAAGTTAGAGCCTTTCTTCACAGTTTGCAATTTGCTACTTTTTTCTAGTTTTTTTTTCTTTTCTTTTTTTTTTTTTTTTTTTTTTGTTCTAGGAGGAATTCATTATTTATGTATCCCAATCTGTAAAATAACTTAAACAGAAAGATCAAAGCCAATGTAGTGTAGATGCAATGCACTTTGGAAGTTACAAACCTTGTAATGCAATTTTCCTGACTAGTTTATTATATGTGCTTTGGAGTTTGCTTTCTCATAAAAGTTAAACTTGCACTTTTCTTGCTTCACTATGTTTTATTACATTATAAAAGAATACATTTTCTTTGAGATTCAGTAGCTGAGCTATTAAGCAATTAAGCTACTTGTGCAATACTGTGTATCTTTTCTTCCCAACATAAATACATTATGTTCCTATTTCATGTATGTTTCTTCCTCCTGCCCTTTTTTTTTTGTTTCTGGTTGTCAGTGTAGGAGGAAAAAGAGGTCTCTTTGATTGTCTGTTTTAGTGGTAGACATCAGTTTGTGGCAAAAAAAAAAAAAAAGGTGTACTTTGTATTATGGTTCATAATGCAATTCCAATGATGTTGTGATGTTTCAGAGTGTGTGTTGTATCAAACAGTCTGCTATTTGTAACTTTGTGAATGCTTTTTTGGTAATTTCTTTGGTCTTGAAGGACTTTTATGTCTGGTCTGACACATAAAAGACTAGTGCTGGTCTTTTCTGTTGTAATTCAAGTAATGGGCCATTCTTTGGTTGCTCCCATTTCAAAGCTAATACCAATTATTCTGCAGCACTTCTATTAAAAAAAGTCCTCCTGGTATTTGTATTAATCATGTACTTGATACTCAATTGTTACCCCAGTTGACCTTTTTGTTGAGAAAGGAGGAGGAGTGACTTTATCATGGCCAAATTGTCAGTGGTGCCTTTTGCTAGTGCAGCAGCAGAGATGTCCAGACAAGGCTCCCCAGTTAAGGAGATGAGTTTGCTGTACTTTTCTGTCACCTGTACTTTCTTATTGCTCTTTCTCTTACTTTATTTCTTTTTACAATTTTCAGGCTACTGTCTCAATCTAGAAGAAGATTGTTTTACATTAGAGAGGGATCCCTTCCTCCATCTCTTCCTGATCTCCTTCTCTTACTCTATCATTCCATTTGCATTACTTTTCAATTTCTCCAAGCATTTTCAGGCCTTTTGAAGTCATGGTTAACAGGATCAGTTTGCCATGTTAAGAGTTTGTTTATTATTTATTTGAGAAAGAGGACATTGAGGACAGCCATGGAACAGAAAAATGCTATCGCATGCCTGCACTTAGCAAAATCCAAGGTCAAACTAGACAGGCAGTGGTGATTATACAATGCAAGCACATGGATTTTTAGATATGGCATCTACTGAATGCAGCTCCTTGAGCCCTCTATCTTGACAGGCAGAGGCTCGTGGGGAGATGTGCTCTGCAGGAGTAATCTTGGTTGAGCAAAATACACTGCTGTTGTCCTCTCTGGTGCTGAGGTTATCTGTAATATTTAAAATTATGATATCTGCTTAAAAATACATAGAGTTGAAGGATTGCCTGCTGGTCTCAGTTGAACCTTTGTAGCTCTGTGTAGTAACAGGAAGTTTCAGTCTCTGTGATTCCATGCAGGAGTCAGAACAGGCATGTCTGGTGCTACTCCTGACTGCTTTTACTTCAGGTGGATTTACTGTGGCTATCCTTCTGTTTTGGACTCACTGTTTCTCCCTTAGAGCCATTGTTTGTTTGTTGGGTTGCTGCTCAGACCTTGGTAAGGATCCTGCTTCAGACCCCAGAGCTGTGATGACAGAAATGAATAAGGTGGATGACAATGGAGAAAGTATCTTTTAACATGGATGAGAAGCAGAGGACAAAGATTTGGGGCACTTCTGAAGAGCACCATGCTTACATTAGATCAATGTAAAAGCAGAACTTTCAGGTTGATAATTTTTGATGTTTCTCTAACAGCTCCACTCACTCCATAGCTTTGCATGGGAACTGAAGTGGGTGCAGACATGTCACAGGGCAAACCTTTTATTAATTGTTGCTTCTGATAATTATCATGGTTCTGTTCTTCATGACATCAATTTTTTTGGTCAATCTTTTTCAATTTTCCCCATGTCCATGAAAACAGACACTGCAAAGAGGACAATAAAGAGTATCTTTATTTCATCAGGAGAAAGATGTGTGGGAACAAGTGTAAGGGCGCAATTGTTCCCTAACCAGTATAGTTTTTGGCTATGGAAAACCCAAGAACTCTTCTCAATTTTTTTCTTTGTGAAAAATAGGTGATATTATAGTTCAAGGCTTGCTTTTTTTAACTTACCAACATACCAAAAGTGGCCAAATTAAAAGTTCAAGCCTTCAGCAACAAGTGACAAAAAGAAGCTCTGTTAGCTGTGGGGTTCATATCTCTATGGGAAATGTCTTTTTTTGTTGTACACAGATTTAATAGATGAGAAATAGGTGTTATTCCCAGCAATGAAAATGTGTGTATATATATTCTGTTTTTTGATGTAGTGGAGATGATTGGGCTAAGGTAGTAAGGCATAGAATGCCTGGTTTAAATTTAATTTCTTCAGTAAGTTTTAGCAGATTTTTATTTTCCAATAGAATGGAGCTCTTAAACTGAAGATAATAAAATAAGATTAATACAACTTATTTTGAAGTCAGTAATTTAGATATACTATTTTGTTACTCTAAGTGGATATTTTGTAGCAATTAGAGGTTTGCTGTTAATTTGAATCATTATTTGATGGACAGGACAATGATAATAATGCATCTTTGTTAGCATTTTGTTGGATCAGTTTAATGATGATGAAGACTTTGTTTTCATGCTTCAAATGTATTACAGTAAATCTTGGAAAATCGAAATCTTAATTAATGCAGAGAAATTCTAATTGGAGAGTCTGATAGTTTGTGCAGTCTGTGTGTATAGTTATGTGGAATATAGTGGTAAATCTGAGGATTATGTTTTCCTTCCTAAATTAGAGGTAATAAAAATAATATAGAATGGACAGACATGTTACTTGGGGATGCAGAAGGTGGAAACTGTTTTGATCAGTGAATTCTGCTAGCCAGTTCTTCCCAGATGAGCTTTGTGAGCTATTTTGCTCCCAACCTTTGACTCTTTAGACCACCAAAACACTTAGAAAAGGCCATCAAGATATTTAAAATGCCAGCCACAATGAATTCCTCATTTCAACAGTGATTTAATAGAGTTTCACCTGAAGCCGTGTCTGCCTGCTCCTTAGCTGCTCTGGCCTTGCATGGTCCAGAGCCCAAGAGCATAAATTAGATGGAGTCAGCATTGCCTTTCAGCTGTTTAATCTCTCTTGATGGTTCTTCTCCCCCACTGGCCAAGATCAGCATCTGGAGAAATATGTCCAGGATGTTCAGGGTCCCATATGTCATTCTTTCTGAAGAATGTTTCACAATGGGAGAGCTCACTATGACAGAACAAATGGCTAAGTCATAAGATGATTGTTTCAAAGATTTTGTTACAGGAAGCATTAAAAACTTTTTTCCTAAATTTTCCTGTCCCCCCCGCCTTTTTTTTAATATGCTTGTAACCTCCAGGTCTAGGACTTTAACTTTAGAAACCTGATGCCATGCCAAATATCTGGAAACCTGTAAGCTGATTGTACTGCTACAGTGAAATGGATTTAGAGTCCAAAATCTGCCCCTTCACTATGTAGCAGCAAGCTGTGTTGATATAAATATTCAGGAGGAGTCTGCTAAATGTGTCAGGCTCACAGTGAGACTTTCATTCCTTGTAGGTCAGTTTTGGGTGGGGAGGTGAAATAGGATGAGACTCCAGTTGGATATTTCCCCTAGGTGACACCATGAATGGCTCTTGAGGCTGTTGAGGAGCAGATAGAAAGCTGTATGTTCACAAATAACAGCTGGAAGGCTACCAGGCCATTCTGTGTTTAATTAAAAACACAAAGGAGTAATAAGCTGGTTAAATTATTCACTGAAACCTCGCTGATGAAGAGAAGCCTCTGCAAGTGACTTCTGACCCTAGTAGGAAACCTGAAAAATTGGATTTACTCCCTGCTATGTTTTAGATTATTCTCTGCAAGATGGGTATTTGCATATTGGATTCCAAGATGCCCAGGATTCAGAAAGGGAAGGAAAAACTCTGCAGATGTATCCATTAACCTTTTTCTTTTAGGGTAAAGGGCACATCTTAATGAGTATTTATATGTGGAGTTGCTAAACTGGAAAGATGTAAAGATAATATGTGAAGACTGAGCCTTACTTGGACCCTTCTGAATGAGGTGATGTGAAATATGTGAGGCATTTACATGTTTTCCTTGTCAGAAGGTCTTTAGAGATACAAATGCAAATAGAATTGTACTCACCTGCTTCTGTTCTCGGGGTTAAAGTACCTGAAAGGGTAAAGTGAGGAAGAACTGTTCTATAAATCTTCCACTGTTTTAAGCATTGTGAGAGAGGAGTTACTACTGGAGGAGTTACCTTCCATCCTGTGGCTTCCTGCTGAGAGCAGGTGTTTTATGGACACCAGGCTGACAATTGTTGTCTCTCTGAAGCATTAACATGCTGCTCATAACCAGCTGTTGAGCACATCCATTGGACCATGCTGGCAATTGGGGGAGAATGGCTGACAGTTTGAAACTCTTTAAACCCGAATTTGGACAGTGCAGAAATGTTATGGTCAGCCAGGAGCAGGACGTGTGGGTCCCCCAGGAGCCTCACACAACATGCTGAGTTATTCTCTTTGATTGTTTTATGGCCCTCTGATACAGGAAAAGAACCAGAATGTCTCAAACTTACACTAAACGCAACTTTCTGAAAACTGTCTGCTGAGTTTGGGCTGCTGGTTTGGAATGTGAACTCCCCTGGTTAATAAGACAGTTAGATGTCTGCACCATGTTATTAATGTTCCTTTGTGTGGTTGATGGTGGTCTGGTGACATGTGTGGGTTTTTGGGTTTTATTTGCAGTTTTATGTGCAGTTTTCAAAGGATGCCTGTGTGCTCTCTTCACTCCGGGCACTGTTTCCAGAAAGGGAAGGGGTGGCAGTGCCTTCCCTGATGGATGCTGGCTGTGAAAAGCTGCCAGAGCTCTGGCAGTGGGCAGGGAAGGTGGAGGCCCCTGGGACTGAGGGCATCAGGGACTGGACCTCGAGAGAGGGCAAAGGAAAAGATTTTCTTTTTTTTTCCTCAGAGAGTCCAGGAGAAATGTGTTTGTTGTCTGTTAGCCAGTGTGCAACAAGTCAATAATTACACACTTGAGAGAGACACGTGTGATAGTGTTCCCTCATATGTTGAGGGAAGAGATGAGCATCTGACTCCATGTTTCAGAAGGCTGATTTATTATTTTATTATATATATATTACATTAAAACTATACTAAAAGAATAGGAGAAAAGGTTTATTCTAAGAAGGCTAGCTAAGCTAAGAATAGAAAGGAATGATAACAAAGCTCCTGTCTTGGACAGAGAGTTCGAGCCAGCTGACTGTGATTGGCCATTAATTAGAAACAGCCACATGAGACCAATCACAGATGCACCTCTTGCATTCCACAGCAGCAGATAATCATTGTTTACATTTTGTTCCTGAGGCCTCTAAGCTTCTCAGGAGAAAAAGTCCTAAGGAAAGGATTTTCATAAAAAGATGTCAGTGACAGACATCAGTTATTTATTTCAGACCTGCACGAGCCTGGGCACTCGGTGGTTGCACACAAACCAAGCACACCATCAGGACTTCCCACACTGTTATTTGTACTCAGAAGTCCAGATTTCGTAACTTTCCAAGTACTGGTTAGTAGTTACTACTGGTCAGTAGTTTCCATGCAATTTTTGTAATGTCAGCTAACTTCTGGGCATGCCTGAGGGAAGGGTGTTCACCTGGACAGGTGGCTTTTTGTCCCCTGGCTGTGATTATTTTATGTTACAATGGAGATAGTTCAGCTAAGGGATGCATGGACCTTGGGTTTTTTGCCAAGTTGGCAATGTATAAATAGGCATACAAGGACATACTGATTTGCTACATCCTTATAGTTTATTAGTTCTAGCCTGCTCTTCACTAAGGAATGGTAATTGTTCCACTGATTAAGTGTCCTTTCTTGCTGATTAGAAAAGTCTTAATAAGCCAGATAAAAGTGTCTAAAGAATACTGACCAGTCCAGGCCTAAGATGATTTTGGCATATTCTGTGTTTGACAAATTCCAAACGTGTGGAATTTGTCATAATGCAAGAAATCACTGAAGAGCTGCTGAATTTCAGAGATTAGAGGGAAGAACCGTTATTCTAGGGACATCACAATTGGAGTAATTTGTTTTCAAATACTTTTCTACTGAGTAGTTTTACTCAGGTGACAGATCTCATTAGTAAGAAAACAATTCCTCCTGGTGTTTTTTGAGGTACATTTAAGGAGTTGTAACTGCAGCTTACTCCAGCCAGACTCTTTTCTGTCCTGTTGGCTGGGCTACCTTTGAAGCCTGCTAACATGCTGCTCTATTTTTAGGTGCAGCGTGGAACTTCCTGCTTGGTTTATTAGGACTAGGAGAGAAACCAGGCCTTTTTTTTTTTTTTTTTTTTTTTTTTTTTTTTTTTTTTTTTTTTTTTTTCAGACAGTAGGCAGGTTGCAGCCATGGTGAAGGTAGATTTTTAGACATATAAAATGAAAACAAAAATGCTGAAGGTCAGTCCTCACAACACATGCCATGGAAATATGTAGCTGCTTTGCACCAGCTCTGACTCCAGCTGTCTTTTACTTGGCAGGCAGATGTTGGGGTTACTTTTTTCTTTATCTGATCAAAGAGGAAAGTAAATTTGTATTAGGGTGACCTCTGCCTAGTTGCAGGTACACAAACACATCATAGATGCTTCATGCCTTGCAGCTTGCATGCCCAGCTGCCATGTATAAGATGGGTAGAACAAAAGACAAAATGTTAATAAATATTCTGTACTAATAGAAGATGTCAGTGTAGGAGTTTTTATTGTTAAATGTTTCAAGCTAAGCTGGTAGAACACAATTACTCTTGTCCCTCAGAGTGGCCTGAATAGAAAAAGAAAGTCATTTAATTGACTGAGTTTAGTTCTTTTTGCTTGAAATGAAAGCATAGAACCTTATTTAGGTAGTCAGTAGCACGGTGATGTTGCACTTTCAGACTTTCACTTGAGAGGTTTGAAAGTGTTTAGTATTACATTTTGGATTTGCTTGCACAGAAGGAATACTTTTGGAATGGAGTAGGTATGCAATATATGGGATTCAGCTTTTGTGTTTCCCTTTGTAGAAAGTAAATCTGAATTTTAGCAACCAATTTCTTTGTCACAGGCAGTGCTTCTATTCATGACACCTTTTGTGCTGCCTGATGTCAGCCTGACTTTGGTGATATCAGTGTGCAATCTCTGCCACAGCAGTGAGTCTTTAATGCTTCATTTGCCAGGTATGGTTTTGCTGTGCAGCCTCTGGGTCTGTCTTTATTCAAACCAGCTGTAAAAAGCAGCTTTGAATGCTTTGTAAGTATGGATGTTAGGGACACTTCCCTGTCTCACCATCCAGGGCCACTGTGGCAGTGACAGTCATGGCACACAAGACTCTTGCTGCACCAGACTTGTTCCTCAAGAGGAGTAGATCTGTGTGCTTGAGCCTGTTAAGAGCATTTCTTCAAAATCCAGTGTTTCGCAATGCTTAATGCTTCAGAGCTTGGGATTGTGCCCTGTCACTTCATAGTAACTAGGGTACAGGAACAGCACCCGTGGAAGCGACTGGAATATTTGAAATATTTGCCTTGGCAGGTGTAACTTGTTCTGGTTTTGCATCCACTCAGAGCTGCGGTGACAGCTGCAAAGTGAGTGTTTCCTTTCCTGTGAGGAGATGGATCTTTTCTTTCAGAGGCACTGCTTTTTCTCACCATGGCTTCATCACCAGCAGGGGCAGTGCCTTGGGCTCATGCCTGCCAGCTTATCTGCAGCACAGAGCCCAGTGCTCCTGGCCTGGTTTGCTTTGCACTGAGGATGCTAAAACAAAATCTCAGTTATTTCCCTGTCCAGGCTGAGCCACGTGGCACACCCAGCACAGTGTGCCCCACTGTGCACTCCCTTGGTGGTGAGGAGCAGCAAAAGGCCAAAGGAGTAATGGTCTGTGATTCATCACAGAATCCCTGGAGATGGAAAATCCTGAGATCTCTGTGATAATGCATGCAGATTTTTTGCCTGTCTCTAAATACATCAAGAAGTGTTTCTAAAAAGATGCTAAAGCACAGCCTTGCCTGAAGCCATTTTTATCATGAAATAGCACCATGCTATTGTGAAATGAAAAAGCTATGTGCACAAACAAGTCCAAATATACTGATTTTTCAAAAGCTTGCCGAATTTCCAGTTTATAGCTGATGACATCAAACTGACTGTCTCTGGACTTTTCCTGAATTTGCATTGTTATTGAAAAAAATTAAAAGCTGTGCCTTGGCCAGACTCACAGATATTTTCCAGAAGTTTCTGTGCAGTAACACTCTGATTTTTATGGCAATGATTTTTTTCCCCAGCATTTGGGAGGCCCCACATCATAGTGTTGCTGCAGCATGTGTGAGGTGGATGGGGCTTCCATCCCTGAACTCCTGTGGCTTTGTGACCTTCTCCCTTACAATGGTAAGCAGATGCACAGTGTTTTGACTGGATGGCAAGCCCAAGTTTGTACATATTTGCAGGGCTGCCATCTGTGCCTGCTGCTTTGCCCTGGGACATCTGTTCAGTAGCTGTAAGAGCATCTGCTCTAAGCGCTGGTGCTGCTCCTTGAAAGAGGCTGTGGGGCTTCATTTGGCACTTGATCAAGGATGATGGAAGTTGTAAAGTCAGAATGATAACTCTGCTTTATTTATGTTGGAATGTGATAAGGAGGAAGGTTGCCAGAGTTGAATGCAAAAAGTAGTTCTGCATTAGTTCCTGGAGCTCTTACAGGAGCATTTAATCTGCTTACCCAATTGTGCTGCTGTCTTCATTGTGCAATATTTCAGTGCTTGGTGAAGATCAGGAAATAAAGCGCTGTGTGCTCTAAGGATGTTCTGGAGGACACCAATTCCACAGTTCTTGTCGGGCCCTGCCTTGGGATCCATAGTCTGTGGGCTGTCCTTCCTTTGGCCACTTGCATCATCTAACAGCAGTGAAATCCCTGAATGAAACGTGGTGGTGTTTGCCACAGGGTAAGATCTCTTCTGTGGGTTGAGATGGTAAATAGGTGAATCTGTTTCTTTAATGCAGATGGTGGGTTAGGCCAACTCACTTTATAGAAATACTTTGCCTTTTCTGCTTCAGGTTTTGTACATACTCCTATTTGTCACAGACATCTTTTATGAAAAATCCTTTCCTTAGGATTTTTCCTCCTGAGAAACTGAGAGGCCTCAGGAACAAAATGTAAACATTGATTATCTGCTGCTGTGGAATGCAACAGGTGCATCTGTGATTGGTCTCATGGGGTTGTTTCTAATTAATGGCCAATCACAGTCAGCTGGCTTGGACTCTCTGTCCAAGCCACAAGGCTTTGTTATCATTCTTTTCTATTCTTAGCTGGCCTTCTGATGAAATCCTTTCTTCTATTCTTTTAGTATAGTTTTAATATAATATATATAATAAAATAATAAATCAGCCTTCTGAAACATGGAGTCAGATGCTCATCTCTTCCCTCATCCTCAGACCCCTGCAAACACAGTCACACTTACTAATGTTGGTAGTGAATTTTCCATTTTCAATTTTTTGGTCATTACATCCACAGGAGGTGTTTCCAACTGAAAGTGTACCTTTCTCTCCTGATCTGGAAGTGAAATGAGCAGTCAAATGTACAGTTTATTCACTGTGGTGGTGACTAAAAGAAAGGGGGAAGAAAAAAATTGTCATTAAACGTACCTGTGTCAAGCTTTATCCTCTCCAAACAATAGTTTTGTGTGAGGTACGTAGGGATTGCAAAAACTGGCAGAAAGAATTGTAAAGTATCTTGAATCAATTGTGGAATAATACTGTCCTTCACAGAAAGCACATTGTATGACCTTAAAATATCCCAACTTTTTTTGATGTGCATAAAATCAGTCTGAATTTAGCAGTGTTTTTCTCTTATACATTGGGGTTTGAATGAGAGACTGCAGATAGACCTATAAAAAGCATTTGAATTCTATAATTGTACGAAAGAAGCCAGCAGTAATTTACATGCTTAGCAAACAGGGAAATTCTACTAGTGGGAGAATTTCAGCCAAGGTCAAATTGTATTGCTGTTCCATAAAAATCAAGCTTTCTTAATACGTGTGTTCTGAGAATTTCATCTGTCAAAATATATGTTAACTTCTGATCACGCCTTATTTAAAATATATGAAAGTATAAATTGTTGCTGAGAAATAACAAATAACACAAGGAACCATCACTCAGTGCTAAGAAGTTGACAAGGAGATTACTGTGTCACACCTTTTTTCTCTGAAAAAGGTCTGGAGGAGGGTGGCAGCGCCCTCACTGTGGGGCAGGCTGACACAGGCTGCGTGCAGGTGTGATGCACAATCAGAGATTGTCACAGTTCTCAGGAACCTTTCTTGGGCTTTTGGTGTGGATTTCATGGCAGCATTGGAAGTTCACACTGAACCATGATACATATATTCAGATGGTCCCAGGTGTTGCAGTCTTTCCAGGAACGCTGATTCATTCCAATCATCTGTTTTCATGTAATTCCTGACAAAATACTGGAAAGTACCTTCAAAACACCTGGTAGAGATCAGTCAGTTTTCCTGTCTCTTCTATGGTACCTTCTATTAATTTTGCTCCCTCCCCATTTCTATCTGTTGTTTTATCGTGGATAAAAAAATGTACAATGACATTTGAAGTTGAAGATGAGATAGTGATTAAAAAAAAAATCCATTTATTTCCTCTGTGTTTACTAATTATTTTCTCACCGGTTGATGATTACTTGCCTGAGTTTGTTTTTCCCCTCATTTGTCTTCCATTCCCCAATTTGCAGATTAGAGCTCTGAAGCAGAGCAGGTGCTCTGTGAATGGTGGCCTTTGTGCCATTGCTTTGGAGGAGGCTTCTTTCCCCCTGAGCCTAGTGGAAGGAGGAAAAAAAGGAGAAAACTGTTTGCACATGACTTCTGGTAGAGAAAAGACAACTTCTGAACCCAGAACATCGTGAAGTGTTTGTGTAATCAAGGTCTCAGTGTGAATTTCTGCATCTTTAAAAAAAAATCAACACAAGAGTGTTGGTTTGCATTGCTTTAGTTTTTTAAATACAAGAGAGAGAGAGATGTGTTGGGGTTTCTGCTGTTGGGCTTATGTTGGCTGCTGTTCACTGATGTCTCTCTGAGTGTAACTGTTTGTGATTTGCACTTGTTGAAGGCTAGTGAAGAATAGGTGCAGAATTTGTCTACTGTCACCTTCCTTTTCCTGCCACTGAAGAGCTAAACCATGGTGTTTAATACAGTCCCGTGGCACTTCCAGCATTAGGTGTACATATATAAAAATGTTAGCACTAGCTATTACATGAAATTTTAAGTAATCTGTTCTGTACTATATAAATTAGTCAGGAGGCTGACAACAAGCTCGATTCCTAAGCAACAAGCTGCTCTCAGTCCTGAGCTAACTATTGACACTAAAGCTTGTCAGGTGAGAAGCTTTGCAATTCCCTGTGCTGTACAAATAATAGAGCACTGATGTGATTAAGTGCAGTATCTGACTGACCTTTCCAGGGCTGCACTGTTTCCTTTACATTAACAAAGAAATCATTGTGTGGTGAGTGATCAGCTCTGTGGCTGTTGGAGATTATGAAGAATGACCTCAGGAAGCAATTTGCTTCCTGCAACAGGAGATTGTCTTGTTTTTGGGCTCTTAAGCCTCTGTGATCAACCATATATCTCTATGTATATACATACAAATACTTTGTGTGTGAATGTTTTGTACTTCTCCCTCATTTTAATTTTTTTTCAGTTTCCTGTCTCACTTCCTTTTGTGCTGTGACAGCAGATAGAAATTACAAAATGTTTAAGTATGACATCACTGACAGTACTTTTATAGTGCTTTTCTTGCTTGGGAACACCAGCAGCAGCATCTTCTGCACATTGGCTATGTTGTTACTGAGCATCAAAATAGTAAATCTTCCCCAGATTTCCTGTGAATGTAATTTAGGTATTTTAATGGGTGTTGGCTGTAGTTAATCAACATTCTGCTCTAGTATTTAGAAACCCCCTCCTTTTCTGCTGTCCTTGTACCATTCTTTCACAACAGCAGCCTTTTTCTCCACTCTGTACTGCATGCATTTTGTTGCTACCTATGCCTGCTGTGTTTTTATTCAGCATTGGTTTTACCTTTACCTCCTTGTGTGTTTTACTTTGTCACTCGAGCCTTTGATTCATATGACCCAATAATGCTTTTATGTTGCATGGAAAATACAATGACAAGGCAGTATGGAGGAGGGCTTGAATTTCACATTTGGTGAAGACTTACTGTCTTTGTGTTCCCCTTCCCAGCCTGTTGTCATGTCTTGCACGTGTGTTTTATCACCTAAGTTTCCTCCCAAGAAACTCTGTTTCCCAGTTATGTTGGAAACCCTCAGCTTCACTGGTAAGATCTAATCTTGAAGAAGTGCACAGCCCCCGTGTAATGCTTGTACACACAGGCTGGTAGGGCCAAGCAGTCTGTGAAAGGCTTGTGGGAAAATGAAAATTGGCACTCCAATATTTATTGGTTTGTGTTACATTTATTTTTTGGCAGTGGATTTCGTTACTGTAATTTTTCCCATCCTACCCCAAATCAGCACCTATCTCTCAAATGCCATGTTAAATTGGTGCTGGCCAACAGGGAAAAACAAAACACTGTGGAGGCAGATGGGGCAAAGGACTGTCTGGACAATCTGACATCTTCACTTTCTTGTAGAGCTATTTCTACCATGGAAGGAGGTCTGCATCACCTGTTTCTATAGACACAGCTTCATTTTAGCAGGAAAAAGATTTCCTATGATGCAAATACTTGGGGAAGTCCAAGAGAAGACTTCACTATTTATACTGTCAGTGTATAAATTCATCCTGGAGAAAGAACTGGCTCCCCCCACGTCCCTGTGAAGCCAATTAATAACCCCACACTTCATTAGCCCTCCTGTGAGTCTGACAGCTCTGAGAAGGTTTTGATTCTTGGATGGTTTGTGCCTGATGTGGAGACACCTAATCCAGCCAAGAGGTTTTGTCCTTTCCTTGTAAAGCTGAACGATCACGGCAGTAACAATAAAAGTCAGAAAATGAGTTAAGCACAATTGCATGTAGGGGAGTCCTAAAAATAAACAGTTGCTGTTTTTTAACTGGATTTGCAAGTAGTAAATACAAATTTAATGATTACCTGGTGGTTTCTTACCTTAATGGCTTTTTATTTGTTTGTGGTAGTGATATATGTACCGTTCTTTATTTTTCATTTCTTTCAAAGCCTGCAGGCATACAAAATATTTTGGTGAAAAGAATAAGGCTTGGTTTCTTGTACTTTTCTATGGGTGAAAAGAAGACTTCAGTTTCCTTGGCTAACAAGTGGTACTTGGAGCTGTTTTCAGTAATTAGTATTGCTGGTTTTGTATGCTCTGAATGTATGGCCTTGTCTCTCTGCTCCTTTAAAAAAAAATTAATTAGTAGCTACTGCATGCTGAGTAACCTCTTTAGATTGTGGTATTTGTTTAAAGAAGCCTTACCAGTTCAGAAGAAAGCGACAGTCTCTTTCAGAGGGCACTTCCCAGAAGTGGAACTGATTCTCCATGTTTTCAATGCAGCTATTTTGAGCTGGAGAGCAGTGGCCTGCGGGATGAGATCAGGTACCACTACAGGTTCCACGGGAAGATGAGGACAGAGGTGTTCCCCTACCGCCTGGCAGATGGGCAGTGGCACAGGATCGCTGTGTCCCTCAGTGCTTCCCACCTGCTGCTCCACGTGGACTGCAACAGGTAAGCAAACACTTTCTGTCATCTGGAATTCTTTGAAAAGTAATCTCTAGTTATGGGAATCTAATTGGAAAATGTCTCATTCAGAAGCATGCTAAACTGCCGTGGGATAAGAGAAGGAAAACAAAGTATTAAAATGGAACAATTCATTGTGATTATGAACAAATGTGGAAAAGGTTGATTGCTGATGGGGGAGTATTAAATGCATCTCTGTAGTTTAGGCAGTAGCTGAGCAGTTATGTTTGCCAGTGATTGCATTTAAGTGTGATGGATGGGTGTGCAGTCTGTTCTGTTGTGAGCTGCTTCACTCAGCATACCTGAGAGCCTGAAGGATAGATAGATGCATCAGAAACACTTTAATTTTCTTTTGCATAATCAGACAATGTAGCTTTTACTGATTTTTCCATGTGCTGCTGCATTTGGAAACTTCTGAGAAACCTGGAAGCTTCTTTTTGCATGACTGGAACCAGAGTTTTTTGTTTTCTGAAGGATATTCTGTCTTTTCCATTAGAAGTTGTGGAGGCTGTGAGATGGCATATGGCCAGGATTTCAGAGAATGAAAATCAGCAAACCTAGAATCTCTCTTGCCTTGGGACTTGATCTCACAACGTATTGTAGGCTTCAGACTTAGCAACTGATGGGGAAGAAATTCAGAGAGCTTGAAATTGGGATTTGATGATAGTCTTTATGAATGAGGAAAACAAACCATTACTGTTGTATCTTATTGCACCAAAATGAAGGGGGAAAAAAACCCTTCACATTCAGTGAGAGGATCAGCATATGCATTTTGGGATCATGGCACATAAAATGATTGGGTTATAATAGCAGATATGTTTTTGGAAGTCTTCATTTTGTAAAGACAGGCAGAAAAAAGCTAGATGAGTATTATAGGAGTTAAAGGAACATTTGAAAGAGTTTGAAGTTTGACCCAAGTAATTATGAGATCCTGTTTTGAGAGGATGTTACAACCATTTTCTGCAACTCCATTAACTACTGAAAAATCTAATCTGAAGGAGTGTTTCTTATTGGACCTTATTTGGACCTTAGAAGCAATTAAATGCTGAGAGTAATTTTAAGTTCATTGAGGCATGAAATCTACAGTTTGCAAAGATTCTCTTAATTTCAGTCATTTGATTTATTTATATTCCCATTATTTATCTGTTATACTATTTCTTTGCTTTCAACAGAATGCTTTTTTTCTTTGTTTATTGATATATACTGGGTTTTGGGACAGGTTTTTTGTTATCTACTTTGATTTTTTTTTTTTTTTAAACAGCAAATGGGTTTTGAGAAGACCCTTTTTAGCAGATTGTTTAGCTGGCTGCTTTCTTGTACAGCATTTAAAATTAAGACAATGCAAAATGACTGGTGCAGAATTCTTTCCAGGGACAGGAGAACTGCAGAGAGTCATGGTTGTGACCTGATTTTCTTTACAGTAACAAGCACAAATAGATAAATACAATTATGGAGTGAGCTGTGCTGTCATATGAGGTGACAAATGTGTCCAGCCATCTCTGTCAGGTAGCCCTAAACAGGGCTGATCCATCCACCCATGTCCCTTAAAGGTGCTACATCCTCAGGTTGCTCCCAGCATAAATCCATACCAAGGTGTCTGTGTTTGGCTGTGCACTGTGGTGTATTTTATGTATTGTGGTGCTTTATGACAACTCCTGTGGAAGAGTAATGGAAATAGTTCTGAAAGCATGACTTGAGGACAGATCATAGTGGAAGTTTAAATGAGATAGGGGAAAAAGCCAGGAATTCTAAGTTCCTGAGTCAGCTGAAGCATCACTGTTCAATTAATTAGAGAATTTTGTGAATGTGGGTGTTACTTTGATTTAATCTTAAAACCCTTTATATTTGCACTCAGAAAAGGAGTCAACATCTTTTTTATCATGGCATTTTCTTATGACAGTGCAATAAATGTCAAAGCTTTGAAAATGAAGAGCAAGTCAATGGGGGTACTTCTGAGCAGTACTGGAAACCCTCAGCCTTCTTCATGTTAGTGTTAGGGAAGCTCAGCTGGAAGTGTGAGCCCAGTCCCATGCGAAGAGCTGTGGACTCTCCCTGTAAATGTCACTGGTTTAGGCTGGTTCACAATGAGAAGTGATGCATTTGCAGACTCGAATGAACAGGAGGAACCAGGATATGAGTGCAGTCAGTATATTCACCTGTCCCACCTCCTGCAGAGGTTTCAGTCATCAGAACAAGAATTTAGCTTCCTGTGTACCTATCTAGTTAAAGCTCTCAGCTTTTTGTTTACTTTGTTTGCCAGCAAAACAAAAAGGGAAAACAAAACCTGACTGCCAGAATTAATGACTTGTATTTCTTTAGGGGATGGCATCATGGTTTCCTTACAGACTTGGCTGAATTTGCATAAATGTATTATTTCTTTTGTTTAGGACTGTGGTAATGTGTTATATATTTGGAAGGCTATTGTGAGCAAAGGATTTGTGAATGCAGTGTTACCTAAGTTAATCTGTACCTCAGAGTGCATTGCAAGTGTTTGCATTGGGAAAAATATCCAGTCACATCCTAGTTCTGCTACTGGATTCATACTGTGATACTCTGGCCTCCAAGAACTGCAGCTGATCAGAAAGCATTGGAGAAGAAGCCTTTAATTTGTAAACAGATAGTCAAATCTCCTTTTCCACTTCCCAGCCCTATCACCCACATTACTCTGATTTGTGAAATTGCTTTGACATTTGTACTTGATTATCTTTTGGATTCAATTCAAAGCCAGCTTTGTTTTTCAGACCTTGGTAGGCTAGGGAAAAAAGTACTTGGGAAATAGCAAAGACCTGTAGTGCTTTAAAGCATCACCTTTAAAACAGTGCAGTTGTCCCTGTTCTAATGAGATGTCATGTGGAGGGGGAAGCATGTGTATCAAAGGAGGTTTATTTGCCCAAGTACAGCTCCTTTTGAAATCAGCTCCTGCTGTTTCTCACTGGCTCCTTTTAGTGCCCCTTCAAGAACAAGGAGTGGGAATTGCAGCTGAGTTTGATGTTAGGGCTTGGGGACTGCTGGCTCAGAAATCATAGAATGGTTTGGGTTGGAAGGGCCTTTAAAGATGGTCTTGTTCCAACCCCCTGCCATGGGCAGGGACACCTTCCACTGTCCCAGGTGGCTCCAAGCCCCATCCAGGCTGGCCTTAACACTTCATGGATGGGGCAGCCACAGCTCCTCACAGTGAATAATTTTTTCTTATTTATCTAATCTAAACCCACCTCACTTTGATCTGAAGCCATTTTCCCTTGTCCTGTCACTTTGTTTCCTTGTCCAAAGTCCCTCTCCAGTTCTCTTGTGGCCCCTTTAGGAACTGGAAGGTGCTGGAAGGTCATCTGAGCGAGGAGCTTTCCCAAGGCTGAACAGCCCCAGATTTCTCAGCCCATTTCCATGGGACAGAAAAAAGATACCTTGGAGTCCAGGCTACAAACCTGCTGAGCATCACTGGACTCTCCTGACTGACTTGAAGAGCTTCTGTGCTAGCCAGGGATGTCTCAGAAAACTGACAAGAGAAGCCGTGGGTGCCCTCGCTAACATGCATTTCACAGTCTAGTAAGGTTCTGAAGGCTTAGAAAAATGAAAAGACTGCATTAATTATGAATGTCCTACTGATGCACAAGTAAAACCTGTGCTCAAAGTGACATGGAAATTAACTTTGCTGCCTTTGGTAGGATCTGTGCTTCCCTGCTCTAGGCAAAAAGGGGTTGTCAAGGATTTTCTGGTGAATGTTTGATTCAGCTAGAGCAACTGCATCATTGTCCTTAAATAACCAGTAGTACTAATAGATATTTCTATTAATGTGAGTATGATCAAATTAACTCTGCCATGCTTTTTCTCAGCTTGGGCCTCTGTTCCCTCTGTTCATACCTGTTCTGTCAGGAGATTTGCAACCTCAAGAGGCTGTCAAATCCTGCAATATCTGATGTTTGTTTTCTCTGGAATTTTAGCTGTAGAGTCTGTATAGTTTCCCATGGCACCTGACTGTCCACTGAGATGTTTGTCCCCTGTGGCAGAAACAGCACAGAAATATGTTGCATTTAATGGTGTTGAGAAGAGTGAGGGAATAGCATGGAACCTACAATTTAGGAGGTGGCAGGTACTGTATCAAAATTTATTTCTTGAAAATCTATTTGGAAAATAGAAATTCTAAGTTGTTCTCAGTGTAGCTGATTAATCTGGAGGGGTAAGCCTGAAAAGTATTTTATTTATTCTTGTTTTTTGTTTTATTTATCATCAGCCATATTGCTACAAAGGTACTCACCTATTCAAACAATATCCATCTTCCTTTACTTGAACTCTGTGGACATACAAGGGAGAGAAAGGTGTTTTGATGAAAAAATTAATGTTCTTCCAGTGAAAATCTGTGCTGGAGTGCCTTTTGCTGTGAATACAGCCTGTGTTTTTGATGGATATCTTAGCTGTTTGATGGAGGGGGTTGGTAAGAGCATAAGAGAATAGATTATAGAACTGGAGCAGGCTTGGAAGTAGTCTCCAACTGAAAAAACATGTTGTCTGCTTCTTTTATGTTAGAACAGCGCATTAGGGAATAAAAAATGCATGAGCAGTGAGAACTTTTTAATTGGAAAAATAAATAAATTAAAGTAACATCCTCCAAAGATGGGAATCCAAGACGTCCGAGTTCTTATAAATTAGATATTCTGGCTGCCAACCTGAGGTTTTCAACTGATCTAAACGAAGTTCTGTGACTTTAATTAAGGTGTAATAAATTTAAAGAAGGTTAAGGGATGTATTTAAAAGAGGGATTTGCCGCTTTAGTTACTGTAAAACACTTTCTCTTGAGAGAGAAAATGGTGTGGTGACAGTGCTGTGCAGCTAGGTAATTTAGTCTCACTATTTGAATATGAGTTTGTGACCCAGATTGCTTCTCTGCTCTCTTCTCTGCTGTAGCAAAAGCTGTCAGAGAAATGGTAACTTGGGCAGAGTGGTGTAATTGTGCATCATGGGTGCCCCCAGCTTCAGAACTGTGGTGTTGTGGGCTGGTTCATTGTCACCCACGAGGTTTTTCTTTTGTTTGGCAGAAAGGCTGTGAATTGCTTAGCATGAGGGAGATCTGCAGCTGGCACACCGCATCAGCTGCCATCAGTCTCTATCATCACAGTACTGCAGTTAGCTGCAAGGAAATGTTGAGGATACAGTCAGCATTATTTTCTTTTTAAAGGAGCTTTTAAATAGCTAGGGTTTTTCACTGAATAGCTAGTGCATCAGCAGAATGGTGGCATGGGTGTGACCAAAGACTGAATCATCTGTTTTAATCCAGCCCTCAATTACGATGAAAATTTATTTTTAATCCCCCCAAAATAATTTGAACTCCTTTGTATACTGCATTGAGAGATTTGTGAGAATGCATGAGTATTTATGAAAGTGCTGAAAAAGTACTAGAGGAAAAAAAGGTAACAATCCCAATCCACATCTGTTATCTGTTCCTACCTGTCTTAGACCCTTTGGCCACCCCCAGGAGGCAGAAATCACCTGCACAGGTACCTGGGCACTGAGCTTCAGCAGAGAAGCCTCACAAGCTCCTGCTCAGCATGGAATCTGCTTTGGGCTCCTTGTGGGAGCTGCTCCTGCCGCTGCTGCTGTCAGGAGAGGAGCAAAATCTTCTCCAGGAGTTTGATTAAGGGTCTTCCCTAGGAGCTCGGGGCAGAGTTTGGTCCCTGCAAATCCCAATAAACTGCTCAATATAAATTCAGCAATGGTTTTGGTCCCCCCTCCCCCAGTCAGAACTGGGGACTTACTGTGTTTGAGGGCTGCCCCAATGAAAGAAAGAACGATGGATCTGCCTCCATGTTCTCAGAAGGCTAATTTATTATTTTATGATATTATATTATATTAAAGAATGCTATAGTAAACTATACTAAAGAATACAGAAAGGATACTTACAAAGGCTAAAAAGATAATAATGAAAACTCCTGGCTCTTTCCAGAGCCCCAACACAGCTTGGCCCTGATTGGCCAAAGAGTGAAAACAACTCAGATGAAACCAATGAAACAATCACCTGTAGGTTAACAATCTCCAAACACATTCTACATGAGCACAACACAGGGGAAGCAAATCTGATAATTATTGTTTTCCTTTTTCTCTGAGGCTTCTCAGGAAAAAAACCCTGCGTGAAGGGATTTTTCAGAGAATGTGAATGCCACAGGGACTTGTGGTGCTTTCTGGTGAATTGTCAATGTTGGTAGACAGGTTGGTGGCTTCAACAGGACAGGAATATTGTGTTATGCTTTACCATTGCCATCTTGCATTCCTTGTACTTTTATGCTTTGGATGTGTCAGAGTGAGAGGATGGATAATGGCAGGGGAAATGATCTTAAATCAAGACTGGCAAGCCTCAGATGGTTTAGTAATTTCCAGAAGTGTGTGACTAGTTGTATTACCAAATTCTCAAATATGTGTATATTGGTCCAATATACATGTAGACATGTATAAAGCAGTAAGTCTTTAAATTGGTGTGGTTAGTTACAAGAGCAGTCTCTGAAAATTTAGCTTGCACTGTTTGAAATGTACTTGGAAATTTTTCTATGATTTTTTTTCAGGAGAAGTCTCCTGTTACTTGGCTCTATTTCTTTTTTATTTGTTGATGTGGGGGTCATATGGACAGAGGGGTGATCATAGTAATTTAAGAGTCAGCCAGATAAAGCCAATGTTTTGAGCTTTTTTTTTTTCAGATTGTAGAAACAGTTATCTTGCTCCAGCCAGACAGATTAACTGAGATCTAAGAAATAAATGAACTCTTCCATTTGAAGTGGTTAGCTTAATTCTGGAGTTTAGAACTACAAGTCACATAGGATAATATTGGAGCTGAATTGAGAAAATGATAGCTCAATTCTAGTTAAATACTTTTAGATCTTTGCCAAAGAACAGGTGAGAACCCCTCTGAACTATTCAACAGCAGACTGGAGACCTGAGCCTTCATGTAGCAAATAGTGCAGAGCCTTTCCAAAAGATCTTAAACCTCCTGAGTGTGGTGGGGCTTGAGAGGGCGATTGAGCAAGCCAGGCTGAGGCTGCTGAGAGCTGTGAAGCCAGCCCAGAGCTCCATGGAGTGCTTTAGTACTTGAGGTGTCTTTCTTTGGCAGTTTAGCACTGTTACCCACAAGGTAATTATTTTAGGAATCCAATCTTTACAAAATCCTCAAGCTGGCTGCAGGGAGGTAGAGTCTGCTTGATTGAATTTCTTAATACCCCCAGAACCTGACAGTTCTCATTATTTCATGACTGGGTGACACAAAACTGACAGCTCTCTAAAGGGCAGTGGTGCAGGATCAGTCACATTTGTGCCTTGGCTGTGAGGAGCTGGAGCCATGTGGGGTGCTCAGGGGTGGAAGGTGGCAGGGCTGGGGAACACTGAGGGGGCTCTGGGGCAGTAGCTTCCTCCTCCACTTTAAATATTTTTATATAATATTTTTATATTTTATATAATATTTTAATATTTTAAATATTGCATTAAAGTGGCTTCCTCTTCCACTTTAAATATTTTAATGGTATGAAGAATCCTTGTTGTGTGATCTGTCCTGCCAATGAAAGGATGCATGGAAGAAGCAATAAGGAGGAGGTTGGTACCCTGATCCTTGGCACAGGAGTAAGGTAACATGCATTTGCCAGCCCTGTAACTTGTCCTTGTGTCTGAGACTAGGCAGTAAATGAATCAGTGGAAGCTGCACTTTTAATTGGGCTGCAGTTTTAATGGCATCCTCTTCAGCACATCAATAGTGAAAGCAAATAACTAATAACTGCCACTGTGCTAGCTGAGGCAGCTTGGAGTTTTTCAGCCCAAGCTGAATTTTTCTCTGTCACACCAGCTCCTTACCTTAAACTGGTCTGAAGGATGTGCCATGCAGTACCCTGGGGAACACCCCAGTGCAGGCTGCAGTGAGAACTCTCATTGACTTGAGCAGAACCATGCTTTCACGTCCCCAGTGTGTCAGATGTTGTGAGAAATGTGCTGTCTCTGCAGAGTGCTTTTCTGCCTGTCTGCTGGCAGTTTCCATCTAAATTTAATTTTAGGACCAGTATAATGGCTTGTTCTGTGTTTACTGTCTGTTTCATACACTTCCCCAGTCATGGCCAATTAGTTATTTGTGGAGGGACTGCAGTGTTGTCTTTCAAACAACCAAGACTAAACCGGACAGTTGGAAAACACCACGGGAAAAGGGAGATGTGGGTTATTGGAAGCACCTGCAGGAAGAGCTGAGGAGCAGAGAATGAGGCCATGGTGTTCCAGAGGAGTGGCAGCTCCAGGGAGAGCAGAGAGGCTTTGCACAGAGCTGGGGCAGCACCAGGGGCAGGGCAGCAAAGGCAAAGCTCCATCCTCAGCCTGCACTTGCCTTCCATCTCTGCAGCAAATTGGCTCTGGAATATGGATGAGGTTATTTTATGATTACATACAAATCCTCCAGTGATGACATGAGCCCCTTGATGAGATGATCCTGTGACAAGATACCCTGTAAAGCAATTAACTTCTCAGCAGATGTGGTTTTGGAAGGGGGAAGAAGCTGTTTAGTAAAAAGGTTTCTTGTGGCTTGACTGAATTTTAAATTTAGCTTTTGTAGCAGTGCAGAAAGAGTTGAAATCAAAAGCCTCGTTCTTTTCACAATTGCACCTATCTTACTGTACTAGATAAATCAACTTTGGGGTTGAGAGGAGCCTGAGACAAAGGGAAAACAAAAGGAAAGACAGGCTGCATATATTTTGTGAAGAAGGGCTGCTCCAAAGCTTATCATGCCTCAGGTTCTGTAACTGCCAGAGTGAAGATCCCTGTTCTGCAGGTCTTGGGCCAGAGACCAGCACATCCCTCTGTGGCAGGCAGGTGGAATAGAAGCATTTTCAGAACTGCCAGTTCTTACTCAATAAACACCTTGGGACAAACCCCAAAAGCAATCTTAGGTTTTTTGGTTTTTTTGTTTTTTTTTTTTTTTTTTTTTAATGACAAAATAGAGACGGCATTAGCCATTTAATCATGGTTTTAATTCATGACAAAATGGAGATGGCATTAGCCATTTAATCATGGTTTTACCTCTTTGTTCTGATAGCATTTTATTTTGGGGTTCATTTTGCTGCAAGACCTTATTTGTGCACATTTTGATGTGTATTCTTCCTCTTTTGCTTTCTGATTGTAAGATAGGCTTAATTGGCTACTACTTGTTTCATAGATATTCTAATACAGTTTTTATCTCAGATGTATCTTGCTCTAAGGGTTTCTTGTTTAATTTGTGGGAGAGGAGCTTTTCTTTTTATATCTTGAAAGAACCCATTGAATTAATTTCTTCCTCTTATTTCTGGAATCTGCTTTTAATTGCTCAGGCTTGGTTTGATGATATTTTGCATCTGGGATGTACTCTGAACATTTGGTTCATGTGAGATGGGCTTTTGCTATGATGCTTGGTATGGTAACAAATGAGTGTGCTGTGCTTTTAGCTTTCTTGTTAACAGTTTGCTTTATTCAGTGTTCTGGTTTAGAACCTGAGCTTCAAAGTTTGCTGAGGTTAAAGGGTGTCTTTTAGGGACCCTGTGAGTTTTAGTTTTGTCCTCTTTTAATAAGTGTATTTGTCTCCTTGACTGTAGTGGATACTTGTGTGCATCATAAAAACCCTCCTGCTTTGTGGTTTTTGCTCTGGTAGCCAGGTAGTGATAGTTGCTCACAAGTGATAAAGAGATGCTAAAATGCCTTTGGAGAGTCAGATATCTGTTTGAAAAGTGGCATTTGATCTATGTAGCTCTCAGCTCTGTATGGAGATGTTTAAAGTCCTGAATTCACATTAATCCATAGAAGTTGAGCACATTGATTTTTGTAAAAAAAATCTGTATATGCAGATGATATTCACCTCAGCACTTCAGAGGAAGAATTCTTTTGACCTAGACACCACCTTTAAGTTCCGCTGAATGTGGCAAAAAGTTATCATGTTCACCAAAACCTTTGAGAAATATTCTTGTGTGCTCCTACTACCTGTGGATTATGTACAAGTTTTAAGGGCAATGCCAGGGCCAGGAGCCACATGCTATTTATTGAACTCAGCTTTATCTAAAAGGAAAAGGTTCCTGTGTGGTTTAGTGGTGTTAGGCATCTGAGCAGCACACAGCTGCTGCCTCTGCAGTGGGATGGGGAAGGGATTCAGAAGGATGCAAGTTGACATAAAGACAGTTTACCAGGTAAAGCAAAGCAAAACAAAGAATTAATTCCCATCTCCCATCAGCTGGCAGCTGTTTAGCTGGGGCCTGCTCTGGGCAGCAGCTGCCCCAGCACCGGAGGGACTGAGAACAGAGCAACCACCCCAAGAGAGACTTTCTGAATTTGTCATCTTTTTCAGAGTGGTGACAGAGCGGTGTCACCTGGTATTGTTCATTCTGTGTGCTGGGGTTGCTGTGCCTGTTAAACAAACAGGTTCTTTCCACTTCTCTCCAAGGAATCCTCCCTGACCCGGTTGGGGAGAGAAGGGCTGTGTGTGTGGGTTTGCTTTCTGGAGGGGCCCCTTTGGGAGGTTTTCTCCCAAATTTGCCTTAAACCAAGACAGGTCACAAATCCTGTACGGGGCACCACACCACCTGCTTTGAAGAAAATGAGTGGGTCCTAGTCAAAAGCAGCAGTTGCCTAAGCTGAGAAATGGGATCACTATTTGGGTATCAAACCAGCTGTCTTGACACTAAAAGCCCTACTCTGGATCCATACATGTAAGGTACAGCTGACCTCATGGTTTGGCATTTATTTTTTCTGTATAACTCGTGACAATCCTAAGCAAATAGCCAAATTTCTATTTCTGCTTAGAGTCTGACTCAGCCCATTTTCTGGGTTTTTTGCACTTTCAGAAGTGCTGTTTTTGTTACATGAAGATGGGCAAACATTGCAGCCTTGCAGACAGGCTGTTGGGGCTTTGGCACTCTTTGCACTGTTACTGTCAGGAACCATTTGTATCTGTTTTGTCATTTGCAAGTAAAGTTCATAATATTGACCTTGTTTGTGAAGGTGTTGTGATCTACCTCAGGTAGATTTTCTCCAGATGAAAGTTGCCATAAAGGCAACTCTGACAGATGCATTTCTGCCCTTTGTGAGGCCGCTGCTGTGTCATATAATGGGTCCAATCCTCTGCTTTGGGTCAATAAGAATGATTTGTTTTAGCTTAGTGCTTAAGAAATTCTGACCAAATGAATGGATAAGTTTGTAGGAAACTGAGGAGTGTAATATATTTTCTAACAAAAGCCCTGTACAGACAGATAATATCTCTGTGAATTCACCCTTACACAATTGATGTGTGGAGAGTAAACCCCCAAAACCTGACAGTGAAAATGTGCTCTTGTGACCATCTCCACTTGCATTTGTGTAGTTTCCTCCTATTTGTTAGTTACTTTGAATTTTTATTGAATGAAAAAAAAGAGATTTTTAAACAGAATTTTATTTAGATGGATTTGTATTTGGAATAATTAAAGCGAAAAATAGAGTACATTAACTTTGTCTCTGTGATTTTACTGGAAAATCAATGAAATCATTTGGGTGACAGACCTTGAAGAGAATGTAAACTGAGCATGCACTCTTGAGGCTTTTACCTGACATATGCTATTACTGGACACCTATTTTTTTTTCTCCCAAAGCTGAACAACAACTTGATTAAATGGTTGGCAGTTACTATTGTATATTCAAAATTTAATAAGAAAAGGTTTCCCTCATACCCCAAGATTTTAATCTAGATTGCTTTCCTCTGTTAAATGATTGTGAACTCCTATACTGTGGCAGAGGAGATAGCACCAAAAAAATAAATCAAAATTTCCCTCAGGAAGTTTATTTTTTCTGAAACAAAACACTGGAAACTGAATGAATAATTCAGTTGAAGTTTCTCCAGAACTGAATACATGTCAAGTGATGTGTCCTATCTGTAAACACTATCAAGAAAATCCAATCACATTGGTATTGACACATTTTCATTGGGAAGCATATAGAAAATGGGCTGAAAGAGAAATATGTAAAGATATCTTAGTATTTATTTTAAAAATAAATTCTTAATCTCTGTGGAAGTATAGAGATAAAGACAAATGCCAATACTGTATCTGAACGTTAGGAACTGATGTAAGCAATCAATTTCTCTGTGCAGGTGGGTTCAGAGAACATGTTGGAGAAACTTTTTGAAGTAGCTGATTGTTTTTATACAATGGGCTGTTTGGAGGCCTCATTTGCTATTTCAGAGGTGTACTGTGTTTTTGCAGGCTCAGCTGGAGATGATAGCAAGGGTCAAAGGTGGTCCTCACCTCTGCAAATTCGATTAGGGAAAAGATTGATGCAGAACACAGGGAACTTCCTTCTCTGCCTTTCTTTACACAAGTTGAGGGTGCTTCTTTCAAAGACTGCCATGAACAGAAGTTTTCTATGCCCTTCAATGTATTTAAAGGGTCTGAAGATCCAGATGGATGTATACAGGGTAATGAATGGTTGCAGGAGAGTGTAATTTTTGAGCATCAGGCTTTGAATTGCAAAAATCTGTTTTGATGATTCACCCTGATGTCAGGAAGGGCTCCTGTGCAGCTGTTGGAGGGGCCTTTAGAGAGTGAATAATTTACTGTAAGATGAATCACACCCTAGAAACACTCATGTCTCTTCATTAAATGAGTCTAGAGGACTAGCTCCACTGTAGGTATGAACTTTTGAGACATTTAAAATTGGGTGTGATGAATTCAACACCTGTTCTCCGCATGGAAATTTAAAGCTTCCCTCTTGAGGAGGGATCCCAAGCAAAGGAACCCCATGGCTTTTATACCCTCACAGTCTAAATCTCTGCTCAAAGCCTGTTTAATGCAGTTCAGGGCTGTGAGTGTTCACAAATTTCAGAGAATATTCTGAGTTGGAAGGGACCCCAAGGACCAGAGTCCAGCTCTGTAATGAATGGCCTGTGTGAGGATCAAGCCCTCAACTTTGGTGTTGTTAAGCATCATGCTCTAACCAACTGAGCTGATCTCAGGGTTTTCATATCCAGCCTGCAAACAGGAGAAGGAATGTTCCTGGTTTAGTAACCCACTCATATTTTAGACACGGAAGAATTTGAAAGTATCATGATTTGGTGTGCTGCTCTGTAGTGGCTGTGAGTTGCAGTCTGTTTTATGGTTCAGAATTTTAGGCAGTGGTGCCTCCTGATCAGTCCATTTTGGCTGATGTATCCTAATGTGAGCAGACATTTAGTTTATTTTCAAAGTTTATTTTCATGTTCTGCTAAATATTTCAGCAGTTTCAAAAATTCATCTGGCATGGCAAATACTGTATGTATGATGTAGAGCTGCATCTCCACAAAAGTGGACATAAAGTGTTAACTTCTGCTTATAAAAGTTGTGTGTAAGAAATCATCTTCACTGCAAGAGACAATTCCATGTCATGTTTGTTCCAGAAGGAGTGGGACCCAGTATGAGAGGCAGTTCAGCTTCAGTCATGCCCAGTCTAAATGCTTAGATCTTGGGCAGAGACACTGTCTTTGTGATCTTGGTTAATCTGTCTGTGTTTCAGTCTACTCATGGATAGAATGAGGGTATTTGACTGTTCTACCACTCTATATTTGATATATATACCATTATACCATTGTGTATTTACACATTACAAAGATGCTAAAAATAATTTATATTGATTAATCTGGAGGGGTAAGCATGGAAGGTATATTATTTATTCTTTTTTTTTTTTGCTTTGTTTTATTTATAATCAGCCATATTGCTACATATAGAGTACCTGGAAGGGAGCTGTCTCCTTGTCCAACAGAGCTTGATTTCTAGAGAAGTTCTCCCTCTATGCAGAGCAAGATGTGTGTGTGTGTATTAGGATGCAAATATTGAAATATATCTCCTTTCAGGAATACAATGATTATTTTAAAGATTCTCTATTTTCTGTATATTGTCTACACTATGGCAGAGACACTTGTTAGAAATGTGTCCTTGAGAGATCAGGTGATCCCAATGATTGCACAAGAATACTTAATAAATCAAAGCATGCAGACAGGGTAGAGATATAGACACCAACCACAAGAACATTTGGGTATTTATTGATTAACAGGTGTATTTCTTACTGTATTTTGCTAATGGATCAGTGGTTACTGAATGTATTCTGAGCATGAACATTTCAAGACAGTAGGATTGGTTCATTGTTCTATTACCCTGGTTTTATAGTTTAACTTCTTTGAAATATGTTGTTGTAAAGTAGGGACAAATCAAGCTTTCTCTTGGAAAGTGAATGCAGCAGTCATAAATCTGGGAGCCTGGAGTTTGTAGGAGAGCTTCCATTAACCTGGAGACCAGGGTCTCCTCATGTTGGAGGGGCTATTCAGTCTGCTGCAGTTTTAGTGACCACAGCTCCCCATAGCCATCTTTCTGAGCCTTCCTTTTCTTGTGAATGTATTGTGCATTTCTCTGTGTTGGCATCAAAGCAAATGTGCTGGAAACTGGTCTCCAAGGAGCTCTAGGCCAGCACTTCATAAGCTGAAGTGTGTAATTCAGCTGTTCATATGCCAAATACAGAATATTGGCCACACGGGTAAAAACCCAAAGAAAGGCAAGTAAGGGAAAGTGAATGATGTGGAAGCTTAATGTGGATATTTTGTTTGTTTGGGTTTTCTTTGTTTGAATTTTTTTAAACTGATGTGCTTTTCCCCCTTTTCATTTCCCAGGAGTGTAGAGGGGCTTACAGGAGTAGCAATATGTTGTGTGTATACTTGCCAGGCTTTTTTTTTTCTGATGATGTTTAACAGTATACAATAATAAAGTAAATGGATGTAGTTTGTAAATCAGATGGTGTCAACCAAAACATCTTTTGGCATAAAAAGATAATCAAGGACTGATCTGCATCTCATGCCCTCTCTTGACTTCTAAGCCTGTTACTTTGTAGGCAGATCTGAGGAAAACAATCCAGCCTTGCTGACAGATGTGGAATAAGGTACAAACTAGCCCTAATGAACCTCTTGATTTAAGATAAATGCCTGTTTCAGAAATGTAATTTGAATTAGAGTAGAACAGTAGAGAAATATGGGGAATCTTGTGCTTTTGTGTCTTAAGGATGGCTCTTTGTGAAGAGACTGGAAAGAAGGTGACAGCAGCCCTGTCCACATAGCCTGGAAGAGTGTTAAATCATCAGAAAACACAAGATAAGCCACATTAGCCTGTCTCTGGTTTGTCTTCCTTACTTGCAATTGTTGAACTGTCATATAACAGTGTCAGGTTTTGATTTTTTTGATATGCAATTGCAGGTAGTTATTGTGGAGGTCTTTTATCACCTTTAACTAGGCCAGGTGAATAAAAATAAAATATTCTTCCATAAGTAGTGTTTTGGAACCTGGTCAGCACAGAGATTTTATATAATAGGAGAAATGGAACTATTTATGGGATATTGATTAGCTTTTTCAGGAGATGAGGAAATCTCCTGTGGGGGCATTATTAACCAAAATCATGAATAAAGCTATGCTATGTATGCAAAGATAAATTCCTCATGTGATAGAGCAGTTGAGTGCACATGCTCTTAAGGAGTTCATGCTGAAAGACCATGTCAATTCTTTGTTTCTCATTCAGTATTTTGCTGCAGTTTTGCATTTGTGTAGTTCAATTTTGCATGAGGTATGACAGAAAGCTTCTACTTATGCTTTAAATTATTGATAGGGACAGTGCATGCAAAAATCCTGTAATTCTCAAAACCTGCTTTAAAAGAATATCAGCTTGTTCTGCTGTTTGGGCAGGTAAAACAGCTCAGCGTGGTAATTTTATAGATAGACCTAATTAAATAGTAGAGATAGAATTTTCCTTGAGCTCTGAATGCATCATGTGCATGAAATGTGATGAGTTAGGGCTGATGATAATTATAATAAACTTTAGCAATGAAATTATGAATATTAAAAGAAGTCTGACTCCTATGCTCACATTCTTAAGCTGTATTTTTTATATTTTTTGTTCTTAGGTTTGGGACGTTTCTTGTTGTTTCTTAAAATAAGTAGTGTTAGACTTTGGTTTTGTTATATATTGCTCCTATTTCATGTTGACAAATGGTTTACTCCTTTTTTTTTTTTTTAAAGTGGGTGAGATATAGGACTCTGTACTTTAACATTGTAGATCTTTCTAGAATTTCTTTCATACTGGGATGTTATTCTAGGCTTCTGCAAATAAATGAATTTTCCAATAGTGTGATATGGTGGATTTGACCCTGGCTGAACACCCAACAAAGCCACTCCATTACTGCCTTCCTCAACTGGACAAGGGAGAAAAGAAGATAATGAAAGGCTTGTGGGTCTAGGTATGGGTAGGGAGAAATCACTCACCCTTTACAGCTGAGGGTAAAACAGACTACTCAGGAAAATGAGTTCAATTGGTTTGGTTAAATCACAGTAAGGCAATGAGAAGTAAAACCAAATCCCTTCCACCCACCCTTTTCTTCTCCCTGTGCTTATTTCACTCCTGATGTTCCTCTGCTTGGTCCCCACAGCTGGTACAGAGGGGATGGGGAATGCAGCTCCAGGGAGCACCTGCCTCCCCATGGAATCTTGTGTCCCTCCTCCTGCCCTGCCCTGGCTGTCTGCAGAGCTGCTCCTCTCCGTGTTCAGTCCTCTCCCTGGCTGCAATTGCTGTTGCTCAGTGACTTTCCTCCCTTCTCAAAGGGTTATTCCAGAGGTGCTGCCACCATCAGTGATGGACTCAGCCTTGGCCAGTGCCGGATCCATCCTGGAGGCAGCTGGCACTGGCTGTGCCAGACACGGGGGGTGTTTCTGGCTCTGCCAGCCATGGGGGGTGTTTCTGGCTGTGCCAGCCATGGGGGGTGTTTCTGGCTGTGCCAGCCATGGGGGTGTTTCTGGCTCTGCCAGCCATGGGGGTGTTTCTGGCCCTGCCAGACGTTGGGGTGTTTCTGGCTGTGCCAGACACGGGGGGTGTTTCTGGCTGTGCCAGACACGGGGGGTGTTTCTGGCTCTGCCAGCCATGGGGGGTGTTTCTGGCTCTGCCAGCCATGGGGGTGTTTCTGGCCCTGCCAGACGTTGGGGTGTTTCTGGCTGTGCCAGACACGGGGGGTGTTTCTGGCTGTGCCAGCCATGGGGGGTGTTTCTGGCTGTGCCAGACACGGGGGGTGTTTCTGGCTGTGCCAGACACGGGGGGTGTTTCTGGCTGTGCCAGACACGGGGGGTGTTTCTAGCAGCTTCTCACAGAAGCCACCCTTGCAGTCAGTACAAACCCAATACCCATGGCAACCTGCAACATGAAAAATCACTGATTGCACTTGGCGAGCCTCTGGCAGAAACACGTGGAGTGGAAGTGTGAAGAGAAGTTCAGTTGATCAACATCTGTGTCACCCTGGTTTTTAAGATTTCTAAGCCTTCTGATGTTTACATTCTTGTAGTGAACTTTTTCACATGCTTTCTGTAAATAACTCATTGTTCTGCATCCCTTTATGGAGGAGGAGAAAGTTGATGGACTGGTGGTCTGTCCAGTGTCATTGGAGAGGTGGCACTGTCACCCTCCAATCCACTGTCACTCTTGGAAAACTATAAATGTTGGAGACAGAAAATAAACTTC
This sequence comes from Melospiza georgiana, assembly GCF_028018845.1. NCBI lineage: Eukaryota > Metazoa > Chordata > Aves > Passeriformes > Passerellidae > Melospiza > Melospiza georgiana. The sequence continues at coordinate 25,120,939 of NC_080435.1, forward strand.
CCTTTTTTCTTCACCTTGAGAACAGTGGTGTTTGTGTCCTACAGCGACACTTCTGGTTTTTTTTAGTGGCTGTTTTTCAGGTTTGTTTTAAAGCCATAGCTTTAAAGAAAGAAAAACAATTTGACCACAGATAATTTTTTCACCACAGATAATTTCACCTCTTTGAGCTAGGGGTTATGTCAGACTCAGAGTCTCTTCTCTTGGCTGTCATAGTGCTGTCATTGCATAGCAATGCATACTCCCTGTAAACTGGCCAGTAATAGAAATAGATTTCATCATCTCCTCCATAATTCTTATTAAGCATGCTATTTTTGTTATGAAGTAAGAAGTTCATGGCTCCCTCTGATGTGACATAGCAACATGAGAACCCAGGATCAGTAACTCTGGCCTTGAATTTTTCATGTTCTGGAACAATGATGTCATTGTAGCGGTCTGTGTTCCTGGAAAAGTTGTTATGGAAACTTCATTACAGTTTTTCTAAAAATAAACAAACAAAACCCCAAGCAAAACCTGTTTAGAACTCCAAATACTTTGTTAATTTTTAAATTGTGTAACAGCAATTTTTTCATTAGGTAATTTTAGAGATTTGGTATGCAGATTGTTGCAGTCATGTGCAAGTTTATGCAGTACCTAAAGGTTGTTATGGACCTCATATCACTTGCTGTCGCTGTCAGATACCAGGCCTGCATTAAAAGGTCCCATTCTGTGCCAGACCTGTGCTGGTGACAGACACAAGGTGGATGTGCAGAAGAGGTACCACACATGAGCACCCAGCCTGAGGAAATCCAATAACAAGGGCAGAAAGTTTTATGTGCAAGGAATGGCACAGATATAGAGGGGGAAAAGAGGGGAGTGGAGTGGCATAAAGTTCTTTTGTGAAGTCTGTTCAAAATTCTAACCAGTCTGAAGGCCTCAAGGGGCTGTTGGATTTGGTTGGATCTCGTGTGTGATTGCACTTTTTCTCTAGGGTAGATTTTTAAAGACATCCCTAGTCTAAGATGGGCCTATTTTATTTCTTTTTGCCGTACTGTGGTGGATTCTAGTGCTGTTATTTCTTTAGTCTAGTGCTGCACAGCTGCACAAGGAGAGTTTCAATTTTATGGAGTCTTCATATATTTGTGATTTTAATTTTTTTTTAACTTTAAAGTTGCAATATACTTTCTTCACCACAATCAGTGATAAATATTGCGTTTAATGAAAAATTTTAGGGGTTTTATTTTTGGTTCTGTTTTGCATCTTTTATTGTTACCTGATTTTGTCAAGGAAGTTTTCAGAGGAGAGAGAAAATTCAAGTAAATGCAATGTCTTCCCTCTGCAGGATTTATGAACGTGTCATTGATCCCCCAGAAACAAATTTGACACCTGAAAGCAATTTATGGCTTGGACAGAGAAACAGGAAACATGGTTTCTTTAAGGTAAGCGATATGAAATGGCATGTGAGGAAGAAAATTAATAATAGTCAACAAGGTGCTTCCAATCAGTTGGCTTAGGTTCATGAAACATGATATACATGAAATTTGGTAGGAGCTGTGGACAGTTTGTAAACAGCTTGTTTACAAGGTGAAAGTTCCTGATGTCTATTCCAGTTTTGGCTAACAAGGCACAGTATGAGTGTTTGTTGTGAAAGGAGTCCATAGAGCAGCAAGAGGCCAATCTGCCTATCCTCAATCTGGGCATGGATTTGTTGCCAAGGTGATTTACCACCCACTCGCTTTCCATGTGAAGCTCTCAGCTCCTAAGACAATTTTACAATTTGCCTGTTTTCTGAGATGTCCCCAGATTTCCAACAAGCTAGGACAATTACACTGAACTTATTTCAGCACAGGAGCTAGGAATTTTAATTGTGAAACAGAGGTAAAAGCCAACATTTGACTTAAATGTTAGTCTGAGGGTTGCTCTGAACCTACAGTGCATTTCATTCTCCAGCAGCTGAGCTGTCAGTGTGAAGTGAAATTGATAGTATTATTTTATCCTACAGCTGTTGGTTTTTTACCTCAGCTGCTTGCCACTATTCCACAGATGGTAAACATATGTTTATAGCTACATAGGAAAAGGAGGAAGGTATATTGGAGTCCCCATCTTAAATTCTTATTTTATGCAGGCAGTCAGAGCCTCAGAACTCTGGGATATTATATGTTTGTAAATTAATATTTCTACGTCTTAACACTTTGGAAACAGCAGGGTAGCTAATGATATGCTAATGAGCTGACCATTTTTATTGATCATAATGAAAGCAGACAAGTACCTTACTTTGCTTTATGTGTGCTTTAATATTTTACTAACTTTCTTCAGGGCAGAAATATAATTGGTTGTGTTTTTTTATCCTGCTTGAGAGTTCTAGAAATCTTACTTTTTTGCGTTTCTTGTTGCAAAACTTGGGATTTTGCCAGTTTGTAAAGAGTACACATCTCTTTCCATATATTTATATGCTCAGCAGGATTTCCCTTTCTTTTTCAGAGCAATTTGTTTCACTGTTTTAGCATATAAAAAAGTAGATATATTTTCCTTAATGTAAACAGAGATCTGCAGGGAAATAAGAGCATTAAAAAAGAATTAGCATTTTTGTATGTGTGCTGGAGCCATGAAAATGTGTGCAAGGAAAAGCAAGCTTGTTGCGTGAATAATTGTTTTTGGTACCTTTTGCTATTGATCTTGATACTGTTCATTTTCTTACCTCACCACTCTTTCCAGTAAATTGTGCCTATCTGTACCTGTGATCTTCACCTTTTGTGCCTCCAATTCTCAACTCTATACTGCCACAGCGGGAAGGGGGATGGAGAGGGAACAGCCTGCGCTTTGGGAGAGGGAACACTGAGCTGGGCAGTGCCATTCCCTAACCAGGACAGCCCTCACTGGTGGCTAAAGTGTGGCAGGAGGGGTGGAAATAACAAGAGTCAGAGCTGGTGGATGATTTATTTGCTGTAAGCATCTGTGGTATGAGGTGTGGAGCACTGGCCACAGTGTTGGCTTGTTCATGGGGATGTGGTGCCTATCCCTGTGTCTGTTCCCTAATGTGCCCCTCACAAGGGTCTTCTGCAGTGGGTGTTGGGAAGGATGAAAGCTTGGCAAGGAAGTCTCACAGATATGGATGCTTGGCAGGAAGATTTTTAAATGTAGAGACTGATGAAGGAATAGAGATGGAAGCAAGTTTTGATATAGAAGAAAAGAATTGCTGAGCCAGTCTTACTGGATAACCAAGGAGGCAAAAGGTGTGTTTTCAACAGCTTTTCACCCCCTTTTCCTTCTTCAGGCCTGTTAAAACAGCTTTTGAGAATTTGTAATTTCATTTGGATGTTAAGTAAAGCATGCTCTTGTTGCTATGTCTGCCATGTTTTCTCAATATGATCTACAGTACTGTGTTTAGAGTCAGGACAGAGATTTCTAGGAGTGTTATTCAGAGATCTGCCTTGAGGGGGAAGAATCACGCGTGTCATGGAATGTTGGAGAAATTGGGCTGGTATTTAGAGAAATTCTCTGCTCCAGAGTTTTGGGAGTTCACCCCTGAACAACTACAGGACTCTGCTAAAGTGACAGTACTTGCAGGAAGAATGCTGGTGGTGACTCCAGACTGGAGCAACTCAAGCAAAGGCAAACCCCTCCAAGGAATTCTTTTTGCTCAAGGACTTGGGTCCACTTGGTGGGTAGGGCAGAGAGACAGGGAAACACAATGTGTACCACAAGGAGATTTGATTTTTGGATGAGAACAATCTGTGCTGTTGATCTGTACATATAATATTGGCTGCTGGCACTGTCCCTGTGTGCCATGGCTGCCACGGCCAGCGAGGATGGGCTGCTCCACTCACACCAACCTGAGCTCTGGGGCAGCAGGCAGCCAGCAGCACAGCACAGCAGCCCTCCTGTCCTGGGAGACATCCAGGGTGGGTAGAACCCACAGCCATGGATTGAATGAGCTCCACAGACACCATGGAGGGAGGGCCATGGACTATGGAAATGATACCTGTGGTTGTGTATTTATATATCTATGTAGTGGAAGGTGGAGGATCCAGGTGGGACATAAGTGGTTAGAATAAGGGGTTATAGAAAATTAAGGCTGTTGTGGTTTATGAATGGCTTCCCCAATTCAGTACCCTCCACCAAGACTCTCTCAAATCACACCTTGCTCTCTCTCACTCCTCCTTCCCTTCCCCCTTCTCACTGGGGTGGAATGGAGTTCAGAATTAGCGGCATAAAAGGTGAAGATGATGGGTATAGATAAGAAAAATTTACTGGAGTCATGAGATAAGAAAATGAACAGTAACAGCAACAACATTATTAACAAAAGATATAGGAGAATGAATTATTTACACATTCCTGATAATGGATGGTACTGATGGCTCCCTCCTCCACATTTTCTTGGCCATAAGGAACTCCTCCTCCATGGAAGAGTCCCTTCCCCTGCCTCCTGCAGTGGTGTGAGTGCTGTAGAATTTTTATATATATATATATAAGAGATTATAATATATATAATATAATATTACAATATATAATATATATATATTACATATTATAAATTATATGTAAATTATAATATATATATTATAATTCCCATGTCCCAGCCATGCTCTCTCCTGGCTACTGCAAAAATTAACCCTGTGCTGGACAGAGCCAGGACAGCCAAACAAACCCAGCATTTGTTTCAGGGCTAAGGGCTGATGATAACCATTATCATCACGTAAGGAAGCTTAAGAAAAGGCAACCAAAGGGAGAAAAAGATTGATGCCAGATATCTATGGAACACTCTCTACGATGGATCTGATTGCTGGCAGGATCAGAATTATCTGCAAAATTTGTTTTATTGCTGAGGAGAAGCCTTCCTCCTAAGGGTGCCTCCAAAGAGCTAGTGCAAAAATGAGCTTATTAATGCCTTGGTGAGAAGGTGATTTATGTTGCAAGACAGTAGTTTTCATAACTACCAGAGCAGGCTCTATTGATCCTGCTTGTGCCTGGGAATTGTATATGAGGTGCCTGAGAAGCATATTGCTGTTTTTATCGCACAGTATCATGTGTATAATTTATGTAGTCATATGGCTATAATTATATATATAATAATATATGTATAATTATATATATATGTAATTTTATATGTATATTATATATAAAATTATATATAATTATATATAATTTAAATATATAATATATATTACATATATGTGTATAAATATATAATATATATTATAAACTATAGATATATATTAAAAATATATAAATATAAAATTTATAGCAAAGCTGCTGGCATGGCTTTGCCAGGGCACAGGGGTTTCAGGCACATCTGCTGGTGCCACCATGTAGAGCCTTCCCAGCCCTGGCCAGGGCAACTTGAACAGCTGTGTAGATGATATTATCTCTGTGGGAGAAACAGGTTTTAAAGAGGATGAAAGGCAATGGAGGAAATGAAAATGCACAAGTGGGGAGCTCATAGAATATATGAGCCTTTCCACAGAATGTGGGTGGACTGTTCTATGTGGTGGATATCTGAGAAGTGCAATTCACTGGGCTTTTTGCATTATGTCCTCATGGGATGGGATTGGTTTTTAGTGCTGCAGAACCTGAATTACATTGTGTAGCTGGTAATCTGCCTGCACCAGATGAACGCTCTTCAAGCTACCAAGTCCTGGTGCTGAGCTGAAGCTTTGGATGTCGTTAGCCAAATGTTTTTATTGATAACATAAAGGTAGTGTCTGCTTGGGAAAGGAAAAACTGGAAAGATTTTGACCACTGACATCACACTGTTAGGGACAAATCCATGCTCTTGGTAGCCCAGACTTAATGCTGAAGCAGGAATAACCCAAGTTTTTTCATATTTGTTACAATAATTATGGCTTTAATAAGTGTTTGCCTACAATGAAGTTTTTCTATAAAAAAAAATACATCAGCAAAATTTCTGCCCTTGGTAAGTTTACTTCTTTGTTTGATCATAATAATTCATTCTCAGATGTTTTGTGGACCTGGAAGTCATCTATGTTCATATTCGTATGTTATTACATGGTAATATGCTTTCATGTGGCCAGAAATTAAGACACATAAAATAGTTGTGTTTCCTCTTCAGGCTATGTTTAAACGCAAATCTGTCCAAAAGACAATTGAGCAGTGTGACTCTGATGCAACAAACACATTTGAAGATGCACCTAAAAAGAAAAAAAGGCTGAAGAAGAGAGCCACTTCTTTCTGGATGGTGTCTCATTAGCTAGGCAATATGGTGTGGTGAAACTCTGTAATCTCATTTACTCTGGGTTGAGCTTTTCACTGCAGAGGCTTAAGTGTTGAAGTGTATTTTTATGCCTCACCTTCTAATTTCTCACTGATGAATGCTGACAGAAAGTGTGCAAAATGGCTTTCAGGATGTTCCATTTCCAGTTACAGTATTACTTATTACTTATGGTTTCATTATTCTCATAAGTGAAAAGGTTAATAAATGTGTATACTGCTGCAAGAAAGACAGGGTGATCTGATTATCTCTGCTAATATTTTCAGTTAATATTTGATCATGAGACACTAAGCAGGAAACAGTGCTTGCTGATTACATTCTGCTCTTTGAACACATGAGCATGGAAATGTGACTTGCCTTGCCAGACTTTAAGGACTCTCTGAGGCCTCTATTTATGGGTGGCATGTGAGTGCATGTGGCATACGGATGCCATGTGAGCAAGTGATGATGTCCTTGCCCTGCAAAATTCACCGTATTGCAATTTAACTGAAAATTAAAGCACAGTCTGGCAAATCAGTAATTTAATTAGATAATAACTGCTGCCATGATAAAGTTCTTTTCAGTGTAAAGAAATTTTTGTCTGTGAGGAGGTAGAGCTGTGTCACAACATGTGATTGTTGTCAGGGGAAGTGCAAATGTCAGCACTAGAGGCCCCTTGATTCCCTTGCTCCTCTCCCTTGGTGGCCATGACATTATTAAAGTAGCGGATCCTGTGAAGTAGGAACATTGCACAGCCACAGATGCAGCAAATGTTTCATCCTGAGCTAAAGAGAACAAACCCAATCTTCAGCATTTTCTGCACTGTCTGAAGTGTCTGGGGTGCTTCAGGGCCCAGGTGTGCAGGGGCACTGGGTATCTGCAGCTTCCCCTGGGAAGGACCTTTAGGTCCTGCCTCCCCCAGTCCTGCTGTGGCTCAGGAGCCCTAAAGAGGCTGCCCCTGTCCTGCTGTGGTTCAGGAGCCCTAAAGAGGCTGCCCCTGTCCTGCTGTGGTTCAGGAGCCCTAAAGAGGCTGTCCCTGTCCTGCTGTGGTTCAGGAGCCCCAGAGAAGCTGCAGTGCCCTCCTGCCAGTCCTGCCCAGGGCGTCTCTGCCTGCCTGGGCTGATTCTGCCTGGTGCCACAGTTACCCCACTGTTGAGATACAGAGCTAGGGGGCTTCATGGAACCCAGTGTGAACTTACATCTGGCACCAGGTACTTGTCTTTTCAGTGTTTGATTTCACAGTCTTACTTGGTTAAAAAAAAAAAAAAAGAGTTTTGCTGTGTTTTATTTTGTCTTTTGGAAAAGTGTGTCATCGGCTTGAGCAATGGATATTATTGCACTATATTATTGCACTGCTTTTTTCAGCAGGCTCACCCCACTTAAAGGGTTTAAGCAGCTTATATTTGGTGATTACAAAAGAGAAAGCAGTATTATCATTGTAATATTCCAAACACACAGAGACATAGGAGGAGTTCTATTTTGTTCACCTTCAGTTATTTTCCTCACAAGTAGAGTAAGCTGGTAATTTTTTTGTGTATCCACTGAAGAAATGACTTGTGAAAGAGGTTGTACAGATTGAAGTGAATGTTTGTAATCTGTATTACCAGTTTTCTCTTCTTTTGCAAAGGGTGTTATTCAAGATGTGAAAATCATCTTTATCCCTAATGGATATATAACACAGTGTCCTAATCTGAATCGCAGTAAGTAGCAATCTTTTTATTGTCTCTAGTTTAGAGTTTTCATACAGATTGTTTCTCTGCTTTAAAAATAATACTTTCAGGCTTGTTATTTTCGCATGTGCTGACTTCCAGAAGGCAAGAATTCTGTATAAACAGATTGCATTTTATGTTCAGATAAATCTAGTGTGATAGATTGTTGTTTATTTATGGGTTATTGTGTCTTTCCTTCTTTTCTGTTTCTTTTTAATCTTTCTCTATTGAGCATGCCCAACCTGCAGTGATTTCTTAAGTCTGGTGCAAGGAATCATGGATTTGCAAGAACTCCTGGCAAAAATGACTGCAAAAGTAGGTACCTAAGCTTTTTTTAAGTTGCCCCTTTCCTTCCTTAAGACAAAGATGAAAGTATTTATTCTAGATGCCATTTCTTATACCATGAAAATGAATCTAAATTTTCATAGTGGAGCCAATTTTTTTCTTGCTGTCTGCAGTAGTCTTGTGGACATAGCTCTGTGGTTGTTTTTTAAGCTCAATGATGAATGAAATGAAAATGCCTGTGAACCTGCTGACTGTGCTGCCCTTGACAGCCCCTTTGATCAATGGCTTTTATCAGTGTTTGTATCAGTTTTCATCAGCTCCAGGTGATGTGGTGTGTGCTTGGGTTTGTGGTTTTTTCTTTCTTCTTTCCCCCTCAGCTTTGGATCATGACTAGGGTGTATGGAAATCTATAATGTTGGGTATTTTTTTTTTTGGTTTGTTTGAAATGTTGGAAGTTTTCTTTAGGTTCTGCTCCTACAATACACAGACAACCTCAGTGTTAAACCAAGGCCATTCAGCAAGGCTGTGCTGAAGTTTTGGGGTAGGAAACTGTGTTTTAGAGGTGACCAAACCCCTGATCTGTGTTAGAAGGAGAATGAACCATCTGGTTTGTGGTAGAGGGATGTTGTCTTTCTTGAAACAGCATTTACATGTTGCCTTGCTTAGATTTAAGTGCAGATGCAACCAACCTGTAGATGCCCTTACTCCCAATGTAGTCACTGTAGGAATTTCCAAACCAGGATTTGCATAGCAGTGCTGCTTGTGTAAAAAAATGATTCTTTTTAACGCTTCATGGTACTTCAAATGCTCTTTCCCTTCCCCACAGGAAAGGGGAAACTGGTTTTTTTGGAGAGTGAGTGCATTATGCTGGCAGTCCTCTTACTCAGCTGACATGCTTTGGACAGGCTGGATCCAAATGAAAAATGTGAAGCTTTTAGTTCAGTTTTCTGCTTGTACTATGAAAGAGAGGCAATTATTTTGAGCCCTGCTGGTGGTATGAGCAAGTTCCAATTATGCAGTGTACTGAGTAACTTGCTTTCTCTGATGTTAATTATATTTTTGCTTGCTAGTACTTTATGAGTGGAAGCAAATAACACAGTATTTGTACTGCAAAGACTCTGCACTTTCATAAAGTGGTGCTGGCATAATCCTTCATTGCAAATTCCTTTTCTGTAACAGCAGTCCCCTGATTGTTTTGTTGCAGTCATTTCCTGTTGTCCAGGCAAAATGCAGGCTACAGGAAAGGAAATTAACTTGGTAGAAAAATGCAAATTAAAAATAGGGGGTCTGGAGGTTTGTATCTGCCTTTGAAGTCCTAACCACAACAGGCAGGAGTGACTAATGTAGACACAGGTATATTTTGTGGGGATGCTGCATGTCAGGGCTTTGAAGGGCTGCCTGCAGAGATGCTGTGTGGCCTGGCAGGTGCTCAGAGAATGCCAAATAAAGAAAGCACACTGCAACAGGCTTGCTCATGGACAGCATCCCTAGCCTCTGATCCTGCTCCAGGAGATGCACAGCATGGACACCATGGTTTGGAAAAGTGTCTTGGTGTCTCATTGCTGCCTTTAGGCTCCACTGTACCCAGATTTCAGCTTCTCTCACAGTCTGTGTTTGGTTCCAGCTGTATCACAGCATTGAACAGGGGAGCAAGTGTTGTTTGCCATCGATGTGTATGTGCAGTTTATAGAAATTAAAATTATAGAGACTCAGAGCTGGGAAGGAAACATCCAACTACTGGTTTCAGGCTCCAGTAATTCTAGTAGCTGTGCAAGTTGTGCAGAATGAGAGCAAGAAAGGGAGGCTCCCTGCTGTCACAGTGATATTTTCTGAAAAATCCTCTTTGCCCAGGATTTTCTCCTGGGAAGCTGAGAGACCTCAGAGAGGAATGAAAACAATAATTATCTGATTGGTGTTCCTGTGTTTGCTGCTTTGGAATGTGGCTTGGGCATTGTTTACCAACAGGTGAATGTTTGATGGGTTCCATGTGAATTGCTTTTAATTAATGACCAATCATGGTCCATCTGTGGTGAGGCTCTGAGGAGTCACGAATTTTTATTATTCATTCTTGCTAAGCTTTCTGATATAGCCTTTCTCTTCCTTTAGAATAGTTTTAGTATAGCATAACAAATATAATATAATATAATATAATATAATATAATATAATATAATATAATATAATATAATATAATATATAATACACAATATACAATATAACATATAATATAATAATACATAATATAAAATATATAATATAATGTAATCTAATCTAATAATATAATATATCAGCCTTCTGAGAACTTGGAGTCAGATTCTCATCTCTCACCCCATCCTGGGGACCCTCACAAGCACCGCACCCTCCTGTTTGGGCTGATCCTCTCCTGAGTTTGGTGGGCTCAGGGTGGGACGCAGGGCCCCTGTGAATGGTCCAGCAGATTGTCACAGAGGGCTATGAAAGGAGCATTTGTGACTTGTAGCAAGTTAACCACCCTTACCTCCTCTTCCTATCTGTGCTTTGTGAAGACATTGCTTTTGAAGACTAATAAATCCTAGCTTTTAAAGCTTATTTTATTTTTGTCATAATTTGAATGAATTCGGAATGTCTCCAGTAGATATGTTGAGTTGATTTAATTTCGTGTCCTTAAATAGAGGCACACTGTATGTCAGGGTGTTACAGTCTGGCTAAAATGTTAATTTGCTGCAGGAGAAAAGGGTTGTGTTACATTGCGGCATTCCCCACTGGGCTAGAGTACTGTTAGTTCCTCTAAATATAATGGCTAAAATAATTCACGTGGCTTTAACAATCTGCTGAAATCAGTCTGGGCATCTCCTGCATTTCTTTGAGTGGAATATAACTTCTTTTGGTAAATTATGAGCCTCCACTAGGGTGTGCTTTGTATTCAGATGTGTTTGTTACATGGAGACTTCCAGCACAGAAATTTCTACTGTCTTTCCTTGCTGAAAGTCAAAAGGGTTCAAACTTGGCTTTAATTAAAATCAAGAAAAATCAAGCACTTGATTTCATTTATGGACTGGGCAATCTGGTTTATCATGGGTTTATACAGCCAGGAATACTTTAATGAATCACAAAATTTTCCCTGTAGGTTTTGATTTTTTAAAAAATTTCTTGTATTTATTTTGCTGGAAAAAAATTTTTTGAGCAGAGGCCTGTCATCTTTCAGTTATTTGTACAGGCAGGGAAGGAATGCACATATTTACTGCTCAATGTTAAGCTTGTATTTCTATTGTAACAAGGAGTGTTCAGAGCTAGCCACAAGCTCAGGGTTTGCTCCAGGAGCATGGTTTCTCCATTGATCATAGTGTGGGATGACCATGTACTAACTCCATCAAAATCAGGGCAGTAGGATTAGCTTTTACCTGCTGATTTCCTGGTTCACTGTTTCAAAGGTTGTGGTCAAAGTTGGTTTTGCTAAAAATAAATGTACTGGTTTTTGCTTTTTGAAATCATGTGTTTGAATTGCAGAAATCTCATCAAGTTACTTTCATTTATAGTTAAATTATGCAGAAACAAGGCTGAGTCAATTGGAAGACTGTCATTGTGAGAAGACTTGTCAAGTAAATGGATTGATCTACAGAGACAAAGACTCATGGGTTGAAGATGATCACTGCAGGAATTGCACATGCAAAGTAAGAATTTCTGGAGAGTTTGAAGGATAGGATCTAATGAAAATGTGAAAATGGCCTTTGAATACATAATGTTCACTCTGAGAGTTCCTGTGTTTTTAGTATGCGTCTAGTGGCAGCATGGACAATAGAGAGGGAAGTGGTAAAATAAATAAAATTTTGACATTACTTATTTGTAAGCTTCATACATAAAATCTGCCTTCCCTTGACAATGCTTTCTTCCTTGTTTTAATTATAGCTGTGAGGACTTTGTGGTTTTGGGGTGAAGGAGTGGCATTGTCTGTGTTTCTTTGGAATTGTTTTCACTGCAGTAGCTTTTTCAAAAAGGAGGCATTATCTTAATAGTATTCATAGATGCTTAGTTGCATCTTGCATGGTAACAACTTGCAGATTCGTCTTCAGCGTTTATCAGACTGAAAAATACAAGGGACGGAAGGAGGATTAGTATGCAAAACTGGTATCTTTGAAATTATTTGATAAATATCTGAAGAGAGCCTTTGTTTGCTCAGGAAAATAGAAGCCTGGTTGTTAAAAAACCCAAAGATGATTGGAACAGCATACAGAAAGTAGGGCTTATGTTCTTGACTTATGTTTTCCAATTGATGTGTTTTGCTCTGGTTTTGGGGGCAAAATCAGTAATACGTATCAAAATACTGAAGGCAGTTCACCTTCAGCTGCACTTTGATTCATTTTGCAGTTGGGTGGGATTAAATCTGCTGCTGAAGGATAGGTTTGTGATCCAGAATGGTGTTTTCATTTACTGGAATAGTTCTCAGCGGTGTGTATAAAATGCAGCTGATTTCTGTCCTGCCCCCTTGCTCAGGGAGGAGCTGTGGAGTGCAGGAGGATGTCCTGTCCCCCTCTGGAGTGTCCCCCCGATGCTCTGCCCGTGCACGTGGACTCTCAGTGCTGCAAGGTGTGCAAGGGTGAGTACAGCACACACACCTGGCTGCTTTGACTTCTTGTCCTGCCCCCAGGCACCTTTTGGGATGGTTTTCAGAGCTCCTGGTAGTTCAGGTAACACAAGCCATAGTGGCAAACGTGATTTAGGAAGAAAATGAATAATTGCTGAGAAATGAACAAGCATTGCCAATTTCTAAGGTACTTTTTTTACCTATTGTTATATTCATCCTGTTGGGGGCTGGGAAGGCTGGCTTGGCTCCAGTTGGTATCTCCTCTTGATGTATTGAGGAGCATCAAGCCTGTGGTCTGAACTTTCTTTTGTGATGAGTAACTAACCAAGCTGTTATCTTTTTGCCTGTCTTTTATTTCAAGTTAAAAGGCCGTTCTTCAAAATAAACATGACAGTATATCAGACCCTGGTTTAATATCCCTGTGTGGAGCCGTAGTTTGCTGTAATTAATTTCCAAATAAATTAATGAGAAGAAAGAAAAGCTAAGTACATTTTGTGATTGGTGTTATTATCAGCTTTCAGTTCCTTTTAGTGGGAATGAAAGCTGTTAAGTAACATTCATGGAAGGAATATTCAATATTTGTTACTTTAATAGTAGTACAAGGAACAAAGGCAATTTATGTATGAAAATTTTAGCTGTATACTAATGCCAGCCATACCTTAAGAAGCACAAATTCTCTTTCCCCTGATCTGTTCTGGAAGATGAATAAACTTCATGCATGAACTTTTCAATAATTTATTAGGACAAGGATGTTGAATTATTTTAGGATTTATTAGGAAAATAATAACACTTTTTTAGCATTCTGTCACCCTTCTTCAGTCATTGCGTTCGTTAGTTCCATGTACAAATATCCTTTAGCTGTGATCTTGCACTTGCTCTTGTTTCTCATGTAATCTCATTTCTCTGGGCTGTATGTCAGCATGAATATTTTGCATCCTAAAAGATGTTCATGAACAGAGTACTTGGGTGGCAAAGTGGTCATGCTGGCCTGTATTATTTGTCTCAAAATATTTTTATTTGTAACACTGAAAGTCTAGGGGTTTTTTTCATGAAACTGGATGTATGCACAAGAGTCAAAATCTGACACAAAGAAATTGTAAGGCATAAAATTGTAGATTCAGTGTATACCCTCATGAGTGAACTGTTCCTGTTATTTGTAATGGGAAGATGAACAATCAAACTTGCCTTTTGTCAGTGATTGGCACAAACTTGACTCGTTATTCTGACAAGAACTCAGCGTGTCAGTCAATGGGAAGGGACGTGTGGAAGTTGATTGAAATTGATTGTAAATGCCAGCTCCTTGACAAAATGATGTGCTAGGACCACAGTTGGTCACCTCGAGGTAGATAGTAGTAATTGCAGAGGTTTTCCAAAGAGCTGCACTGCAGGTGTTATTTTCTCTGTGCTTTTTCTATTTAGCTCTGATAGAACCATCAGTTGTAATTTGCTGTCTCTAGGGATTATTGAGTGGCTGGGTTATTGAACACTTTCCCATCTTAGCTAAGGGTTAATGAGCAAAGCTCTAATGTCTGATATGTTAAGGGGTTTAGGCAGTTCAGTTTTGATCCCTGCCACCTTGTGTTAGCATTTCAAATAATATTTGGCAAAAGACTATAATTTTAGATATAATTTTTCTGAATTGTACATTAACTTGCTTTTCAGTGTGTCCCTTCCTGTGTAAAAAGCAGTCATGTCAGGAAAACAGACAGAAAGAAGGAAATGTCTCTATTTCAGATTCTCCTAAAAATAGTTACTGGGATTCCTAATTTAAACAAAGCTTCCTCATCTGAAGTTTTCTTTAGAAGTGAGATCACAACAAGTAAGGCATAAAAATTAGGGCAGCTTTTGAAAAACAGAAAACTAGGATGCCAAAAGGAAGACACCTCTTTTTAAATGCTTTAGTGATGATGAAAACTGAGTTAGCATGAAAATTGTAAATCGTTCTCTTTTTTTTAAGCAATGAGCATTTTCACAAAGAGTCATTAGAAGCAAATTTATGTCTGAAGGTTCTTGAAGATTGATCTGTCAGTCTCTTCTGCTTAAAATTTGGGAATCAACCTGGCTGTGACAGTTGCTGCTGTGGAACTGTTGGCATCACCTCTAAGGGGGACACACTTGCACCTGTGAGTGCTTCCCCTGCCTGGGCAGGAGGGAAATTCAGGTAAAACAGGAGGGAAATTCAGGTAGAACAGTCTTAGATAGAGTGTCTATTGAGAACAGACTGCTCTGAACACTTGCACTGTGCAAGTGCCTTGACTCTCAAAACCTTAAAGCACTGTTCAGTTGCAGCATAGGATTCACACCTTTTAGCTTTCCTTTCAGGGTCACAGGTCAGACTTCTAGTGGCCAAGTACAAAAAGAGCTGAAATAGCACAGCAGAAAGTTATTTTATCAGCGTTTACCATCGATCTGCTTTGTAATGCAGGGCGCTTTTATGGCGGATCCTTGATTTGTGTGAGATCGTAACAGTCCAGCTGCTCTCTTTAATTGATGGATTTACTGTCCTTCTCTGCAATTGGAATTTAGACCTGTAGTTGCATGGGGACTGTGATAATTCTGGTCATAATTGACCAAGCTGTTTGCTGCTGTGGCCCTGATGCCCGTTGCCTTCTTCATGGTGGCAGGAGTCCCAAGCCAGGTGACTTTGCCATGAAGCGAGCGAGGAATGTTCCAGTCTGTCGGATCATTTGTGGAGCCACTTACCTTTGGCAGAAGGGTCAAAGCTTCAGGCAAGAGTTTTGCAGTAGGAGTTCTCAGTTTTCTGGGAAAGTCCTACACATTTCGCGTGTGCCTGAAGAATATTTTGCTGAAATAGATTTTTGCCGTTTGTTGATTCAGTAGTCATTCACTGAATCCAGTCTGTTCGTGCAGTCCTCCAGTGAGATGAAGGGTTCACCTTTGGGCCCACAAAAAATGTGAAGGCTTAATTGAAATCTGTGCTTACATTATTCTTGTGATGAACTGGATGCTAATAAATGTCTCCAGTTCTTGAAGTGAGTCATGAGGACCTCTAGTAACACAAATACTGTAACTACTCTACATGATGTTGGTAGTGAAAACATTTTCTATTGAATGATAGGTTATTTAGTCCAGGACATATTGTTTATGCTCCTATTCCCTCTCTCTAGTTTGGGCAAAGAGGCTACTTTCTCTTAAAATGAATTTATTGTTTGTTACTTTGTTTGTAATTATATGTGATACTGACTTCTGATGAAAGCAAAATGAATCGTATTTTTAATGTATTGATTTTTTTTTCAGTGTGTGTGTATACTGGTTTTACTTCTTCGTTATACCTTGCATTTATTTGCTGCTTAAACACTGATTTAATGAATTTTTAATCTCCCTCCTCCTCTTGAATTACAGCAAAGTGTATCTATGGAGGCAAGGTGCTAGCAGAAGGTCAGCGAGTGTTAACCAAGAGCTGCAGGGAATGTCGAGTAAGTTTCAGCTGTATAAACCTTTCCTGTTTTTAAATGTATCTGTGGTGTTCAGAAGTGACAGTGAAAAGTTAGAGCATTTCTTTAGGCTTCCTTCATGCAAATGTGACATCTGTTGTCTCAAAAAAGGTGACCTTGAAGTCACTGAAAGCCAGAAATATGAAAACAAGGCAAGAATATGACCCTTGCAGGATAAGAGAAATATGGGCAAAATTATTTGGGAGAATGTTTTCTCTTATCTCTGCTTTCATGAGCTATAGAAAAAAGTAACAGCCTCTTGGGCAAATTACTTATTTCAGCCAAATTGCTAAAATCTGAAGCAACCTTCTTGTTACATTGTGTGAGATACTCTGTATTTTCCCTACTGTTGTTCAAACTATATATAGCTCTTCTAGTAATTGAGGTAAATTACAGAATATTGGAGTGGACTGAATTCTTTTTGGCAAATTCATGACATTTGGGCTGTGACAGTCAGTATTTAAGAGCACAGGTGAATGGAGATCACGTTAGATCTGTTCAGGGGGGTGTTGGTGAGTGTGCATTGGAAAAGATTACAGTGATCTGGTTATTGTTGTGCTTGGAGCTCAGTGTACAGAGTAGCAATTTTCTGTTCACTAATGGAAATGGACAATAGTTGGTTGCAGATGTTGTGAAAACAGCTTGTTATGCAGAATTACTTTGCTATTGTTCCTGTGGAGCTGTATGGGGTGCTCAGCACTGCCTGTACAAATAGGTGGGCAAGGTTGTTGCCTTGAAAGGCAGACTAAGATGCCTGTCATTTATAAAATGACATAGAATGATTATTTGAGAGTGGAAGTACATGTATAAAATGAGAACAGGAGTATTTTCAAGTTAAAGTGAAACCAGAGAGGGTGAATCTGAATTGTGTCTGTGGAACATCTCTGTGCTATAAATAAGAGTGTTATATTCATCATTAGGAGTATGATAATACGTTCAGGAAGATTAAAAGCAAATACCAACCATCAAATGAGTAAAATAATGAAAACAGCTTTTGTATTTTGCTTATTGTTAAAAGGAAAATGATATGGCAATTTTAATTACAATAACATTGCAGTTGGTATTTGCGTCTCAATTGACAGTATTGATAAATATTCAAAATGGCATCTGTGAATGTTACACCATAAAAAAATAATTTGATGCATGCCTTCAGAAAAACCCCCACAATCTGAAGTTGTGTTCACAAGTGTACTTCAACAAAATACTAAACCTCACTGGCCTGGGGAGAGTTTTTAAGAGGATGCTTGCATGTGTTTCTGTGGGCTGGTGTGTCTCTGTGCAGGAGGTTCATTCAGTATGTCTTCAGCATGACCTCCTAAACCTGACCTACTTGTCTGCTGCCTCAGGTGGGAACGTTCCCTGGATGAAGGATGAATGGGGATGAGTCAAACTGTGGCTGTGTCATTGTTTTCTCTCCTCTGTGGACGAGGTGTTGTATGAGAAAAGGAGGGAATTTTCTCATACAAAATTTAATATGGTTTAATTTTCCACACTTGAAACACTGACATCAAATTTCAAAAGCTGCTGATCCATGAAGGAATACAGTGGAGGGTACACATCTACTGTCAATGTAATAGTGTTGATAAAGATAACTTAAAAATCTTTGTGCCTGTAAAGGAGGATATATTTGTAAGTGGAGTAATGTCAACAAGATTAAATTGAAATTTCACATTTCAATTTTTATTTGATGATGGATTCCTTATTCTTTGCATAGGTACTGATCCAAACTTGAGGCTTTTAACTTGTATTGATTTTTCCATCTAAAAAAAAATAATACTGCTGATGGATCCAGCTAGATCAAAGATTTTCTTTATCAGGCAGAGAGACCTTTTTTTAATTTTTTCAAAACTAATCCAGACTAAAAATATTTATGATGCACATCCTCTTAACCATAAGCACAGATGTTATTAATGAACAACCATTCCCAGCTGGAATCCTGCCCACAAGCACTCTTTAGATGAGCCTACAATGACAAAAAGAGCACACAGGTATTTCTAACAACCATGGAACAGTTCAGGCTGGAAGGGACCTCTGGAGGTCACCTTGTTCAGCTCACTTGCTTGAGCAAGGTTACCTGGAGCCAGCTGCCCAGGACCACGTCCAGATGTTGAGTGTCCCCAAGGATGGAGACTGCGCAGCAGCCCCACGCTGCAGGAGTGTTTCCTGATGCCACATGGGCCCTGCTGTGTTTCACTTTGTGCCCTGGGCCTGCTCCTGTCACTGGGCCCTGCTCAGAGGAGCCTGGCTCCCTCCTCTTGGCACCCTTGGGTACTCACATGTGTCTGCAGGATCCCTCTGAGCTTCTCCTCTCCAGCCTTTCCTCCTGTGAGAAGCTCCAGTCTATTATTTATCCTCATGGTCCATGGCTGATCTCTCCCAGCTTTTCCATCCCTCTCTTGTGGTGAGAAGGCCAGAAAATGCAAGTGTGTATGAGCTTTTGATAACTGCACCTTTCTGCATTCAATAAGTGTTTGATTTTTTGTTTGTTGGTTTGTTTAGGGCTTTTTATTTGGGTTTCACCCCTATGGTGATGTGGGCGATTGAATGTCAATGGGAAGATTTTTATAACTTTTTTTGGAGTGAGAATTTGCAGTTGATCAGCTGCCTGTGAATGACATGATGGTTGTTCATAAACAAGATGACATGCTTGACAGCAAAGGGTACAAAAATAAATGCCTCTTCATTAATGCTGGGAGCAGGCAGTCACAGAGTGCCATACAAGATGGACAGGGCCCACAGCTTTCAGGAAGATCGACTAAAAAGATTTTTGTAAAGATAAGGAACGATGTGTGACAGTGTTTACAGGGGTTCTTGGATGAGGGAAGAGACGAAGACCTGACTCCATGTTTCAGAAGGCTGATTTATTATTTTATGATATATATTACATTAAAACTAATCTAAAAGAATAGAATAAAGGATTTCATCAGAAGGCTGGCTAAGAATAGAAAAAGAAAGAATGATACCAAAGGTTTGTGGCTCAGCTCTCTGTCCGTGCCAGCTGACTGTGACTGGCCATTAATTAGCAACAGCCACATGAGACCAATCCCAGATGCACCTGTTGCATTCCACAGCAGCTGATAATCAATGTTTGCATTTTGTTCCTGAGGCCTCTCAGCTTCTCAGGAGGAAAAATCCTAAGGAAAGGTTTTTCCATAAAAGATGTCTGCAACACTGATGTACTTCTTCAGGGTGACAGCTGAGGCTGCTGTTTGAAGCTGTGCCCTAAGAGAGTGATCAATACCCGCTCGTTGGGCTTAGGAGTGATACTGCTGCATGTGGTGCTCTCCCTGAAACCACATCTCTCACTTCCCTGGGTGGGATGGAGAGAACTGGAGGTACAAAAGGTAAAGATCATGGGTTGAGGTAAGAACAGTTTATTGGAATCAGCAAGGACATAAGAAAATAAACAGTAACAGCAATAATAGTAATGACAAGGGGTACGGGGAAGAGGTGATCATTTCACAGGGAACAACAAGACCCAGGTGCTCCCTCTGGGCCCCAGCAGCCTCACCGCAGAGTGAGGTGCTGTAGGACAGCCTCCTGTCCTGGCCATGCCCCTCCTGGCTGCTGCAGAGATCAACCCTGTCTTGTCTGGAACCAGGGCAGAGATAAATTCAGACAGGAAAAAAACCCCACCAAAATAGCCTTATCTGAAATCTTGCAAATAATTTTCGAAATCGATCATGTGAGATGTGCTGTTTATTGTTCAGATTTTCACTGCATGTCACTGATTAGGCTTACATCCAATCCTTTTTTGTATGTACTTACCTTGGTAATTACAAGAAATTTAATTATCTTGTTGTAAATTTTTGACTCCAGATCTCATTCTTTGTGGATTGTATGTTACAACTGAGGCTTGATAAATATATTCCAGAAAAAAAAGTCTTTTTGGCATCTATTTCTATTCACATTCTATGACTACTACATATGTGAATTGAATATAAAAAGGAATAATTTTTCTAAGGCTGCCCGAAGCAGTAATTCTAAAGTGTGAACTCTTCTTACTTATCTCAGTGGATAAAATCTGAAATCTGATGATGATAATTCTTATAATTGGATCTGTACTAGTTTATAACAAATTAATTTTAACCCAAGGAATACTCAACATGGAAATGTTTTAATTGTTTTAAAACTTAATTACAAATAAGTTTCATTTGTTTTCCCAAGATGCAAATTCTGCAGAAAATAGAAGACTTAAGGAAATAAAATCTTACTGTCGTTAAATTAATGGAATTCTCAATTTGTGTTTTTTAATCTCCTTGTGAGTCACTGAAGAAGCAGTGAACTTGGAATAAATTTGTCTTTAGCTTTTTGACTCATCCTGACACTCATTTGACTTTCATACCGTTTCTTGCCATATTTCTCTGGCCAGATTTATTGTCAGTCAACACTTTTTGTGGTGCGCTGACATACTTTACTCTTTCTGCCGTAATTGTCCTGTCTGAGCTTAAATAGGCAATGAGTTACAGGCAGAGCTGTTCTAGCTGCTTGTTTGATAACGGGATGGTAAGTGATGGCTCCTTGTCTGGTTCTTTTATCACCTTTGATCCTGCAGTTGCACAGACAGCCGTGGGGGATTCCTGCCTCTCCCCTGTGGAACTGAGATCAGGAGGAGACCGAATGCCTCCATTAACTCCACTGCTCTTGCTCTGATGATGTGTGCCCTCTGTAGCTGCTTTCTCTCACAAAAATAAGAAAAGCAGATGCCTGTGGGGTTTTTTTTAGCATTATTCATGACAGCAACTGGTGCAGCTTGCCAGTGAAGGCAATGGCCCTGCTTAGCCTGGAGATTGCAGTGTCAGGGCAGTGACGGGCGGCGGTTCCAGAATTACAGATTTGCATTCCCTGGCTCAGCTGCACTCCCCAGCTGGAGGTTCTGCAAGCTGCTGGGCACCTCGGGCACATCATCTGTGCCTTGTGGACTCAGCAGGCACTTCCTGAGTGTGTAGGTGAGATCTCCTTCTGGAGCCTACAGGGGCAGAGCTGAGTTGGTGAGGTGAGGTGGCAGGGCTGGTGACCAGCAGAGGTTTTTACCTGTGTGAGCCTGTGCTGCAGTGTGCTGTGCACAGTGTTGTGTAGCTGTGAGGGCAAGCTTCTGCACTGGGTGTTTCTTCATGCAGGGTGCACTCAGGTAATTTCAATATCCTTTCTTCAAAGTCATGTATCTGGTTGTCACCGTGATATTTTCTGAAAATTCCCTTCGCCAGGATTTCTTCTCTTGGGAAGCTGAGAAGCCTCAGAAACAGAATGTAAATAATTATCTAATTGCTTTGGAATGTGGTCTGGACATTGCTTACCAACAGGTGAATGTTTGATTGGTTTCATGTGAATTGTTTTAACTCAATGACCAATCCCAGTCCAGCTGTGTCAGACTCTGACTCAGTCATGAGTTTTCATTATCATTCTTGTTAAACTTCTGATGTATCCTTTCTCTTTCTTTAGTATAGTTTTAGTATAGCATTCTTTTAATATAATGTCATATAATAAAATAATAAATCAGCCTTTTGAGAACATGGAGTCAGATTCTCACCTCATCCTGGGGACCCTCACAAACACCACATCTGGTCCTTCAGATTATGAGAATGATCGCTTTAATGAGTTTTAGTCTATTTTTGGTATTGGTTTTTCTCTGCTTTCCCAGCCCTAGATATGTTTGGATTGTATTTGTAAACTTATCTCTGCACTCATGATAGCTGGAAAGTGAAATTTCTTCATTTGAGGAAGGCAGAAATTCTTATTCCACCTTTTTGTTCTGACATCAGATGCCATGAAAAGTGTTCTAGACTGATGTTAAAAGGGGTTTTGACAACATAGCAGGCTGTCTGCTTTCTTAGTGGAGTTTCATAGCTTGGAAAATGAGATTACTCAGGTGTGGACAGTCGTGTGGGGTAGTTACTGTAGTTCCTACTGAGCAGAAATCCCAGTTGTTAATTTTTGCTCCACTTGCTAGTTTTCAGTGCTGGCATAGCTGCAGAAGGGGTGCTGAACAAGTAAATTATGGTATGGAGGAGACTGGAGGGGTGGATAAGGCAAAAGAGGAGGCTATTTTGGGACAAGATGTTAAGAAACAGGGAACTAAGTGCTGTAGAGCTGTTTGGTCTGGAGACAAAGTGAGGCTGATCTGCTGGATGAGAGAACATGGAGTAAAATTTGGTGGAAAAATATCCCCATGAAGGCTCTATGTCTGTGGTTACAGAAAACTTCTACCAGCATCTAGACCTCCTATCATAGTCTTATTCTAAATCTAGAAATCAAAATCATAGCAATGTCTTTAGCTTGATTTTTCCACAGCAGTTTCTGTGGGGCTTGCTCAAGGTGAGCTTTCTTCTCTGAAGGATCTAACTTTGGAAATTAGGTGATCAGTAATTCTAAAGAACAGACTCTTGGACACGACAGAACAACACAACACTTGAAAATACTGGTCTTGCTGTGTAAATTGGAGTTGAATAACTTATCAATGAAGTGTGTGGACTGGGAAATAGCAGGAATAAAGCTCAGATTTGCAGAAAGCAGGAAGACTATATTTAAGCTGGATTGAAATTCCTAAATTCCTTCGAATACTTGAAAAGAAGATAACTACATGTTGGTAAAATGAGACTTGTACCAAATATGAGACTACATATTGAGGCTTTTACCAAATGAGGCTTTTACCAAACGAGGCTTTTACCAAATATGAGACTACATATTTGGTAAAACTAGCATAGAATTTTGAGGTGAAATGCCTTGCCTTTTAATTTTTTTTTTTTTTTTTTAATGCAGATAAATGCACAGTAGATTACTGCAGATTTGATGTTATGGTGGAACAACTGAACTTAACTTGCTTCTTGCTAATTTACCAGTGTTGTTACAGGAGATTACTAGTGCTGTGGATGGAAAAGTATGTGATCCTTGCCACTGCATGTATTTTCACTAATGTAATTTTTAAAAAAAATGTTGTTTATTTTCAGAATGGAGTTTTAGTCAAAGTAACAGAGACTTGTCCACCACTGAACTGCTCAGAAAAGGATCATGTTCTTCCAGAGAACCAGTGCTGCAGTGTTTGTAGAGGTAAGCCAGCCTGGAAGGAATACAAGTTGTTGATTCAACAGGAAATACATTGAAAAAAGCAATTCCTTTTTAGTAAGATATTAAGTACCTCTATAAGCATGATTCTAAAACCACTCTGTGATACTCCTTTGGTTAGAAGACTTAGCAGATACAAAGCTGTAATTGAACTGAGTTTGGCAGGAGGAGGGAGAAAAGGAAGAGGTGGAGGAGAAAGGAACCATTATCTCCTAAAACATCTTATTAAAAGGATGTTGTATTTGAAAAAGAAATATATTTTGTTCCTTATACCTGCAACTGCAGGCGTTTGAAAGTGTTTTTTCAAGGTCTTTATTTTAAAATCTCAAAAATAGCATTAAGATTCTAGTTGGATGGATATAAGGAGGTTGATTTAGATCTGAGCACTCTCAGGACTAATTTATGAATTAAGCTGGACAATGAAATAGTACCAATGCAAAACAAAAATGAAAAAATGAGTGCTAGAGCCCAGAACCTCATTTTTCCTCCTTCCAGAGGATATTGAGACGCAGGTTCCTCTTCCTTTCAGCCACGTGAGTCCTGGTTGTAGGCTGGAGCAGACTGAACAGGCAATAACTAAAACCTTAATTGAGGAAATCCCCTTAAATGAGGAACATGCAGGTATCACAAGGTTAAGGCTTGAGCAAGTTTTTTTTAAAAAAATGTGTTCTAATCAGTGCATTGCTGGGTGAATAATCATTCCCTGGGTATTGTATCTCTGTTCCTCATCTCTCCCTTGGTGCTGAGTCTCAGATGGGCTCAAGGGGAGCCTGGTCTCTCAGGACTCACATTCAGCCTTCAGTGATGCACCTCAGAAATTCAAGCAGGAGGTGCCAAATGAGCATGAGACACGTGCAGGCTTAGATGGTTATTGAGGTCTGCTGCAATATTTGTCTTGCCTGTGGATAAATTCCTGCAGTGCCATTGCAGATGGCGACGAGGGGGCTCTGAACCTCCCCCTCTGCCAATAAATATTAATTAGTAAATATACATGGTTAAATATTTACTGAGGCCTTGAACTTAAAAACACATGCATGCGGTTGCAGGGACCAGCATGCTTGAGACTCTCTCTTGGATCATGGTCTGAGAATATACACATTAATTAGTTTAGCGGTTTCTAGAAACATCTGCAACTATTTAAGCAAACAGTAAATGTTGCTTCTCTGTCCCTCAGAGGACTGGATGTCTTAATGATACTTCTTAACAGATGGCCCAGTTTGATGTAGTGCAGTGCTGAAAAAGAATGTATTCATTACTTAAAAGGATTAGAAATATGAAAGCTTCAAAGTTGATGGAAGATAAAGTTCCATAATTATTCACTTCCATATTATTGTTAGTGATAGGTCCTCTTTTTAGATATTCATTCCCAAACTGGCTTCATTATTTATAATATAAGATGAATATGTATATTTATGTGATGGTCTCTAGAAGCAAGGAAAGAAATTGTATTCTCCCTTCCCAGGAATACTGGTACATGATGCATTCAATTTGACACATTAAACTTTCACTTCAGTTCTGCTTTAGCTAACTGCTAAAACAATACCTCCTCTTTTTGTATTTCATCATGGCTTTTTAAAATTCTTTTGAAAATGATGCTTAAAGATATGATTAATTTTGTCAACTTTACAAAGGCATAAATTCAATTTAGCACTCATAAGTTGCTTTTATATCTTGAAATAGAATATATGCTGCTTGACTTCAATTGCATGCAACCCCAAGTGGTAGTATGTAATTTTATCATGTGCTGTTGTTAAAAATGGATATTTATTACAAATTCCATATTTGATATGGGTTTTATCCAGCAAACAGGTGCTCTCTGTTATAGCAAGCAGGCCACAGTTTGTGATCTTGTTCTGTTCCAATATATCCTTTACTGGGAAAGGATAGATAACTTCTCTTGTTTGCAGAAGTGACTTCTTTCAGAGATTGTGTTCAGCTTCTTTTTGTCTAAGCGAAAGAAGTAAGGAAGACATTGTAATAATTGCTGTCCTGAATAAGCAAAATTATTTGTTGGAAGGCCACACAGACCATTTGCACATCACATGCAAATTCCACATTGTATGAATGATGATGCCGGTAATTTGTCACATTAGTCCTTAGCTAAGCCTTAAGTTATTCAACAGAATATTTAGCAAATGTTTACTAGCAATGTTAAAGAAGAATATTATTTCTGTGTTAATTTTGTCAGTTCATGTTGGTGACTGCTGGGTCCTGGGCTTTGTAGCAATTTGTGAGTTTTTAGTATTTGTAGTTGTGGAAACAGAAGCCTTCTACTGAATTTCATGTTCTGTAGAATTATAGAATATATTTGCTGAATTGGGCAAGGTTGAAAGGGTTCCATCTTGTGCCTTTCTAGCTGCAGCAAAGGAATTTCCATGTTATGAAGGGATAAATATGAGGGGATCAGCAGAAGGAAAGAAAAGCACAGAAATACAGAATCTTCATGATGCTGTGGTATGAGACTGTACCCTCTGAAGTACTTCCCACAATAACAGATGAGTGCCATAGCTTCTGCAGGGTAAAACATAAATCTGAGGTGTTTATGGAGATGGAAATTGTGAGTCAGCAACGAAAAGAGTTGAATACTGTTATGTGCAGAGCTGGTGGCCTTCCTGGATGGTCATTATTGTTTGTAAATGGTAGGGAAAATAAAGCCAGCAAATAATGCCTGCTCCTCTTCAGGCTTGCCCCATGAGTTTATAGTGCAGCAGAAGGTAATAGCACATTGCTAAGAGGCAACTTCCAGATTTCAGGGAAGTGGTTGTGTGAGGTATACAGGTGAGAGCAGTATGGAAGAGTTCTGCTTTAAAATGACAGTTTATTTGTGTGATTTCATGTACTGAATTCATAAATGGACCTCCCCACATCTGTATATGGGATCTATCCTTGGCTGCCATGTAGAGTATATCCAGTTTTTCCTTTCATCTCTGTGCTGTAATATAAATGTCTGCTTTAACTATGTGGCCACTTTATACTTTCCAGCAGGACAATGTGGTGTTATTAAACTGTCTTTTAGGCTTACAGAAAATTTAGTTAATTTTCAAGTTTCACAAAGAATCGTGTCACAAAATACATTTTTTGCTACTTTTGAGAATCACTCATTTTCCTTACAGCATGCCTGCTACATTTTTTATAGCCCAGGGACAGAACTAATATAAAAAATAGTGTAATGAAAGTGTTTTATTGTTCCCTTTAGCTGTTTTTCTCCTTGCCAAAGACAGTGTATAATTTTGAAAGAGTGGATTTTTTTTCTCTTTTGCATGAGTGATTCAAATAAAACTTCATGAGAGAATTTTTATGTTGTTGTGCTCACAATTTTAAATATGTAAAAATAGCCTTAACAACCTTAGCAACTTCAGATGTGCTCTTCTTAAAAGAAAGAGTGTGATGAAATAATGAAGTAGTGACACTAGTTTTGTTTCTAGAGAAAAGAATTATTTGCTGTCCTGCAGTATGGTGGGACTGATGGATTTAGATTGCCTGCTGATACTCGTTAGGAGGAAAGGGAGAATCTTATTGATGAGGTGAAATATACATTTTACAGCAGGGAGCAGCATTTAATTCTAAAACTGGGGCTTCTGCCACCCCTCTTTGTGCTGCTTTGGGAAGGTTGTTAGTTTTTCACTTGGAGGGTGAGAAGGCTCTTCAGTTGTGCATGTTTCTCATCTCTTCCTGCCTGGCTGTGAAACTGAGGTTTGACTCTTCAGAAATTGAATTTTTCCCATTTATTGCTGTGAGGTAGGAGTTATTTCAAGGTTTTAGATTTATTAAGATTTAATGGCAGTTGATAAATATGAATTAGTTTATTTCTAAACATAGTTGTAGCATTACTTAGGATTTAGAATAGCTTTCTGTCTGAAAAAAAAGAAATCTTTTTAAGCTTGTTAGGCTGTGTAGTTACCATTATTCTATTGCACACAGATAAGCACTGTGTAATAAGCTCTGCATTCATAGAGCAGCTTGAAAGAATGTATGAATTTGCTGTTTTATGTCAGACAACTGAGTTCTGTCCACAGTCTCTGAAGGTGTGAAAGCTGCTGTTCAAAGTGCTGCTTCGCACGACTCATTAAAAACTGATTCAGATCATGGAAAGACGTAATTGGTAATGCAAATTCTAACACTCTTCCATGACTTCTCCCTCAGATTTACCTTACATAATTATGTTGTAACTGTGGGGTTAAATCCCAACAGTAGAAAAGATTTTGAGATTGGAACTACCTTGGATTTTTGAACATTTGCTGGTGCTTTAACAGAAGCAGTATAACAATTTTTGTTTTCACATTTAGAGATTTCTCAGTATAAACAGTGAAATGGAGGATATCTTGAATAGCAAGAGAACAGGGGTTTTACAGTTTTTTATATGAACAGCTAAGGCGATTGTAAGAAATACGGAAAATTGTCCAGAAGTTAGAAGGAAACCCTGAGAAGCAAGGAGAGGCACATCAGTGTTGACCATAAAAAAGGTAGGAAGAGATATGGGTCTAAAATGTATTGATTGCAGCTGAAGTCTTGATTGGGTTCTTGCATTTTACAATCAATAATTAAGCCAAATCACCAAGTATGAAAAACCTGGATGCCAGCACAAAACAGCTTAGTGTGCTGCTCTGCAAAAGGAGTTCCGGGAGCCACGACTTGAAAGATGTTGCTTGGAAAGATGGGAGCAATGTTCAGGTGTCCCAGTGTCAGAGTCTGTGTGGTCAGGATGACCCAGAGATGAGTTAGAGAGTCTCTTTTTCCCAGCCCAACAGCCGATGAAGGAGTCAGGATTCTTCTGTTCTGCTTTTCAAGGTTGTTTATTTTCTGTTATCGATGAAATTCTTTGACCTACCAAGGTCCATTCAGCAGGTCAGTCAGTGGCACACTGCCCGCCCTCAGGGCTGAGTTGGCTTTTTATACTAAGAACTGTGTGTACAATATTTACAATAATTTTCCAATACCCATCACCTATGTTAGACAGTCTGTCTCTACCCTAAACCAACCCAGAAGTGTCACCATCACAGCAGAAGATGGAGGACAAGAAGGAGAAGAAGGACAGGACATGCCCAAATTCCTCCATCTTGCCTCTTGAACCCCCATTCTAAATCCCCAAAATTCTACTTTTTCACCCTGTGACAAATTCACTATCATTCTACTGAAAACCCTTGTGGCTTGTAACTCTTCACACAAGGTTGGTAATTGTTTCCATGGGCTAAAATCAAAGGCACAGGTGTTTGTGACTCTGTGCCAAGGTCTCTGAGCCCCTGCCAGGGTCTGGAGTCCTCCTGGGCAGCCAGAGAGATGTCCTGGGCCCCAACATCCCAAAATGGAATAAATTTTTAATTTGAGATATCTGACTTGGGGCAACTAAGGCCTACCCATTTGTGCAGTTCTTGATGCTGCAGAAGAAACCGTGATGGTTTTATGGCTGCTAGCGTGTGTCTGGTTCTTTTCCTAATTGTCTTAGTACATTTATTAATGGTCATTCTATGTTCAGAATGAAGGAGTGGAAAGAAATTTATATTTTTTAAGAAAAAGATAGAGCAAACATTTCAGCAGCTTTGATGAAGGAAGAGAGCAATGTTATCAGAAATGTCTGGGGAACGAACAGAGGTCATCAGGCCTATAAAAATCTAAACACACTCTTGAATATTTCATTCATTCCCCTGGTAGTACCTAATTGTGTTTTGGATGACTTTGAAGGGCTGTTGTGCAGGAATTGTGTGCGTATGTGCAGGGAAGATGGTTTCTGGCATCTGTTCTGAATGCATTCATCTGTAATTTTAATTCATGCTTGCCTTGTCATCTGTGCTGGCCTGAAATTCGTTAAGATTATCAGAACTGTTTAAGATTTTCTGTGGTTTTGTTAAATCCTCTCCAATTGCCTGCTTGCTGTGATGATTCTATTTTAAGCCATTCTTATATTTAGAGAGGAGCTGACTATCTCAGATAAGACTTTGCTGAATATTCTGAATGAATTGTTATTTTGGCTGGGCAGTGGAGATTCATGCCCTCTGCTATCTCCCGCCCATGTGGGATTTAGAGATCCCACTGCAGCATCAGTGGGTGCTTTTGGCACCTCTGGAGGTATTTTTAAGGAATCCTATCAGCCATTTCACACCAAAGAATTAATAACAATCAGATATTTGGCTCTAAAACTCATGCTGGGGAGAATTTGGACCAATGTCTAAGAAATCCAAGAACCACACATCCTTGATAATCATCTTTTGGCTCTTTTGTAGTGCTAATTTTGCATTTCTGCTGGGGAAAAAAGTATCTCCGGACAGACCTCTGATGCAAGCAATGGTGTACTTTTTCCGACAGAGGCACAGTGAACCCTTGCTCTTCTGTTCTCTCAAGTATATTTTTTCCTGCTGGTTAAGCTTAAATTACAGTTGTTTTGTAAAGGCTTGGTGATATGAAATGTTGTAGCACCATGTGTGCTCTTAGCAGGAATGGCTTCCACTATCCACTCACAGAGGTATTGAACACTTTTGCTGAAATGCTGTTGGAAAGTGAAGTGGAGTCACTTCTACACAGCAGTTTTAACAGGGAGGAATCAGTGTTTCACAGGTCTTTGGTGATAATAAATGCCAAGACAGTCTAGAGCATAGTGGATGTTCTATGATTGTGTATTCCTAATGACAGGAGAAAAATGGAATGTCTTTTAGAGCCTTGATTTTCTCAAGTTACAGAACTGGAATTACTTCTAAAACTTAATTTTTAAAATTGAATATTGAAATTAATTATTAATACTATTATTTAAATATAAAATAGGTGTTAAAATAATTCTTTAGATTTTTTTAATGTAATGTTCTTTTAATAGCCTTCAAGCTTGAAAAGCTGATTCTGGGTGGAGACTGTTCATATTTGAATTGATAAAGGAAAGAAGACCAATACAGATTTTTCCAGAGATTTTTTTTCAAAACAGGTGACAGCTCTAGTGGCAAAAAATGGATAGCTGGGGTAGCCATCATATCTACAGATAAGGTTCAGAGATGGCAAATATACAATGAGGGATTCACAGGGCTGTGATGTTAAAATTAATTACTGGCTTGTGCTTGGGAAAAAGTGCTTTATTTTCTCAAGTTACAGAACTGGAGTTTCTTTTAAAACTTAATTTTAAAAATTAAATATCGAAATTAATTATTAAAATTATTAAATATAAAATAGACATTGAAATAATTTTTTCGATTTTTTTAATGTAATGCTCTTTTTATAGTCTTCAAGCTTGAAAAGCTGATTCTGGTTGGAGACTGTTTGTATTTCAGTTGATAAAGGAAACAAAATCAATGCAGATTTTTCCAGAGATTTTTTTAAAAACAGGTGACAGCTCTAGTGGCAAAAAATGGATAGGTGGGGTAGCCATCATGTCTACAGATAGGTTTCAGAGATGGTAAATAAACAATGAAGGATTCACAGGGCTGTGATGGGAAAATTAATCACGGGCTTGTGCTTGGGAAAAAGTGCTGTTGGAGTGGTTGATCTGGGACTTGTGATTGGAGTTAACTCTGAGAAGCCACCAACTTGGCTAATAGTCTTAAATTTGCCACAGGCTGATCATGAGGTAAAATGTTGATTCACTGGGATAAAAAGAGCCTGGAAACAGAATTTTGTTGCAGAAAGTTGCATGATGCTACATACCAGCACACTTGTGACTAAAACATACTGATAGAGATGAAATTTTTTTTTTACAGGTTTGGATGAGAGGGAAAGAGAACTAAATATAAACCAAATAGCCTGAGACAGAGTAACAATCCATGTGATATTTTCATACTGCCCAGCTCAATACACTGCTATGTTACAGAGGTTCTGACCCAATAATAGTCAAATCAAGCTCATAGTGCATATGACCTCAAAGGAGAATTTTTATTCTAAAGAAGCAGGAAGCAGACCAGGATGTCATAGTCTTAGGGGAAACAAAGAAAATATTATAAAAGTTACTGTCTCTTGGATATTATCTGGAATGCCAGTAGAATAGTAATCCTGCGTGGGGACCATAAATCAGATGCTGAAGGGGTGAGTTGGAGGAAATGGGTTCCAGTGTTCAGTTTCAATTATAGTTATAAAGGCAGAAATGAGAAGTCAAGTACTGTGATTGCCTAAATGGGTAAAGGCAGTGTATTGGCACCCTATTTTACCAGTCTAAAATGTACCTGGGCTCCACAAGGCTGGGTCTGGAATACTTGAGTTGTTTTTACCAGACTGTGAAATGAGTAAAGACTAGAAGGGATAACTGAAGGTTTCATTAAGGGAATTGGTTCTTTTTCTCATGCTGGATTACAATGAAAGAAGGAACCAGCTGAGCACAAGGAAGGGTACCTTGGCTGTTAGTAAAATGAATTTGAACTTTAAGTGTAGAATTAGATGTTGACAAGTGTTAACATTTTTAAAAAATTACCTCAGAACTCAACATTAGATGATGAGACACATAAATCTGGAGTGCACTAAGCTGGCACCACCTGACTGTTCAATTAGTACACAACTGAAGTGTGTGTGTAAAAATACAGTAAAATATAATATCAAAGGAAGGGATAGAAAACGAAAAACACATTAAAATATTTAAAATATTATATCAAAGCAAGGGATAGACAACTAAAAATGCATTAAAATATAATAGAAAGCAAGGAATAGACAACCAAAAATACATTAAAATATGATATCAAAGCAAGGAATAGACAACTAAAAATACATTAAAATATGATATCGAAGCAAGGGACATAAATAGAGACCTGAATCTGGCATTTAAAATCTGGGTTGTGTTTTTTCTTAGCTGTTTTTAGGGGGTTTTAGGAAGTTTATGATCAATGAAAGAGAACTTTTAGTTTGCTCCTTTATGACCAGGTGTAACTGGCAGAAACTGTTCTGGTGTTCAGATCAGCACAAGCTGGAATACCAGTAGATATGTGTGGGTTTCTGCTTTTCCTCCTTCCAGGACAGAAAATGGATAGAAAATAGGATTTACCAAAATGACTGCTTATAGATCTCAGACAAATAGAAATGGACTCTTGGATATTAATAGGGAAAATCCATAGAATATACATCAGTGAAGGGAGGAAAAAAAATTCCTGTTGTCAAATTCTGTAAGTTATTTCTTAACTTCCAGTGGAGTGCCTTTAGAGATGAAGTTACAATTCTTTCACTTTAGACTTAAGCAGAGAAAGATGTTGACATGTCTCTGAGAAATACTGAAAATCAGAAAGAAAGAATTTCAGCCACAAGAAAGAATTTACAGAAGGAGGTGGGCAAGTTCATCCTATTTCTAGAAATAAGGAATTAGAGAAACTGTTCACAAAGAAATTACTGAGGACTTGTGTGAAGGAAAAAGGAGAGATTAATAAAAATTCCCCTTGATAGAACATGGTGCATGGAATAATTATAAACTATAGAAACAATTGAGCTGGTTTTTGCTGACAGAATTGCAAGGCAGTGTATGAGGTTGCTTTGACTACCGCTACAGTTTTGTGCAGTGTCTCATTTTGGTCTACTAAAAGCACACGTGGCTGTGCATAATAAGAGAATTTTGAGGGCTTTTTTTCTTATATTACACTTCATTGTCTTTTTGATGTAAGTTATTTTATTAGCATTGCACTTCCTGACAATCAGAGACTTAATGCTATGTGGGTTCAGTAGAACAGTAATGAATTGTCATTGCTTCCTGCTTTGGAGTTGTCTTTTTTCCTGAATAAAACCAGTCATACAAATATCTTTTCAAAGAAAATGGTTTTTCTGAGAATGAATTGATGGAGAAATAAAAAAAAAGTCTGTGTGCACCAACTACGTTTATAGAGAGAATTTGTAATGTAAAATGCTCAAGTTTTTGAGTGCTACAGTCAATGTAAATAACTGAATATCTGAACTAAACATGTTTTAAAAGCCTGTTGCATGTTCCTTGTATTTTAGGCCATAACTTCTGTGCAGAGGGGCACAGGTGTGGTGAAAACTCAGAGTGCAAAAACTGGAACACAAAAGCCACTTGTGAATGCAAGAACGGATATCTCTCTGTCCAAGGGGACTCAGCATATTGTGAAGGTAAACAAAATATTCAAAGACCCATTCCCTGAACAACTTATTCAGAAACATGAAATAAATATGTACATGAATATGTAATATGTTATATGAAATAACATTCATTACATATTCATTACATATGAATATGGAATATGCAAGATGAAGTAAATGGTAGATGAATGCATTTCATTGCAAAGTTCAGTTTCATGGTGGTGAATGTGACAGGGACTTTTCTGTGCCCATGAATTGAGGGTTCCAGGTGGTGCTGCCCCCCTGTCTGTAGGTGTATTGCATTGCTGCAGTTGTGTCTTTGTGCACCACGGTCACGCTGTCAGGACAAATTTCAAACCACTGTTATTCAGATAATAGCACCTACCTTCTAAAATGTTTCTTAGAGAACAGTGTCTTCATAAGATGTGTTAATGTAGGAGGTGGGAATTGTGCAGGCATTTGTGAGAATGGTAAGTGTGAGGGAGTGCTGTGGCTGGGATATAAAAATGATGACCTGCAGTCCTTCCTCAAGCACTTCTGTGGGATAGGTGCTTTGCTGAAATGGCTTTCCTATGGTACATAAGAGACCTATTTCTGAGAAGATTGCAGCTGAGGTACTTCAGTTCGTGTGCAATGCCATCACAGGAATGAATGCAGTGGAGTATTACTCTCCTTCTTGTTTCCCAGTGTTTTCTAGAGCTTGTTATTCAGAGCTGTGATGTAGTTCTTAAAAAATAAATGGATGATTAAATGTGTACCACATTCCTTCCTGCCTTTGTATTGTGGGTTGGGTTTTTTAATACTCTTGTATGTCAGGCTGCAATATTTTACTTTTTGACCATCATAGGAAGTTTTTGAGCTACTCTGTAAAAAATATTTCCCTTGATTGTTTTTGCAATAGTGCTGGTGATGGAAGGGGATGGCGTTTTTGACAAGATGTCAAAATATAGCATAAGAATTGAAATACTGACAACTAAGGATGTAAGAATAAAAAAAGATGTGTGTGGATTGTGCTTAAATGATCCTGCATTCATAAAAAGGCTTTTTAGTGTATACAAGTGAACAGGATGGCTTGAAATAGCATTTTATAAATATAGTCAGTAAAGTGTAGCTTTAAATCTTATGGTATTTAGTAATTTCTCTGCAAACATTAATTTGAATGGTCTGTTATTCACTTTCAGTCACTGGAAAAACAGTTCCCACATGTGTTCTTACAGGTAGGCAGCAGATACTTTGTGTATAGAGAGAAACTTTTTGTGTACAAAAAACTGAACAACTGCTTTTTACATACTGCAGGGACTTCTTGGGCATCAGAGGACAGGCTGTTCATCAGCTGTGATGCATAATCCAGTGTTAGCTGGGTTCTTCTTTGCTGTTTTAAATAATTACAGTGCTCAGTATTTCTATTTACCTAGATACAGACTATCCCTTCTTTCTTTTGTGGAAAAGATTTGAACATCTTGACCCAAGCGATTTTGGAGATATTGGCAGTATATTAGTTCTAGTGATGGTGGAAAAAAGAGCTTTAAAAAAAAAAAATAAAAAAAATCAGGAATTGCAATATACCTGGGTCTATGTTGCTTGAATTTTTGGAAGGGCAAATTAAATCCCTGACTTTGACCCACTGTGTGGGTGAAACATGAGGCAACAAAACAAGCAGCTGCTTTTGCTGCTGGAGACCGTGGGATAGAGGGGAGTGTTGCTTTCTGCATTTTATGAAATGATATATTTGCTAGAAGGAGTGTAGTTCTCTGCAGGTAACACAGGAGAGAGGCCCTTGAGCAAGGGAGCTGCAGAGTGACAAATTGATTAGCCAAGAGGTGACTCCTTTCAGCCCTGTGAAGAACTTCCTTCCACTCCTCCTTCCTCTGCTTTCTGCAGAATTCCTTTTTATGTCTCTCTAACCTCATTCCTCTCATCTACGTGTTTAATCTGCTAAATAGAATCATTTCATAGCTGGCTGTACAATAATCTCAAATGCATGGTGAAGCTGTGATTTAAACAAATGAGAGCAAAGGCACATGTCTGAAGGTACAGTTTAGCAGGAGCTTGAATAGTATGGATTTTCTTTTACTGTTTTGAATTTCTGTGTGTAAGGATTAAATACTCAAAACACCTGAGCAACAAATACTAAACATCCAAAACACCTGTGGAAGCAAGGAAGAGCTCATGCTCAGCTGTAGCTCTGAATTTGTGTTTGTTTTTGCTAAGCCTTTAAACTCCAGACGTGTAAGATTACTCTTTTCCTTTGAGATGGAAGGTTAAATTATTTCAGACCTGTGATATGTGCTGGTAAGTGGCACCTTAGTTTAGAGTGCTCCAAATCATTAACTTGGAGCTTTCCAGATTTCTCATCTCTTCCAGTGTACGTGAAGTAGTTGTGCATGTCAATTGTGATGTCTAGTATTATTTTACCTTACATATGATTTTTTATTTCTACTTGCTCTCACTCACAGTTTTATCCTGCTGGAGTTTGGCATCATTTCCATTTTGTTAGATCTCTGAAGTACTGTGTTTGAGTCTGCTCTGCTTTTTGATAAGCATTTGTCTCTTTTTTAACTTTGCATAGTCACATTAGCAGTACAGTGGAAAAAAGAATTAAAAAGATTCAAACTTTTATTGAAGAATTGGCATCAACAAATTTGTAAAATAAATAATTTAAACCTGAGAGACTTTCATTCAGCAAGTACTTTTCAAGTACTTAGAAGCTTCTTATGTCAAGATGTACATATAAGATAACCACTCACTATATGCATTCCATTTTTGAAATAACAGATGTATTGAGGGAGGACTGTTTCTGAAAGCAAACAAGTAAATGAAGCTCATGATGAATGAAGGAGATAAGTGGAGATTCTCTGGGTTATATAAAAGCAATATATTTTACTCAAAACCAGAAAAGTTGGGCTTTTTCTGATTTTCTGACATTTGGCTGCTTGTCTTGCATACAAGACGTGGTTTGAGGTTTGCCTACAGCTGTGGGTGCTCAGGCACAAGTGTTGAAGCAGTGTCCCTTGTCACACAGGCATGGATAAATGCTGGCACTCGTGCAGCTGAGCTGGCCAACCCAGGCCTGCAGGACTGCAACATTGCAGCTGCAGCAGGGTGTGCACACTTGCAGCTCTCAGGACAGGACAGACGGACACCTGCACTGAGCATGGGGAGTTGTATGTGTGGGCAGCAGTGACATGTGTGCTAGTGCCACATGGGCAGCAGTGACATGTGTGCTAGTGCCACGTGGGCAGCAGTCTGTGGCAGAATCATCACCAAAATGTGAAGTTGCATGTGTGTTAGTGCCACATGGGCAGCAGCTTGTGGCAGAACCAGCATGAAATTTTGAAGTTGCATGTTTGTTGTTAGTGCCACATGGGCAGCAGTTTGTGGCAGACCAAAATGTGAAATTGCATGTGTGTTAGTGCCACATGAGCAGCAGTGATATATGTGTTAGTGCCTTACTGGCAGCAGTTTGTGGCAGAACCAGCACCAAAATATGAAATTGCATGTGTGTTAGTGCCACATGGGCAGAACCAGCACCAAAATGTGAAATTGCATGTGTGTTAGTGCCACATGGGCAGAACCAGCACCAAAATGTGAAATTGCATGTGTGTTAGTGCCACATGGGCAGCAGCTTGTGGCAGAGCCAGCACCAAAATGGGGACTCTGTCTGAGCTGTGTGATGCTGAGTGTCCCAGATGTGTTTGTGATGTGTGCAGCAGACCTGCAGATACTTGTACTCCTATGCACTTCTTCAGAGCTGAAAACACTGCAGTCTGTGCCTACTTTGCAAATGATAGCACAGCACTACTAACCAAGAGGCAGGAAAGGGTCAGCACGTGGCGAGTCTGGAGTTCAGAGATGATAAAGGAAAATCAAGGCTCATCAGCTGGGAGCCAGGGTTTGCTGCTAGCTAGCATGCTGGTGCTCACTTTTTAGATAACAGGCAAAGGGCCATCTCTTCTGAAAAGAATTCCTGCCATATATATTTCACAGTGAAGGGGAAAAGAATAATATTTCTCTGCCACATTTCAGCTCCCCATTCTTTATTACCTTCTTCACTTGAAACATTTACAGCCCCTTTCTACCTGCAAAGTTATGTTGGTACAAAATTGATTTTTACCTTGGTGCTGTTGAGATCTGATCCATTGTGAGGGCTGCTAAAATCTGATCTATCTGGGGTAGACAGCACAGGACAAATGCATGCTTCTTCTCACTGACAAGGGTGCATGGAACAAGAAAATCAGTGTTAACCTGAGCCATCCTTTGCACCCCCAAGAAGCATCTCATGGAAGGGGTACATTGGCATAGCACAAGGTGTTTTGTCATGTTACACAGCACGTCCTCAGCCAGTGTCACCAGAGAATGGTCCCTGGTGACAGGTGTCACACACGGAAAGATCCAGTCACTGAAGTGGACCTGCAAGATGAATATTCTCATTTTATGTTGTATTCTTTCCCTCTGTACCCAAGTATGCTCTCTAGGATAATTCTTGTATGACCTGACCCTCACCTTAGCATTGTTACATCAGCTTAAAGAGTGATGAATGAAATACATTGACACTTGTGAAAATCTATGCAATTTTTGACCTTGATGGAATGCTCTAGAAGCACATACGACTTTCAGGAGGAACATGACTCAGTCGTTCTTTCCCTTCTGTGCTCCCAAAGTGTTATTTAATCTGTTGTTAACAAATTATTGCTCATTTCTAAAAGATGTCACAGAAGCTCTGAAATGCTAGCCAAATTCAGAAAATCTGCCTACTTTGTGCTCTGAGGAAGAGTTATGATAATTTTACTGGGCTTGGCAGATTTTGGGGAGATGAAATAAAGACGAATGAAAGCTTAGGAAGAAAACTGAGTGTTCATTTTCCACTGAGCATGGATCCAAGCATGCAGCATGGGGGCCTGGCAGAATGTCTGCCTGGTGTGCTTGAAGTCTCAGGACTTGGTTGCTAGCTGTTGTAAAAATAATACCGTATTCAATTTCCTTGTAATTTGCAAGTATGTTCCAGACACATACAGTGGTCTTTATTGCTTCCAGTTTCTTTTCCTTTGAGCTTGATACCACATGTAGTCAGGAAATCCCTTACAGAAAGATAGATATGTAAATATATTGAAAATATCTGTTCTGAAGGTACATTAGTGTAGGTTTTGTCAGGAAATGTTTCTTTTCTGAAAGTCAGAAAAAAAAATTACAACACACAGAAGATGCTGGGTTTTTTTCTCATTATTGCAGAAATCAGGAAAAATTAGCCTTTTTAGATTAATGATTTAGTTCCAAATGCAAAGACATAACTATCAGCGTGCTTTAGTGAGAAAAAACGTTTAGTTCTGTTGCAAAACATAGTGGAACAAAAAAACCATTCATTATAAAGTGGGGCTATCTTTATGAAGATGAGAGAGCTTCATAAAGCTTACCTCTAATATTTAATCCTTTGACTCACCACATTCTGTGCATAAATAACTGCTCAGTGTGCAGAACTTTTCTCAAGCCATTTGAACTGAAAAAGAATAAACCCAGTCCTACATATGGCCCTCAGAGTAGAAGTCTGCTGGCAATCCACTGAGTTTCCACAGCTGCTGTTTTTCTTGCTCTATAAAATAAGGTGAATTTTGTTGAGTTTTCCTCTCCTCCTCTGTCTTGATTTGACTGCAGCTGTTCTAATTTCACTGCACTGTGGCTTGGGAGGTGACATTAGCATTATGTGGTGCCATATAAACCTTCTGTGTGGCAATGATGTACAACTGTGCTTTTGGATGGGCTCCATTGACTTGACTTCTGGATCTGCTTTTAATGAGAATCCTTGTGCTTGCTGAAAGAAAACCTGCATCACAAGATGTCTGTGTCCTGCAGATGTTCTGTGTGCTGTGATAAACTTCTGTTCTGTGCAGAGGTGTGAGGATACAGATACATCAGCAGAACTGGGCAGGTTTCAGGTCATTTCATGAAGTTAAGGAGTTGGGACAAATACTGATGGTAAATGCACAGATTTTTTTTTTTTTTTTCGCTATGCAGAATCCATAGAAAAGGGGAGGGCAGGAGAAGAATCTGAAAATGTTGCAGTCAAATTATCATCTCTGTCTCAAAGATAAAGAGGGCAGTGGTTCAGCTGGAACAAAGTTCTCATGGGGATTTACAAAGCAAAACCCACCCCTCCCTGCAATGCCATAATCCCAAACAACCCCCCCATGCCTTTTATAAACATGGAACTCCATGCCAGGTTGCTTTTTAAAAGGTTTTCTTTGACAGACACTTGTTAACCTACTTTTTAAGATTTCAGTTACCTAACAGTGTCAAATTTAAACTTTTACTATGTAGGTAATCCTATTTATCAGTGAAAGTCATTTCTCCTGGTGATATAAAACAAATAATATATGTGTCCTGCCTACTGTTTCCATAGAGAGAGACTTTTTATTTAAAATTATACCCTTAGCCATCACACAAACTCAAAATCATCTTTTATAAGATAATCCAAAGGCAGACACTTGTCAGTTGTCCTGCCCTTGTGGCTGTATGGACTTTAATGAGTGAGACTGCAAATTCCTTGTGCTATGAGCTGCTGGTGGAGGAGACTGAATTAAACCCAAAATAGAGCCTTTCCCTCAAGTTCATTGGATGGTGGTAAATTCCAGGCACAGATTATGTTCTTGCCAGTGAACAGAAAGAGTTCAAGCAAAATACTAAAATTTTTATCCTAAGAAGATTCAAGAGTTTTTTGGAAGTGATGTTTGTGCCTCATATGGCTCTGGATAGATTATTTCTGTTATCAAAGCTGCTTTTATATTTACAAGTTAATTAGTTTAAAATCATATTCCAGCTACCGAAACCTGGAAAATGGAATTACTTGCCATCCCCTGGAGTAACTTTAGTTCTTTTGGTGTAATGTCGTGCTGAGATTTATATGAAAATAAATTCTAATTTCTAATAAGGTAACCATATATTTTGGTGTTGCTGTAATAAAGTGTCATAAATAATTATGGCTCCCAAGGAATTCAGGCTTGCAACTGTCAGTTCTTGTGTTAGTAACTCACATTTGAACAAATTATAATCATTGCTATTAAAGGAAAAAAAAATCCTCACTCCTGCAGGATGGCAATGAAAATCTTGCTCCAAAGATGTTGAAATTTTTGTTCACATGAAGAGATTGGGGATCTTGTGTCCCCAAATCAATAAATGTCCTTACATGTTAGGGTTGCATTCTCCTGAATTGTACAGGATATAATCTGACTGATGGGTTAATGAAACCCAGGGCCATGCTGTTGGCTACTAATCATAGTAAAGATCTGTGTGTTTAGTGCTGTGTATCTGGGCAGGTTTGTCTGGTTTGCTTTACCACCTGGAATCTGGGATAATAGTGGTAGCAGCATCCTGTGTTGTTTTGCCAGGGTAGTGTGAAGTTTATTGGGTGCAGGATTGCATGAGGAATAGCACAGTGATACCACAAAATCAGCCAAAGTAAGTGTAGAAAAGTAATCAAACTGCTTACACAGCAAGAAATAAGTTGTTGGGTTTTTTGCAGTTTTATTTTCTAAGTGTTATTGACAGCTGAGGGCAGACATTCTATAAAATATTCATGTACATATTTAATTTTTAGAAAGAGAATTCCTCTTAGTCTGTAAGATTTTTGACAGACAAATCAATTCCATTTAAGTAGGTAGCTGCCTCTAAAAAAATCTCAAAAATGTATTTTTCTAATACCCCTGTTTAATGATCTGCTTCTGTGTACCTGTATCTTTTTGGAGGCTGATAAAAAGAGTTATAAAAAAAGGTAGTGAGACTTTGATTTAAATAATTGAAATCAGTGCAAATGTATGTACAGCATCTACAAAGGTAATCCTTATATTAATGTTAGTTTCCTGTTGATTTGCTGACTCTTATAATAGTTTTAGCATTCAGTGGTTTTTTTTCCAAAAACGATAACTTCTCATTTTTCTAGTTGGTGTATCTGTTCTTCGTGTCTAAAGGTAAATTTCAAAATACTCTTTAGGTGTTCAGTAGAAACTTTTTCAGTATCTGTCCTTATCACTTTCTTTAAAATTTTAATTTCTAAATTAGAATCTTGGTTTTCCTTCCTGCTATGGATATTTTCTGACTGACTGCATTACAATAACCTAATGTTTTTATTGCTTTTGTTGAAGATGTTTGCAGTGTTTGTATCTTGTGTTGTTTCTATCTTGTCCTGAGCTCACTTGCTGAAGCTGTGCATGCCTGATATGAATGAGGCATGTTCCTGTAGGGATCACTGTGTTTAATAGTAGAATGTTATTTTCTCTCCGCTTACAGGCTTAAGGAAGTGCTTGAAAATAATTGGGATAAAATTGACAATGCAAAAATGCAAACTCCTTTTTGGCTCTCATCTTCCTTAGGATTGTTTACTTCTTTTTTTCATTTTATTATTTTGTTTCCCTAATTTTTATGACTTATATTATCCCTTCAAGCTTTCACCAGAGGCTGTGTCTGTACATCTTGGTAGCTATTAGTAACTGAGATAATTATAGGAATACACAGCAACATCTTATTTGACCGTGAGTTAGTGTTAGCTCAGAGACTGCTGTGTTCTGCAAAACCAGAGAACATGCAGAGAGTTTGCACTGAGCAATGCCTATGGGCCTTGGGCTGGCTCTGCCTGGGCACGGGGGTGGATTCCTGGGGCAGTGTCACTGACACATTTTATGAAAGATCCTTTTGCCAGGATCTGTTCTCCTGGGAAGCTGGGAAGCTTCAGCTCCTCCATGTATTGCTGCTTTGGAATGTGGATCTGGAGAATTGTTTACCAGCATGTGAATTGTTTTCACTTGATGACCAATCCTAGTCCAGCTGTGTCAAGGCTGTGAGCAGTCACAAGATTTTATTATCATTCTTGTCTATTCCTTGCTAACCTTCTGATGAAATCCTTTCTTCTATTATTTTAGTGTAGTTTTTTGTATAATTTTCTTTAATATAATATATATCATAAAATAGTAAATCAGCCTTCTGAAACATGTAGTCAAGATTCTCATCTCTTCCCTCATCCTGGGACCCTCAAACACCACCACAGGGCAGCTTGGCCACTCTGCTTGCCCAGTGCTGGTGTCAGGTGTGGTGGTGTTCACAGGGGTCCCAGGATGAGGGAACAGATGAGGATCTGCCTCCATGGCAGAAGGTTGATTTATTATTTTATGATATGTATTATATTAAAACTATACTAAAAGAATAGAAGAAAGGATTTCATCAGAAGGCTTGAAAGGAAAGGAAAGAAGAATGATAATAAAATCTTGTGACTGACCAGAGAGTCTGGCCATTGATTAAAAACAACTGCATTAGACCAATCAAAGATGCACCTGTTGCATTCCCCAGCAGCAGATAGCCATTGTTTTCCTTTTCCTCTGAGGCCTCTCAGCGTCTCAGGAGAAAAATCCCAAGGAAAGGATTTTTCATAGAACATGTCTGTGACAGCAGGACCCAGTGCCTGCTGGTGCTTCCCAGGGAGCAGGAGATGCACTGAGACCTGCCAGCCATCCTGGTGGCTGTTCAAGGAGCAGCTGTGGCCATTCCCACTTTTTCTGTTCCTCAGGAGAAGAACACTAAGGTTGTGTTTCCTGGCTTTTGGGTCCCCCATCCATGAGGCAATAAACCAGTTTTGTGCAGGGTTGATTCAGTGCTCCCTCCCTAGTGACAGATCTGAGCTGTTAGCTGGCACACATGAGGGTGCCATGGCATTGTTTGTTGCTGATGCATTCCTGCCTCCAGGAATAGGAATGATCCTGATTAGTTTTTCTCCACAAAGCCCTACCTAGAATTTGGGCATTGTTTTCCTCTGTGGGTTTCTTAAGCAAGAGGAATTTTGCAGTACTCACATGGACTTTTATTGTCACTTAACTGACAAAATGGTAAACTGGGCAAGCCTGTGGGAAGATGGAGATCATTGTTAAAAACTGGGATCTGTGTAACACATTGGTTCAGTCTCTTAAGACACCAGTTCATGGAGAGTGCCAAAGAGAAGTAATGCCTCATCTTATTCTGTAAGAAACAGGTTTGATTTCCAGGAGTTATGACCATCACTCATGCATGTGAGTCATTTTTTGGTGAAGCACTTTGTTTCACTGGAATTATATAATGTCTGTTTAAGAACCACTGTTGTGATCATGAAACATTTCCTCCATTTACTTGGGCACAAGTGACATTAACCTTTGAAGGTCAGGCCTTCTGCTCTCTTCTGGAGGTTTTTTTTAACCCATTACCCCTTTGGTGACTTTATTTGCTTTCTAACTTTCAGTCTAGTTAGCTCAATCAGTGCTGTTGAAAAGGTCAGTGGCAATCTGAAGTGCATCTAGTTTGTGGGAGAACGTAAGGCACAATTTTCAGTTGCTCTTTTCTATGAAAATCAATTCAGAGCCTGACACTGCCACAGTGTGTGGTTATCATCTGATGATTTCTCTGTACAAACAATACCAAATTTGGCTCAAACATGACCTGCCTCGTGGCTGGTGGGCAGCTGAGGCTTGACAAAACTGGAGCTGCAGTGCACCAGCGTCCTTTTTAGCAATTAGACCCTTGCTAATTTTAAATAAAAGGCTACAGAACACTGAATATTGTGAAGATGCAGAGCTTTAACCAAACACTGTTTTGGCTGTGAGGACTACCCAGGTTTGTGTTTTGGGTACACCAGGAAATTGTCAACTCAATCTGAGAGCTAACAGATTGTGCCAGTCCTTTCTT
This sequence comes from Melospiza georgiana, assembly GCF_028018845.1. NCBI lineage: Eukaryota > Metazoa > Chordata > Aves > Passeriformes > Passerellidae > Melospiza > Melospiza georgiana. The sequence goes on from NC_080435.1 coordinate 25,164,863, forward strand.
GGTTGGTATTGGCATTTTTGGATATTCAATAATGTGCAGCAGATGATGAATTTGGAGATGAGCTGAACCATCCTCTCTCATTAAATGTTTGGAGACAAATGAATTTTAGTTTCAGATGAATAGAAAATTTTTTCCCTTATTTAACAGAATATAAATAACTGGAGCTCGGTACAGCTTGGAACATCTATTTTGCAATTCACATAAATCTTGAAATGAATTAATGAGGAACATGGAAAAGAGGACTGCATCTTGGACAGAGGCATCTAATCAATGTGTATTCCCCTGAGCTATATCTGTTTTGTGCTGGGTTCCCATTGATTTTGTAAACAGTTTAGTGTTAGCCATAATCCCCTTTGAATATAAATCATTCCCTGGTAGTTTCTCCTGTGTTTTAATTAAATCTCAACTGACTGGCTTGAGAGCTCTTCCTTCAATATTACTACTAAACCAGGTAAATTCTCCCTTATTTTCTTCACAGCCTTCCTCTGACCCCTGTGGAATCTGTAGGTATATAGAATTCTCAAGAACTGGTGAAGCTCAGAAAACCTGAGACAGCCAGAAAGTGCCAAAATTAGAAACTACAAGAAAATCAGAAATCTTGAGGGAAAACCAAGGGATGTTGTAGTGAATTATTTTCTTTATTTGAAATTGTATGAGTTCCTGTTACAGGTGATAACTCCTGACCGTTCAAAAGAAAAAGGAGACTGAAATCATCCTGAGACTGGAGGGTTGGGACAGGGGCCTTATACCCTCAATCTGGTTTAAGGATACAGGGAACATGAGCTCTCTATTCTCTTTTCAAATTAATTAGTTGGAAAAAATTTTGGGAAGAAAAATGTTGGTTGATTGGTACAATTTCTTGGTTCCAGTCTTAGAGAAGAATGTTACCTAAAGAGATGATTTTGAAATTATTCTGTTGTGACATAAGAATAACTATCCTACAGCTAGCATGAAAGCTGGCGCTGTTATTTCCTGAGAAATAACATAGATTGCTGTAGGAGGTATTTTGTCCTGTAGAGTGACAGACTGCATCATCAGGTAAACTGATTACAGTCTGAGGTTGGAATGTTGTAAGTGCAGCAGCATCAGATGCTGTTTTTTGATATTCCTGCTCAAGAAGGAATATTTGATATTCCTTTTTGGGCAGAGAGGAATTTTGTCAGCTTAAACACTCTGTTTTCACTAACCTGTGAAAGGATTACACCTTTTACCACCCTCCACTTGCAGCCACCAGCTCTAAAGGGAGGGACGCTCATCATCCACATCCAGTAGACAAACTCCAGGTGTTCTCTCCACTCTCTTGTGCAGAGAGCAATTATTGCTGCTCCTTTCCCAGAGCCTGTTCCATAGGCTGTGGCCTGACAGTCATACACAGGACACCCCAACATCAGTAGCAATAATAATATAAGTAGTAAAATAAGTTTGGATCTAGTCTAACTCTACTGCAATAGCTGAATCTCTTCATTACAGAGAATTACTGTTTTATATTCATTACTATATTATATTTTTGGACAGGATTTTTCAGTGATCATAACTCTTGGAAATAAAGCCTGTTCCTTACAGAATAAGATGAGGCATTACTTCTTTTTGACACTCTCCATCTTTAAATTGCCACTTTATAATCCTACCCATTTTGATAATTGGTTTGTTCATATTTGGGTACCAAAATTCTTTCTAAAGTGGAAAAGATTGAGGTTTTAGAGTCCTGATCAAATGGCTGATCAACCTTCTTCCCCCCAACTTTCAATATCCACATATGCATAGTTGGAAGGCAGGGATTTTTCAGCTGGAGGTGACTGACTCTGTATTGGTTGTCTAAGGCAGCAGCTGGACTCAGTGGTTTTAAAGGTCTTTCCCTATTTAAATGAGTCTGTGATTAATATTTAACCATCAGATTGGCTTGAATGACATGTGAATAGTGAGGTGGAAGGATGAGGAGAAGTGATAGGGTATGATCAGTTGTTCTTCACAGTTGGTGTCGTGCATTTCCATTGGATGACTGCAAGTATCTCTCACCAAGTTTCCTGTGTTTCGCTCATTCTTAGGTTTCTGTGGTTGAGATGACCCTGAGGTATTAAAGTCTCTTTTTTCCCAGCCCCATGACTCAAGAAGAAGTCGAGATTCATTGGTTTTGTTTTTCAAGGCTGTTTATTTGCTCTTATCTGTTTCATTCCTTCTCTGACCTGCTGAGATCTGTCCAGCAGGTTAATCAGTGGCACAGTCCCTGCCCTTGGGGTGGTGTTGGCTTTTTATACTAAGAACTACGTGTACTTTATTTACAATAATTTTCCAGTACCTATCACCTATGTTAGACAGACTGTCTCTACTCTAAATCAATCCAGAAGTGTCACCATCACAGCAGAAGAAGAAGGAGGACAGGACATGCCCAGATTCCTTCACCTTGCCTCCTGAACCCCCATTCTAAATCCCCAAAATTCTACTTTTTCACCCTGTGACAAATTAACTTTCATTCTGCTCAAACCCTTGCGGCTTGTAACTCCTCACACAAGGTTGGTAATTGTTTCCATGTGCTAAAATCAAAGGCCCAGGTGTTTGTGACTCTGTACCAAGGTCTCTGAGCCCCTGCCAGGGTCTCAATCCTCCAGGGCAGCCAGAGAAATATGCTGGGTCCTGGTACCTCATCACATTTTCACCCTGTAAAAGAATGTGTTTCTTCATGTTTGTTCATGTTTATTCATTACCTGGAAGCCACTTTGTTGTGATTAGGAGCAATTTTGGAGGATGTTAATAGCTGGAAGGTGCCACAAAAGTATTCCAGGCTTTTATGATGTGAGTTCCTTGTTTATGGAGAGAAGCGTCGTCCATAGCTGTGTGTGCTCATACATATTTATACACGAGTGTATTTTAGATGTGAGCTACATCTGTACCTTTAGGCTGTTGTTTAGTCTGTTGTAATCATGTTGCAATAATTAAAATATCAGAGGAACAAACAAAGAAAACCTCATGCAGTGGGGCTTATGATGCCTGACAGATAGAAGTAATTAATTTTTTGCATGAAAAGCATACAATAGGAGTTCTATCAAAACTGTGCCAGCTGAACTGTGCATTGAGGAGGCAATAAGTGCACTTGAACTGTGTGGCATGTACTGATACACCACATATTTGGATTTTTTTGTTTGTTCCCTTCTGGTGTCTTGTTGTACTAAGAGGCTGCATTGTTTGAACAAAGCCTGGTAACTCATGCACGGCTTACTAAATTCTCATTTACTGTAAATACTATCTTGCCTTCAAAAGGTGCCAGTCCTGTTTTTTCCTAAATGTCTCATCAAATTTGATGCAAATCCCAAGCTCTCACTGTGGGGTTGATTCTTGTTACTTGTTTGGAGATGTTAGCTGTGTAGACTCTCCATCGCTTTTTACTTTTTCAATAGGCTCCTTGATTTTCACTGAGATTTCTGAGCACTTTACTGCATCCTGTGATCAGTGCGTGTTTTTCCTGAAGCTTAGAACAGCAGTTTCAGTTACTGGCACTAGAACTAGAAGTGAATAGTTAAATATTCAGATTTCAGCTGTGCTTGCCTTGCTGCTTCTGGGTTGGTGTGGTGTGAAAGTGGTTTAAACACAATAGGGGTGCTTTCCTGAGCCTTTGATATTTTTTCCCCCTTATCTGTGCATTGACATTATTTTCCTAATGTGTTATTGTTCAAAGTTACTGAAAAGGTTTCCTGGTCTCCCTGAGGGCTCCTTAAATTCCCCTTGCAGTGGGAGCAGAGCTCAGAGGGAGCCCACAGAAGCAGCAGCTGATTGCTGGGGTGCAGCATTGTGGGGTTTCCACAGTTTATCTGTTATCTATTTATCTATTATCCCTGCTGGATCCCAGGAATGCATTTCCCAGGGTCCCAGGAGCCAACTTCATAAAGCTGTAATGATTCACAGACTTGTCCATTGCCACAGAGGCAGGAGCAATGCTCACCAACAGATATAAATCCCACCTCTGCTGTTTGCTAAGCAGGTGGAGTATAGGTTTTCACAAAAGGAAGCCATACTTAAGGGTATAAATGGCCACTGCAGACATTGAGCAGTGACAAAAAATTAAAGAAACACTCCATGAGCATGACTCTTATAAGTCAATAAGGCAGACTTGAATCAAGCTAGCTGGAATTTATTATGGCACTTCAAATGACAGCAGTCATCACATCTCAGGTGACAGGCTGGGTCACTGAATGTTGGTTTGAACTTACAAGTCATGGCAGACTGCTTCTGAGGTCAGAAAACTTTTTGTAAAGTGGGAATGTGTTATATAAGAAGAAATTGTTATTAAAATAATAAGAGGACATGTCTAATGACAGCTTCCTGATGGGGCACTTGGAATGAAGTAATTCTCAGTTATGTTTTATGTTCCTTCCCCTCATCATCAGTGTTTTGAAACATGTGGGTCTGGATCTTTATAAAAACCCCAAACTTCTGCAAAAGTGTTTTTAGAATCCTCAGCTAAGCAGTCACTGTTTTTGTTTCTCCAAGAGCTCACAGCCCTCTTAGGGCAAAACTTTTTGCATCCTGTAAAAGTTCCAGTTGAGAGGACAAGTAGTTAAGTATGAGCAAAAGTGTTTCAGCAAGGTATGAAAGCAAGCACATGGTAAAGAAAATGCACAGTTCTCTTGTTGGAGACCAGCTGTTAGCTCTTCTCTGTTTTGCCTTGTCTTGACCACTGGCCTTCCAAGGGAAATCTCACTGTGTCCTGATGAATCCCTTTTCTGAGCAAACTCCAGATGTTTCATACTTCACCTGCAGGTGTTTGCTCTGATTGTTGGGATGGTGCCCAGGGAGATGGCAGTGTGAATCCTGTAAAGTGGAGGAGTGATCTGGGTGCTCGATGTGTCAGAATACGTTTCATGGTTGGGCTGTTGCACAAAGGGAAGAAGCTGTTTCTTTCTCTGCTATACAGTGAAACCATTAAAAAAAAGAAGGTTGTTTCCTTTTGAAATGGAGGATCAGTCCCTAAAGATGCTTCAGCTCTTAATCTCCAATTTAAATCCTGAGATTCTCCTGACTTTAGTGGGTGTTTTAAGGGCTTAAGCAGGAATTAGGAGCATACATGCTTTGGCCCTTTGTACCTGTGTTCTCAGGAAAATGTGAGGTGGAGGTAAGTGTCTCCCTGTCAAATAGAGCAAGACCTCTGAGCCTGCAGGAGAGGTGGGATTTGAGCTAAACTCTTGGAATTGCATTTTTTGTCAGCTAACATGGTCAGGTTTCTCCTCAGCAGACTCACTGATGTGAATCCCATGCTGTGGATTGTCCTGCTCTTACACATGGACCTTGGCATCCACCTCAGGGTGATAGATTTTGGTTGAGGAACCAGACACTTGTATATTTTATGGAAGTTGTGCCAGCTAAAATTGCTGTTTGGACCCCAGTCCCAGTTTTTATGTCTACAGCTATGTTAGGTGACTAAATTTTAATATTTGGAAAAGATATGTGCATATGAGATGAATTGTCCTTCTTAATACCACCAGGTGTAAGCTTTCCATAATTATTTGAAGATCTCACAGTGTGTCACTCTTGCCCAGTTCACAAGAAAGAACAAAATGTGGGTACTGGCTTAGGGAAGGGAGTGTCTATATCCTTAAAGGTGGGGAGCCAAGATGAAGCAAGCCAAGCCTTTACTGAGGTGTTATCTGAACAATCCAGCAGTAAGATTTCATAAATGTACCTATCCATACATTCAATAGATGTGATTTATATTTGTGTTATGTTATAAGCTGATGCACAAACTATTTTTTCCATATGAGAGATGAATGCACTTGAGACTAGTCCTAATTTAACATCTTAAATTATGTGCACAATGTAAGATCCCAGTAAAATTGCATCATAATTTCTTTTAGAACTTTATGTAACACTTAGATCCATTTTAAGAACAAGGGGGAGTCCTCCAGTTTATATATGAGTGATGAAAGACTCAAATAAATGAGTGATGAGCAATGAGTGGTTGTTCATGTTTGCTAGTTTAACTTCTAAGGCCTGTAGTAAAATCCTTGAGATCCTTGTAACTTGGCATCTTTTCTCATATTAATGAAAGAAGATGGTAATGGGAAATAAGTACAAAGTCCAGTTGCTTTCTTAGTGCAAAAGTTAAGGACATGCCCTGTGCTCTACTTCATTTTTGTTTCAGTCTTTGGTCATACAGCCCATAAAAAGTGCCAGTGAGAGAAAAAGTGTTAAAACCAGTGGGAGAAAACAAGAGATTTGTATTCTCTATGTCCTGGAATTTCTTGTCTGAAAAGACAAGGTTTTAATTACCTGCTTTGATGATCTGATGGGTGGATGAGTATTCTGGTTGGTGATATCAGAACCAGCAAACAAAAGAAAGTAGAAACATCACGTTCAAATAGAAGACACTGGAATGTGGTGTTATGTTAAAAGGGGAAAAAAAAATTCATCAGTCATCTATAATATTCAGCTGGTTTATAGCTCATGCTTCATTTACTGGCTTGATATCCTAACCTAAAAAAAGACTCCAAAAGTAAAATTGAAAATTGTTTGGCTCAGAGAGTTTATAAGCTTGGTTGTCTGAATTCTTTCATTCCCTTTGAGAACACAATGCTCTTACTGGCAGGTTCCAAGGACCAGATTTATAACTGCTTTTTGTTACTACCTGCAGAGGTCCAAGGTCTTTTAGAACTCCTTCCAGTTTTTTTGTGAATCATGTGTAATAGAGCACTGGGGACAATTTTACAGCCTGGAATTCTTGTCTGTTCTGTGTTTTACCCATTACAGTGGTGTCTAGGCAGAACCATCACTGGCACCTAAGATTTTGTATCTTTTCTCACAAATTAGCAAACCCTTCACTACTTGTGTGGCCTCACCTCCATAATGAGATCTGAGCTTTTGGAAACTCCAGTACACGTTCCACCACACATCAGAATCTCTTGGTGTTGAAGGTAGATCCTGAGAGTCTGGAGTTAGGTCCTGAGGAGCCGAATACAGTTATCCATGATTTTTTGCAATTATTACCTCAAAAGACCTTTTGGATCTTCTTCAGGGAGATCTTTTGGATCTTCTTCAATGAGAATTTAAAGACAGAATTCTGTGTTAAGGGAAAAAAAAAAATCTGTTTGTGATTATGTAATGTTACATAGAAGCTCTGTTTTTTCAGGTCAGTGCTGTTACTTCTGCATTTGCTTTTCCTTTAGTATGTTTGGGTTAAATTTTCATGAGATGTACAAGATTTCAAGAACTGGTTGTGAGTCTGATTTTCCCCTGTTAAGGATTAGAATGCTCAGATGTGCTGGCACAGCCATGTAGCTGTGACAAATGAGAAATAATATTAACCTGTTTCTCTTGTCATTTCATTCCTATATTTCTGTATCTCTAAAAAATGCTCTTATGTGAAAAGCCAGTGCTGAAAGGTAGAAAACTGATCTGAGAGATCAGTACAGTACATTTTGCTTGCTCAGCAGTAGATTAGAATAACAAAATGATTCCTGACAGAAATTTGCCTAACATTGTCTTAAAACCCTCCCCCAGAATGGAAACTATACAGCTTCCATGTGGAAAGCTGTTCCAGTGCTTTGGTGCTTTTACCGTGAGAAGACCTTTTGTAATACCTGACCTGTGCTGCAGTCTCAATCCCCATTTCTTAGGATGGTTCAAAAAAGAAAATAAAAGAGTGTTCAAGAGAGTCACTGTTCTATCTGAGGGTCCAATGAGTCACTATCATATTTTTGCAAAATTAGGCAAGCTCCATTGTGAAGGAAGTACCAAACATAGTAAATTTTTTGTTCCCTTCTGCATTGCCACGCATCAATTAAAGCATTTCCTTCATATCTGGACAGATTTGGATTTGCTGGAGAAAGTCCAAGGAATAAGCAGATGTTGAGCTGACATAATCTTCATTCACAGAGCTGGTGGTGTTAGGCATTTGAAGAGGAGGGTGCGCCATAATCATCTTCAAATGCATGAAAGGATGCTGCAAAGCAGCACGAAATAGTGCTTTTTAACCCTTGTATTTGAGATGTTGGGTGTTTTGGTTTTGTTTTCTAAGCTGTTTCCTGGAAAAGGAACGGGTTTATCAATTTCATTTGTTGCTCCCACTTAGTATCAGTGCAGTTTCTTATTTCTGTGTAGTTGTCTAACCTTGCCCTTTTCAAATTGCATTCTGTTTTTGAAGAATTGTGTCTCCAATTTGTCAGAACACCTTCAAATTATTAAATGCACCAACATTTTCATAGTTCCTGCCAGGTTAGCACTGTTTTGTCTGTTAGCAAATTTTGTCTGCGTACTCCTTTCTATATTCTATACAAGCAAGTAGTTTTTATTGTAGATGTCAGACACATTTAATATTGTGTGAGACAGATAGGACACTTGCAAGTTAAACAGAAGTTGGACTATGTGTGAGAAAAATAATTTAAAATAATAACTACATGAAAAGCAGTTCCTATAAATAGATTTTCAGTGTTCACCATCTTGTGTGGCTTAAGCTTTTTCCATTTATAAATTAATTTATGACTGCTTGATTCAAGAATTGCATACTATAGTATTGTTGAAGGAAAATATTTAATTGTAGGTTTTTGACACTAGTAAGAGAATCAGCCAACACATTAGCTGAATAGATTAATCTTCTTTAATCTATAGTACCTGCAGGTGTCTAATAGAATGTAGAGCTGTGGTTTTAAATGAAGACCAAGGGAAGGAAAAAAGGCTAGGAAATATTTTAACCATTATAAGTGAAAGCTATTCCAAAATGCATGGTAGGAAAATTGTTTTACCTTTTCAAAACACACCAGCAATAGCTTCATCTAAAAGGAGGTGGGAGGTGGGCATTGCTAGGAATGGTTCATCTCTTGGGTCCCAGTTTGCCTTTGTTACCCTCTGCACAGTTGATTCCAGGAAAGGGTTTAAAGTTTAGGTGAAAGAGGGGGGAAAGAAAAAAAATCTTAATAAAGTATTAGCATGAAAATAAGTGTGTCTGCTGGAAACACAAAAGTTGAATGTCAGTGAGTGACACTTCTAAATTGCTAGCTAAAAGCACTGGAAGCTTTTTTGATATCAGAAAAATAAGGTGTCTGCCATTGTCAGTAGTGTTGCTTATCTTCACTGTTTTCCCTTTTATTGGTGGAGATGATCTGTGTAATTTTTTTCTCCCATAGCCTTGAGAAAGCAGAACAGAAGAAAAGGCAGAAAAAGCAAGGGATGATGTGTTAGAGTGATGTGTTTCAACCCTCTCCCCTCCTCCCCTGCCACTGGTGGTATCTAAAAATACAATAATGCAAGTCTTCTAAAATGATAGCTGAGATAGGGTGCACTCAGAAATAATGCATTATATAAAATTATTTTTCAGAATAACATGAGTTTAGAATTGCTTTTTCTCAAAAGTTGACTTAATCACTATGTGCAGTCTTCTGTAGAAAAGAGCTGAGCTAAGGCAAGTGCACTGTTGGTCAATTTGACATCAAAAACTCTCATTCCAGTGTTTTTATTTTTTCATAGCATAAAAATGTTCTTACATGCAGAGAGATCTATAGCTGATATTTCCCTTTTTCTTTTCTTTCCTCTGTCCCTTGGTAATTAGATTGAATTAGGCTATTTCTGGGTATAAAACTTCTAAATTGCAGAAAGAAGTCTAGCTTATATTTTTCAATTTAGGCTCCATTTGCAGCTAGGAAGGGAGGCACAAACACTCCTGGCTCCTTTTTTAGGGAGTACAAGGCTCAGTGTCTTGGCTGGAAGAGGGGCTTGAGCATTTCATTGTGACCCATTTCACTCTGCTTTTGACACTGAAGTGACATTCATTATTACTGAAGTGACATTCATTTATTAAAAACATTTGGGAAGGATATTGGGTTGTCCCTCAGTTGTGCCATTCTAAGGGAAGTCAGATACAGAAGTGGAGAGTGACAGGTGTAAGTCTAAAGCGTGCATATTGCTGTGATGTATTTAGAGCTACTATTTTTAATATAGATGTTTAATATGGATGTTTTTGGGTAAAGAAATAGTTATTGAAGGCCCGATTCAGGAGTTCAGTGACTCTGCAGTCACTGGAGCTTCTTATCTGGTTTAAAGATTACTTTTCTGTTGCACTGTTGCAAAATGACTTTGTTTCTCCAGGGAAGGCGTGCTGTTTCTCAGGAGAACATTGTACCCCAGGTGCTGCTGTTGTTGCCATGGCAGTTTGCTAGCAAGCAATCTCTTAAATATGTTACTACTGGCAAAGAAATGGTGTCTTTTTGATCTTTTTGCCAGATGCTCATTTTGTAGAACAGTCTACACAGAATGGTTAGATTTTGGGGATAAAATGTCATTTTCTGTCCCCTGAAATGTCATTAATTTTTAATGATTTTTTTTTGAGCTAGTGGTACTTTAAAAAAATAGTATAAAAAATAAACCTCCTATCTTTGAACCTCATTTTAGAAGCAATTTTGGTAGCTGATATGCAAGTGTGATTGAGCCATTGACCCTAGCTGGCATTGTTGGCGTAATCTTACTCAGAAATTAATTTTCAAAAATGTGCTTTGCTTATTGAGAATACCAGCTTTAATTCTGTTTGGAATCTGTTCTTTTTTCCTTGTCAGGTTCTGGGATGTAAAGCAGAGCATTCCTGTGTGTGCAGAGCGGGTGGGTAGGAGGACAAGTGAGCTACTTGCTCTTTAATAACTGATTCTGTTGGTTTGGGGTTTTTTGTTGGGTATTTTTTTTTCTTTTTGTCTTCTGAGCAGCCCACAGATAGTTGTGTGGGTTTTTTTGGTTTGGTTTTACTTAAAAAGAGTTTTCTTCAGACAAGAGTCTTGGGTAGTGCTGTGACTTAATAAGTAAAGGAAAAGATGTGAGGATGTCTTTTGACAATGAATATATTGGTATTCTTCACACCTCAGCATCTGATAAAATGGAATACAAATGAAAGGGCTTAAGGCTAAACTGCACCTTTTGGTACTTGTCTGAAGGAGAAGTGCTGCTCAAGCTCAGGATTATCACAAGAGGTGTCGTGGCCCAGGGACCTGTCTCTCCTCCTGAGACCTTGTTGCTGTGTCTCAGGGCTCTGCAAGCAGCAGGGAAGTGCTGACACACTTGCAGCAAATTGTGAGGGTTGTGCTGGCTGCTGTGGGAAGCCTGACGAGCCATTGTCTCTGCACATCCTCCACATTGCCAGTCCACCTGCTCTGGGTGGGAAGGTGTTGGCATCTATTGCATGAGAGGGTTTATTATGACATGCAGCATAAGGAAAAGTCACACTCAAGCCCTTAAGCAAGGTTTGCTTTAGCTACTCACAATTTTTTTTTAATGGATGCTGTAGTGAAACTTACACAAAAAGTTATTCTAATCCTGTTCTGCAATATGAAAATAAGGGTGTAATTTAAAACGAATGACTTGGCAGACATTGAACACCTAGTGAGGTTGTGCTAGTCCCCAGTGCAGAGGGTCATCAAATCAAATATTCTGGCTGAATTTTTGAAGTGCTTGGATAATTTTATGACCAATAGTAGCATTTTTAGTTATGAAAGGTAAGATAAAGATCATCAGCTCTCATGCTTCAAGGCATAAGGTAATCACTGCAGTGTTACAGGAGGGATATTTCCCTGCTGAACAGCATTTCACAGTTGGTTATGTACATTATGAGGTGTGTTCTTTCCTTTGATATAAACCATTAGCCAAAAAGGTGACACTTGATGGCTGAACAGGTTATTGAGACAAACCTTATATCAGCTGCCATGGGATATATTTCTGTGTGAAAGTGTTCTGTTGCATCACATAATGCAAGCTGTTGCTTGGAGGAATGCATATCACTAAAAATCATAGAATGGGTTCCCATTTTGTGCTTAGTAACTCTTGAGCTGTTGTGAGAGGCTCATTGTTACCCTGTGTGTGAAGGATTGTTTGTTGGCTATTAACTACTTTATACCAACACAGAGTAGTGGCAACCAAAATGCACTCAAAACAGGGGTTTTTCCTCTCTCTCAAGCCTCACATTGGGTGCCAAATTTTGTCTTGGGAGAAAACCTCCCAAGGGGGCTCCTCCAGAAAGCAAACCCACCCTTCAGAGCTAGTCTTGAAGGCACAGAACATGACACAGACAGCAAAAAACAGAGCACAGAAATGGGGATAAAACCATCACAGTGTCATCCTGTGAGTTGACTGAAAATGTCTGATATTACCAGAAATTCATTAGAACTTTTACAGCTGGTAGATAACAAATAGGTACCTCTTAATCATTCTATCCACCAGCTTTCTTCTTCATTTCTTAAATCTGATGAGCCTTCAGTTTAAAGCAGAGATCCTCATTAGATTGTCTTGTCATAATGTAGTTTTTGCTTTTAGACTTCACCTTATTCACTTTTATACCTCACAAGGTCATCTCATTCTCTCTGTGTGATGATCTTGTCCTCCTCCATGCTCATAATTATATCATCTTTGCATTTCATAATCCAGTCCTTGGATGAAGGTTGCTAATGAATGGATTAAGCAGGATCCATCCCAAGACTGGTTCCTGAGAAATGCTTAGTAATATTTCTCCATCTTTAGAACTGCTTTTTTTTTTTTTTTCACTAGATACTCTTGTGGTGCCTCCCATGGACTCTGTGCCTCCCATAGATTTCTATCCATATTATGATGTATTCTTATATTGATCCTCATTGTCTGCCTTTTAAATAAAGATTTCTTAGAGAACACTGCCAGATGCTTAATTCAGACATAGATGTATTAGTTGCACTATATTGCCCTTGTCTAAGTAGTCATCTGTCTTACTAAGAAACTCATCATGTCTCTCAGGTGGTCTATTAGTGATGAGAATATATTCCTTTTTATGCTACTTCAGGCCTACCTCCACGCCCTCCATCACTGCCTCTTCCAAAGTCTGCTGCAGTCAGTGTCACAATCACATGAATTTGTGTTTATCCCTTCTCCTTCCTTGGGGTGCATCTATGTTTAGTATTCCCTGGTGTTATTTCTGCTTTAGCACTGATCATCAGGGATGCCCACAGAACAAAGTTTTTGAGTAAAGGTTTATGAAACTAACTGGTACATGGGGAAAACTTTAGTTCCCATTGGGTTATAAATTGCATTGAAAAAATTTGCCAGTGAATTTGTATTTTTATCTTCTGGCTCTTTTAGTATGCTGCAAATGTTCCTGTCCTTGTGGCATTATTCTTATGAGAAAATGGAACATTTGTCCAGGTTTGGGGATGCACAGTTAACTTTTCATTGAATCTATATAAGAATAAGTCCTTAACTAGTTCTTCTCTGCATTTTAATCTCTTCTGCTTAGGTGAAATGAGCTTTTCACTGTTCAGTCTGTTTTTCTTTGAAAGATTGAGCTGAGGTGCTAATTTTATTGTGTGACTAATTTAGGACACCTGCCTTACCTTGTTAATCAATCTCTTTTTCTGTCCTTGTAAGTTTTTTGCTTACTCCTGATATCTTCTTTGAAGTGCTTCTTATCCTTGATGTTCTTTTTTAATTTCATTCCAAACAGTTTCAACCTTTTGTTGAAGTTATATCTCTATATTCTTGAGCTCAGTGTAGGATTATCAGTTGTGTTAACTTTCTTATGCACTCACAGTTGGCTCTGTTAAGTCCCAGACCTTCTTTGTAGGCTTATTTTTATATATATTGCTATATATCAACTTGTCAAAAGATGAGTTGGTCACAACCATTTGATTAATTTCTAAATTTAACCAGATTTTCTGTAGGGTCCGATTTTCTGTTGCTTTTAAATTCTTCACCCTGATGTTGTCTCCAGTGAGGCTCAGCTGTGATTGGAGGTGAAGAACAAGCCTGAAGAATTTACAGCATGAGTTAAAAAATGGCAAACTGACATTAGGAAAATTACTATAAAAAAAGATGAGGTTTCCAGTCTGTTTTTGTCTTTTGATTTACTCCCAGTCAATAGCACACGATGACAGGATTAATTACTCCAGGCTACATATACATGATATAGCTTTCTGCTTTCTACTCTTTATTTCTGGAGATTGATGACTGCCTAATGTTATAACTTTTAATAAGGCATTTGATTTGATTTAGAACTGTCTTCATTTTAGTTCAGATTTATAACCATAGTTAATCAAATTTTATTGCACCTTAATTAGCTTTAAAATAATTTTTAGTAACAAGATTAAAAATTTTTAAATTTTGGACATGCAAAAGAACCTCTTTGGTTGAACTGCCTGTAGTTTTGGAGAGAAGCATCACATGTATAGTGGGCATGCTTTTTAGTGCTGAAACACATAATAAAAATGAGATAAGTGAGGAGGAGAAATGATATACAGACCTGTTTGATGTGCAGCAGAAAAAGAATTATAATGGCTTCTTTCTGTGTAATTATTGTATCCACCATCAAACTATTTGACTTGGTGCAATTCTGTGGATGGCCATGGCTAGCCAGGGTGTAACAGCTCCATGTCTATAATGCATAATTTTTGTTTCCTGTTGTAAAACATGCCAAACCCTTCTGAAGTCACAGTCTGAAAATCAGTTACTGTTACAGAAGTGTGGCAAAAAGAGAAAAACCCATTGGTTCTTATTATCCTTTTAAGTTAATTGCCTGCCTAAGGGAGCTCATTCCCAGAACCAGGACAGCTCTTTTTCTCATTGCCTGCTGGTGTCCCAACATACTGTTTCATTCATTTATTTTTTTAAAGTCTTCCTTAGAAATTCTGATTTTTCTGCTGATATTTTTTGAAGCTTTCTCAATAAATTCTGATTTTTCTGCTTGGGGTTGTGTATCATACAAGTGTATGTACACAGGTTGTTGTGTGTAAGTTTGCCACAGTTGTTCTGCATGTCTTGTTTTGAAGACTGAGTTAGTGACAAACTTTAAATGTTTAAATATTATTTTATATTTCTAAAGTGAAATAGATAATAAATTTCTAGAGAAGTACCTGATCATAGAAATTGCTCAAGTGCCCTGCATTTGGCCTCCTCAAGGGAATTTAAACAGTCACATTTTAGGCATTAGCTTAAGGGAATGTCTCACATTTTTGAGTAATACTCTTAACTATGGATTGGACAAGAAGGAGAAGAATACAGGGGCAAGATTGGCTTGAAGAGAGGCTCAGGGTGAGGGGAAGGAAGGGATGATTCAGTATTCCTAAGAGCTTGAAATTCAGTATTTTCTAAGCGAAATTATTGTCCCATTTAGTGAAAGCTCACTGATGTTGCAAGCAGTGTAATGTGTAGGTTGGGGGATCAGAGAGATTGGAATGTTGGATGACTCTGTGGGCTCAAAAAAAAAATAATCTGAGAAACAAGAACTAAAAGATCACTTGAATCATGTGTGCTCTAAAAGCTATAGTCTGGTGTCATGAGAAGGCCAAACTCCCACTTCTAGTAGCGGTGGTTGTAATTTTTTTCTTTTTTAGAATTTGAGTTATGTTTGTTTGGTTGTATAAAACCTGTTGGGGATCCACATGTTTGCATTGGAATTAGTATCTCTGAAAAAGGTATCAGAAAATGTACCCCAAGCTACTACATTTAAAGTAGTTCTTCAGAAGCAGTAGCCAGTGTTTCAGCTGTTCATAGAGTAATTAACAGTTAAAGAATTATTAACAAGTTATAGAGTAGTTAACAAGTGTTAAGATGTTATGAAATAGACAGAAGTGGGATGAAGAGTTGCAAATGTTTGGGGAGTGTTGTCAAGCAAACAAAAAAATCCCAAGACAGGAAGCACCCCCTCAAACAGGACTTTGATGTTGCCTCTATTTTTGCTTCTCCAAACTCTGGGATGGTCTTCTGGTGGGAGAGGTCCATGTTCAGACCTCTCCATGTCATTGTCTGTGTGTGGCACTTGTTCCCTTGCAATGCAAAGCTGAAAAGTGCCATTTCAGAAATACCACGCACTTCAAAAAAGATTTTATTCGTATTAACTCAGCTCTGCTTTCTTAATTTGCTGTAAATCAATGAATACTTTCTGGTAAGTCAAAACTGTATTGTTGTCATGTGATCTATTTATTTAAAATAAAAACAAGTCATCAATCTCTGCTAAACACCCCCCAAAACCCCAATGAGTGATTTCTAGTACTGGAATTACTTGCTTTTTTTTGATTTGTGAGCAAGTCAAGTTCTGTGACCTCTCTGTTCCTGAAAAGCTGCCTGTTCTGCATTCCTGATCTCCTGCTTTTCTAGTACCAAATTTGTCTGCTTTCATTCCTTAGGGAGAAACTCCCAAGTTATATCTGTAGTCTTTGGAAAGCTCTCTAAAATATTTAGGAGTCTGAAAATGACTGACAATCTCACTGTTCCTAACAGTACAAACTGGGGATATAAGCTTGACAGGGAATAAATACTTTTTCATTGTGCCTGTATTTATTTATTTATTTGTGCCTCTACATCTTCTCTCTTTTCTTTTTCATGGGCACATTTGGCATAACTAACAGGTAAGTAGAAATTAGTGTAATATAAAGATCTTTTCACACTTTGTTGCCACGTGTTGCAGTAGACTGTGAACCTCACAGCCTCTGAAGAAAAGCTATGGGAATACACAGGTGGAGAAATAAAGCAGGATATTGCTGCTCCCTGACTGCTGTCATATGTGTATAGTGGCATTTACTTAAAAAGATTAAGATCCAAGATTAAGTCTGTGTTCTAAACACAAATTGCTGTCAGCTTAAGAATCTGAGAACTCGCCAGCTGTGAAGAGAGAAATTTCCCCATCTGTCTTTGCCACTGAGAAAAAGCAATAATGGCAGTGTGTGAGCGTGAAGGACTGGACAATGTTGAAGCTTTTAGTCTTGACCTCCCTCTTTTTCTATAAATGAGCACAGTTTTTTCTTTCAGAGGCTGATGGTGAAAATGGCATCTGAACACTGAGGCAAATACACCTTACCAAAGGACTGGTCATTGCATGTGAAATAGTTTCCAGTGTAAAATCCATTTGTTGATGTGCTTTCAGAAGTTGTCACTGTCTATGAGACATTGCAGATAGGGTGTTTCCTTGAGCTCTAGGGTTGAGACACGTGAGCAGGGACAGACTGATGTTCAGAAATGCTTTTACAGTCCATAGTGATGGTCTAGGCTCTTGTCAGACATCAGGGGAGAGTTACAGACTGATTTCCCAAGCAATTCTTTGATTCCATGTGTGTTGTATTTGTGGGGTGCTCTGGTGAAGGGAGGAGTGATGAATCTGACTCCATGTTCTCAGAAAGCTATTTTATTATTTTATGATACTATGGACAAGGGAAGAGATGAGAATCTTGACTCCATGTTTCAGAAGGCTGGTTTATTTTTTTATGATATGATATGATATTATATTGTATTATATTAAAAGAAAATTATATACTAAAACTTTACTAAAGAAATAAAGAGAAGGGAGACATCAGAAGGCTAGAAAAGAAAGGAATGAATAATAAAGTCTCATGATAGACCAGAGCCTTGACAAAGCTAGACCATGATTGGTCATCAAGTAGAAACAATTCACATGGAACCAATCCAAGATGCACCTGTTGGTAAACCATCCCCAGACCACATTCCAAGCAATCAGATAATTATTGTTTACATTTCTTTTCTGAGGCCTATCAGCTTCTCAGGAGAAAAATCCTAGTGAAAGGATTTTCATAAAATGTGTCAGTGACAGGCTGATTGTCAGGGCTTTATTTATTTAAGGAGGGAATGCTGGCTGGTGGGTTTGTTATTACACTTGGTCTTTTGTTCCTTTGTTTTATGCTGTGTCTGTGCTGGTTGGGGCAAACAGGAGGCTCATAGGAGTGAACCAAATAGTTTTTAACTGTGCAGCTTTTCTCTCTGATGATGCAATGGGATGATTTTATGTTTAATGGTATCAAACCCCAGACTGTGCGCATCTTGGCTTGCCTTTGTGGGTACAATACACTGCAGGGGAGCTGTTGAGGTGCAATGCTGGATCTAACATCTAACACCTAACATCTCTGGCTGGATGGATGTTCCAGTCCAGCTGATGGAAGATGCCATGCTGACGAGCCTGACTCTCTCCGAAGAACATCACTGCTGTGTTCTGCAGACCTTTGTGCCCCTTCTCATGGCAGCCTTCATTGCTTTGCTCTCTGCTCTGCTTTCTACTTTCAGACACAAAACTGCTTACAAGCTGAAACTATGACAATTATGTCTGTCCAAAAAGTGCTTTTGAGTTAAGAAATGTCCTCTGTGGTGTATGGTTAATTCAGACGTCCAGCAGAATAGTCAGAGAGACTATTCTTTCAGGCCAGAATACATATTTCTTCATATTGTACATCAGCTTGCATCAAGATATTGTCAAACCATCAATTCCTTTATGTCTTCAAGATGTCTGGGCCTTTTGGGTGGGTTGTAAGACATCAAGGATCAGTATTTATTTACACAGACACCAGATAAAATGGCAGATTAAAAGCAACATTGATGAATTGCAACACTGACAGCAGAAGACAGCTAGTGAGGGATGCTGTCAGTAGGAGAAAAAAATATTTTTTCAAAGTAGTAATAAGCTGGCTGTACCTAAGGGAAATTTGGTAAGAAATGTGATTCACTTTGGTCACCTCGGAAACAAGCTGTTCATGTTATTAGATATTTGAATTATTATTAAAATATTGTGTTATTACATCAATAACATGCTTAATCAGATGTTTTAAAATGTGATATTATAACACACTAATTTTCTAACATAGAACCAAATACAGATTTTAGCATATGGATAATGATACCCTGGATAAGCTTTGGGTATTTACCAGTCAAGTCTTGAGAACTGCCTGTGACTGAATGAAGTTGGGTGCTTTGGAATTTTTATCTGCCTTGTGTTTTGTTACTGATTCCTGAATAAGCAGGATAAACACAGCATGCTCAAGGAACTTTGCCCCTTCTGGATCTGCATGGGGGAAACTAGGGGCTGGTTTAATTTATTTTGAATTTTTATATATGGGTACGTGCATGAATACCAGTTTTTTAGACAGTATGGCTGTCGAATATTTGGGTTTTTATCAGCTGAAAATTGGGTGTGCAGGTGTTCTAGTGCACCTCATGAGCTGGTTCTTGTCCTTAAGCCAAGGAAAATATCCTGTACCCATCATCCATGATGATGTGTCTTCCTTTTATTTTAGGTGATAGCACATTTATGGGGCATTTATCAGAATACAAGAATCTAGTACCATTGGAAAACATCAAGATTTGTATAACCTAGAATCAGTGTCCATTCTGCACTATGTAATTGTATGTATAAGAAATTTATATTTGTCTTCTTTTGTTTGGGAAGTCTTTATGGCCAGTGATTTCATTATTCCTGTATAGTTTTTTTCCTTCATGCTTTCTCTAAAACTGTTTTAACAGTTCTGGGATAGTTTAACAAGGTCAAAGCAGCATATGATTTTACCCTTCCAAAATCTTTGTGATGATTCAGAAGCAGAGTTCAGAGCATGTGACACATTGGGTTAGAAAATGTAAAATTAATAAATAGAAAGCTATTCAGAAAGCACTCTAAAAATGATGAACAGCTTGTAGAAACTGATTTATGAGGCAAGAACAGAAGTCAGATAAGTAGGGGTTGGTTGAATGGATGGGATGAACGTGTCTTCAGATCTGTGCATGAGCAGAGAAGAGCTTTTTGTGCATTCAGGGCTGTGGACTGGACAAAAGAGGTGTTTTAGGGCTGTCAAGATAATAAGAGGGAGGAACTACAGAACAAAGTTGTTAAGATCTGTGAAAAACTGGAAGGTAAATAAAAACTGATTGTTTAAGAGAAAATTGTTTAAGAGAAAATATATATATACACATATTCAGCTCTGTTAAGCTGGTCAGTCTGTTGTGTCAGTAGATTATTTCACTTCTGTTATTTGGGTTTATGAGAGCACAAGAGGAGGATGAGAAGCCTTATTGTGCATGATTTTTTTTAAAAAGTGTTTTTAAATCTTGAATATCAATGCTGTGTGAGAAAGCAGCGTGTGCTCTGTGTACAAGCCTTGTTATTGTGAATTACTAATTCTTTGTGGACATTTATTATACCCAGAAACAGGAATGCAGTCTAGTCACTCCTTTCCTTTGATTTCACAGAATGTCAAGTGAATTGACTCAAAAAAGTTGTGTTAAATGATGGGTTTATGCCTCAAAAGGTTTCAGTACCTCACTCACATTAATGAAAAACAATGCCTAATTAATTAAAATTGCACCTATCAGCTGTTAAGTGACAGTTACTAGCACCATTCTTAAGGGCTTAAGTGGAGTGGAAACTTGAAAAATCTTGATTTTGCCTTACCATAATAAATGTGTGTCTGATTCTTCATTCTTTAGTACATAAGACATTACAAACATGGTGATAAAATTACTTATTTTTTTTTAATGCTAAAGGAAATAAAATTCTTAGTGTACAATAAGTAAATTAAGTGGGTTGACCTTGGCTACTTCCAGGTGAGTGCCAAACTGCTTTATCACTCCTTCCTCAACAACACAGGAGAGAAAACATAACAAAAGGCTCATGGGTCAAGGTAAGGACGGGGAGATATCACTCAGCAATTAACATCATAGGCAAAACAGACTTGACTTGAGGAAATAAATTTAATTTACAGCCAATCGAATCAGAGTAGGATAATAAAAAAATAAGAACCAATTTAAATCTCTCCAGCCTCCCCCTTCCCAGTCTGAACTTTGCTCCTGGTTCTTCTACCTGCTTGCCCCAGGCAATAGAGGAGGATGTGGAATGGGAGTTATCCTCAGTCTATAACACTTTGTTTCTGCTATTCTTTCCTCCTCACACTCCTCCCCTGCTCCAGCATGGGGCCCTTTCTGCAGGTGAGAACTGTTCCAATGGGCTGCAGTTCCTTGTGAGCTGCTTCAGTGTGGGCCCCTTCTGTGGGGTCACAGGTCCTGCCACCAAACCTGCTCCAGTGTGGGCTCCTCTCCATGGGGGGACAGCTCCCAGCAGGAGCCTGCCCCATTGCTGGGTGTTCATAAAGTCACAGCTTCCTCTAGGGCATATCCACATGTTCTCCTGTGAGTGTCCATCATTGCCTTCAGGTGGGTCTGTGCATCCCTGTGCCCTCCCTGGGCTGCAGGTGGGTCTGTGCATCCCTGTGCCCTCCCTCCATGGCTGCAGGTGGGTCTGTGCATCCCTGTGCCCTCCCTGCATGGGCTGCAGGTGGCTCTGTGCATCCCTGTGCCCTCCCTGGGCTGCAGGTGGGTCTGTGCATCCCTGTGCCCTCCCTCCATTGCCTGCAGGTGGGTCTGTGCATCCCTGTGCCCTCCCTGGGCTGCAGGTGGGTCTGTGCATCCCTGTGCCCTCCCTCCATGGCTGCAGGTGGGTCTGTGCATCCCTGTGCCCTCCCTCCATGGCTGCAGGTGGGTCTGTGCATCCCTGTGCCCTCCCTGCATGGGCTGCAGGTGGGTCTGTGCATCCCTGTGCCCTCCCTCCATGGCTGCAGGTGGGTCTGTGCATCCCTGTGCCCTCCCTCCATGGCTGCAGGTGGGTCTGTGCATCCCTGTGCCCTCCCTGCATGGGCTGCAGGTGGGTCTGTGCATCCCTGTGCCCTCCCTGGGCTGCAGGGTTACAGCTGCCTCATCAGGGGCTGCAGGGGAATCTCAGCTCCAGCACCTGCAGCAGCTCCTGCCCCTCCTTCACCCTGCCCTGGGTGTCTGCAGGGCTGTTCCCCTCACATGTTCTCAGTCCTCTCTGCCAACTGCTCTTGTGCAAGGTTTTTTACCCTTTCTTAAGGACACTCTCACAGAGCTGCTGCTGGTGTTGGTAATGGGCTCAGCTTGGGTCAGTGATGGGTCTGTCCTGGAGCTGGCAGGCCTTGGCTCCATGAACATGGGGGCTGCTTCTGGCATCTTGTCACAGAGTCTACCCCCTGCTGCCAAAACTCAGTAGAGTGAAATGAGGGTTTCTTTTCTGGACAGAGGTGTGCTGTACACGTGACTGTGGCGTAAATTCTCAAATTCCCTTCCTGTACTTTCTCAGCAGAAGGAGCTGTTCTGTTTGTTTTGAGAAGGATGACCACCTTGAATGTGATACAAGGGTTTTGACTGTTGTGGAAGAGTGTGGAAAAGGCTAAGGGCAGGCTTGAAAGGAGAAGAAGCTGAGAAGCAAGAAGTTGATAAAGAGGTTTTTTAAGGCTGTAATTAAGGAGACAGAGAAGAAAGATAAGAGAACTTTGTAGTTAGACGAAGTAGTTTTAGAAAGTTAGTTGAAGTTACTGTAACTTTGTACTAATAATGTTATGTTGACTTACTGTGGCTAATAGAGTAGAAGAAGTATAAACAATTAGAAAGTGTATAAAAAGTTAGTTATGCTCAATAATAAAGAGTTGCCATCTGAGACTGCTTATGGTCTCTGCTTTGTGTCGTGACTGCCTTGACAGCGACAGAAAATTAATGTTCTGTGCTTTTCTCCTTTCAGTTTTACAGTCATCTTGGTCTTGTGTTCCAGCCCATCAGCAGCAGCTCTAGCCTGTCCATGTTGTTCTCTGACATGTATGTGTATGTTAACATCCAGGCCCTTACTTCCCTCTTAAGCTCAGTTTCATCTCTTCTTTTCCCAACATTATGGAAATGTCTTTTACTTGTCAGCATTGTTAGTCTGAACCTTTTTTGAGATGCTCCCTTTGCTTTCCATCAAAGGACAGACATCCATCATAAGGAGGGAAATAGAGGGAGTGGCTTCTCCCCTCACTCCTGTTTGCAGCAATCCTAGAAGTTCTGTTATTCCTCTTGTGGGTAAAGTGGAGGTTTTTGTGGTCATTGCCTTTCTGGAGGTGATTATTTGCCTGATGCTGTGGAAGAAAGCAAAATTCAGGATAGGGACACGTGCACAGAGCACAGGTTGGTTGAACAGCGTGCCTTAATGTACTAAAGTAGGAAGTCTTAGTTACTTTTTTAAACACATTTTTGTCTGGGATTTAAGCTTCATGTAGTACTCTGCAGCAACTGGGTGTGTTGGGGGACCAGGTCCCTCCAGTGCCTGCTAGCTCTCTTCTGCACTTGGCAGGTACAAATTCATATTTCCTGTTTTATGCTGGTGTAGGCATTGATTTGCATTGACGAGAGATTTGTGTTCTCAGTACCTTTTTCATTTACAAAAATCAGAATTTGATGCAGGAAAAATCTCAGAGACTCTTCAAAGTAGGGTCTTTATTATATAATCTCATGAATGCTGTGGAGTAGGTTTGCTTTGACAATTATCCCTTCATGTTTGTCGAAGTCCCCAGCCGTGGGAATGTGTTTTCATGGCACCCTGTCTGGCTTTACTCTGTGTGTACTCTGTGGGTGACCTCGTGCTGTGTGCCACAATGTGGTGAGGTTACATTGCTGTTAATAAAAACTCAACAATAGCTTGAAATACATGTGGAGGGAGGTGAAAGCACTGGAAACCATTGGGATGAGGAGTATTTTGCATTGATTTTGGTATTGAGTTTCTATCCACAGCTTGTCTAGTTTTGCTGTCTTTATTTTTTTTTTTTTATCATTTATTTACAACTAATGTAGAATTACCAATGAAATCAGGCCAGAATTTGCTTCTTAATCAAGATGGTGAAAATGCATTAGATATCTATAGAAGTTTCCATCTTTGTATTGATAATGGGATCTCACATGGTTTTCATAATGGTTCTCTGCAGAGACAAAATACATGATGGTTTCATCAACAGCAATTTAGGAGTTACTATTTTGCTATTAAGTAAAGTTTAATCTAGCATAAAAATTTGAGTTAGAACACAGCAATTGGAATCAGTAATGCTCATTCAACCCTCCTTTTCTTTCTCTTCATTCAGGGTGAGATCTTTGTTGATTCACCTTCCTCTGCAGTGTACAAATAAGTACACACACACACACACAGGCTATTCAGTAGGTTGGTTCAAAGCCCATTTCTGGGCTTTCAACAATTCATTATTCATTTCTGGGCTTTCTGCTAACCTTCACTGGGATTACTTTAACCTGTGTTAAAGTATGCCTTTGGCACTGCCCTGCTGTGCAGTCCTGTATTTCACAGAGAATTTTACTGGGTTTTGGAGGAACTTTTGGTAAAAGCCAGCCATGGCCATACTGGAATTGAGTCTTATTGCTGATAACGTTCTCTGAAATTTATGTAATGATGCTGGCAATAAAATAGTAATTCACTATTCCAATTAGCAACATAATGCTGCCTCTGTTCCCAACCTCTACTCCCAAAGGTGTGCTGTGTCCTGCTGTGCTTCTGAAGGCTCAGGAAGCTGTTTGCAGGAGGGCAGGTGCCCCTCCAAGGTGTCCATTACAGCATGGAGGGAGCTGCACATCCCTCACAGTGACTGGCTCTGCACCCCTCTGCTCCAGCCTTTCTTGGTGCTCTGACCACTTGCCTTGATGGAACCCAAGGGAACCTGTGAGTGTATTCCTCAGCAGCTGACACTGAGAAAGGAAATGTATCTAAAACATGGATTGTAAAACACCCTGTGATGATGGGCTATGTAGTAATTTAGATGAAGAGTTACTAAAAATGAAATATTAAGGACTCGAGTGTTCCAATTTCTTCTTTTTTTAACTGCAGCTAAGCCTGTGACAATGTTAGCAAAGGGGAAAGCATTAAATTACCAGTTCAATTTCATAGCCAAAAGCAAAGCAATTAAAATAAAATTCATCCTAAGTGTTGAGGCAGGACTTTAGGTTGCAGGTAAAGAATATTTTTATGATCAGCTGTTGGATTCCCCCCCACCCCCTCCTACTTGTTTCACCCCAGGTTATGCCTAAGGAATGCAGTACTGTTGCAGTCTCCAGACCAGAAATGCCTCCTTTAGTAACCAGTGCTATAAATCACACCTGATTATCATATTTGCTGATGAGAGATCCATCTTGCACTTTTCACTTATGTCAATTAGGATTGTGTTTATAAGGGAAAAATATTTATAATATCTAAAATTAGGTGGTTTTATTCTGCTGATGTTTCATTGTTTATTTTTACATTATAGATGAAATTAAATTTAAAAAGGCACAGACAATAACACTAGATTGCATAGCAAGGATGTGGAACACTGAAACGTGTTTAGCATGGCTCTGAGGGATCCTGGAAAGGAACTGTTTTGCAATGATCCGTAATTTCCTTATCTGAATATGATATTAGTCTCTATCCTCTGTGGAACCTGATGAACAGGGAGTAATCTGGAGCCATGAAAATAAACCAGTAAATCCTCTATCATGTAGAAGCACCTGGTTAGAATGATGTGGCAGTGAGGAGGCAGTGCTGCCAGCTCAGCAGTGGTGATGATGACTGCCACTTCAGTGCTTCCTCATGGATTTTTTAGCAGAGCTGGATAGGGGAACAAGATGTGATAGAACAGCTGAATAATGAATTGCTGAAAAGATGTTAAGAGAATGGTTAGGAAAATGAAGGCCATAAATAGAGAAGATAGGGCACAGTTGGTGCTTGGCAGCGTGGGACAATATTGTTCTGCACAAATAGTCCTTGAGTGAAAAAATTACTTCAGTGCAAAATTGTGGAGTATTAATTTGAAATTATTTTTGCTACTAACATATTATCTGTCTCATTTATTATAACAGTATATACCTAAAGCCATTATAAAATACTAGACTAGTAGTTGTCCAGGGGCTTTTTCAAGCATGATAAAGACACCACCCGAAAAAAGCTCCATGCAGTTTTCATAAGCATTTAATTTTTCAGAGAGCTACAGCATCCTTCAAAATGCCACAATAAAATGTTGCTGTGGGCACAGGGATTCTAGATCAATTACATGGACAGCCTTCTCCAATTTATCATTTGAAGATAGCATCTGTGTGGATTTGAAAGAGTAAGCCAGTCAATATGGCAGGATGTATATAGAAGGAGAAAAACTGGGTAAGAGTATTGGGCAAAAAATAGAGAGTGAAAGAAAAATGGTTAATGGTGGCATAAGATACATGCTGATGGAATGAGATATTTAGGATAATCACTCTCAGTATAATGGCATGAAGAAAGAATTGCTCATTTTGAAATAATAATCCATTGTTCAACCCCAGCCATTAGTAAAATAAGATGGAGGGGGTTTAAAAGGTAAGGTACAAGCTGAATGAAAATGGATAGTTATTCCAATGTATTGTACTGCTTGGCTAATACAGGTAAATGGAAGATTAGAAAAAAAACAGACCCTCATCTCTTCCCTTTCACCCTCCCTCTGTGTAAGCATCCACTGGTATCTCTCAGAGTGTTTAGAAAGATTAAAAAATAACACTAAATAAGGAGGTGAATCTGTTACAGAAATCCTGCATGCCTTTTTGGATAGCAGAATTTATTTCATCAGTGCTTGCTGAGATCCAGGAGTTTCCTTCAAAAGTGAAATCAAAGCTAAAGCAAGCCTGGCTTTGGGAGTACATTTATGTAGTAAAGAAGGAGCAGTCATTCTAGGGAACAGAGCTATTTTCCTGAGAAGGAGGTGATTATTTTGCTTTGTTTTCTAATGGGCAGTAATATATTTGTGAGCAGTAGCAGCATAACCTTTTATTTGCAGTAGACTTATGTAATGGTGACTCTTACAGCTAAGCATGCAGTAGTTGGGTTTTGAATGAATTTTTGTGCATTAAGAGCCTTTGAAGAAGAAAAATGGATGAAAGAGTGGTACTAAGGGAGAGTACTACTGAGGGAGGGTAGCCCAGTTAGATTTATTACATATAACTCTTCCCACCTCTTTCCCTGGGGTAATTTGGTGAGGTTTCTGTCCTGGGTTCTAGCCAGGGGAAAGCAATTAGGTCCCTCTGTGTCCCAGGGAAGCAAACTGTGAGCATCACTTCTGCAAGGGAAGGGGCTTCCCACATACTGACATATTTGCTGGTCTGCATGGGTTTGTGAGGGAACAGGCTCAGATCAGAGCCTGCCATTGGTCCAGGTTTCAGCAGGGGGGTGGTGGGGAAGTGTCCAAATCCTGATTGCAAACCCCAAAGCTTGCAGCAGATTGCAAACCCCAAAACTTGCCCCTGATTGCAAACCCCAAAGCTTGCAGCTGATGGCAAATCCTGATAGCAAACCCCAAAGCTTGCAGCTGATGGCAAATCCTCATAGCAAACCCCAAAGCCTGCAGCTGCCCAGAGATGTGCTGTGCTGGCAGAGGGTGACAGGATAGCTCACCATTTACTGTTTGCCTTACCAAACCATCTTGGGGGGAAAGGATTTGTGTGATAAGCCTTTTTTCCCCCCACTATCTTCTCCTCAGCTGCTGGGAGATTCCCAAAACATCTCCTGCTTTCTAGAAAAGATATACACCATACCTGAGGCAGGACAGGGAAAGCCAGTGGTTTCTGGTGTTTTCTGTGCTGTTTAATTTCTGTTGCACTGCCAAATGTGATTATTATGGTGAATTTAAGCAATATTTTCTTTATTGGCTACATGTCACAATGCCTATGCAAGCATTTGTTATACCTACAAGGATGACGCTTAGGAACACCAACATTTTGTTTATCACATCTGTAGAAATGTTTATTTATTCCTAAACTAGCACTTGCAGAGTAGCCTTAAGAAAACTTCTCTTCTAAAAAAGATAACATGTCCGAGTATGATTATTTACTAACTTTGGAAAAGTATGGCTGATGGATGAAAGCATTTACAATGTGAAATATTGAACACAACATCTTTCATAAAAATAATAAAAAGAACAGCAATTTTCGAGCTGTTTTAAGATAAAATATGTATGAAAAAAACCCTAACATCATTATGAGACTTACAGCTACATGGGTTTATTTCTCATTCAATATTTTTATGAGAGAAGCTTTCAAAATGCATTCTATTTGAATGGCATTCTTTTTCTGAGCTTCTCTCTTACCTTTCACTGAATTTAGCTGTCCCCTGCTGCAGAGTGCTTGGCACTATTGCCAGGACCATGGCTCTGACTGTGGGGAGAGAGAGCCCAGATCTTTGCAGGTCTAGGTTGTAGTGCAGTTCTTGGAGATACAGCCACAGCTGTATTTCATGTGACCCCTGAAATCTCTACAAAGAGCAAACAGCTTCTCCTGCAAAGTTCTGACTCCCACCAGCTCCTGTAGGGCCAGCCCCAGTGGGATTATAGGGGATTACCTCCACTTTAGTTCAAGTGGTCTGGTTGTAATGAGCAGCAGAAGTTGCAAAGGGTCACAGAATGGTTTGGGATGGAAGGGGCCTCACAGAGCACCTATTTCCAGCTGCCCTGCCATGGCAAAGTGTCGCAGACATCCTTTCATGAAAATCCTTTCCTTACGATTTTTCCTCCTGAGAAGCTGAGAGCCCTCAGGAACACAATGTGAACAATGGTTATCTGCTGCTGTGGAATGCAACAGGTGCATCTGTCATTGGGCTCATGTGGTTGTTTCTAATTCATGGCCAATCACAGTCAGCTGGCTCGGACTCTGTCCGAGCCACAAACCTTTGCTATTCATTCCTTTCTATTCTTAACTTAGCTAGGTTTCTGAGATAAACTTTTTCTTCTATTTCTTTAGTATAGTTTTAATGTAATATATATAATAAAATAATAAATCAAGCCTTCTGAACATGGAGTCAGATCCTCATCTCTTCCCTCTTCCTAAGATCCCTGTGAACATGGTCACAGGAAAGGACACCTTCCACTAGAGCACCTCCAGGGATGGGGCACCACGACTCCTCTGGGTGTGCTGCTCTTGCCTCACCACCCTCACATGGAAGAATTTCTTCCCAATGTCCAATCTAAGCCCACCCTGTCACTTTGAAGGCTCAGAATGAAGCAGTTTCTCAGTATTTCTCCCAAGCTACATGTCATTACATCTTGCTCTTTTCAGAGCACTTAATGCAGTTCGAGAGGCAGCAGTCATCATTGTCTTTTTTTTTTTTTTCTTTCTGAAGGACACCAGGTCGTTTCCCTGAAATACAAAATTCTTACTTCAAGTAGCTGCTGGTATTCCTGAGTATGTTCAAACACCTGGGGGTGTCAAAGAGCATGTCTGCCATAATGTCCATGAGAGGATGCAATGAGTGTTCCTCAGAATCCAAGAATCCCTCCCAGCAGTGTCCTCAGAGGCATCACTGATCTGCCTTGATGGAGTGCAAGGGGCCAGGGAGCAGCTGGAGAGCAGGGAAGGAAGGTGGCACTGCCTTGGGTAAAAGTCCTGAGTGCTGCTGGCCAGGCAGACCCCAAAATGAGAAATGGCTTGCTTGGTCTCTCATGGGCCACTGAGGGGAAGAGCAAATCCAGCAGTGTCTTTAAAGAAAAATCCTTACACCCACTCAGGCACACTTCTTAGTAGCCTGTTCAGCTGCTGTGCATTCTAAACAAAAATATCAGTGTAGTTTCAAAGAGTAATTAGAAGGAAAAAATGAAAAGGCTTGAGTAATCCCGGATAAAGCAATCTTTTTAAACTTCACTTAGTTCTAAACATCACAGCAGCTGCTACAGCAGAACAAGCAGAATTTTGACTTGTTTTTCCTAGTTGCTTTGGCATGTTGGAGCGAATGACCGAGCTGCTGCTGTTAGCCAAAACCTGTTTCCCCAAATGTTTCATTCTGCTTTCTGTGATTATTTTTAATCTGCATTCTCTTAAGCTGTGTTATCATATGTGAATTCTGGCTGCCTATTTTTTAAAATAACTTATTTGCAACTGTCAGAGATACCTTATGAATAAATTATCAACCATCCCTAAGAGCTATAGCTGCAAACATTTTAAAGAAAGTATTAAGTCTGTGAACATTTTCTATTAATGTATTTATCAAATGAATGCACTTAGGGTTAAGAAAACAGTTCCTTTATGTTAAAAACAACTCCACATTACTGATCTTTTCTTTGACATTAGCACATCAATGGCAGCTTTTGAACTGATTGAAATGATCTTTTAGGAGAGCTTCAATTTAAATAAACTGGTTTTATCCTAAGAGATCTCAAGGTTCTTTGGGACCATGCCACCAAACCAGTGCACATAATTTTCCAGTGTAATGATGGAAAGCACAAAGGAGAGTGGAACTGCAAATTTTCAGTTTTCCTTAGAGAGGGGCAGAATTTAGTAGTGTAATAAAAGGAAAAAACTAGTTGCTGAGAGGGACACTGGCTTGTCTGAACAGCAAGGTTTTTAAAGGGTTGAGTGCTGCCCTTCAAGATAGGATTGTGTTGTTTTGAGAAATGATGACCAAAAAAGACTATAAATGGAATTTTCTGATTCCAGAGAGTCAGGGAATTGGTCAGATCACTGCAGATTCAGGTTATGCAAATCAATTTTTTTTTAATTTTCATTTTTTCAGCAAAGAAATCATAACCTCAAGTAAAGAGGCTGATGAATTGTGTATTATTGTAAGCAATAACAAGGATGGAGTAGGGATTGTGTTGTACCTAGGCAATATTTTGAGATCTAAGGCTTCCCTTGGACAGATTTTAGGAAACACCCATGTTCCTGGGCTGTTCACTACTGTAGCTGAGACACAGGTAGCAAAATGTTGTGATCTCTTTTTGAGAATAATCAATTGCTTCCTTGAGTGTGGATGGTGAAAGTATTTAAGCTTAATACTGTTGAAATAAAAACCAGAAACCTTTACCTGAATTTTTATTTTTGTCCTTCTTTTTTGGGGGAATGCTTTTTTTGGTACTGGTCTGCACTGGAAAGTGTGACTGTTCAAGTGTGATTTGCACATGAATGTGTGCTTTAAAATATTTATTTTTTTAGTTGTTTAACCTGATAGTTGTACAGTTTCCATCCCTAGAACAGCAGTTAAATAGACAGAAAGCAGATTTGGAATATTGATACTCTTGCACTGATCATAAAGTGGGTACATCAATGGAAAGCACTTTTCTGCTGTGTGCAGAGGAAGAGGCTGCACCCTTTTAATGATGCTCTAAAAGTCAAAGTGATAATGCTTCCTGATATTATTATATTGATAGTTATTCTATTGCCTTTGGATTTCCAGGTGAGGCTGCACCAGCCCAAATTTATGAATGCATTTTTCACTAGTTAGTTCCTTAATGACATTAGGCTAATATTTCTCAGCGTTGTTGAAAGGGACATTTTTCTTTGGCTCATCTGCTCTTCTCTTGGGCTCTTGGCCTGCCTCTGAATGGGCAGCAGCTCCATCCCCAAGCAGAGTTGTACTGCTGCCCTGCCTTGGAGGAGACGGATTGCTACCAAGGAAGCTGCTAAACAGTTGTTGGTAAAAGGTTTAAGGCTAGCCTAAACATTTGCTGCCAGTAATGAGTCTCTTCTTACTCAGGCACTGGGGGAGGCTGAGCTGCTGCCAGCCCATGGGGAACTGCTGTGTCTGCTGCTTTATGGCTCCCTGAGGGGTCTGGGGCACAATTTGGGAAACCAAGTCTGTGCTAAAGATAAAAACCAGGTGTGGGGTATGTTAGATGCATGGGATGTGTGAGAAAGGAGACAGGCAGAGGCAGGATGAAAAGGGAAAATAGAAAGGGAAGTGGAGCTGAAGTCAAGTGAGTTTGATAGTGGAAAGGAGATGAGAGCAGGGAGGGCAGGATCAGGGAGAATCTGGAGAGCAAGCAGGTATAATGACCAAGGAGCAGCTTAGTGCAGTGAAAATGGCATGTGTTCATTTTAGCATAAGCACAGGGTGGCTGAAATTTTAGGACCTGTCTCGTGCTCCAGTACTGCTGTGCTCTGCTGTTTTGGACACTTCATTGATATGATTCCATCAGCCTGTGAACATACTTTAAGGTTTGACATTACTTAAATAGTAACACTGTTTAGTTTCACATTTTTAAAAACTCTGATTATGTAGACCAGGTCTAATACTATTCAAGTCAACTCATAATGCTGGCTGGAATCAAAAGAGGGGAGGGGAATCCTCCCCCACATTAATAATCATGAATTAGACATCAGAGCTTTCTGCAAAGCTGGGTTTTTTTCCCCTGTTTTTGATTTTTCTGCCTTTGCTTCCCTACAGAGTTCCCAAAAATTCTAATTTTGTTTGGTATAGTCCCCAACTGTAAAGTGAGTAACTGGGAGATAGCTGCAAATAGAATAATTGATTATGATAAAAAACATAATCTGTTGCTGCTCTAGAACACTTCATAGTTTGTTTCATTTTGTTTTGATTTATATGTTACTGTCTTTCAGTAGTTAAACTGAAAAGGAAGCCCCAGACAACAGGTGAAGACAATACTGGTGTATAAAAGGATTATTGTTAAGTGCATGGAAAGAGTGGTGTACAATTCCAGAGGCAGACAGTGCTTTGTTTCAAAATTGTTCCCTGTGGTTATTACAGGACTAACAGTTTAAAAAACAATAATTCCATTTCACCTTGGGGTGAATGGACAAAACTCCCATTGCCGTCCATAGGTATTGGATGAAATTCTTTACAGCTGAAATTAGTTTGGTTTGATGTGACTTATTGGGGAGGACAAACAGTAAAGAGATGCTCTAGTTGAGATCTGGTGTCTTGTTGTCATATTTAAACATTACAGATATGTAGCAATAGGATTCTAAATCAAGCATAGGGAGAGTTAAGTGGTTTGGACAGTTAGTGAAGTACATTTGCAGATGAGAAAACCTTTTTGCTTGGTTTCCATGGTTGAACACCATTTGTATTGCCTTCCCCTCCCACCTGGTTTTGTTGGTTGGTATGAGGTGCTCACCTGTCAGGTGCTGAGCAGGCAGCTCCTCTGAGATACTGTCCTTGTGTTTTATATCCCAGTGTGCTCACAGCACTGCAGAGTGCCCTGGCACAACCAGTGACAGGCATTTTCATTTATTATTGCCTCTGAGCTCACGTTCTCTGTTTATTGCAGCAGGGTCATGGAGATGGCTAATTAGCTACCGGGTGTGTAAGGAGAGCTCTGCACTGATGGTGAGCCCTGTTTCACTGGCTGCTGAGGAGACACTGAGCCCAGGGGTGTCCCAGCCCCTTGCCAGGCCAGCCCAGACCTTGCTAAAAGCTGCAGCCCAAGTGTCTCTGTTGGTGCAGAGTGTGAGCTGATGGAGGTGGAAGCTGCTGATATGAGCGTGATAATTATGCTGTGTCAAGTCTCATTTTAAAGACCATAAGTATACCTTTTTAAAAGAAAAACAAACTACTTCACCAGCCTAGAGAGAAGCATAAATCATGTATTTTTGTCACCTCCAAAGACCACTAGAAGATGAGCTTTAATATTTCAAATGCGACAAGCAATCCATACACATGAATCACAATTTGAGCTCCATTACAGCTGAGCTGATATATACCACTGTGTGCTTTATGGGTTTTACTCTAACAATATTAAGTAAAAACCCAAAGCTTTTTGTGATGAATTCCTAACCTTTTACAAGTATTTGTAGCACTTTGGTCCAGAGCAACAGATTTAGTGTTGCCCTACAGGCTTTAATAAGAAAATTCTGTTGGCAATTTTGACCTCTCAATATTGTTCTCTCTAAAGAAAATGCATGTATTAGTGAAAGGCTAATACTGCAAAGGTAAAAGAAAATCTGAAATGCTGAAAGGGTTTATGGAAAATGTAACCCCTAAAGATTGCAAAGACAGTTAAATAAATGAACAAAGTTTGAAGAGACAGATCTTTTTTGGTTTTTTTTTTTTTTTACTTCTGCTTCCTTTGTTAGGCTCAGGCTTTTTCTTCCTGGGCTCTGGAATTTCTGCAGCGACCCAGTGCCAGATTTTCTCAATTCTTCTTTTTATAGTCAAGTCATCACTTGAAGTCGTTAGTCTCCTTTTGAGATATTCTCTCATGGCAATATTTTCATAAAGGCAGTGAATTTTCTTTTTATCTCTGGGTATTCTCATATTTTTTGTTGCAGCAACCTGCGCTGTTTTTGCAATGAATCTAAGTTCAAATTCCTTCACCTTTGAGACTTTTAATCCTCTCACTTCCCCTTGGGGGAATAAAGAGAAGTGTAGTGAGGGAGCAGGAGATGAAGGGTAGTGCATAAGGTTAATTTTCAAGTGAATTGGTTGCTGTTTTGACATTCTTGCTTTCTTTGCAGACCTCTTTTCATTCCTTTTCCTTTTATGCTGGAAAATTATTAGATATGCAAGAGCAAAACTCCTCAAAGCTATGCTCCAAAAGCCTATTAAAAATAGTCTGCAAGCAGATCAGTGTGAACACACGTCAACACCTGAGAGTTTCCCAAGTGGCTCACGCACTCAGTGGTGTGATAACAAGACATGTGGGAGGATTTTTCCTGGCTTTTATCTTTCCTATGCTGATGCTCCTGACTTTTTAAAATTCATTTCATCAAGTGGCACTGCAACTGAAACAAGAGAAATGCAAGAATGAGATAGTTTAAGGTGTTTGCAGTGGTATACAAAGTATTTTGCCTCCAAGCCATCATTTCTAATTCATCCCAAGTTGGCAGCAGTCAGAAAGTGCTGCCAGCTGCCAGCTGTTTGCTGGCCAGCACGAAGAGATTTAGCTGGTAGCTCCTGCTGGACAGATGTCTGTAAGGCAGAAAGTGTGAGTGTAGCTGGCATGTGTTTCATTTGCAGAGCCTGGAAAGTGGGGGTGCATCTCAACTGCAGCTGCCTCA
Source organism: Melospiza georgiana (assembly GCF_028018845.1). Classification (NCBI taxonomy): domain Eukaryota; kingdom Metazoa; phylum Chordata; class Aves; order Passeriformes; family Passerellidae; genus Melospiza; species Melospiza georgiana. The sequence goes on from NC_080435.1 coordinate 25,199,150, forward strand.
CTTTAGGAAGGTTAAACAAGATACATGGTTTTAGGTAACCATGAGCTCAGCATGTGCTGAATTAAACTCCCCCACCCCATTCTGGGACCTAATGCTGATGTTTTGGTGCTGTTTCCAAAAGCACTGTGTGGAGGGAGAAGGGACACTGTAGATGGGGTGCAGAGGGGTGTGACAGGAGGCTGCACTGTGGGGTGACCACTCCACCAGCCAAGGGGGTTCTTCAGCTGTGCTGGCAATTGATGCCTTTCCAGAGTGTGAGCAATCAATAACAAAAGGAAAGGAATGGGAGGAAAAAAGTCTCTGATTCATCTTTCTTTGTGCTGGACCTATGTAACACTAGAATTAATATTTTGAAAACCATGAATTACTTCATGTAAAATCTGTGCTGCTAAGCAGAAAATCCATCCTGCTGAGAAAAAAATAAAGACAATTCTTCAGTGTAATATCTGGTTTTGTCAAAAAGGAAGGGAAAAGATGTTACAGTTTACAATATGACAGAGCTTTGAGATATTTAAACAGGCACGCAAATGAGAGGTTTGAGTCACTGTTGTGAAAACAGTTTTGGATTTTGGATTTGCAGCAGCAATAGAGATTGCTTAAGCAGAAACATGAGGTCAAGATTTTGCTGCTCCTTAATAATGTTTTCTTTTGCTTTGACATGATGCAAACCATAAAATGGGCTTAGGAGACTGGTTCGGTCTCCTTGTGTGACATGGGGAGGTGGCAGAGCCCTGGCCAGTACCTCCTGCAGCAGCTGCGTGTCCAGGGCATTGCCAGAGCCCTTGGGTGAGGCTGGAGGGGTGCAGAGCTCTCTGCTCACCTGGGCCCCGGGATCTGCCCTGGCAAACCCTGCGTGGCACATCTGACCAGCCCTGCAGCTGGTACCACGCTGTGTGGAGTCACGGTGCCTTGAGGAGTTAGCATCCTCAGTAGTGCACACTCTGACAGGATTTCATCTGCTTGAAAACCGCGTCAGTTTTTGGTTTTTAACATTGCAAAAAAAACCCAAAATATATGTGTTGCTTTTTCAGAATTAAAAAAGAGAAATAGTGTTTCATGAAGAACAGTGGGAAGGAACACATTGCTGTGATACAGGAGTTTTAAGGAATTTTCTTACTGAAATTTATTTATTTAATTATTAAATCTATTGTTTATAGATTTATCTATATTTATAGATTTATAGATGTTATAATCTATATATTATATAGATTATCTATATAAGATAAAATTATATTATGTATATATTATCTTATGTATTATATATTATATTATCTATATATTATATATATTATATATTATAATATCTATATATTATATATATGTTACATCATCTATATATTAGATAAATTACATATATTAGATATATATCTATATATATTAGATACATTATATATATATATTAGATATATATATTTTTATTAATAATAGATTACCTATAGAATATCTATATTATTAGCTATATATTTATATATTTATATCTTGTTTATAGATTTTATATAATCTATTTATTTATTAAGTCTATTTTAAGAAGTATTTTAACTGAATTTGCCTTGTTTATCAGTACTAGCATTTAAACAGATTGCCTTTGGCATTGGAAATGGAATTTATTTTCTGTAATGTCATGTTATTAGATATATATTATATGTAATTTTATTATATATAAATATTATATTATGTATTAGATACTTTATATATATAATATATTAGATATATATCTCTATATATTAGACATTATATATAATATATTAGATATATATTATCAATAATAATCTATTTATAGATCATCTATATGATTAGTGATATATTTATATATTTATATCTTATTTATAGGTTTTATATAATCTATTTATTTATTCATTAAATCTATTTTAAGAAGTATTTTTTACTGAATTTGCCTTGTTTTTCAATACTATCATTTAAACATATTGCCTTTGGCATTGTAAATGGAATTTATTTTCTGTAATGTCACGTTATTAAATATATATTATATGTCACTTTATTAGATGTATATTATCTATATATTAGATGCATTACATATAATATATTAGATATATATCTATATATATTAGATACATTATGTAAATTAGGTACATTATATATATTAGAGACATTATATATATTAGATATATATATTTAGTAATAATCTATTATCTATAGATTGTCTATATTATTATCGATATATTTATAGATTTATCTCTTATTTATAGATTTTACATAATCTATTTATTTATTTATTAAAACTATTTTAAGGAATATTTTTTACTAAATTTGCCTTGTTTTTCAGTACTAGCATTTAAACAAATGTGTTTAAATTTAAACAAATGTGTTTAAATTGCCAAAGGCAATGTCCTTTGGCGTTGTGAATGGTCTTTATTTTCTGTAATGCCACATTATTAATTTTGCTGAGCCTGACTGCAGCTTCCCTGGGTGTTTGTGCCCTGCAGACATTGATGAGTGTGCTGCCAAGATGCACTACTGCCACGCCAACACGGTGTGTGTGAACCTGCCTGGCTCCTACCGCTGCGACTGCGTCGCGGGCTACGTGCGCGTGGACGACTTCTCCTGCACAGGTGAGCTTCAGCTGCAGCCCAGCGCTTCTCCTGGGGAACTCCCACCTTCTGTCCAGTCCCAAAGGCCACCCAGCAGCTGGCCCTTTGCCACGATGACATTTGGGCACGGGTAGGGTGGGTGAATGTGGTAGGAAGTGCCTTTTCCCTGTGTGGGCCCTTTGGGGTTGGCTTGGGAGGTGGCTGAAGAAGGCCGCTGAAGGCTCTTGGCGCCAAGACACAGTCCCTGCCTGTCCCACATCTGCCTCTGTGCAAGGGGTAGGGGCTGAGATCATATGTGCTGTGAGGAGAAAGAAAACTGTGGTATTTGAAGTCCCCAGGACAAAGGAGAAATTGAGAATCTGACTTCATGTTCTCAGAAGGCTGATACGATATGATATATTATATGACATGACATGATACGATATGACATGATAGGATAGAATGCTATACTAAAACGATACTAAAGAAAGAGAAGGATACAGACAGAAGGCTAGACAAGAATAAATAATAAAAACTCGTGACTGACTGCTCAGAGTCCGACACAGCTGATGGTGATTGGCCATTAAGTAAAAACATTAAGCCAATCAAGCAACCACCAGTTGTTGAAACAGACCACATTCCAAAGCAGCAAACACAGGAGAAGCAATCAGGTAATTATTGTTTTCCTTTTTCTCTGAGGCTTCTCAGCTTCCCAGGAGAAGAAATCCTGGTGAAGGGATTTTTCAGAAAATATGACAGTGACATAAGACTTCATCAGCTGTGGTCTAAAACTGGTCAGTGGATTGAAACATGAGAAGTTACCCAGGAGGAGAAGCTTTCTGGACAGAGCTGAGACAAACATGCAACAAAAGGAAAACTGAAATGTGTAAATTTCTTAAATCCAGTTATTGTTAGGTGATTTGGAAATTGTTGTTAATGCTGAGAATTAAAGTCTCAGGAACTATGACATGTTGTTTAGAAAGGACAGCAAGTGGATAGCATTAGACAATGAATCTAGTTGGTGCTTTTAAAGGTATCTGTCTGCAAAATGAGCTCCAAAAATTCCCAGTGGAAAGTAGGTAGGGCCTCATTTCCATTTAGGGGTTTTTAAGAGACCTTCTCTGGGAGTCTCAGAAAAATGTGAGAAGCTGCTAACTGCTCATCCCAATATTTATTTGAATAACATCTTTCAATAACAACGCTCCAGAAAGTCTGATTTTGGGATTATTTTGATGGTACACCTGTCATGCAAAGGAGGAAAATATTAGGTAGGTTTATTGAAATGGATATAAATCAGCTTGACACATGTTTAGAATGGTGTTGGGTGAGCTGTTCTCTGAAGTGGAAAGATAGCACAGGAATATTCAATATCAGAATGATTTTCAGCCTGGAATAACTACATTGTAATGCATGTTATCCTTAGGGAAGGTCATAGGAAATGTTGACTTTCGTGATGACAGCATGTCTTTTAGCTAATATTATATGCTTTATGAAACTGTAGGAAAGTCCTGCCCACCTCTTGAGAGATGCTGATACTAAACAGCTGTCGAGAAGCTGATTTTTATTTTGCCCAAAGAGTCATTATTTCTGTGTAATCTGTCTCTTTTCACTTTCTCTTGATCTTTTACAATGTGACATGACAGATTCAAACCTTAAATTCTGTGCTGTGTGAGGTATCAACCTTCACAGTGACAGGGAGACTGCTTTTGATAATCTGACTCTTTCTTTTCCATCTATGCTCAACTAATTTCCTAATGTGCCTTTCTTTCCAGCAGGGCACTATCATTAGGCATGCAAAGGGCTGAGAAGGAAAGGTATTTGTGATGATACACCCAGAGAGTGTGAAATAGCAAGACAAGTTGCTTGACAGTAATGAGAGAACATTCACTTAAAGTGCATGCACACAAAGAATCCAGAGCAGTTAAAAGAACAGATAATGGAGAGAGAGAGACAACTATTTCTTGCAGGTTTATCGTCTTGCAAAAACCACTTCATTTTTGACGTGGTCGTTAAAAAGCACAGCAAGTGTGTTGCATAGATCAGGAGAAACTTGGTTCATTGCCTGTTGTATTTAGAAATAAGTGTTTGTTATAGTATTAAATAGAATTAAGATAAATACTGTGCAATAGAAGCACTGATCCTGTCTTTGTATTTCTCATTATGCTTAAACAGACTTCTTGCAGTAATATTAATGATTAAAAAAAAAGCAATTAAAAAAACAGGCAGCAAATACTGAAGTAATTTCCCCTTATACTGACAACAAATGTTTAGCAGGCACCATAGACTGTAACTATTACTCAGGTCTTTAAAATTTTGTTACTCTTTGTTCAAACCGAATAGATGAGAAATCTTCTTGCTATTGAACCATGTATTTGAAGACAAATCTGGAAGCCTGAGATGGGTTGGTGTTTTGAATAAAATTGTGTGTGTATGGGGTAAGGCTCCGATGGGCTCAGGATAAAGATGAAGTTTCAGATGTAAGTGCTTGAGGCACATGCATGGCATTGCAGGTATTTTGTACACTGCTGAGCCTAAAGCAGAGTTTTTCTACAGAGCAGGAGATCTCTTGTTTTGGGCAGCCTGAGTCTAGTTCATCAAGGTATAAAGGCATTTGCAGCTGAGCAGATCCTGTGTGTGGCTGATATGCTTGGTGGCTGATCCCCCAGCTCTCAAAGCTTTCAAAAGGTGGAGAGTATGGAAGGTGTAAATCTCTATGTGGATGGTGTTGTAGATCAGAAACAATTTTTAAGCTGAATGAAATGTTTCCATTTGATATTGAGGGGGTTTTATCTTTGTAAAAGGAAATGGAGTGATTGCTGAAATGCTGTGTCAATTTGAATTGAGCAAAATGAAATTCGTTTGGATATTGCTGAATTTTATATATGCTGCTTCCAGTATTTTCTTTAGAACACTGGATCTTAGTGAAATTAAACTAATTTGTACAGGCTTGATGTTGCTGAAAGTTTTTTCCTGAAACAATTTTTGGATAGTAGTTTCCAACTGTGAAGTAGAAACTTCTGTGGTTATCAATACGGAGCTGCTGTGCTGGAAGATGTGCTGATTGCACAGAAAATGCACTCATACAAACAGAGTGACTAAAACATTATTCTGGATGAAGTCTACCATGATATTAAACTCTCACCTATGACTGAAAATCAAGTGCTGACTATTTTGATAAATAATCAGTGTTCAGTCTCATGTAAGGAAAAGACCTGGGATGATGAGACAGATTAGTCAGCCTACCAATAACTTTAGCCTGTGCTCACCAAGAAAGGAACATCAGTGGTTTTCTGCTTACCTGTTCCTAGGGCTTTGTGCACTGAATGTTAATTAACTTGTTGATGGTTTTATTAAGAAGAGCTACCCTGGAATAGGAACCTGCTTTTCAGTCTCTTCCTGTGGCACTGACAGGTTGTTTATCTGCTCTCTAGTAAATCACAGTCTTGTCCATTCTGAAACTGGCAGGAAGATTTGCTGCTCCAGATGTTCTCATTTGCTGGAATCTACTGATTTAAAGCATTTGATTGATTCTCACATGTTTTTACCCTGGTTGCTTGCTGAAAAATAAGTTCTCTTGGGTTGCTTTCCTATAACACAGCAGTTTGGGAGTTTGCTTCAGAAGTGCATTATTTCATTTTGTGCTTTTAAAATCCTTACAAATTACACAATGAGAATATAATACTTTTATTTTTGATGGGCTTCATCTGTTCTCTGGTGTCATGTTAAAAATTCATGCATATGATTTTCTGTTGTTTGAAACTGGAATACATAGTTCCTAAATCTCACTGCCATTCAATCAAGTATGCTAATGCTTTTTCATCTTAATAAGCTATAAGTTACCTGTAATGACCACATACATCATGCTGCTTGCTAGGAAGAGAAAACAGTGTGGGTAGGTTTCATCTCTCTTTGCAAAAGGTTGGCATTTTCTATGAAGACAATGATCACAGAAAAGATTCCTGGCCTTTAACAGCTACGGTAGCTATTAAAAAAATAATTACTCATTTTGCAATTTTCTCCTTGTGTCTGCATGGAACACCAAAAGCTGTCTCAAATCCTGCAGTCATTAAGAGTGAGTTTCATTTTATGTGGTCACTACTGAGCTTGAACACAGTACTTTGTTTGATTTGGGATTTTCTTGTTTGCTTGTGTTTGTTTTTTGTTTGTCTTTTTTTTTTTTTTTAATTTACTATGATTATGTAATTAAGCTTGAAGACCTTTTCAAATGGAGTGCCAGGAGGTTTTTCATTCTCTATTTCCATGTGTTACTCATGGCCATTCTTCTAACAGAAGAAGCCTCCTTTGGACTTGAGAATGTCTCAGCCCATTTTGTCCAGGTTTTGTCTTTTCCAGAAGTAGAAATAGAACTTTCATGGAAAGTTATCTGTCCATCCACCATGTCAGGAGTACCCATTCTGTCAAAATGGAGTGAGACTGTGCAAGCATCCTCCTCTTCATGCACCAGAGCCATGCTGGCAAATGTTTTTCTCTGTGAAAATAATTCATCTCCATATTTTACTGGTCTGCATGGTGTTTCAATAGTGGACTGTGCTTTTACCCTCTTTCAGTCCTCATTTGCTGTGATGACATTCCCAGAATTTCTTTAACCTTTGGTTTCTCACAGCAATGAGTCACTAAAACATTTGTGTGTTACTTGCAAAAAATGTCTTTATCCACCAGAGAAACAGGAAGTATTTTCAAAACACGTAGCTCAGTATTCTAATTCTGTGAAAAAACAGATGTTACAGAGAAATATATTATTTTGAAGTCTTAGAAGTATATTTTTTATATACTTAGAATATAGTATAAGTATATAAGTATACTTATATACTTATAGTCTTAGAATGTAAATCTTAGTCTTGAGTTTATATTCTAATTTGATTTACAGTATGGGTAGAGAAGAGGAAGTAAGAAAAGCTAATGATTTTGGCTGGTTATCCCATAAGTCCCTTCACTTCCATCTTGTGTGGTTTCTGGGACAGCATTCAGTTTTGAAGGTACTGCACTTTTCAGAACAAGCCCTTCTCCATCATGTTATTAGAAAAGTTGTGCTTAAAGCATAGAAGAATGTAAGAGCTCTGAGAAATCTCATTTTCAAGGGAAAAAAAACAGAAACCCTTTCTCCTGTTCTTCCCTTCTTCCCCTCCCCTGTCTGTGAAAGGCTGCAGAAGGTCCCTGCTATGGTTAGAACAAATGCTGAAATTGTTTGCTATTACTAAAATTGATGCCTTTGTATTTTTGTTGCTGGGCTTTACCTGTCAGGTTCAAGGTGGTGCAGTTGACCCCATAGTAATGCTAATAATGCAGCAAGTTTGGCTAGAGTGAAGTGGCAATCTCCAAGGGCAGGTCACTGGCCTCACATCCAGAGTCAGTGTGTGTGTTTGTGAAAGAGCTGAATGAAAGCCTTTGGGCAGGCAATTGATAATATGGTCACTCTCTGAAAGATAGTGCTGTTTTCTGAAATCTAATCCAGTGACCTTCTTTTCCACTATTCCTTCTTTGTGAACTGAATTAGCATTCCAGAAAGCAACATTGCTATTTTTGGTGTGGCACTTGCACTTTCAAAGTGCTGCACGGGTCCTGGGTGTTCAGGGAGGTCAGTAAACAAATGTTACAGCTGCTCCTGTGGTGGGTGGGCTTGGAGAATTGATGGATTTGTTTGAAAACAGCACTCTGGGGCAGCAGGCCCTGCAGACCAGTCTGTGGTGGAATAGCTTTCAGGTTTGTTTTGTGCAAGAGCTCTCTTTAGATCTCGCTGTTCTAAAGGATGTCATTAGGATCTGGCTGTAGTGGGGTGACCCTGCCTGCATTCCTGGTACCCACCAAAGCCTCTCTCTCATTGCCCTGTGCAATGGGCAGGGGAGAGAAAATATAGCAGAGATAAAGTTAGTTGAGATAAAGACCAGGAGAGATCACTCACTGTCTTGGTTTTAACAGATAGGTGTCTGCTAAGGAAGGCAGGAGCTTCCCTTGAAATGGAGAATGCAAACTCCCTCCCTCCAAATTATTATAATTTTGAAATTAAGGGGCTTTCAGGCAAAGATCTGGGATGAGCTCCTCCATGGGCTGCGGGTGGATCTCTGCACCCCTGGGGCTCTCCACAGCTGCCTCACCCTGGGCTGCCCCACAGTCTGCAGGGGAATCTCTGCTCCAACACCTGCAGCAGCTCCTGCCCCTCCTTCAGCCCTGACCAGGCTGTCTGCAGGGCTGTTCCTCTCCCATATTCTCACCCTGATCTTCTCTGGCTGCAATTACATCTGAGCACTAACTTTTGTTTTTCTGCTTTAATCTGAGTCATTGCCATCATTCTTGATTGGCCCAGCATTGGCCAGCAGCAGGTCCATCCTGGAGCTGTTTGGCCTTGGCTCTGCTGGACATGGGGGAAGCTCCTGGCAGCTTCTCACAAGAGCCACCCCTGTAGCTCCCCTGCTACCAAAATCTGGCCTCACAAATCCCATACACTTGCCTAATAACCACATAATTTTTTATAGCATCACAGAATGGTTTGGGTTCTAAAGGACCCTAAAGATCATCCAGTTCCACCTCCTCCTGCCATGGGCAGAGACACCTTCCCCTAGACCAGGTTGCTCAGAGCCCCATCCAACCTGGCCTTGAACACCTCCAAGGATGGAACAGCCACAGCTTTTCTGGGCAGCCTGTGCCAGAGCCCCATCATCCTTGTAGTGAAGAGTTTCTTCCTAATATCTAATCTAAACCTTCCCTCTTTTACTTTTAAGCTATTGGCCCTTGTTCTGTCACTATATCTCCCTGTAAAAAATCTCTTTCCAGTTCTTACATGCCCTCTTTAGGTGCTGGAAAGTGCTGGAAGGTCTCCTTGGAGCCTTTTCTTCTCCAGGCTGAACAACCTGAAATCTCTCAGCCTGTCTTCATAGGAGAGGTTCTGCAGCCTCTGAGCATCTCTGGGGGCCCCTCTGGATTCTCCAACAGGTCTGTCCTTCTCATGCTGGGCCCAGCGCTGTGCACAGGGCTCCTTCTGGGGTGTCACAAGAGCAGAGGGAAGGGACAGCCACCTGCCCGACCTCCTCCTCACACTGCTCCTCATGCAGCCCAGGCTGTGGTTGGCTTTCCAGGCTGCAGGTGCACATTGCTGGCTCACGGCAAGCTCCTCCTCCACCAACACACCCAAATCCTCCTGCTGAAGGCTGCTCTCAATCCATTCTTTGCCCAGAGAGAGGGCATTTGGGATTGCCCTGGCCTGGGTGCAGGACATGGCACTTGGGCTTGTTGAACATCATGAAGTTCTGTGGTGCACACCTCTCCAGGTCCTCCAGAATGTCATCCCTTCCCTCTGACAGGTACCATTCAGCTTGGTGTCATCAGCAAGCTTGCCAAACTTTCCTAGAAAAATGCTGAAAATATCAATTGGGTTGGGGTTATAATGATGTCACTGTTTGCACAATAGGGGTCAGATACTTAACACAATAGGTTTGACTGGTGTCACCATGGTATTTTCTGAAAAATCCCTTTGTCAGGATTTTTCTCCTGAGAAGCTGAGAAGCCTCAGAGGAAAAGAAAAACAATGATTATCTGCTGCTGTGGAATGCAACAGGTGCATCTTTGATTGGCCCATGTTGGTTGTTTCTAATTAATGGCCAATCAGAGTCAGCTGGCTCAGACTCTGTCAGTCGCAAGCCTTTGTCATCATTTTGCTCCTTTCCTTGCAAGCCTTCTGATGAAATCCTTTCTTCTATTCTTTTAGTGTAGTTTTAATATATCATTTTCTTTTAATATAATATATATCATGAAAATAATAAATCAGCCTTCTGAAACATGGAGTCAAGATTCCCATCTCTTCCCTTGTCCTGGACCCCTGTGAACACCGCCACAGACTGGAGCTGAGCACCTCAGGTAGATCTGGACCCCCCTGATTCTGCTTGGAACCAAAATATGTTCCCTTCTTTGGAATCCACTGTGTCACACCACCCTGAACACACACCATGGTCTTTCTGGGAGCCCTTTCATGTCAGTGCACATCTTCAGGACAGCACTCAGGCATTTCCAGATGCACCTGGACACTGGTTGTAAGCCACCCTGAATGGAGGATGCTTTGCTTGTGTTAACTCAGCAGACAGAAGGTATTTTTATGCTGATCTCTACTCAGCTGAGTCCTTTAATGCCAGGTGCTGTGAGGCAAGGCAGGACCCAGCTCCTGGTGCTAAGCAGGACTCCTTTGTTTGAGCAGCAGTCAATAGCAGCTCTGTTCCCAGACCTGTGAAGGGAAATGTGATTTAGTTTTGGGGTGCCTGGAAATGCAGGAACATTTGTTCCAAGTCCCTTGGAGGGCTGTTGGCCGAGTTGAGCAGCAGGTAATGTGTATGCTGGTGGGCATTGCCTGCATCAGAGAGCATTTCTTTGCTCTGCAGGACAAGTCAGCAGAAGACTGGAAGTGTATTAAATCAACCCAGCACAACAAGGCTGAGCAGCTGCACACCAGCTGACTGACAGCCACAGAGGTTTTGGCTCAAACCCCATTAACACAGGAGAAAGCTTTCAGTGGCGTTCATTTTGGCTTTAGATAAGTCCCACAGAGAGATAACTGCTGCACTATTGCCATGGGGAAGCTGTGTCTTTAACAATACTAAAAAGGCTGATTCCTCTGTGTTGTCAGAGAATGCTGTACTAACACAGATAATGTGGCTCCTCAATGCATCCCTTGAAGCCTGAGAAGTATTTAATTGCTCTTTTGGAAAAGGGAAGCTGAGGCACAGAGAGCTGGAGTGTTTTGGCCAAATTCATGCAGACACAGTGACAAGCATTGGGGAGTCTGGTAAAGAGTCAGATAAATTAGATATGGGAAAAACACAGACTTAGAGCAGCAAGAATTCAGTGAACAGTGAGGTTTATTTTTATAGATATTGACATTTTCACAAGAAACAATAGCAGTTCATTGAAGCACAGTGTGCATGAGCCCTGAGTAACCATGTGGCCTTTATGTTATAAATGTTCTCCTTCCTTTTTCCATGCGGTTTTGTAGCATCTTTTGTTGCTTTGGAGCTGAATTATTCCCCAGTCCTCTAATTTTAAATGCCATGTTACATTCTTTTGTTCCTGACTTCACCTTCATTTTGTGGGCTTACTGCGTTTGACTGCAACATTTTTTACATTCCTTCCTTTAAAAAACTAGCATCAGAAAAGGGAATATTACTTCCTCCTAAGTGCTTTCAATATCAGGGAAAAAAGTACTAAAAATGCAATATTTACAGTGATTTAAATTCCTCACTGGCAAATAGTTTAATTAAACATCTTTGTGCTTTCCTGTGCTCTAGGCATAGAAGTGTTGCTAATTTGTCCAGAGTAGTTGGTAATCCTTTCAAGTCCTTTTGACACATTGATTTTCTGTAACTTTATTAATACTAAAATTAATTAAACAGCTGACCGCAAATCATGCTGATGGTTGTATTTCCTGACTTAGGCATAATAAGCATTTTTACATTATTTCTTAGCGCTGGTGTATAAACTGTCATAAAAATGCAGTATTTTAAATTGTTTTGCCTATGTGTGTTCATGCTTATGCATAAACTTAGGCATTAAGCAGAAAAAAATAATATTATATATTTAATACTCAGTCAGGATTAATGAATGAAGCTATCTAAAGAGACATCAAGGACAAGCCATGTCTCCTGGCCAGCATTTGTCCTGAGTTCTCTTACTGCAGGATTTCTCCTTGATCAATAGGACTAAATCCATTTTTATGGCATAAGAACTCTAGGTTCCCAAATGTGGCAATTCCTACAAACAGTCAGGGAGGTGAGGGATGGAAAGGGAACCACCACACTCATTTCTTAGTGGATATGTGCTATCTCACAAACATGCAGCAGCTGCAGGATCGATGCCAGTGACTGGAAGCAAAAAGCTCTCATGTTTTAGTCATCTGCTCCCACAGTAAGGGTGAATGCCTTCAGGAGTGCAACTTGCTTTTCAGAAAGAGTTTACTCAATCAAGTTCTGATCTTTTTGGAGATATAACTGCCAGGGTTTGTCATCTCCTTTGTCCAAACATGTAAAAAGTTTCCCAATCTCTATTCTGTTTCTAGATACCATTTGTTACAAACTCTTTGTTCTTCAGACACAGAATTGAACTCTCCTACTAAATCAAGGAAGTAACTGAATCATAGAGAAGGGCATCAGGATCACCATTCCTCAAGGCAGGATCCATGGACTCTGAAACATCCTTTGTCTTATCTGTTCTTAAAAAACACAGGCAATTTCACTGAGGGAAACACTTTAATTCCCTTTTTGTATGTGTCCCCCTTCCTCAGCCCTTTAGAAAGGTTTCCTTAATGGCTCCCTTAAATCTCTCTTGCCACAGTTTAAGCCTGTCACCTCTTGTCATATTCTCAGTGAACACAGAGAACACTTTGACCTTTCTATTTGCACTCCATTTTAATATTTGAAATACCTTTCATGACTGTGCTTTAATCTTCTCATCTGAAACCTAAAAGCCTATTTTTAGTTTTGGGGCTGAGCAGTACAGCAATACTCTAACTCTTCTTCTTAACTTCACATCTTCTTTTGAAAAGATTCTGGGTCTTTGCCCCCAGAATTTCAGAATGTCTTCACAGAAATATTTTTCACACTGAACAGCAAGATTGTTCATGTGTGTCAAGGAACATGCTCTCAAGAATGATCCCAGGTAAGAGGAGATGCAGTGTGTGTGAGGCTGGCAAGTCAGGTGGATAAATGTGGCTTACACCTCCCATGCTGATTCCCAGATTCCCAGGCTGTGTTAGAGCCTGCTGCCAAAGGCTGGTGGAGCCATGCCCAGTGCTGCCCTTGCTGCAGAGGAGTTCTCTATTTGCCCGGCTGTGTCCTCTTTTTCTGTCCAAACATCATTCAGCTATACAAAGAAGAGCTGTCAAGTACAGAATATCTCTGGTGTTTGATTTTGGTGCTCCATTAGATTCTGTGGCTTGTCTGATTTGAGTAACAATGAGCACATGGCTGCTGGAAAATGTCAGGAGAAAATGCTCCAGTGCTCTCTCTCACACAGTATGCCTGTGTGTGTCTTGCAGTGTGTGTCTCCTGTGTGACTGTCTTGGTTTGGAAAGGCAGGAGTCTGCTAGGGAAGGCATGAGCCTCCCCTGAAATGGAAAATGGGAACCCCCTCCCTCTGAATTGCTATAAATTTTAAATTAAGGGGCTCTCAGGCAAAAATATGGGAGCAGGAATAACAGTTCTTTACTAGGGAAGAAAATAAAAAGATAAAATAAACAATGCAGTGAACTGAGCCAACAGTGACAGTCAGAACCACACCTGACACTCTGTAGGTCAGGGTGTTGGTGGCAGTCCCATTGGAATTGTGGCTCAGCCCTCCTGCAGTGTCAGGGGTGGTTCTGCTGGAGCAGGGATCCTGGAGAAAGGTGCAGTCTCTTCCTCTGAAGATCCAGTGAAAGAGGAGGCAGCTGCTGTTCCTTTGGGGAATCCAGTGGAGAAGCTGTGCTGGTGTTCCAGAATCTCAGATTGTATCCAGGCAGGAATGCTTGGCTGGTGTTCCAGAATCTCCAGATTATATCCAGGCAGGAATGCTTGGCTGGTGTTCCAGAATCTCCAGATTATATCCAGGCAGGAATGCTTGGCTGGTGTTCCAGAATCTCCAGATTATATCCAGGCAGGAATGCTTGGCTGGTGTTCCAGAATCTCCAGATTATATCCAGGTAGCAATGCTTGGCTCCTCCCTCTGGGCTCACATCTCCCAATGGGATGCTGTAGTTCTTATCAGCCATGCAGTGACATTCAATAGCTGTTATCAGCAGGTGTCTCCCCAGTTGTAGAAGAGATAAGGAAAATTGCCCACTGAACAGAAGCCAACTGCCATACAGATGGCAAATAGAATAAATCCATCTTGCCTTGCAGTCTGGGACAGTGATCAAGGAGTCACTGCAGGGTGTGGCACATACGTGTGCATTTCTCCCAGAGAAACCTCCTACACAGGGAGAGGAGCCCATTCACATTGGAAATGTGCCAAATTCCCATGACTTCAATTTAAAGAATGGTGGAAATGGTCTGGGATGCAATCACTGGACCTGTAGGAAGGCCAAGAACTTGCAGTGTATTTATTTGGATTTGACAGGTGTGTATCTCCTGAAGGGCAGTGTGTTGTGGTGGATGAAAAGAGTCTGGCAGGTTAGGAGTGACATGTCTGTGAAATGTGCAGCACTTTGCTGCTCTGCTGTTGTATCTTTGTGTTTGCTGCTTGGATTTATGATTTCCAGAGTCAGGCTTTTACTTATGAAACAAAGGAATTCAGAAAACTTGTTAAGCTGAACAGAAAAATTTCCATGAAGTTTGTGGTTCTTACATCTGATGGGCTTTTCTGACAGTGAGAAATATGTGTGACAAAGTCTTTAGCATGTCTTGGGCTTTTCCTTTTTTAAATCTAAATCTGCACCATGAAACAATATATTAACACTTCTCATTTTGCTATGATCTCATTTTTATACCTGTGCTGAATATTTCATAGCTGTGTGTATATTGATTGGGAGAAAGCTAATATTTTATTAACAACTATTGATTCTTGAATGTCTATTACTGTATACAGGTGATCAAAGGATCACCTTCTGAGCAATCTGAGATACTGAAAAGACCTCAGGACCCTGGTTCAATGATGGGCAGCTGTAATTTGTTTCAAGTGGCTGGGGTTTGGTGTGAGCACTGTTTAGAAATGCATTGTAGGTCATCCAACTCTTGCTTTGCTGGTTCTGCATGTTCACAGATAAGTTAAAAATGCTTTTTTCAGGAGAAATGTGTACATTAAGGGGATGGGGAAGAGTGCCTGTAGCTCTGAAGGTGTGAAGTGTGATTTGTCTCTTTATGGAGAGCCTAATTCTGGTTTTGGAGGACCTTTATGTTCTGTCTGTGAGCAGGAATATTGAGATACAGTGTGGGTAATACTGCAGGTGAATGTCAGTGTATTTGATAACTAGATATCCTGGATTCCTACATTTATTTCTGTGTTTGTAAACATTAGTCAATAACCATGAATCTGGTAGTGCTGCCTTCCTGACGTATTTGTGAAATAATTTTAAAGGTTGTGCAGGAGCTGACACTGGCAGGCAGACTTTCTTGGTCCTTAAGAAATACAGCCTTTGGGAATAGTACAGGGATGGGGGAAAGGAGAGGTGCTTTGATCTATCACTTTGTAGTTAATATTCTCATCCTTTCCACTGTAGGCTTTTTGCCTCCCAGTATGAAACTTCCTATTTAGTTACATGATTGCATGTAATAATTGCTCAAACTGGGGATTTTTATGGCTCTCACAGAAATAGCTCTCATTCTTCATTGTCAGAGAAGTGAGACAGAGCTGGGCAAATGAATGACACAGTCTTGCTAATTGTGTTCCCATTAGAACAGTCTATTGCAATTTCTGTGGGCTTAGAATTTTTTCTTTCCCTTGTCAGAGTTTACAAATAAAGTTCATTTTTACAAAATGCAGTTCGTGCTCCTAGACTGAGATAATCAGGTGTTTTGGGGAAGGCTTTGCAGAAGGGGCCAGAAAACAGGGCTGCCAAGTAAAGGATAAGGATGTCAGTGGAGAGGCAGCTTAATGGCCTCTAAGGGAAAAATATGTTTTTCCTATTTATTTATGAAGAAGAAAAGTTTCCATGTTTTCAGGATCCTAGGGATTTGGTTTAGTCTGCTTTGTGCTTGTCATAACAGAGGATTCTATTTCATAAAGTTTAATGAATAGAATTTTTCATAATGCTGAGCTATCTACCAACTATTGTCCTTTATGCTATTTTTTGGCTGGTTTGTTGTTGGCCTTATGCTTTCAAAATAGCACAAATGTTAAAAGTGGTGTTCTGTGGAAGGTCTGACACAGCAAATTCTTCAAACAGTAAATTAAGGATGTGCATATTTAAGCACACACACTCCCCAGTGGGGCAGAGGAATCCTCTGATCTTTGGAGACTTGGTCTCAGATAGATTCCTTGGTATTTATCCAATTCTAAACTGCATCCTTTATTATAATTGGGCCACAGAAATGGCTTTGCACTAAAGCAAAGACATTGCAAAGGTAATTCCATTCTAGCACAACATCTAAAATGACTCTTTTCTGAATGTGCTGGTAGTGCCTGCTCAGTACCCTTTTACTTCACAAACCCTCTGATAGGAGGGTAGTTAAATGTAGGTACACCACATTCCCTGTTTCTCTGGCTGGCATGTACAAAAATGTTTTGACTGATTCACTCCACACTTAGGAAACTGGATTTATTCTATTCCTCAGAGGAAGTTCAAAACCCACAGTCCAGGTGGCTCTTCTTTCCCTGGATCTGGGGTTTCTAACTTTTCCAAGATCAACTCAACTCTATATGGCATCTGATGATGTAGGTTCCTTTACATTTTTTCTTGTTGCTGCTGCTGAAAGTGTAACACTGCTGGGGACACTTCCAGAGATGGGGCATCCACAACTTACCTGGACAACCTGCTGCAGTGCCTCACCTCCCTCACAGGAAAGAATTTCTTACTGGCACCCAGTCTGAACCTGCCCTCTTTCAGTGTGAAGTCATTCTCTTGTGTCCTGTCACTCCATGACCTGGTGCTCAGTCCCTCTCCCTTGGGTTTTGTGTTGCTGAAATGACTTCTGAGGTATTAAAGGTTTTTTTTTTTTCTCAGCCCTATGACTGAAGAAGAAATTGACATCTTTTTGTTTTGGTTTTTAAGGTTGTTTATTTTCTCTTATCTATTCCATTCTTTCTTTGACTTGCTGAGATCTGTCCAGCAGGTTGGGTTGTGGCACAGTCCCTGCCCTTGAGGTGGTGTTGGCTTTCTATACTAAGACCTACGTGTGCTTTATTTACAATAATTTTCCAGTACCCATCACTTATGTTAGACTGTTTCTATCTTAAACTAATTTAAAAGTGTCACCATCACAGCAGAAGATGGAGGACAAGAAGAAGAACAGCACGACATGCTAAGATTCTTCTATCTTGCTTCTTGAACTCTCATTCTAAATCTCTAAAATTCTACCTTTTCACTTTGTGACAAGTTAGCTATCATTCTACTTAAACTTTTGTGGCTTGTAGCTCCTCACACAGAGCTGGTAATTTTCTCCATGGGTTAAAATTGAAGGCACAGGTGTCTTTGATTGTGTGCCAAGGTCTCTGAGCTTTTTGCTAGGGTCTTGAGCTATCCAGGGCAGCCAGAGGAATGTTTTGGGTTCCAACACCTCTCCAGCTGTCTGGTGGCACCCTGAGGTACTGGAAGGGAGTCAAGGTCTTCTCCAGACTGAACAGCCCCCGTTCAACTCAGCCTGTCTTCAGAGGAGAGGTGCCCCAGCCCTCTGAGCATCCTTTACTGAAGTGTTCCTGCTACAGAGAACTGAAGGGGCAGCAGCTGCAGGGTATCCATCCCATCCTTTAGATCCTTTAGCCCTCAGGGGTGTGTGTGTGCTGGTCCATGGTACCCACACTGCCCTTCCAGCAGCAGCATGGGGTGCAAGCTCTGGCTTCCCCTTCCCCTGAGCCATCCTACCCCCCTGCAGGAGCTGGCTCAGGGGAAGGCAGGAGGGCCAGCTGCCCATTCTCCCTCCATCCCACCACCGAGTGTAAATGTGGCCTTTTATCAGCTGAACTCAGGAAGAGCAGGTAATTAAAGTGGTGTAAGTTGGGATGCTCACTGCTGCAGACAGCAATCCTGGACACCCTCCTGCCCAAGATCTCTTCAGATAGCAAACTCCATGGGTTTCTTCTGTCAGATAAAATTAATTGCCTTTTTATTAGAACCTGGCACCTTCACCTGCAGTTGACCTTGTATTTATTCTCTGTCAGCAGAGTTGGTTGTTTCAGAGAAAACACAGGCCTCCCTGCAACTATAATATATCATAGAAGGAAACCCTTCCCTTGGTTCCATCTAATGATGATTTTGTGCCTTGAACCATAAGAATCAATAATTTCATAATTAAATTCTAGCTGGCAGGATGATTTGTGCTATTCATGTTCATTAAGGGACTACTGTTTTGAATATTATTTGACTTAAATTCAATACTGCCCGAAGTATTTTATCAGTTGGACCTATTCTGTAAAATGACTGTTTCTATCTATCTGTCCCCCCTGATTTTTTTCCCCTTTAATCTCCCTAAGCAAGAGAGCATTTTTATTAATACTGGGTAAGAGTATTTTACATTGTTACTCATTTTACATACCTTTGTCATAGCTGCTATTAATTTTCTCATAAGTACTGAATAATCACAATCCTTAAAATATTTTTATTCAATTCTAAAGAAAACAAATGGGACCTTCCAAGGAAGAAAGTTAAGCAGATACATGAATATTGTAGTGATATTGAAGAAATAATAATTTTTATCACTTCCATGCTCTACAAAGAGGAGGATAATTGCTGCTATCTGTTTAAATCCCTCAAATGCTATTTGTTGGTATAATTTCAAATGGCCACAATACATTATTTCCAATGTCCTTACATTTTAAGCTTAATATAAAAATGTGATTGCTTTAGAGATGATAAAAATGAGATTGTCTCTGGAAAGGCAGTCAGGTTATTATGAAATATCTAATCTAATTAGATTAGCTGAGCTTGCTGTGATTGAAACCAGTCTGGTAGATGCACCGAGGAATGTTAGAATAGTTTGGTGTTATGACATTGACTTTTTTTTCTGTAGTTTCTTGACATTTGTGATCTGGTGCAGACCATGATGCTCCTGGTTCTCCTCCACCATTTAAAAGCTAGCTCATCTCATATAATATGGAAAGAATATGAGAAACTTGGTAAAAATTACAGTTTTTCTTGTAGTGTTGCATTCTTGCTTTTTAAAAATTATTAATTTATAAATTTATAATAAAATTATTTGAAAATTATTTATTTAACATATGAAGCATACACTTCCTGGCTTTACAGAAAAAAACCTGTTAAATGTCATGTTCTACCTAATCTCAATAAATTTTCTGTAGAGTTCATTCTTTCTGAGTGCCAATATTAACTCTTAATTATTTTCCAGAACTGAGTTACATTTGTTTCTCCTCAGTGAGGTTTTTTGTTTGTTTCCTTCTCCCAGAGAATCTAAAGCTATTAGCATGCTATTGTGTTATGTTCCATGTCTTTGTCCTCCTGTATATTTTCTCACTGGCAAGTGAAACTAGTTCAAATCTTATTCCCCTGCTGCCTTCTCCTTCTGTGTACAGCTGATAGAAATCTGAGCTACAAGTTTTCTTCCTCTGTACATGTGATTCAAGACTCCCTCCATTTTCTGGTTTGGTTTGGTTTATTTCTATTATTGCTCTTCATCATTTTTTAATCCCTGTTGTATTTCTGTGCCTGGCCCAGTGGTGACCATACCAGCACTGATCTAAGATGTGGTGATCTGTTCCAGCCTACACAGAAAATGAGAAAGAACTGTCCAAGATGAGGAGATAATGCTGCTGTACTCAACAACCATCTCTTGATACAGAATAAAATTCTAAAAACCCAATAATAATTGTTATTATTATACTACAACCTACAATGTGCCTTCTCAGGCAAGAAATGGCACTCAGTGAGCATCACAGAATAATAAGTGTTTCCCTTTCAAATGGTTTTGAAAACTTTGCAGCACAATGTCACAGGTTGTAATAATGCCAAGTAAGTGTTTCAAAGACAATAAGCCTAAAATCTGAACCTTGCCCATTAATTGTTCAGAAAAAGAATGAAAAATAGGATCACAATGAATGAAAAACAGAATCACAAGCTAAGATACTCGCTGTTCTTTATGGTAGAAACAAAAGATGGGAATTGCTGTGGGTCTGGAGCTAGTGATTGGTTCACCCAGCCCAAATGTGCCCCTTTCCCATGGGGGCCAGTGAAGTTTTAGGGGAACATTCCAGTCTGGGAGATGCCTTGTTTGGCCTGGCTCTTCACTGCAGGCTAGTCTCAAGGTGCCCTCTGTCCATGTGAAACACACTCCATTTGTGAGACACGTTTTCTCTGCATTATGCCATAGTTATTTGTTCACAGTTTTTATTGAAAAGAAGAGGAGGGGTCTCCCAAAGCTCATTTTCCCCTTGTATTCCCCCAGTGTCACTGCTCCAGCAGGGATCTGCTGAGCTCTGCTGGGCTGTTTCCAAAGGCTCACACAGACCTTGCTGGAATTCTGAATAATTCAGTTGTGAGTAGGGATAGGAACTTTGCATTGTAATTCAGGCCTCTTACAGGGTTAACTGGACTGAAGGTTTTTGTTCTGTTCTGTGTAGCTGCTTTCCAAAAGCTCTTGGAAAATACAGTTTTGTCCGTGTTGGTGTGGCCACTGGTGACAAGACTTGCTGACATGCTGTTCATCTTTCTCAATGTGAATACTCTTTAGAATACCCTATCAATTAGAAAAGCTTTTTCTGACTTTTTTCTTATAACAGGAGAGTAAAAAGAAACTATACTGCATATGTATAATTTTTCAGCTATGAGATTATTCCTGGTTGACCTTATCTTGCTTCTAATAAATATTTGAAATGCATTTCTATCCTCCTGATTTTCTGAGCTGCATGTGAATCCAGCGAGGAAGTCATCCTCACAAGATGACTTCCTTGGGTTGCAGCAGCATGAGGTATCCCATTGAAATTCAATTTGCGGTTCCAGGCAATTGTTTTGTTACACTAATTTTATTCACCTGGCATCTTTTTCATGCTGTCACCTAGGACGCAGGGTCAAATTAGTATCAGAAGAAATCCTTTTTTCTCCTTCTAAATTAAACTATTAATATTTAATTATTCAAATTGCTGTTAATTTTTAACATATTAATTGAATGATCTCTTTCTGTGGCATTGGAGTGACTGTTCTGCAGAAGGCTCCTGCCATCCCATCTGTATGCATGGGAGCTGGTGGCAGGAGCTTTCCCCCAGGGAATTTGTCACTGTGATGCTGCAGGCTCTCTGTGTGCTCAGGTTTTCTGAGGAATAGGTGAAACTAAAAAGCTCCGTGGTCCTCTGTGGGCAAAGTTACTCAATTACTCTAATGCTAATTTAGTGCTGATTTCAGCATTGTGCAGCACAGCTCAGGGATCTGATGGAAAGACAATTTCCTCTTCTCCTGTGACAGTATTTGCTGTTACTTGTAGACATTTGTCATCTGTCAATGATGTGACACATGAGATACTGATTGTTAATGACTGTAATTGGATTTGAACCCCTAAATGGGAGATGTTAAAAGGACTGAAATTACAGTCTTTAACAAAATTATGTGCAAGCCATACTTATATCCCTTTCCTGCCTTCCCCTGTCTGTGGGACAGGAGAGGCAGGGGACCAAGGAACCTTGCCTTTCCTTCTCTCCATAGGGGTGTTCTTCTGGGAAAGAGTGAAGGCACCAAATGCCTTTGCAGGGAATAGGGACAGTACTAGAGCAGGAATGTGATTTGATGTGTAAGACATGCCTTTGTTTTTCTCTCTGGTGACAAGTGTCAGGCCCGGGGGATGGCCTGGAGTTGTGTCAGGGGAGGTTCAGGTTGGATGTGCAAACAAGGCTCTTCCCCCAGAGGCTGCTGGCCACTGGAACTGCCCAGCTTCTCTGGTTGGCTGCCCACAGAAGTGGTCAGGGCACCAAGCCTGGCACAGTTCAGGGAGCATTAGGAAAACACTCTCCAGCACTTGGTGTGACCCTCGGGAATGGTGCTGTGCAGGAGTTGGACTTGAATGATTCTTGTGGGTCCCTTCCAACACTGCATGTTCTCTGATTCTGGCTTTAATTAGTTTGATCTTTTCATTTCTTGAAATTCTGTGAAGGGTAATGTCTGGGCATGTACCTCCTGACACCTTCCTCCAAGTAATTTTCCAGTGATTGTCTTTTTGATGCTTAACCTGTGGCAGGAAGTTTACATCTATCCTTTTCCTAATGGGCTTTTATCAGATCTGTTCCAGACATTCCTTGTTTGTGGTTATCAGCAACCCATTTCAAATTGTCTCTTGATTATTTTATAGTGCTTGTCCTTGCAAGCCAGCCCTGAAATGTCAGTGGTGCTCCAGCATGTCAAAATATTTACCTGTCACCCAACAGTGAAAAATGTCTGGTTTCTCTTGGATTCCAATCTTTTGTTTCAAATGGTTCAAGTATTCCAAATACAATCTCTTTTTGTCTGTTGGTGAACCATTTAATTATATTAGATGAGCTTTTCAGTGATATGACACCTTTGTGACCATTTCTTCATGAAAGTATCTCCATCAAGCAGTCAGTTAAATGAGAGGGAGGGCGGAATTCAGGTTGGGCTAGATGTTCTCATCCCTAGATTGTGCTTTCTCCTTTGAGCATGCTCTACAGGAAGACCTGTGCTGAGTTTAGCTAACAGAATAATTTCTCCCTTTTATGAACTGAAATGCTCTATGTAATGCTGCTTTTCTTTGCTGAAACACGTGCTGGAATTAAATTTTAAGCAGCACACTACCATGTGGTGTGCATAGGTACATGTGTTTTGTGGAGGTTGTTCCTTGTGAAAATGAAAATTGTTCTTTCCAAGTTCACCCT
Organism: Melospiza georgiana; assembly: GCF_028018845.1. Taxonomy (NCBI): domain Eukaryota; kingdom Metazoa; phylum Chordata; class Aves; order Passeriformes; family Passerellidae; genus Melospiza; species Melospiza georgiana. The sequence goes on from NC_080435.1 coordinate 25,222,132, forward strand.
TACTTGAGTCTCATCTCTCATATTTTCTCTTGTTTGACTTAGGTCACATTTTCTGGAGAAACATTCTAACCCTGAATTTAAGGCTTCCTTTGTGATTTGTGATAATGTAGCCCCAGTTTGTCACCTGTGCTACCCTAGCACAGAGATTTTGGGCAGCACTCTCTGAGGCAGTAACACAGACAAGGGAGCCTGGAAGTGAATGTGGCTTCATGCCCTGGGGGCTCCTGCTGTGAACCTCCAGCACATTTCTGCAGTGCTTTCAGTGGTGTTTGGTGGTTTTAGGTACTTCAGCTTACTGCCTCTTCATCCCCAAAATTATCTTCTAAGTTTCTTGGGGAAAAGACTCCTTTCTTGCCTCATCATCAGGTCCCATGTAAAATCCTGTATTTGAATTGCCTTTTTTTGTTCTACTGTGATTCTCCTCTGGTAAGTTAGTTGTGGAAGCCTGTACAATGTGTGGTATATAAATTATGTTTGATCCATCTTTTGTCTTAGCAGCAGGATCCTCAAGCTGTGCACTGTTTTGCTGATGTAAGAGGGTGTAGCTGCAGCCAAAGGAGCCCAGGTTGTGATCTTGTCGGGTCTCATAAGACAAGGATGGGCCTATTGTGATCACTGTTGTGGTAGAATATCTCCAGGGAAAAACAGATTAAATGATGATGCACTAGTTTCTATTCCTGCTTTCAAATAAAAATTAATTCTGTGAGTTGAGAGTATATATGATGCTGAATTTGCACATCTTGAGGGGTAATTTGATCACTTCATTCCATGTTAAAGCTCTGCAGTATTTTTGTGAGGCTAAAGGAGTTACTGAAGATTTGCACACAGGAGTGACATAAAGAATTAACCTTACTTGTTTTGATTTTTTCTGTTTTTAATTTTTTTCAAAGTGCTGAGAACCCATTTATCCTATTTAAATCCATTGGGGGAAGTTAGATTTTCAGCACTCTGAGATAATAAACCCTTTAGTAATTTCGATATCTAAATACCTAAAATTGATTTTTTTCAACATCCATTTTTGAGAATGTCAATCAGCACTCACTGGCTTCCTTGTAGTAATTACAACCAGGGTGTTGTAATTTGGGTTGCCCTCATATGAAAGAAGGAATGATGAATCTGACTCCATGTTCTCAGAGGGCTAATTTATTATTTTATTATACTATATTATAGTAAAGAATACTAAACTAAACTATACTAAAGAGTACAGAAAGGATATAGACAGAAGGCTAAAAAGATAGTAATAAAAATTCATTGCTCTTTTCAGAGTCCTGACACAGCTTGGCTCCAGTTGGCCAATGAGTGAACACAACTCACAGCAGAATCCAATGAAACAATCACCTGTGGGTAAACAATCTCCAAACACATTCCACATGAGCACAACACAGGAGAAGCAAATGAGATAAGAATTGTTGTTTTCCTTTTTCTCTGAGGCTTCTCAACTTCCCAGGAGACAAGTCCTGGGCAAAGGAATTTTTCAGAATATATGAATGTGACACCAGGGTTTTTCTCTTTTTTTTTTTTTTTTTTTTTTTTTTTTTTTTTTTTTTGTCAGATTCATGTATTTTTATGATGATGTTTATTCAGGGAAGGAGTTGAGTCACTCTCCTGGAGGTATTGAGGTATTTAAAAGATGGGGAGATGTGGCACCTGGGGGTATGGTTTAGTGGTAGGTTTGGCAATGCTGGGTGGATGGTTGGACTCGCTGATCTTAGGGGTCTTTTCCAGCCTAAATGATTGTATGATTTGACATTTCCTGTTTACTTTCAGTAAGAAGCAAGATTTCATCTTTGCTCGGTTTAAAGCTTAGCATGTACTGGCAGCATTTGCCAATTTAAAAAGCAGTAGCTAAAACATAAAGGAAAACTTAACGGCTCAATTATGTCTAACTTTGTGACCAGAAAATCAGGAGGAGTGTGCTAAATCTTTTTGACTTTCACATCACCTGTTACACCCATTCCAGCACTCCTAAAGCCTTTTTTTTTGCATCTCTGATGGGTGCAGAGAATTAATACATGTCCTGTCATGAATAATCAGGAGCTCTGATTAGCTTGAGCTCTGCTACAGAACCCCACATGTGATTTTATGAGCTCATGTGTCAGCAGATTGCCACATTTGTCACACGTGCAAGTTCACTGAGAAACAATTCCACCCTTCTGTATTGCAATAGCACTAAGGGAATTTTGTGCTTGTTTGAAATGGGCTATGTGCTGCTTTTTGAAATTCTTTTTCATATGGTAGCTAAAGCATTGTGGAGTGCTGGAAACTGAAGCTCTACAGAACTTTTATCACCAATCTAAGTTCATGAAGCCATGATGAAATGTTGGCTAAAAATTGCATCCAAAGGTCTTTTACATTCTTTCTGTATTACTGATTTGGAGATTTCTGCAGAGTAAAGCTTTCAGGTATTGTTGAACTGAAAACACCTGAAAGATGAGATTCTGATACCAACTTGACAGAAGTATGCAGCTTTCACAATTTTATGGATAAAAAGCAGCCTGTCCTGTTATATTTGTTATATTGCTATATAAATAAAATGAAGCATATTGCTTGAGGGCTTTTTTCCTGACCCAGTGCAGGTGCTTGGAACATATTCAGCTTTTTACAACAAGGAAGCAAAATAAATGAAGCACGGTATTTTAAGATTGAATGTTAACAAGCATCTGTCCTGAAAGCTGTAAATTAGGCAGTGGCACTTGCTGGTGTCTCAGGCACTTCAGATACTGTCATCGTGTGTGATTTCTTTATTTTTCTAAGTGAATGTCCTATGATTTAGAGAAATTGAGAACTTCACAGTGTTGTTCTTGTTTATCAATATAATGCCATGCTGCAGTCTAGTTGGAGCTGCTGAGCTGCTTTCTTTCAGTATGGCACACCACATGGAATTAAGGCTTTATTTGCTTTCTATGTGAAATTACCAACTTTGTAACTATGTCAAGAAAAGCAATAACTACATAGAGAAATTTTGAATAACTAGTGGTTTATAAATACTCAATATTATGTGTGCAATCAACGTGCCTCATAAAAGTCCAGTGCCTTGATGCTTAACCAGTTTATGAAAAAGCAAGGGATTGTATTAGAAGTTTAACATCCCATAGTAATTATCAAGGTGATCACACTGCTTAGCATGTTCCAATTTAAAACCCCTGTTCTGCTTTCTAATTCAGTCAGGATGACTTGTGTGAGGGGGAGCTCAGAACAGAACCCCAGCACATGGACATGTGCTCTGACCACTGCACCTTAAGGCCATTCCTTGTCTCTTATGAAATCTGGAATTTCTTTGGGATTCCTTAAGTAAATAAAGAAGTGAATTAGAGAAAGACATGCACACTAGGTTTCTGCATATCTCTAGAGGTAACAGTATATAAACTGGTTATTCTGATACATACATCTGGTAAAGAGAAACAGTTTTTAGATGTTTTTGTTCTTGCAGATGAGGATATATCTGTTTGCTTTTCAACACATTTCCCATGTGTACAGTATCACATTTTTGTTGACTTTGTGAATCATTTCCTGTTCCTCCGAGGCTTTGTCTTAATAATTGATATCCCTTAGTCTTAAAAATGGGTTTATGTTGGAGCAATAGGTTGTATACTTCCTTCAGCCTGTGGAAGGATTTGAGAGATTAATTCTGAGCTTGCAGGACCAGAAGTGAAGCTCCTGTGCACTCTATCACCATTTAATTTAGGAATTACTCAGGGTCTGTAAGGTAGTTATGTGCAATCCTTACTAAATTTTAGTTCTGAAAAGTCATCTGGTGTTTGTGGAGTTCAGCCTCACTCTGCAGACTCTGAGTGGTTGCAGATGTCAGCTCTTTGCTCAGTGCCAAACTGTTCTTGCAGAAGAGCTCATTCCTTTGATGGTAGGATTTGCCATCAAAAAGCTAACACAAGATTTTTTTGACAATGAAGTGTGGTTTCTCCCTTATGGAATTTTTTGTTTGCATCTCTAAGTATGCAATATGCAGCTCTTCAAACTGTTGTAATGAATATTTTGTGTAGATCCTGTCTGAATTACATCCAACGCCTGTCTCCACAATTGTGCTCAAAGTTTGCTGGCAAGTTTGAGAATTAAAGATGTACATTGCTAATGACATGAATTATCTGGCTTTCAAAAATAAGTCCACAAAACTGCAGCAGAGTATCCAGTTGAGTATGTCATGCAGACTGCCATTTTATTATCAGCCTTTGATAATAATCTGCTTTGAAATGTCTGTGTATATCAATATTACTAATTGATATTTTATATATATATACTAATTATACTATATTCTATATTAAACTGTATAATGTATATACTATATATACAATATACTATATATACTATATATATAATATATATACTGTATGTACTATATTATACTATAATTATACTATATACTATTACATATATATATTAATTTATATTATATAGGGCATGAAAATTCAATGTAAAAGATTACCCTTTATACTGTGACTCTTCACATAATTTATTAACTGGTTTTGATAATTTTATTATTATTTACTAATTTGACATGTCTGTTCAATTTAAATGCACCTCAAAGACTAGGGAAATAATATTTAACTGTAAAGATAAAACAACCATGTACACTTCCAGTGATTCTTGCATTTTCAGACATTTGATCTAGTTTGTTCAGTGCTGTTTTTCTTCAACCTTGGTGAGCTTCTGATTGGGGTGTCTAAATGTGTCTAAATCTAAAACAAGGATTTTCAAGATTTCACTTCTTTAGCTTTTCTACTTCTTACTTTGATTTCTTGTTTTCTTTTTTATGATTGTATTCAGAAAACAGTAAAACCAAATGTCTCTCTTCTCACTTCCTTACAAAATGTAATATAGGCATTTAAGGTATATGTGCAAATATTTTATAGAGTGCTAGCAAGAGATCAATGGTTTTTCCCTTCTCCTCTTGCAGAAAACAAATGCAATGTTGCTGTCAGCAAGGCTACCTATTATTCATCTTGATTTAGTCAAAAATAAACTTTTTTATTACAACAATTTAGAATTTCTTCACTGCTCAGTGAACTCATCTCATGGAAATTCAAATGGGTACAATTGGCAGTTGTTTTTATCAAGTAGTGAGGCAGAACAGAGGATCAGAGTATAAAGTACCTTTCCCTTGGGGGGGAAAAAATAGGCGCATACACAAATGCTCTAAATTAGCCATTACCATTCAGAGAAGAGATACTGAAAGTGTCAGCTGGTCAGAGCTGAGCAGAACAGTGAGATCCTTTGGGAAAGGCATTGAGAACAGTTTGATAAATATTATTATGCTGTTGTATAAATTCATGATGTTCTGGTGTCTGGAATCCCCTGTGTGCCTCTGGCCTCCCCATCTCCCACACTGAGGGATCTCATGGAGAGCTTCAGGCCAAGAGGGGATGTGGTAGAGCACAACCCCTTCAGGTTGTGAGGACTTGGATTCCAAGAGGCAACTGCAGGCACATTTGGAATTTCATATTCAAATTAAATCCCATTATTTCTTCCTAATTACCCAAGAGTAGCGTGTGCCTACTCTTTTAGAATGCAGCCTAAATAATTTCATGTTTAACACCAGAAGGTGTTTGTTGTGTCATAAATTACAAAGGCATTTTGGTTTCTTATTAAAAGAATGGCAAAGGGGGTGCTTCAGCCAGCATTTTGGATGTTTAAGTGCTCATAGGGACAGAGCTGCAGAAGGACACAGTGGGAAGAAGGAAAAAGTGGGACTTTTCTGTTCTGCACCCTGTTCCTTCTTCTGTTTCCCTGTGGAAATGGGCAGGGTGAGCTTGGATGCTGAAGTTGGGAATGGGTATAGATAAAATTAATTTGTTTCCTGATTCTCATGAGTAGAATAGCACATTTGATTTTGGATTTTTACCCAGAGTTTTCTGAATTCACAATTAACTATTATCATTCACCAGCTTACCATCTATCTCCAATGTAATTTCTTGTTTGAAGTGTGCATCTTGTTTCTAATTGCCTTGGTTTTCTGTGGGACATTCTTCCTGTGTGTTCAGAATAAAGCTTCCTTTTATTCAGTCTGTTTAAAAGCTGTTTCTTTTGTTTCTTCTCAACTTCTTATGAGCTGAAATCCTGATTCCACTAAATCCACAATTCTGCCTAAATTAATTTTTTTTTAATCTATCATTTTAAAAGCCTTAGTTATTACATAGAATTCTAATGACATGCAACAAAGAATTAGTTTTTTAGAAGTACTGGTTTTTCACAAGTATTTGGAGAGATGGCTTTCTCCTTTCTGAGTTTTCAAAGACCATTGCTTAATGGCTGCCAGATAATTAATTTTACATTGGGCCATGTACTCTTTACAAATGGTATCAGTGTTAATAAAAAATGGTGGCATCCAATGACCTTGCATTTCTGTGAGTTGTCTCCCTTAAATCTCTTGGTCATAGAAATGTTTGCTGCATTTGTGGTTCTGCACCCCACAAGCTGGCTGTTATCTCAGCAATTTACAGAACAACTTAGATTTCTTTTCAGAGCTATGAAAATATTAATAAAGGGATAGTCACCATCTTTGCACAGTGTATTCCAAAGATGAATGTTGTGTTATTGAAGTATGAAGGCTTTGAGGAAGTAATGAAAGAGAATTCTTACAATAAGAAAATTGTTTCCATCTTGTAAGCAAGTTTAAATTGGGGCCCTTTCTTGTAATGAGAAGTGAAAGTAGCTATAGTGAAAGACCCTACAATGGAATGTCTCCTGTAATTCCATCCCATCTTTTTTTGAAGAGCATCTTTATTTAAAGAAAATGAAGATAAAAATTTCAGCATTCTTGCTTAAAAATAAATCCTGTGTTAAGTATACCGTTTAGAAATTATAGATTTGAAATTCTTTATGTGCTTTTGCACAAAGGAAAACTATCCTGATTTTATGACTCTTGACCAAAAGATTTTTATCTTCACTATGTGTTTTTTGCTGTATATTTTCAACATAGAGTTTTAATTTTCAATTCAATATTTTAGACAAAGCACAAACAATACAAATTCTAGAGTTCAAATTTCTTACAAATGCTTTTGGAGGCATTAATTTCTTACAAAGGCCTTTCTCAGGTGAAGGCTAAAGGAGAAATGAACTTCATAGTCATTTCTTCACAACACAGCCTGACCTAGGTGTTGAACTCAGAAAATTCTCAGAAGATCCTCTCTAACATTTTAGAAAAAAATCATTAAATCTTTTGAAAATTGTAGGCATTTTTTGTCCAGAAAGAAAATGTTAAGTTTTTATATATTATCTATATATTTCTGGCTTAGCAGTAGCTTGGAAATAGGGCCAGGAGAGTTGAAGCATCAGAGATGATGTATCCTTCCATCCCTCATCTCTAGTTACAGGAAGAATAAATAAAGTGCAAAGGAAATGAGCAGTGGACATTTGACTCTTCCCTTTTTTTGCAGTAGAAGATTGATATCCTTTAATTTTCTGTAAAATCTTCAGTATTGAGGATTTCAGAAGAATGATAAATGCTAGGGAAAAAGCAAAATCTTGTAATATCCTTGTTTTATAGAGAGGGGGGAAAAGGCTCAATAAGCTAACTGAGCTTGTGACTTTGCCATAAAGCATGAAATGGATGCAGCAATCCTGAGAAACAGAGATGCTGATGTTGGAGGCAGGTCACAGAAATTTCATAAACAAATTGACTTGCCTGTAAGAAAAGAATGGTGCTACTGTTGTGGCTGTTCTTGAAATAAACATTTATAATCCAGCTGGATGATAGTTGGATCAAGGAATTCTGTCCTTTTCAGTATGCCTGTTCTTTTTATCTTTTCATCTTTGATCATGCACTCATTTGGTGTGTACTGTACAGCAAATAGAGCTCAGGGAGATGGATGACTTCAGTCAGATTTCATGGTGTCATTCCTGAGCATGGCAGCTCATTTGTTTACATATACATATATGTGTGCATAAGAAACTAAAAGTTACTTTGTTTTCCTTTGCTGGAGTCCCTTTCTTGTGCTTTTCGTTTCCAGCTACAAGGGAAATAGTCAAAATAGGACAACTTTGGGCTTCTTGTCTTGCCTCTGCCCCCTTTGGTGCTTTGGAATGATGCTGTTTGTGACTCCTTTCTCCTGCTGGGCAGGGTCCTTCTCTGCCAGTTTTGTTTGGTGTCTGGGCAGTATTTTCTGTAACATTAAAGCAAAAGCAGGCTCTGTTTGATGTGCTTGAATGGGGATTTTTGGAAAGCAGTGTGTGTATGAAAGCAGTATTCTTTGCAAATGAGTCACAATTTTATTTGAGTTAAAACAGAGCATGAGCATTTCCATGCTCCCTTCCCATTGTGAACACACAAGTGTTCCAAAGGATGAGCTCCTGTGAGGGCACATAAAACCCAGGAAAACTTAGTACTGGGAGATTCTTAAGGATTTTTCATCTGGATGAAAAGAGTTTTGTACCTTGGCAGGAAATCAATGCTTTCTCATTCTTATTAGGCCTGTAGCACCATCAGCTATAGACATCTCTACTCCAGGGAAAACTTCATTTGAAGTTCCCATCCCTGCAGCCATATTGCTGCTAAGAAATCTTGGGATTCTCATGCAGATGAAGCTCCCTTAGTCCTCCTTGTGCTAGCAGTGCCAGGATGTCTCATGAAGGGCAGGTTCCCATGTTCAGATTTGTTGCTGACTCTTTAAATGATATCAGCTTAGATACAACTGACCTCTGTTTGCAAAATATTACTGTGGGATAGCTGCTCTGCCAGTGCTCAATCTTTTGACATTTCCAGCATCTGTGTATCTGCAGAAATGCTAAATAGTGATTTACATTGTCAGAGTCCTAGAACAACATAGCAGACTTATCCTGTCTCTTGTGTACTTTGGAGAAAAACACATCTGGCACCCTGTGAGGTCTTTATTTATACTTGAAGTGCTGAGAAGGTAATAGACTAATTTTGGCAATTGCTGGAGTAGGAATGATCTTGTGTACACACATGGGCCTATTGCAAAGGCACGCTCATTACAGAGAACACTGACACAGGAAAGCTCAGGGCAATTAGAAGTAGGAAGAGGAGGGAGAGATTATGGAGAGGGTGTCTCTTTTCATAAAAAGCATAATACAGTCTCAGCTGCTCTGGAATGCCTCCTTGGAGGATGGCTTGATCCTTTTTGTGTCTGACCCAGCAGCCTGAGCACCATGAGACCAAAGCAGCAAAGAATCAGCCTGTGGTACAGCTTCCTTAAAGATGAAGGGGAGAACAGGCAGCCTTTCAAGAACCCTGCTTTCTGAATATGTAAGGCCTCTGAAAACTGGCAAGAAGCTGCAGTGAATTACTAAGCAGAGCTAGGGACCAGCATAAACTAACAAGTATAAATTCAAGCATGAGTTTATCAGCTGAAGCCAGGCACATATGAGTGTGTGTGTGTTTCTTGCTAAAAGCAAAGAGTGAGAGGCTGATATATTGCTTTGATGCTATTTAAGAGAAAATACTTGCAATCCATATCATTTTGCTGTCAAATGTATTTGAAAAATGGAAAACATGTTGGATATATGTTCTGCAAATAGTTATCAACAGTGCTCCAGAAGTATTTGGTTTAGTGGATTCTTTAGAATTCACTATTCAAATCTTACATGTCTTGAATGATCTTGAAATTGGCTGTTGTTCTTTACTGTGGCAGAGTGAGAGCATTGCAGAGGTTAATTGCAGCCTGTCAGAGCCTGTGATGCTGCTGTTCTCAATGGAGAGACTCTTCCAAAGGGCTTTGTTTAGGTTGCAAAAATGAGTATTTGCTCGTGTTTTAGAGGCACTGCCTCTCTGTGATCTGTAGAAGGCCACACTTAGTCTCTAGTCCTTCGAACACCTTGATGCACTGGTAAAAAGCTTAAGCAAATCCCAATTCCAGGAAAGCACAGCTTTCGCCTCTCAGCATATGGATATCAGCCTGATGATTGTGGTTGCATAAATGAAGGCTACAAAGAAGGGTTCCAGATTCTGATTTTCTTATGTGGTTTTAAGATAATTCATTACATTCTTTTGGCTCCACTGAAGAAAACTGTAAAGGCACCGGCGCAAAAGTGTAAAAGATTCAGACTTTCTTTGTGCAATCCTGTATGAGGGAAGCTCCTTGTAATTACAGGAAGAAGCAGAAAGCTTTGGGGTCAGGTAGCTCATCACCTCTAACTGGTGCTCTACAAGAACAAAAAGGCAGCAAGAGAGTGAAGTGCAGGAGCTGGGGCAAATTTGGCTCTGGGCAGCAGCTGGAGTTGCTGGATGAAAGCAAAATGTGGCCTGTTTGTCTGGGAACCCTTTTGAGGCTCCATGGTATGATTGGTGCTGTAAAAATGTGAAATGTTACTAGATGCTATTAGAGCAAGAGTCAGTTCAACATGAATTAGGGCAAGCAGTTGTGACAGCTGAACTGTGTAGTTAAAGGGCAGCCTGGTAGGGCCCCTCTTGTGTTACTTAGCTTGTATTTATGATCACTGCTGCTGCTGATGGACAGTGAGGTAAAGGTTAATCTTCACAGCATATATTCTTCCCTGATAATCTTCTTCATAGCTTTTTGTCACAGCCCTACTTTGCCTCCTCACCCATTCTTTTTTTTTTCTGTTTTTAACCCTAAATAATCTCCTGTTGCCATGCTCATACTGGATTTCTGAACAGGAGCAAGCCCATAGCTGACTCCCATGCCAAGCCCCCAGCACTCAGCCACTGCAGCATCCTGCTTCTCCCATTGCTTTCCAAATGCCACATCAGCTCACTGCAAAGCTCACAAAAAGAAAAACATAAAACATAAAATGTGAAAAATGCATGTGTTTTATGATTGGCCTTTTGCAAGTATCAAAATGAATATTATATGTGTTATGTTAGAAAGTTATGCTGTATTAATTCTCTTAAGTAGTGTGTTAAATATGGTTTTAGGTTATAAAAAATGTTAAAGTAGAAACTATGCTATGGAAGATACTTTTTTTAAAGAAAGGACTCACACTGAGATAGCAGCCACAGGACACCTGAATCTTTCAGAGAAAGAGAATTTATTGCTCCCTTATCAGAAGAAATGAACTTCTTCCTGCCTCGAAGGCACTGTCAGGATTGGGAGGAAGAAGTTGAGGGTGGTCAGACAGAATCCTGTGTTTGAATGGAATTTATGCATCATGTATGAGGTGTATGAATATGCAACATGTTATTGTTTTTAAGGGTTAACCCTCTGTTAACGTGGCTCGTGCTGCCCAGAAAAGGTACACGAACCACCCATAACTCTTTGTTTTTATTGTCTCATATTGTCCTGATTCAAATTGTCCAAATTATTATTACTCTAAATTGTATTACTATTTTTATAACCATTTTATTACTATTAAACTTTTAAAATTTTAAAAACAAGTGATTGGCGTTTTTCACATAAAACATAAAAAAAATAAAACATAAATCATAAAATATAAAACATAAATAAATCTTGTAAATTGTTGTAAATGCTTCTTGTAAATAGGTTTTTTTTTTCCTTTTCCCCTCCCCACTTAGAGCACGATGAGTGTGGCAGTGGGCAGCACAGGTGTGATGAGAATGCAATCTGCACCAACACCATCAGGGGCCACAGCTGCACCTGCAAGCCCGGCTACGTGGGCAACGGGACCGTGTGCCGAGGTGAGTGTGTGCCCGTGGGACACCACACACCTGCCAGTTCGTTATTTACCATATATCACATCTGCTGCCACTCACCTGCACTCTGGGAACTGAGCAGGGCTGCACTTTGCAGTGCTGTGCTTTCAGACATTTCTGGCCAGTGATGGGAATTGGTTTGTGCATGCGTTCTTAGGAAGAAGGAAATATTTTTGGAATGGAAGGGGAAAAGAACTTTATATTTGCTGCACTGAATACTGTCATTTGAGCCAGTATGCAGCTTTTGAGTGGTGTTCATGTTTTATAAAATCTGGATGCTATGTGCTGTCACCTTTGGCTTTTAAGTTTTAATGAGATGCATTTTAAATTAGGATAATTGCATTTCATGCTAGCATCGTGTGGTTATTATTTGACTGGCTGCATCAGAATCATGAACTTTCTTAACATATAAATCTTTAAATGTGTATTTTAAAGATTTCTTATTTTTGTAAACAAGAAATAATGATAGCCAGCCATGCTTTCTGTGAAGTATTCATTTATGGCATGTCCTTTATTTAGGATTGGTTTTATGTTTTTCTTTCAGTAGAAAGAGAAGCAAATATGTCATGAAAGATCAGAGGAGGGCTGGATTAGTGAGGGCCCTGTCTTGAAGTACTACTGAGTTGTAACTCATGCATTTATGAATTATATTTGTCTCAGAAAAAGCTGGTTTTTGTCTTTTCTGGGTTTTCATACTTCCTGAACAGAATTACAGTAATAGAAAACTAAATTTTAAATTTTGTTTTAAATGACAACAATTGAAACTGAGGTATGTACTGGATAAAATGTTCTGTACAATTTCGGGCACAAGAGGCTGAATATTAATTTTTCAGACTCTTGTAAATGGGCCAAACAATTCCTTAAAGGACAATGAGCTTTGATATCATTCCTGTTTCAAGCTGAAGTCCTTCACCAAGATTGTCCTGTCAGCTGCTGAATTAGCAACCATCAGAATGGTTTTGATATGACTTTTATCTGGGTACTTTCCACCAATGCCAGAACATCCCTGCACTTAAAACTAAAATGGTTAGTGAAGGATTGAATAAAGAATAGAAAAATGTACTGGAAGTGTTGGGCAAGTTAAAAAAACTTGGCCTGTCTGTATTGAAGATCAACAGGTGATACCAGGGAGAAACTCACTGTACTCCTGGTTTACAGTAAATATGAACTGCAGCACAGACAACCTGAGTTTCAGGGAGGCCTGGGTACTGAACAGCCTGACTGTATTATTATTATTATTATTATTATTATTACATTATTATATTAATTATATTTCTTTGAAATTGGGATGTTTGGATTAGTTAATAAAATCTATGTTTTCACACTGGTTTTCTTCATTTTCATACCTTTGATGTGCCAAAAACTCAAAGTGAAACTCCTACTTCATATTTATTAATCTAGTAATGTTCTAGTAATGGCACTAGAGAAATGGGATAATGTTTTTACTCTCAAAATTCTATTGAAACCTGAGCTACTAAAACATATATTTTTGTATATAGTAATATTGCATATTGTATATGTATATATGTTTAGTATGCCTTGAATTGCACATTCAAGTGTAGTTACAGTTGCCTTTTTGAGATAGCTATGCATGGAAATACAGGGATTTGTGTTCTTACATTCTGACTAGGAAGCATAAATTGGGAAGACAGCTGGAGATTATAGAAAGGGGTTTGCAGCCTAATAATTACTGAAGTCACTAAGGACAAGAATAATCCAGCACTTTATGGAATAGTCATTACTGCTAACGAGTTACTATTAGAATCATCTGCATTTTAGTGAATTATAAAACACACAATATGAAGTACTGGGTTTGATTTTCTGAGCCTGTAGTTCTGTGGTTCTATGAGGTTTTGACAAGTTGGATGCTAATTGAAGAAATGTTCCCATTTTGCCCATGAGAGCAGAAACAGCACTTCTGCCTCTTTTTTACTGAGCTCACCAGTGATATGTCATCCCTCACCTGCCACGGGGTTTCCTTGCATAAATGCTGGCACAAGGAGAAAGGTGTGAGCATGTCAGGACAGCTATAAACTGCTGTTGGCTTGTAGTATTTTAGGGCTTTATCTTCAGGCAACACAGATTGGAAAAACATAGATAAAAGTCAAGGTGATATGTTTGCTGTAATACCACCTGAAGATAAGATAAATGTTTCTGTTCTCCTTGGGACATCTGCAAGTGCTTTATAAATGTTTACATGTTGGAGATGTGCACACACACAAGACAGTGGTTCCAACTACTGCTGAAATAATAGATCTCTGTGGTTCAGTAGGAAATCTGATTAATAATAAAAATGATGGTTTTATGATGAGAGAAAAGGACTGACTTTGTGCATGATTTTGCATTCCATTTCAACAATTTATTTTAGCAGTGTTATAAAAAGTAAAATCAGACTAATGATGCTCTTTGGATTGAGTGAATACGACACTGATAGTCTTTATAAAAAAAAACAGGATACTGTTATATTTGTTTTAGAAAAGAATACATATGTAGTTGAATTAAATTGTATTGTGGGCTACTGGCAAATACAACTCAATTACTCTGGCAGGAATTTGTGTTGTTTGCCATTTTTGTGAAAAGCACAGAAAAATAAAAAGGAGCAGAAATAATATGGACATGAATATAATGATTGCTGGGATTTATGGAAAAAAAAAAAAACCAAAAAACCAAACAAACCCCAAGTATTTAAGAGGAAATAGAATATATAAAAACTCCCAAACCTGTATAATCAGACGATCACACGTCTTGACTAGCAAAATATCTTGTGCATAAGGAACTGCATTACTGTAAATGGAGGACACTAGGCTGTTTAATTAAAGACCAAATTGTGTCAAAGATGTGGAAATGGTCAAGGAGGAGGATGGTGCAGAAAAGGCACAGACCAAGACCTGAAGGGGTTTCAGCATTAAAAGAGACACTGCCATAGTTTAAGTGACACTGAAAATGGAAAGAGAGAAGTGGAGATGAATGCAATAAAAATTCTACAAACACAGAGTTATTTATATGTAGACAGTGAGCCAATAAACTAGAGACAAATAAGATTTCCTGTGGATACTTTCAATTTCACTTTAAGAAGCAAGCTTTAGCATCTCAGGCAGAAGTGAAATTTGGGTAATAGCCGAGAGCAGAATGAAGCTGAGGTGAGCTAAAATGACAAGGATAATGCTGTGCCATCAGCATCACTAAACTGGACAGAGCAGTGGGCCCAGAATCAGGTAGATTAAATACCAGGATTTCTTTAGAAAATGGTAAGTAAAGCAGAGATCCATTCTGGAAAAAATTACAGCATAAAAAGCAGAGGACAGAGGTATAACTACTTGAAAAGAGAGAGATTCTGATTCTACAGATTTGTTAAATGGCTCTTTTCTGTGAAGGAAACTTGGGAAAAAATAAAAAGAAGAGTGATTTGGGACATAGAAAATGTTATAGGTGGGTAGTGGAAGACATGTCATGCCCTTTGACTTGAATTCTCTGAATGAAGTATAGAATTCATGGGTGGGGGTAGAATAAGGACAATTGGAGCAATTTCACTAAACTTCAGGATAGGATGTAATAGTGCAGCATTAAGGCTGCATGTCAAGTGGAAGGGAAAAGTGATAAAAATTGGTTTAGCAACTGAGTGCTCCAGTTAAAAAAGAGCTGTGGTGGACAAATGGTGCCTACCTGGTACAGCATGGTGCTTTGAAGTATACCTGTCAGGATGGACCTCGGGGGAGTCAGTGCTTTGTGGCAGCAGTGAGAGGAAAGAAGTTTCAGTTTCCAGTTTGGGGTTCCTGGAACAACCAGGTTTGTGAATAACTCTTCACCCATGGATAGGACTGTGTGTGTGAACATAAAACACTGGCATCTATAAAATGAGTAAAACTCGCTGTCATGGCCTCAGCTGAAGAGCCAGGGCTAGTGAATACAGATAGAAATACCATTTTTAGACCTTTGAGGCTCTTGTTCTGTGTTTTGTTGCAGTGTTTCTCTGTGTAATCTTGACAGGGCTTGAATCTGGGAGGCTGAAAAATCTATCAGGGGAAAATGTCATTCTCTGCTCTTTGTCCTGCTAAGTTCCAGTTCTGCTTGGCAGCCTTGCACCACATGCTGTGGCAGTGCCATGTTGAAGTAATATGTTCCCTTTGTGTAATGCATAAAGGACTTTGTGCCCCACAGTCTCCTGTGGCTCAGTGAGAGGGCAGGCAGGGAACACTTGCTGTGGGATGTACATCCTACAGCTTAGCAGAATTTAGTGCAGAGCTTGTGCCCTGTACCACAGACTGAAGCCAAACAAAAGAACCAAGGAAGCATCATAAGGTTTCTTAAAGTAATTGACAGCATTTGGGATGAAATGCCTTAAATAAGCCCCCACCCATCATACTTTACCAGGAACAATGTGCAAGTTGCCACCCAGGTTTTGTTGCAATTAGTTGTTTTCCTTTGTACAAGGAGATTTAGATGTAGTTGGTATACATACCTTGTCCTAACTCTTGCTATTTTATTGAAAATGTTTGTTTTAAAGCATAAATTCTACCCACAGACATCCTTATATACTGTCAGAAAGATAGAAGTGGCCTTGAACATATTCAGATGCTAAAGAGAAGTTCCTCAGAAACATGGATGAGGTGTGTTTGCTAATCTTTCTTGTGGAGAATGAACAGAAGCCTAGCACTTAATCAAGTGCAAATAATGTTCACTGTACTTTCACATTTTACATGTACAATCTGTCTAACAGGTATATTTAGTGTGCTATTAACATCTCATTTAGTGGTTTCTACCGAGGTGCAGATTTATTGGAATGACTAAATGAGGTGGATTTAGTTACAATCATACACCGTAAAGCAAATGTGTGCCATGTGACTGATGCTTGGGCAGAAAACCATCAGGTATTGTGAAATAAAAATCAAACCAGTGTTTATTCTAATTAATATTTAGGCTGTATAATGGCCTATTTCTGCCAGAGCAAAGACTATGATTTTTTTTCCCTGTTACATTTTTCTGCAACATTACACAGGAGACACTTAAGGGATTAAAACTCAATATATGGTGGAGTCTTAAAGAATAGAGCTGCTATTTCTAAATGACTCAACTCTGGTGTAATCTGGAATTTGGTTTCTTAATTGCACTGTGGGTCCTTATGGATTTTTGCTTTGGGATGTGTATTTAGGAGTGGGACTGGTGGACTTACTGCTTAATTCAGGAATAAATTCTTTGGATTCTTAATATAAAAAGCAACCAGATTTTGAATATCACTCTTTTTTTTTGTATGGTAGTGGGGATAATCATAGGCAGTCTTTATTCATAATACACATGGAATGTTTCCTGGCAACAAGAGTACCTCTCAGACTTTAACAATTGCTTCTGTTTGATGTCAGTCAATAAGTTGGCCTCTTTTACATTGCTTTAATCACAAATTATAAATGGGTGGACATGTTGCTTTAGCCAATGGCACTCTGAGAGCTGTCATGCACTGCTGTTTTCTTTGTTTCAAAGCAGGTATTTTCGTCTGAAATATATTTAATAATCTGAAAGGTATGTCCATGAAAGAAGTTGTGTATCTTCCAATGTGTAGGCAATATAGTAACAGCGTAGTAAACACATGATTAAAGATAAAATATTTTTTATGTGTTACAGAATTTCTCCTGATAGGAAAAATACTCCAGAGTATTTTTAGTAAGAGCTAAAGAAGAAAAAAAAACCCACTCTCTTTGGTTATTTCTGTACTGAGTCTGCCTTTCTGGGTCCCTTTTATACTGACATCAGCAAAGGCAAGGTAGATTAACTTTAAATGTCAGCAGTGGGAGAGAGTCAGACGTGCTGATAACTTGATATTAAAGCAGATCAGATTACTCCTGCTGCCTCTTAGGTTTATGTTTTTTGCATGCAGGTGTGTCTGCTGGAAGTGGAGTTGAAAGCCTTTATGAAGCATTGGAGTGAGTTATGAATAAAATGTAGGCCAAGATGGAAAGAAACAAACATGACTTTCCCATAGCCTTGGAATTTTTGTGGCTATAAGGCTCTGAATGGTTGATGTGCCTTATTATGGCTTTAATTGCTGCTCCGGTGTAATATTCACCAGTCTCATGAAAGAATATGGGAGTTTTGACTCATGCTGAGATTTTTATCTTCATTCTTCACAGTCTTGAGCTTTGTATATTTTTTATAGCTAATGTATAATGAATAAATCACTGCAAAAGTAGGCAAGTGCATTCACCTGCATTTTGGTGTCGTGTGGCGCACAAGGAAAATGCCATGGCTAGTGTAAGATGCTGGGATAGTCACACTTTTTGGGTGAGGCATTCTAGATGTAATTGATTTAATAATTTTAAACCAGTATGTATTTGTACAGAAGTGCAATTAGAATTATTATAATTTTTTTTCATTCTAAAACTGGACAAAGACTCAAGACAGTATTCTTGAAGCCTCTACATTTTCTTTAGTCCTAAATCCACTGTACTAATAAAAATGAGGATTTGAAATTTTAACATAAGAATCTTTGTATTTTTGTTCATGATTAGATATTTATTAATATGTGGTACAGTCATTGCAATGGCTATGTTTGTGTTTGGATTTTGAGTTATATCAACTCACTTTGTAAATTTGCCATGTACTTTTAAAACTCTTTCTAGTGTTGTTCTTAGTTTCATTGCATAGATTTAGTTGTGTGAGGTGTTGAAATTCAGATATTTGTAAGTGTTGGGTTTGTGTGAGCAGGTCTTGGAAGTGGGGGGCTAAATAATTAGTAATAAATATTCAGTAATTAGTAATAAATTCAGTTAGTATCTGCAGGTTGAGTCTGTTCTGCCCATGAAGGTATTCAGGGAGTGATCTCTCTCTCAGTCCTGCCCTCAGCCCATGAGCCCTTGGTTCTATTTTCTCTCCCCTGTCCAGAGAGGGAGTGACTGAGCAGCTCTGCTGGGTGGGTGCCTCTCAACCCCCTTTTATTTTTTATTACACTGAAGGCTGAGCTGTGCCCATCTGCAGTGTGCAGCCCAGTGTCACAGCCTCTCTGAGGGCACAGTGCTCTGCTGTGTGCATGAGACTCTTCAAGGTGATTTAGAATGCACATCAGTTATGGAAATAGCTCATTTAAAACCAATGATTCATATAACCTGTCAGAATCCATATCCTGATCTCTCTACTGTCACAGACTTTCTCACTGCTGTAGATTTATAACTAATTTAAAAGGAGTGTAGCAGTGATTTGTGCTTACTGGAGAAGCGGTCTAGTCCAGAGAGCTGTTGTATCTGTACAAAAGGAAGGAAAAGCTATAGTTTTGTGAAATATTTTGAAACTTAATCTGACAGGTTTTTCTGCCCATATGAATAAGTGCAAAGGTGTGGGGGGATAGAATGCAAGAAAATGAAGATAGTGCAGAAAGTAATCTCACCCCTGAGGAGTTGCAGCTGTACTAATCACCAAAGATTAGGAACAGCCCTGCCCTTAACAGGCCACAGGTGTGTCCAACAAGGATGAGTGCTATAAAAGAGTCCTTAACTGGCCACAGGTGTGACTAGTAAGGAAGAGTGCTATAAAAGAGAGGATTAGCTCGTCTAGAAGAGAGTTGGAGTTTTTGGCTGTGAAGAGAGTTTTGGAGTTTGTTTGCTGTGAAGAAGGAGTCCGTGCTGTGAGGATATCCCCATGAGAAATTACCAAAGAAGGTAAGGAACTTTGCAATAAGATGGCAACACAAAGGGCTCATCAGGCTTAGTCATGAGTGCTTATGAGGGTTCCTAGGATCACATCCCAAAGTGGACAGTCTCTTGTTGACTCGAGTTGCTTATTATCTCCTATTACTTTGGTTTGCAGTCATTGCTTTCAGCTCACCTGTTCACTCTGAGGTCATGTCCTGTGCAGCATGCACACAGAAGAATTGCTAGGTGATGACAAGTTAACAGATATGCTTCCCATAGTCTCCTGGCCAGTAAAACTGTGTAGAAGCATGAAACTGTTTCAGTATTCTTGTCTTTCTTTTTTAAGAGCATATTTAACAAAAGCAAAAATGTGAAGGTGTCGCTTGATAATTAATTTTTGCTCCGTACATTGTGCTCATTTTGAGATCACCTTAGTCAATAACTCCTGTTTGCAGCAGACACATCTCCACCCAGGTCACTGTCACCAAAATATTGAGGAGCCCAATATGGAGCCTCCTGAAATCAAGATGTAGCTTTCTAATGCTACTGGAATGGTTCATTTGTGTTACACAACCTCATACTTTTCTTTTTCTTTCTGTAGTGTTGAAATCTAAAATTATCAATCATTAGCCTTTATTGAAAGAACTCATTCTCTGTGCTCTGCTGCTTTTTTAACAGGAGAACAATAGACACATGGACAGTGATTTGACCAGCAGTACTGACTGCCCTGAACTTGTAATCCTCATGAGTGAAACCCTGTCTGTTTATGTCTGAGATTCTCCTGGCCTGCCCTGCGAACTTCACATGCAGTTATTTGGAACAAATTATGGTTTTTTTGATGGTGGCTGAGAAAAACCAGTTCATTAAGAGCATCTTGAAATAGATCATTGCACAAAGCTGACTGCAGCGTGGGCTCAGCTCAGAGCAGCAATCAGAGCACCATACAATAGCAGAGTTCCCTCTTTGTGAAATCAGTTACAGTGTCCAACCATGTCAGCATTCATGTTTATGGAATAAGCACCTTAGGCACATAAGCACAAAAGGCAAGAAGAAGCCCAATAACATGCAACTGTTTCTACTCCCTTTAGAACATGACCAAACAATTTTGAAAACTGAATGTAAATATCTCACTCAAATGTAAAATAAGGGTTTTGCAGTTGGTTTTGGCAACAGTTTTTGGTAACACTGTGCTGGTACCTTAGTGCTGAAAAATAGCCTCTCACACAGCGCATGATTAATCTGGGGAGTCCTTGGTCACAGGGTGGTGAGGATGGTAGGCAGAGAAACTGCTGTATGTGTGAAGAACAGCCCAAATAGGGAGAACAACATAGTTGGTTTGAGAAGGGTGATGAGTAATCTTTATTCACCAGATCCTTTCCCTGTTCTTCTCCTTGGTTTGTTTTGGGTGTAGTTGGAGAGAGGGTGCTGGGATATTAGGCATTCTGAAATAACCTGGTTGATTGATTTTTATGTTTTTCTAGATGGAATTATTATTACAGCAATCTCTTTTGGGTGAGGATAATATTTATGTGTGTTCTATTTGTACCAAAGTTTTTTTTGGAGGGGCTGTTCTTTGCCATAGCAGTTGAATAGGCACCATCCAGAAAACTCCTTTCAGCCTCCTCTTCCTAATAATTTCCCCCACTGCAATGCATCCAAGTTAAGCCATTAAGTGATTTGTCAAATGTGACATCCATGGTTGGTTCCTGATCCAGGACTCAGACTCTGTTCCCAGTATGATAAGTCTGGTCTTAAACCAGTGGGCTGTGATTTCTCAATGGAAACTATCAAAACAATTTTTAAAATACCTAAAGAATGAAAGTGGAGGACTCCAAAATCAAGCACTTGTGAATATGTAAAATTTAGATTACTTATTCTGTGTTCAGTCCCATGTATACAGTCCATGCTAATAAAATCACAGGTGTTGTGAGGTTTTTGGTCCCTTTGCCTCATTCAGTGCTCAGTACAGACACATAAATCAGCCAAGGAGACAAAGTCCTGAAAATACATGTTCTGTGTTTATTATTTTCATTGTTCATTGTGTGAACTAACCCTATTTCTGTTAGGTACTGTCCAGTATTTGTACTGAATTTAAGACATTAGCAGGTCCTTTAGAAACCAGTATAAACTGTTTTTATCAAATGCTAGCAGTGGAGTGAGCATGCAGCTTGTCTGCCCTTGCAGAGCTCTCTGGTGTGGTGCAGTGATTTAGTTTGAGCAGCTGTCCAGGTTTTCAAGCTCTCGCCCTCACATTTTCCCATGGCTTGAGGAGTAGGGTATTACTCTGTGTTGTTGACTCTGGAGGAGGATGTGGGGGAAATGGGCTTGTTCCCAGGTGAGTGTATTACAGCTGACTTTCCTTTCTGCTGCTCCTGCAGACTCTTTTCTTCTCATTCCCTCTGTTCTTTCTTCTTTCGATTTGTCCTCTCCTGGCTCAAGCACCATTTTGAAACATGATGAATGCTGTAAGATTAATAGTGTGTGATTAAACATTTACAAACTGAGTTTTTTCACAGATATAGGAAAGGGCATATTCTTCAAATTTCTCGTGCCAAGGTGGGGGTCCTTGGCCAGTAAAAAAAAAAACAAAACAAAAAACACCCCAACTACCTTTTACTTATATTGAGGAATATATGGACTTTTTTTCTATAGTGCTGCTTCTGGTAGATATCAGAGAAGAAACTTACTACAAACTGTTTACTTGACCACATTACTGAAAATGGTATTTTATAGTAATAAAGCTTGGATTGCCCTGTATGTAGGTATGGCTCACTTCGTGTGAGTTACATTGGTTGGCTTGCTAGTTTTGGAGATTGCATTTATTTTTTGAACACTGGGAATGGCAAATCTGGAAGCTGTGCAGGATGTTTGATGGGACAATTTGCATAATTTTGTCTGGAAAGATTCTCCAGTTCAGCTGTTTCACAGTGGTGCTGGTGTTTTAGCCTCTGCAACATGCTGAAAAGTTGAGGCACCCCTGTGTGTGTATGGAGCTCTTATCTAAAGTGTTCAACAATAAAAATAATGAATGTGGCTATGCTAAGTGAGCATATGCTAAGTACAAGACTAACAGCAAGTTTAAACTCTATACTCAGAATGGTACCTGAAAGAAGTGTTGCAATGAAAAACAATCTCTTCTGGAACCTACTAAAAAAAAACAACAAATGATGCTTTGAAGATTGTATCATCAAAATGAATTATTAGGTGAACTCAGTACACAAATTGCAAGAATAATGTGAATTAAAATAGCTTGGAACACATGATGTGCAAAGGGAATTAGAAGTTAAAGTAAACCAAGCAGAAGTGGGAATTGAAGGTGTCCTGCTTTTCAACATAATTTAAAATCCAGTCATCCAAAAGTAACAATGAGCAATTTGTATGTCATAAAACTGAAGAGTTTTTATATAAGTATTCCTGAAGGGCCAGAGCTGTGTGACCTGTGTTGTTTTTCTGTCAATAAATACTCAAACAACTTAGTATGTCACCTTGATGGTGCCTGAAGTTTCCCCACTCCCCATCCACCTCCCTTTTCTTTTGTCTGGTTGTGAGCATAAGGAGGGGAATTGTCAATCTGGATTTTTGAAGCTGAACTTTAAAAATATTTATTTGTATGACTTTATTATACACGGGCACATCAAACAGGGTTTGAAATTTTAAAATTATGTAAAATTGAGAAACTTACCTTTTGTCTTTCAAAACTGTGAAAGCAGTACACATCCATACCTTTGTGCACATCCATCTTGCCTGTCTTCCTCTGTAGTCTTGTAATTCTATTGCAGCCTTGAGGGTGTAGATTGTGGGATGCATTTGCTGCCACTGATGAACAGACTGAATAACTGTTCTCAACAGTCACTCATACTATGAAAAAGTCTCCACCCATTCCCTTGAGCATATGATTTCACAGTGTCTGAAGGCTTTGTGGAGGAGCTGCTGCTGGTGGAAAGCCTTGGGATGGGAACAAATGGCAGCTGGGTGTGGAGCTGCTGGAGCTCTTGCAGAGTTTAAGCAGGCAGCATCCATCCCCCTGTGTTAATTGTAGTGGTTTGCCCATGCTCATTGATGTGCCACTTTTATTACCCAGACACATGGCTGTACTTTTTCCTGACACCCATTATTCCTCCCTCTGAAGAGAACAAAGGAAACAACAGTCATCTGATATTGCCTTGACAGACTTTATTTCTCAATAAAAGATGGAGGCAATCAAATCAGTCCTGCCTGCACAGCTCAGTGTTCCCTGAGCCCTCGGAGAGAGGCAAGGGAGACAATTGTTAATGTGGTAATTTTACACCTCACTGAGCAAGGTATGTGTCTAACTAAAAGTAAGTGATTGACTCCAATGAGACTACTTATGTAATTAGCACGGAGTTTTTCTGTTTCATGCTGAATATGCTTTGCTGTGTTTGATATAAACACAGAATAAACACAGACAACAAGCATTCATCTTCCACTGAGGGTATCAAGGGCAGGTTGAACTCATAATTTCTGAAGAGAGAACTGAGTAGCCAGGTCCACCTATTGCTTGTCTTTGAATCCTTGGCAAATAGAGAGGGCTTAGAGGAAGATTTAGAAACTGCTTTTCAGTGACCTCACAGAGAAGTAGTTAAAGCCAAAATAAAAATGAGTGGGAATCTCTAAGCAATTGCTAATGGTTATTGCCAAATGATTTTTAGTGCTCCATTATTTATTTATACTTCTACAGCTCTAAAAGCCCTAAAATTCAGAAATTGCTCAGATGTTAAGGTTTCATCCACCCAGTGTTTGTGTCCCTTGCATTAAGTGTTCATCAGATGAAAGTAAAAGAATCAAATAAGCACCTGCATGCAGCTGGAGTAGCAAACAGGCAATGTACTTACCATCTTATGGCCACTTGCTGTAACCAGTAGTCACAAAGATTTGATTTTGGCTAAGAGCAGTCTGTGCTGTTGAACTATACATATAACATTGGCTGCTGGCACTTGTCCCTGTGTGCCATGGCTGCCGTGGCCAGCGAGGATGGGCTGCTCCACTCACACCAACCTGAGCTCTGGGGCAGCAGGCAGCCAGCAGCACAGCACAGCAGCCCTCCTGTCCTGGGAGACATCCAGGGTGGGTAGAACCCACAGCTGTGGACTGAATGAGCTCCACAGACACCATGGAGGGAGGGCCATGGATATGTAAATGATACCTGTGATTGTGTATATTTATATATGTCCAGCTAATTGGAAGGTGTAGGAAATGGGTGTGTGACATAGATGGTACAGAGTCAGAGGTGGTTAATATCCTGATTCCAGCCAGGACAGGGTTAATTTTTACAGTGGCCAGGAGGGGGCTTGGCTAGGACAGGAAGGTTATTTCATACTGGCTCGCATCACTTTCTGGGAAGGGAGGAAGGGGTCCCTTTGGGTTGCAGAGTAGGGCATTGCAGTTGGGTTTTCCATGGAGGTGAGCACTGGAGTATGAATTGTTTGTCTCTTGTACTCTCTTCTGTTAATATTGTTGCTGCTACTGTTCATTTTCTTATCTCATTGCTGTTTCCATTAAATTGGCCTTACCTCACTCCCTGATCTCTGCTTTTCATGCCTCCAGTCCTCTTCTCCATCCTGCCTCAGAGGAAGGAGAGAGTGAGTGAGCAGCTCGTGATGTCAAGTGTATTAGTGGAAACACCCTTTGGGCAATATCATTCTTAAACCATTACTAAAATGATGCAATAGCATTTTCAGATGTAGTTACCTAAATTCTGCCCACATGGCCTTTGAGGCATGAAGTGTTTTTTTCTTTTTAATTTTCCCTCCATTGTTTTCCTTTGTGTATTACTTGTGTCAGTGGTTGGTTTGTCTGCTGGGGAGAATTACACCTTGTGAGTGTAAGTTACACCTAATTCATGGAATCTGTTGCATAAAAACGAGGGTAATTACCTGTCAGTGATAAAGGTAGATGTTAGAAATTTGTAAGCACTATTTCTTTGTGCCTTGCACTTGAAACTGAAGATTGCACATTAAACAGAAATATGATACATATCTTGAAATACGGTTTCGGGTACTTCTATGATGTGTTACTAAGGTCTGAAATGCATCTTCTGTATGTGCTTCAAATTCTTTTATATTGCTCTGTTCTAACAGTTGGTGAGAAATATGCTGGCCTTCAGTGCAAATAAACTGCACTGTAGAATGTGACTAAACATTAGTAAATATGGTATTTTCATCTGGATATAGTTATTTGATTGTTATTTAAACCTTAATGTGTTTCTGACACCATGACCCTGATAAACCTCATAAACTGTCTCCTAGGTCATACTAGACAGGTCCAGTCAGGCTCCATCTCTTCTAGACAGGCATGCTAGGAACAAGTTAATGAGGTAATGCATGGGGACAGTCTGCTCTTGCCTCAACAATTATATTTGACAGATGATATGTCAAACTGCTACAAGGATGTAGCCTGTTACTTCTCATGAAATTTTGCAGGTATCCTGAGAAAAATAAATCCTGAAGATACTTCTGCAAACTGAAGAATGTATGTAGTCTTTTGACAGTTCCCACTGTTTATTTGGAGCACACTGCAGTGCTGAAATGCTCAGCAGGACTCATTGCTCTGGAGTGTCATAGGTTGCACCCATGGGCTTTGTATTAGCAGCTTCAACATCCAGCAAAAGCAACATTTATCTGTACTTAGCTGTGCCACTTAAGCACTTCTCTCATCCATAGGCCGTAGGAGGGTGAACATTTAAGGGAAGTTATTTTAATCCTACAGCTGGAAACATGCCAGTTTATAAACATGGAGGGGATGGAGGATGCTGAGGTTGGTGCCTGTGCAGGCAATATCCACATTTTTGTGGATAGTGACATTTCTTCATGAGGACTGTTGTACATACATGCAGAGGCTTTACCATGGTAATATCTTGAAGATTCATTTTTTTGCATTTGGTGACCTGCAGTCAATATAACACTTTGTCGTGTTTCCAGTATTATTTTTATGCAATTAAGATGCCAATGTAATTGCCAGAATTATTGTTGAACCCAGCCTACCCACCTTTTCATTAAAGTCCCCTGTTAAATCATCACCTTTTTTAGTTGTGTTAGGTATTTCTTATTAAACCATAATAATGTGAACTCTCTTCCAGTAAGTCAGATGAGGCTTTGTCATGTATGTGTGATAATTATATTGGTGATAGATCAAATAAAAATATCTTCTGCTAGCAGGGTTATTTGCATTTCACTCGTGATGTTGCGTAGCTGACATGAAATCTCTTTTTATTGCCTTATTTCAGGGATGCAGGGAAGTGAGTACTGGGTATAAAATGACGTGAAAACAAATAGATCTTGTAAGTTTAAACCAACACAAACTTTAATGGGAATTGTTTTCCAAACCCAAAGTCAGTGCAGGCATTTGGAAGGTTCAAGTCTGATGCTCAGCAGATGTGGATCATATTTTTTAATCTCATTATGCAGTTCTGCATTTAAACAATGCTAAAAGAAGCATTTATTAATGTTTTCTTTTACTTTTTCACTGAGACATTTCCTATGCTTGCATACATATGATACATTGATAACATATTCTGAGTTTGGCAAATTTTCCCAAACTGATACCAGCTTTTGTGGTGGATTTTGTGGAATTATAGGATCATTTCGGTGGGAAAATGCCTTTAAGACCATTGAGTCCAACCATATGTGAGTTCCCTGGACTGTGGGTTTTTTTCCCTTTTCTTTGGCCCTGTTTAACCTGCTCTGGCCTGAACACCCAGGGCAGCACCGGCAGCTGCACCTGAGGCCCACCAGGCCGGGCCTGGCCCGCGACATTTCCAGCACTGAGGGACTGATCAGAGCCTGAGTGAGCTGAGCTGCACCCCGGGGAGGGACTTTCTCAGTCTGTCATCTCTCTTGGAGCAACAAGGGGTTTTAGTGTTTAATATTGTTTAGGCTTCATTGTTTAACAAACAGGTTTTTTCCACTTTTCTCCAAGGAGGTATTTTCTCCCGGACCGGCTGGGAGAGGGACCAAATGAATCTGCTTTCCTACAGGAGCCCCTTTGGGAGATCTCCCCCAAATTCACCCTGAACCAGGAGAGCTTTGTACAAATCATTGGCAGTGTCTTGGAGCACCAGGGGAACGAGGGTGTGACTGATGCCTGTCCCTGCCTGCAGCCATGGCTGCGGCCTGAGGGCTGCTGAGGAGCAGAACAGAGAGCGACTCAAACAACACAATTGTCTGTGTCCCTTCTTGGCTCCTCTCTTCCTTCCTGATTTTAATGACAGAGCCAGTGGACAGGTTCTAGCCCTTGGAGTTATTTTGGATTGCCTGTAACAAATTCTTTTTTTCTTTCATTTCTTTCTGACTTCCAAATTGCTGCCATCATTGCTCGGGAGCCACTGCTGAAAGGGCAGGACCTGTGGAGAGTCCTGAGGGTGTCCTTTATATTGATAGAACAGCCAGTTAAGTGAGTTGTAAAGCAAGGGCTTTGGGTTTGCTCTGCCACAGAATATGAAGAATATTAACAGTTTTAGTGCATTTTTTAAAAAGAAGCACATTAAGGACACTTTTTCTCCCCAAGTCACCCAGCTGGCAACATGAAATGTTACTTTGCCACTAGGACAGCATTTCTTTTGCTGTCATCTAATGCTGGGGGTTAGGCATGCTTTTCTGCTGCTCAATGTATTTGGTTTATTGATTTTTGAAAAATACATGCTGTGAAATTAAATTAATAGTTAAATACTGAACTGTTAGGAAGAAATGTCCCTTTAGTGTCTCTTAGATTAGAATTTATCAGGAAAAGTGCTTCCAATTTTGAATTGAGCACACCACCACAGACTAAACAGACAATTATTTTAAAATGTTTCTTTTTTTCTTTGCTACTTGAACAAAATCTATATTGACAGTGCTAAAGGCAGAAGTCCTCAGCTTGGTGTAGGTAGAATGTAAGTTGACTTTAAGGAGGGAAAGCACTGTTCCCTTGGCAAAGGGAGGCTGTAAACTCCAGGAGGTGAATCTTCAATGACCAGCTGCAGACTTATGAAATATGGTCAATTATTTCCACTGTTATTTTTATACTAGAATATATGGATTACTTTATTTTTGCAGTCTGTTTTAATGTTAGTGTCTGTCTTCCAATATATGTGAACCTTTGTCTGTCTCATGCATTTTCATCTTTGGTTCTTCATTCACTTTGCACACAAGAAACTTGTGAATACTCTGCTTGGAAACTTATATTCCTGAATTCTTTGCTACAAAAATTGGTCACAGAATGTCAATTTTACACATTCAAGAAATATATTTTTCTCTTATGCTGATTATTTATTTTTCAACATTAGAAGCATCTCTAATTGTGAACTTTAAATGGGAGTACAAGTGTGGCCAACTTGTACAGTGAAAAAATGTTTAATTTCCAATTAAGTATTGGGGCAGCAATGCCTTGTGGGCAGAAAGGCAAGAGGGGAGAGGAATTTGTCAGTGGTATTTGCTGACTGGATGATTATTAGCAATAGGAAATACTGAAACTTAATTAGGGTTTCTGATCTGGAACAGCATATTAGGTTTAATTATGTCTTGAAGTCTAATATTTTACACTTTTTCTTTTAATTAAAATGCATGAATGTAAGTAGAAAGCTTTTAAGTTTTACAGTCTGGGAAGACCAAGAGCAAGAAATTACATTTTCTACATAATACCATATTAAAAAAAAAAAAAAAGGCAAAACCAAAGAAAGCAGTGGTAGAAGCTGAGGAAGCTGGAAGAAAGGTGAGCTTAAGTATCTGACCTGTAAGAATTGAAATGAATTTTAATAGTGTACAAAGCTAGGCTTCTTGGCAGGACTCCAGCCAGTATCTGTGTGATCCAATAGCAATTTATCCTAATTCTGAGCTGTCATGGGCTCACTCTGTGCTGTTGATTGTCCTATCTTTGATGTCAAGCATGAACATGGAAGGTCCAGTATGGAGAACATTTGGAATCATGCAGATGTTATCCCTGAGTGTCCTGGGGAAATTCCAGTTGCTATTCAGGACTGGTGAGCTCCAGGGACCTATATATGGATGAAATTATTCCTCTGCTAGGCTTTTATAGCATGATAACAAGTTTAGCAGTGCTGCAGAGTAAGATGCTGTGTGAGATAAAGCAGATGATACAAAGCACACAAATTCAAAGTGAAAATGAAGAAATAATATGGGGAAATGCACACTTAGATTGATGAAAGTGCTATTAAGGTTACTCTAATTACTCTTGATAAGAAAATACAGTAATAAAGATAACACACACTGCAGTATGAACTTCAGTGATCAGTCTCAGCATTCATTCTTGCATTTTAATCTCTCCTGAAAGGAGTTTACCACTCCAGCATGGCTGATGGTGGTGATAAATGCAGACCATTTCAGCAATTCTCTCTGTTTTGACAGCTCTACTCACTTATCTGTGGTGCTCAGACCACTGGGATAGATCTCCCTGGGGTTTGTTTTGTATCTTGGCAGCTTTCCCCTCTCAAGTGATGCTTTTGTTTTATGTTGTGAGAGATTGTGTTTATTCCTCCTTGGGGTCTGGATGAAAATGGCACAAATTCAGCAACTCCTCACATAAACCAAGTTCAGCTTGTTCTTTTTCCTGTTTCTGGCCTTCAAGTTGTGGAAGGTCTGTGTTTAGGATAGGTCAGGATTCACAGTTGCATGAAGGTGCTAATACATCTTTTATTCAGAAAAAAATCCCCAGGAACAGAGCATGAGGTGGGGTGTCCGCATTTCAGCTGCATTCATACAGCTGGTGGAGTTGGGCAGGAAAGGGAAGGGTGGAGGAGGAGAGCAAACAGGAGCTCTCAGGAGGGGATGGGGAATGGCTGATGTGCCTGTAGGATTGTGAGGGGCTTTCTTCAGTTGTGGGAAACACGTGGCAGGCAGCAATGTACCACTGGGGGAAACTGATAAGCCCCAACACCACGGTGTGCTTTAGAGATCTCTTTGCTGCCTCTGGATCTCTGCACTGTCATTTTCATACTGTCCCTCTCCCTGGGGCCACGAAACGCCATTCTTAGTTGCAGTATGTAACAATAGTCTCATATACTCCACGGAGGCAATATGCTGATAAAACTTGTGTTGGATTAAGTCTGTTTGTTACAGGGACATGTGGGAAGAGAATAAAGGCCAGAGAAGAACAATAAGGTCCTCCTGGGAGCACAGAATTGAATGAGTAGTTTTATTCTATTCAGGGTCTCTGGGTTTGGCTTGGACAGCAGCAGTCTGTGCATCTCTGGAGAGCAGGACAGACACATGGAAACAAAAGGTGGTTGTTTGGAAGTGCAGGTATTGTTTTGGAGATGATTGCTGAAAAACAAGTAGAGCCAATATTTATAAACCTCACATTTTAGTGATAGTAGCATAAGCCTTAGAACCTTACTGCTTCCTGTGTTGGCTTGGTTTAAACTGCAATTGAATAGCAAATAGCAGTTCAGGAGTTTGTGGGGGAAAAAATGTCAGAAATTCAGCTGAATTTTTGGCATTTGCATGTTCATAAGGTGCAGTGGTTTCTGCATCCTCCTGTTGCAGCAATCACCTAGAGTAAAGTCTTGCAGATCACCAAAATTTGACCTAGAATAAGTTTTTTAATGAGAGGCTTGCAATTGTTGAAAGTTTCTTCATGGATCTGGGCTTTGTTTCAGATTAATTCTTGTCATCTTTACCAGTGCGGAATGCCTTTGTGTTGTATATATCTAGCAGTTGTAAATGGAGAATAATTTATGCTTGCATTATGTAAAATAATTATGTTTCATGCACAAAATTGGTAGAAAAGCTTACACATGGTTGTGACAGCACCACCCACTGTAGTACAAAAGATGTTTCTTTTTTAAAAATTCCATCATTGAATCCTACATAGATTTCAGGGGGTTACAGCAAGGTTAAAACTTTGTCCTTGATAATGTCCATAGCTCAAAGCTTTCTTGTAATAATAACTTATTGCTGGAGAAATGATTCCCATTTATAGCATCTGAGTCTTGGACATGTTTACAGACTGTGCTCTATTGCTTTCATTTTAGAAATTCAGGTGAAGGTAAAAAAGTGCCTTATCTGAAGATGTTGTTCGTGAGTTAATTAGAGCAATCAACATAAATATAGATCTAGCCAGACTTTTAGTGCAGGAATGCATCAATTTTATATTATTGTGGGGTTTTGTGTTGGCTTTTTTCCCCTCTGGATAAGAGGTACTGCTCAGTCTGTTTCTAGAACCATAGAATGGATTCGTTTGGAAGGGGCCATAAAAGATCAACTATCTCCAACCCTCTGCCATGGGCAGGAACACCTTTCACTGTCGCAGGTTTCTCAGAGCTCCATCCAGCCTGGCCTCGAACACGTCCATGGATGGAGCATCCACAGCTTCTCTGGGCAACTTGTTCCAGTGCCTCACCCTCCTCGCAGTAAAAAATTTCTTCCTAACATCTAATCTAAATCCAAGCCATTCCCCCTTGCCCTGTCACTCCCTGCTCTTTGAAAAAGTCTCTCTCCATCTTTCCTGCAGACTCTGTTCAGGTACTGGAGGCCGCAGCGCATCCCAAAGCTTTCTCTTTTCCAGGCTGGCCAATCCCAATTCTCTCTGCAGCCCTTCCTGACAGGAGAGGTGCTGCATTCATTACCTTGGTGGCTCCTCTGGGCTCACTGCAACAGCTCCATGTCCCTGTTGTGCTGAGGACCCCAGAGCTGGATGCAGCACTGTAGCTGGGGTCTCACCAGAGCAGAGGGGCAGAATCCCCTCCCTCTCCTGCTGCCCACAGTGCTTTGGGTGCAGCCCAGCACACAGGTGGCTTTCTGGGCCACATTCCTGGCTCCTGTCAAGCCTCTCACCCACCAGCACCCCCAAATCCTTCTCACAGGGCTCTTCTGGATCTGTTCATCCCCAGCCTGCATCGATACCAAGGGCTAACCTGACCCACGTGAGATTGCCAGGGGCCCTCTTCTTGAGCTTAGCCAGGTCCCTTTGGATTGCTATCCATGCTTCAAGTTTGGATTACCCATCCTTCAAGTGTGTCACTTCACCCTCAGCTTGGTGTCATCTGCCAGCTTGCTGAGGGTGCACTCAATCCCTTAACCTGTGTTATTAATGAAGATTTTAAATAACAGCAGTATGTCCTGAGGGACACCTCTTGTCACTGATGTCTGTAGGGACTTTGAGCTACTGACCACAATCTTCTGGATATTACTGTACAGCCACTTTCCCATCCATATGACAGCCCATCCACCAAACCCATCTCTCTCCAATGTGGTGGGGTACTCTGTCAAAGGCTTTACAGAAGTCTGCATAAATGGCATCTGTAGCCCTTGTGCACTGTGTAGTCACCCCACCACAGAAGGCCACTGGGTTGGGCAGACAGGTCTGGTGCTTGGTGAAGCAGTGCTGGCTGTCCCAAATCACCTCCCTGTTCCCCATGTGCCTCAGCACAGCTTTTGGGATGATCAGTTTCATGATCTTGCCAGCACACAGATGAGGCAGACAGATTGGAACTTCCTAGGATCCTCCTTTCTGCCCTTTTTGAAGACATGTATGGTGTTCCCCCTTTTCCAGTCACTTAGGATTTCACCTGACTCCATGGCTTTTCAGCTCTTATGGAGAGTAGCTTGGCAGCTACATCAGCCCATCCTCTCAGGACTCTGGGGGCACTCCCTGGGTCACACTGACTTAGGTACATTCAGGTTTCTCAGGTGCTCATGAACCTGATCTTTACTTAGAGTGGGGAGCACTTAGCTCCCACAGTCCCCATCCTGCTGTCCATCCACTTGAAAGATGTGGGAACAGAGGGTGCTTTTGAAGAATGAGGCAAAAACACTCTTGAGTACCTCACTCTTCTCCCCATCTGGAACTTTGAAGTTGAACTATCCCTTTTTTCTCCTGTTTTTGTAATACCTGTTTTGCTTAGTCACTCATTATCATGGTTTTACATGTTAGTAGCTGTGTTTATTGTAGATTACAAATTTCAAATAATAGAAAATTTATTCACTTTCCCTATGAAGAGATTTTTGCCTTGAAATTAGGTATTGCTGCATGCTGATACACATAAATTGAAATGATAGATTTTTGACAGCAGCACTTTTTGTTGGTGGTATATTCTATATGGAACTGAAAAGGAACCATAGGCTTCTGTTGTCTATCAGCAGCATGACAATAATATTAAAAAGCAATCTCTGTCAACAAATGATGCTGTAGGAAGGAAAATTTGTACTCAATAGGCTCCCTCATTATTGCAACTTCTGCTAAAATAAACAAGTACAGAGAGCATTGTTAGGAAAGCTTGGGTTGCTCCTGAATTGAGGCAGGAACTTTCAGTATGAAAGCGTGTTGCCTTGGTTTGGAGATGTGTTTGTGGCTGCCCTGAATAACAACTTGGGAATTTGGCATTGATAAAACACACTTGCTCAGTATCTGCTGCTTATATTGCAGTGGCCTGTTGGTTCCCAGCAGGTTTCACAGCCACCCTGACTTTTGACATTGCTTACCCTGTGAGCAGCTCTCACTGGGACAAGTCCTTCATGCAGTTTTTGGAATGACCAGGAAGCAAAGTCTGATGAGGTCTATGAAATTATTGGAGCAGTCTCTAAATGCAAAATCCTTCCTGGGAATGTTGATGCTCCTGTGCACCAAAATGAACAGGCTTATTTCAGCAATGCTGACTGGGCCAAAACCACTGTGGGCCTCGTTCAGTTTTGGAATTCAGCAGAAGCCGGTGCTGAATTAGTCAGTGCAGAGCTGGGTGTGTTGCAAGGTGTTGTTACTCAATTATTGGGTAGTACTGAGAACTCAGTGTGAAAGCCAGTGGGTAGCATGGTAGGTCACCATTCAAAATACCAAAAAGGCCTCAATAATCGTAACAATTTCTGTATTAATGATGACTTAAGGAGGAGTTAAGAGGACTTCCACCCTGAGTTCTCCTCCAGGAAGAATTATATGGTCTTGTGGATGAATATAATCATCAACTTTAAATATTGTAATAGCCTAAGAAGTCTTAGAAGCTGATTACAGGGAATCTTTCTATACAGCTGGGGCTTCTCATTTTAAAGTAGTATAGAAAGTGAGGTGGTGTTGGTGTATTGCTTTAGGTGAGAGAGTGAGCTGCTACTGTGAGCCAGCTCAGTGAAAGGTGAGATACTTTTACTAGAGGCAAAGAAGCTTTAATACTGTACAAAAAATTAATATAAGATCTCATTGAAGATATGGTATGTACTTCTGTCATGTTTGTTCCAGAAAGATGATTTTAAATGGGGAACATGTTCAGTGATGACTGTGAGCCTGTGTGCAGAAATGCAGAATCTATCTGATAAAAATGGATTAAAGAGTTGCTTTTTTTAGCATTAGCAGCATGAAGCTTGTGAAGATTTATTTGAACCTAGGACAAATCCAGTGAGAGATAAACATCAAGGGAGAAGAAGAAAAGTGGTAAAGGACACTATAGTTACAAGAGCAAATGATACAAAATTTTAAAGAATATTGGAGCTTGAAAGTAAGAAAATTCCTGAGCATTTAAAATGTAATAATACCAGAATTTTTTAATGACTGATTCCACATACAGTTATTTAATACAGAGATCTCAAAGGGGAAGAGCCTGGGGAACACAAAGTGCTGAGATGGGCTGCAAGGTTTGGTGATTTCCTGTGCTGCCACAGTTGTGCCGTGGCTGCACTTCTGAGCAAAACTGGATGGGAGTTGTCTGTGTATGAATGGAAGGAGGGGCATCAGCATTAAAGGTCTCTGTGGGGCTAATGAAAGGTGTTTATAGGTAAGGTTGTAGTTTTTTATGCCCTGGAAGGGGAGTGGGGCATCCTCTGCACGAGGGGGGGTACCTGCTGCCATCTGGCACCAAGCAGCACCCACAGGCACCACCCCATCCTCTGGCACAATGGAGGAACAAACCCACCTGTGGTGATGCCCTTCTGGCAGGTGGTTTGGGTGTGGGAATGACCTGTCCCTGTCCATAG
Source organism: Melospiza georgiana (assembly GCF_028018845.1). Classification (NCBI taxonomy): domain Eukaryota; kingdom Metazoa; phylum Chordata; class Aves; order Passeriformes; family Passerellidae; genus Melospiza; species Melospiza georgiana. The sequence continues at coordinate 25,257,237 of NC_080435.1, forward strand.
GCACCATGGATTGATCCACCCTTGCACATACAATTTCTCCATGGCTCCCTGGCATGTCATGTTTCCTACTTGATGACTGTCGCCGTGATATTTTCTGAAAAATCCCTTTGCCAGGATTTTTCTCCTGAGAAGCTGAGAAGCCTCAGAGGAAAATAAAAACAATGATTATCTGCTGCTGTGGAATGCAACATGTGCATCTGTGATTGGTCCATGTCGGTTCTTTCCAATTAATGGCCAATCACAGTTAGCTGGCTCAGACTCTCTGACACTCACGAGCTTTCATTATCATTCCTTTCTATTCCTTGCAAGCCTTCTGATAAAATTATTTTCTTGTATTCTTTTAGTAAGTTTTGATATATTATTTTCTTTTAATATAATATAGATAATAAAATAATAAATCAGCCTTCTGAACCATGGAGTCAAGATTCTCATCTCTTCCCTCATCCTGGGACCCCTGCGAACACCACCACAGATGACAAATCAGGGGTTGAAGTGATTGATTGGCCGGACCAAGACAGTGCCAAGAATCTGTCAGACCATGACCATGATTCCAAAACACAGGGAAGAGTTTTCTGACACTGATAAGTTACGATGTATTTACTAGGTCAAGGTCTTTTACTAAGGAGGAGGTACAAAAGGAAGGGCTTTTTAGGTAAGCTGTTCTATTTCAGGGTGTTTAAAGACTTAATAAAGACACAGTTAGCATTTCAATGAAAAGGATCAAAACCAGAAAATCTCTATGTGTATTTAATACTTGGATTATTGAATAAGAAATCCAACCTAGCAGTTAATGCACTGAGTCAAAAATGAGAGTGAAGCTATTTGGGGTAAGCAGTAAATGAAGAGATAAGAACATTAATATCTTATTTCAGGCAGAAGCTAGAAGTTCAGAGGTACAGAGGTTTGGTTTCATGGCACAAATAAATGTGTGGGTGAGGGAGCACAAGGACACATGTAACAGAACTCTGGCTCTGCCCTCAGGGTGTGCTCTGTGTATTAACTCAGACTGATCACTGTGATGGTAGTTGTAGTCTGTGCTGTTACTGTTTGTGTGTCAGGATTGGCATATGGATCTCAGTATCCAAGTGGATAAATGAAAAGGCTAGGGAAAAGATTATAAGAAAATGCTTTCACTGAAAGAAAGCTTTCAATCAGAAAAGCTTCACTTATCTACTGATAAAATCTAGCTTTTATACATGCATCATATGCACCAGCCTTGAAAGAGAAATGAGGACAAATGGCCTGAGGAAAGCTTAAAAACTCACTAAACAAACCCCCTACACCCTTCCTGTTTGTACCTGAAATACCAATTTAATGTATGGATTAAAATTATGCTTCTCCATGAAATTTATTTTGAACTATATAAAGAGAATCTAAAACCAAAATCAAAGTCAGTGACCTGACCTGAATGATCAAAACTTAAATTAATGTGAAAACAGTTCTGATCTCAGCAGCACATATACAAATGCTTAGAAACTATACAGCTCAAGCCAGAGCAGTAAATAAAGATGAGCACTGCAGTTAGCTCTTGTATCATTTAAGCATCTGGTCTGCTGCAGTCAATGCCAAATTTAGTTCATGTAAAATAGATGTAAATGAATGTCTCTTGCAAAAGAGACCATCAAGTGAATATCTGCTAAATGGAATGTAGCTGCGGCAGAGTGACAGGAAAAGAGATTTCAGAATTGTTGTACAGAAATTCTAAAAGCCAACGGTGCTTTCTGCAGCTGCAGTTGGGTTAACAAAGAGGATTCCGTCATCTTTTGGGGAAAAATGTCAGTGTTCAGAAAAATGCATTTTTGCTATTTAAGAGACTGGATAAGCCAAATCTCTTCATGTAATTCCAGTCACCCTTCTGAATACAGTTTCTCCTCCAGAGCTCAAAGCATGCAAACACAGTATCCATCTTAGAGGAAGATTTTCCTTTCTGCTTCACACAATGCCATGGCAGCTCCATCACAGACCTGAGCAGAAGGAATACGAGCACTTGGGTGTGTAGTGCTCACAAATGGATGGGCTGGGAGAAAACCATGGGAGAAAAGCAGCAGGAAAAGCAGGGCTGAGGCAGGAGTGACAGGAATTGGCCAAATAGCATCAAAATTCTTCCTCTCCACACCGACCTTGACCTGGCCCTGCAAAGCTGTCACAAGTTGGGAACTCCCTGCATTTCCTTCTGGGAGCATGAGGAAAAGCCTCAGTTAAGTTTCAGGTCTGGACTTGAGAAGATGATAAGCAGCCTTTCTGCAGAATTACTAGGAGTATTTTGTGATAGGAATAGTTTCTACAGGTTAATTGTGTTTTTGCCCATGCAGCATTTACAAGTTCCATGGTTTGTAATATTAACTTAACCCTTGGAGTCTTCCCCTTGTGTCTGGACAATGAGCTCCTTGGAAGTTGTGTGGGGAACAGCAAATCCTGAGGGTTACCCACACACTGATGGCTTCTTGTATTTCCAGGTGCCATCTTCTCAAAAGATTCAAGTCTAGCCAAGGTGAGACAAACCATGAATGCAAAGTGTTCAGGCACCTGTTCAGTAAGGGCACCTTTCAAAAAATAATAGAGACTCAGTGATTATACCCTCCTTTATTCCACTTATATTCCATGGCAATAAGATGGAATCCATTTGACTTTATATCTATTTGAGTGACTGTCCTTCTGTGTAATTTCTCTACCACTTTGGTAAAGAAAATGTAGCTCCCTGAGAGACATCACAGAAGCAAATTAGAAGGACCCTTGGAAAAAAATCAATTTTTGAAGCCCCTTTTAAATAACCTTATTGATTGTCTTGGTCAATACTTCTGCTGGGGAGATGATGCTTGTCCTGGGTATTCTGGTCATGGAGAGGAACTGAAGCATTTCATCAGAGCTCTGGCTACTTCCCAGTGACTCCTCTCATTTTCAGAGCAGCTGGTAACCTCAATGGAAACTGCTAAGATGATGTGTGGTAAATTTGTTAGAACTTCTGTAGTTAATGAATGTCTCAGAGATGCCCTTTCAGCCTCTCTTCAGCTCCTATCTCTTCCAGTACTGGGAGCAATGCTGCTGCCAGGCTTTGAGTTCATTCTTCTGCTGACAGTATGATTGACTTGTTTGGGCAGCAGCTGTGTCCTGGAAGAAAGAAAAATTTTCTTTAAATGAGAGCCCCTATTAGAAAGCCTTAACTCTTGAAGCAAGGTCAGAGTGGAAGTAGCAGAAGAGGTTGTGAGCAGTCTGGTTAGAACAGCTGAACTGTGGTTTGTGACTCCTTTCCTACTTTTAGAAGTTTATAGCAACATACCAGCCAAGATCCATACCACTGAGCATTTTGTTCAGCTTCACTAAAGTTCATCTTACTGTGAGAGTTGGGAGTTTTTGTTTGTTTCAGTGTGTTAGGGACTAAGAATTTGCTGCTGTTTATTCCTGAGTTTAGTTCGTCTTTTCATGGTAAGACAATCCCTGTGCAGTCAGGGGTATGTTCTGTGTCCTCTTCTTCGCGTGACTTTATGTGCAAGGTGGCCCCAGGTGTGTGCCATGTGCTGGGGCAGGGCTGCTCTAGGTGTGACCTTGGAAGTCCTAAACAAGCAGAATTCTGTATAAGCCTTGTTTTCTCACTTGTAATAATTCTTGTCTAATGGCTCAAGATTCGCCCCTGCCCCCTCAATTCTTCTAGGACAGAATGAGCTGGATTGTAGATTTCTGTGGATAATATTTAACCTTTCTCCTTTCAACTCAAACATTTTGGTGTTTGTGTCTCAATTCTGACTTACATTAGACATGAAATGTCTGTTGAGGATGCGTGCACTTGTCAAAGCTGCAGCAGACTTTGGGGAGAAGCTGTGATGAATATTGGAAATAGATGATGTTGCTTTATTGCAGAGCTGTACCACTCAAATTGCCTCCCCTTACATCTGTGGCCATCGTTAAATGTGCAAAAGGCCAAGCTGTAACTAAACAGCGCTGTAACTGTGCTGAGGATGTGCCAGTGGCATCAGTGGGGAAGGCAACAGCATGAAATAACCTTCTGGAATTAAAAGCATTATGCCTTGGACTGCTCTTCCAACTCAGATGCTTATCTGGGAGAGGTTTCAGTGCCTTGGGCTGATACACTTTGTTTTCACCAAACCTGCAGAATGTTCTTTTTCAATGACTTGAAGTGCCTTTGCACTGATGGTTCACTGAGTTCATGTACATGTGACAATTTTGCTACAAAGTATCTTGAGGAGCTGTAATGGTTGGAGTGAATGATCAATTTGTGTTACAAGTAGTGGGACAGTATCTTTACTCTTAATTTTACAGAAATCCTATCACAATCTGTACAGTTAAGAATTATGGTTTTTAAACTGAATCAGGACTGTGGGTTTGTGTTTGTTAAGGTTAACTTTTAATCATCAGAATCTGTTTTCAGACTCTTCTGTGCATCATATATGTAATGACACAGTGACTTTGGTGCTTTTTCCAATGATAACAGATTTTTCTTTTAATTTCTGTACAGTTTTAGGTGTTGAAAGCTAGTACTTCCCTTTATGGGATTCTTCTGTCTTTTGAAGTCAGCAGGCACTTCTCTTTTGATTTTTAAAATTTAAATATTAAAAGATGTGGTCAGAATTCCTGTGCAGCAGCAGCATTCCCTTTTCCTGGTGATTGATTGTCACTGAGATTTACATCTAGGGGTGCTGTCATTTTTCTGGGTGTTTTTCCACTTTCTCACTTCTTCCACACTTTCACACATCCCAAGTGTTTGGTTTCATTTACTTTCTTCTGTCTCTGCTCCTTTTTACTTTCTTTTGTGTTTCTTTTCCTGGAACTTCTAGACAAGAAAGATAAAACGCATCTGTCCCTTCTCTCACATGGCATTTGAGCAAAGCTCCCAGTTTCCTGCTCGTGATTGTCCCTCCTGTTGAAGCCCAGCTGGCATTCCTTCACTCTGGCACTGTTCAGAAATAGATCAGGAGATGTTACTCAGAGGCCCCTTGGCCACTTGTCCTTTGGACCTGGGGTGCTCCATCCTCTCTCATCTCATCTCATTTATTGTGTGCTTACCAAGCAGTGCTCCCTTCAAGCCATTCCCCTTCCACACCTTCCACTGATGAAGGATCCTTTTCAGAGAAGGAAGGTGGAATCAGTGCCTTGCTGCCAGCCAAGGACTCCAACATCAATTTATATAGAGGAGAATCCTTCTAATGAGGATTGATTCTTTCTGTTCGCTCAGATGGGTTCTTGCTTTTGTGTGCTGTAACTCCCTATCTGCAAGATAAGCTAGCAGATTTTGAATTTCAGATAAAGGCTTGGATTGAATTTGCAGCTCACATGCTCTCATATTATCACTACATAGCTGCAGTTATGGTTTTAATATGAATTGGCAGCAGCTTTTACAGACAGGCTGAATTTCATAGAAACCTAACTTAAAATGCACAGAATGAGAAAAATGCCTCTCTGGAAAGGCTCCTGCTGAGCTGATAACAGTCTACAGGAAGACATCTATTTAAAGAGAAGTAAAGAAATATCAGAAATTGCCTTAGGTTGTTATGATCTTGTTTTCAGCTTTATTAAACTGTTTCCAGCTTTAATAATGCTGTGTTTAATTTTTCCAGCATTTCCAACCCCCTTAATTTGGTTTGCACTGCATTTGGATCAATTAGGACACTTGATGATGCTCTATTTGCCTCTGCCTATTTAAAACAAGCGAAACAACAGGATGGATTTTCAGTGTATTAAAGAAACTGGAGTTTCTCCAAAGATTCTGATTGCTCCAAATGGCAAATCTCAGAGGCTGGCCAAGTGGAAACAAAAACTGTATGTTGAGTAGCTGTCCCGTGGACTTATTTTCTCACCCTGGAGACTTTTCAAACTGTTTCTTCTACTAATATCTTGGTTCAGGATTTCTTCCCCCCAGTATGGATATTCTCATGAAGATTGTTACCCACAAGTTAATACTAATAGAGGTAGAGACTGTCTTCAGGAAAAAAAAAAAAAAACCAGAAAAAAATCCCTAAAACTCCTCTTCAATACTGCAAGGAGTTAAAAAGACTTGCTGATGTGATGACAGTGCTGTTAGAGCCCAGCTGAGATCCCATTCAGCTTTCCTTACAGCACTAAGCATCTTCACATTGTTTTCTTGGAGACTGAAACCCCCAGGGGGGTTAGGACATTGGAGGAGGGAGCCCCTCTGAACCTGACCTGCATGATCTTAGCACAGGACCAAGGTGCTCCTGTGTTACATTTATGCTTCACTGGCTCTCTGGGCCCTGGTGTAGGGCCTGGTTTTTGTTGTTATTGGTGCTGGTGGGGTTGGGTTAGGTTTTTTTCAGGCAAGTATTTGCTATAATAATCAAATGTAAACATGAACTTTACTGCAACACTTTTCTAATACTGGTATAAAACTGATATATTTAGAATTGTTTTAGATCACATTATCAACTGTTCCTGCCCTCTGCTCAAACACACTGCCAGCAGCAGGTTGTAGTTATCAATGTAAAGCAGTGCTTGCTACAGACTTATCTGGCATATACATGTTACTGAAGCACCAAGGTTCAATATATGACTTTTATATGCTGGAGAATAGATTAAGATGTTTCAGCTTGGAGAAACTACCTTTATTTATCTTTCTGTTAAAATTATTTGGGGGGCTGTTACATTTTGTTATTTCCCTGTGAGGTTTTGCTTTTTCATGAGTGAACAGGATCATTTTCCCTCAATGTTTTGACTGTTTATTGTTCCCAGAGGGTACCTTTTTTATTTGTCTTGCTCCTGGTCTGTCATAACATTTTTAGTTTGACTCAGATTTCTTACAAGTTTGCAAATGGCAAATCTTGTAATCTCATTTGGTTCACCAAACTTTGTACACAGCTCCGAGGAACATTCCCATTTCACTGAAGCACCTCCTCAGTGGCACAACAGAGGTAGAACTAAGTCACTGGTAATGTGATGCTGGATTTGTTGATTTATTCAACAATAAGCAAACAGGTGAATTACCTAGGCTGAATTCCCTTGATATTTAACTGATATAGAAGTATCTTATTCCTTTATGCGTCTTTTGGAAACAACAAAAATCAATTCTTTCTTAAGTATCTTCATTCAGCTTCTTAATGTAATGTGTATTTAAACACCCTGACACTGGTCAATTGAGTAAATGGGGTTGTGGACCCTGAGAAAGCAGAGCTTTTTCATGGCAATAGCAACATCCCAGTGTTACCTGTATCTGACACTCCACTGTAAAAAATGCACTGTCTTTATCTTGCCCTAGAGCTTTTGGTGTTCTGCCAGCCCCCTGGAGCTTGAGAGTGACTGTGCAGGCTAATGTGCCCTGCAGACCACAGTTTAAAAGGTTTGTTTTAGATGGATGCAATAGTCTGTGGCAGTACACTGCAGGCAGGGCAGGCTGAGGGGTCTGTCTTTCCCTGTTGCTGACTCCTTGGTGGTTAAATAGATGACTTCAGACTCTGGATTATCTCTCAGAAGTACCAGCCTGCCAGGCTGTGCACTCCTGTGCAGCAGATTTCTCTCTGTACATGTTGGGTGCTGCTGCCCATTACTTTCTTCAAGCCCATTTGGTAGCTGTGAAATTATCAGATTTCTGGTCTGATAATAAAATGTCAGTTCCTGAAATGTCAGCATGTCAGCTGCAGTGCACAGGAGTGATAGTAATTTTAAGCAGAAGCTTGCTTTCTGTTCAGTCTTTATTTTTATTTCAAGTTTTCTGTTTATACAGCAACAGAAAATGTTATTCCAGTGCTATCCAGCAGCAGTAGTTTTGTTTGCTATTAATGACAGATTATGTACACTGTAAGAGATTTATTTTCTTTTTGATATGCGGTATTATCCATAGTGTAGAACACACTGGGTAATTTTACTGGGAGATTTTTTTGGAAAAAAAGAAGAGAACAGCAACGATGTAACAGTAGAGTGCATAAAGTTCCACAGAGCTGTTCCCCACAATTTGAATTGTTTTGCCAGTGTACATTAGAAATGTCCACTTGATGCTGCTCAGTGAAAGCATATATATTTTTTTTAAAGTCAAATCATACTTTCAAAATGTCTAAACAGAAATTACTTCTGTGCATAGCCATTTGTGTGAGAACACTTAAACTTTAAGATCTCACAAGTGATTTTTTTTCCCCCACTGGAATGGAAAGGAAGATATTTGAAAATTCCTTTAGTCTGCTGGAATTTGTATGAGTGAAACAATACAGTAATGAAGTACTTGTGGTGCTTTGCTTTGATCTCCTACCTGGTTTAATTAGGCATATTTTCAACTTCACATTATGTAATTGGAAACTATCACAGGATGGACAAGATTGAAAGGGGCCACAGCGGGTTATCTGTTCCAACCTCCCTGCTCAAGCAGGGTCATCCCAGAGCACAGGGCCCAGGATTACAACCAGGCAATGCTTGAATATCTCCATGAGGGAGACTCCACACCCTCTCTGGACAACCTGTTCCAATATTCAGTCTCCAATATACAATGCACAGGAAAGTTCTTCTTCATCTTCAGGTGGAACTTCCCGTGCACCCCTTTCCGCCCATTGCCTCTCATTGCCTGGCACCAGTGAGCAGATGGAGCCTGCTCCACGCTCTGACCCTCTTTGCCCAGAATTTGTCTCCTGGGAAGCCTCAGAGAAAAAGGAAAACAATATTACCTCATTTGCTTCTCCTGTGTTTTGCTTCTTTGGTTGGAGATTGTTTATCCAACATGTGAATTGTTTTGATTTAATGACCAATCACTGTCAGGCTGTGTCGGACTCTGGAAGCAGTCACAAGTCTTCATTATTATCCATTAGCCTTCTGTCAGTAGCCTTTCTCTATTCTTTAGTACAGTTTTAGTACAATATAATATAATATTATCCTTCTAAGAACATGGAGTCAGATTCATCTTTCCCTCCCATTATGGGGGACCCCAGAAAATACCACAATTAATTTTTTTTTTTTAGTAATTTCTTATCTACAAACAGTCTTGTAATTCTTACAGACTTTAGAATGCATAGCTGGGACATTCATGTGCATAATCAAAAAATATATGTAAGAATATATATGGCATGCAAGTGATCAAATCTCTTAAGAGCATTCAGAATTAAATTTGTTGTTCTTCAGGGGAGCAGGATGTTAGAACCAAGCAGAAGTGTGTGCCACAACAACAAAGATAAATGCCAAAGCTTCCCCAGTTCCCCACACAGCGTTTATGGATATGAAGCAGTTTAGTCATGATATCAGGGAATGGATACATCTGTTAAGAGAAATGCATTTTATGCACCATAAAATTAAATGCTGCATTACCAAGATATATAGGAAGTATTTCTATAGTCTGTTTTCACAAACTAAACATTGTAATGAGATCCCCTAAGAAGGTAGAACTGGAAATCTGTTTTGAAATCATATTCCATTAGGAAGGCACACTGTACTTTATGGAAGGATTACAGCTGTCTTTTATGGTGCTTTAGTTTTCCTACACTGAGACTGAACTGTGTACTGTTAGCAGACTAATGCATAAGAAAGGTATTTCAAATTGATGTTGAACTATATCATCCTAAATGATTCCAAAGTACTAAAAAAAACCTAGGCAGCATCTGTCCCCTGGTGCTCCTGAAGTGCCATTATCAGTTTGGGAGGCAAACAAACACTAGCTGGGGTGTTTTGCATGTGTTGGGAAAGAAAATTTTGTCCAGACACCCCAAGCTTTGAGTACTGTGCTTCTGGAAAGTTCCAGCACCTCTGATAGTCCAAGTGTTGACCCAGCACTGACCCTCCCATCACTAAACCATATCCCCAAGTGCCACATCCTTGTCCTTTCAGTACCTGCAGGGATGGTGACTGCACCACTGCCCTGGGCAGCCAGCTGCAATGCTTGACAACCTTTTAGTGAAGAAATTTTCCCCAGTTTATCCAGTCTAAAGGCACACTTGAGCTAGCTGCAGGGATTTCTCATAACTTCAGTTTTTTGAAGTACAGGACATTGTGCTGGAGTCTGTCTGTCAAAATACAGAGTGCACTGATGCAGTGTAGCCATGATATTTTATAAAAATCCTTTCCTTAGGGTTTTTCCTCCTGAGAAGCTGTGAGGCCTCAGGAACAAAATGTAAACATTGATTATCTGCTGCTGTGGAATGCAACAGGTGCATCTGAGATTGGTCTCAGGTGCATCTGTGATTGGTCTCATGTGGTTGTTTCTAATTAATGGCCAATCACAGTCAGCTGGCTCAGACTCTCTGTCCCAGTCACAAACCTTTGTTATCATTCCTTCTTTTTCTATTCTTAGGTAGCCTTCTGATGAAATCCTTTCTTCTATTCTTTTAGTATAGTTTTAATATAATATATATCATAAAATAATAAATCAGCCTTCTGAAACATGGAGTCAGATCCTCATCTCATCCCTCATCCTCAGACCCCTGTGAACACCGTCACAATGCCGAATCATTGAAGTCAGACTGGTGACCAAGGTGTCACTGCTCTGTAAAAAGCAACTAAGGATCTGTACATCATTTTCCAATGCTGGTTTGCTGTTGCCTGACATGTTACTACTCAATTCTTTACAGAAAAATACAAATAAAGACAGGGAATAGTGGCAAAATCAGGTCAAAGTTCTGCATGTTTTCTAGATATCAGCTGAAATATTTGCATGATTACGTGTGCATGCAAAGACACCAGTCAGCAGTTTGGTCTTACAAGCAGTGACAGTGATGCACTCCTTGGAGTCTTGCAGCTCCAAGAATTTAGAGGGTAAATTCTTAGACTCTCTGTAAATTGGTATAGATTCCTAATTGACACTAGCAGAGGGGGTGGCCCCTTGGGTTTCTGAAATGCTCTTGGCTGAATCAAAGATTATACACACAAAGATTATATTTGCTTTTCTGCTCTTACTTGTTAAATGCATTCTTTATTAAATTATATTTCTGTAGTTAACTCTGTTCTGTAGACGTGTCTGGCAGGTTCAGGCTCTTAATGCATCATCCTCACTGGGGGGTTGTAAAGTTTAATTGTTCATAATGTATAAAGGCTTGAGATGAAAGGATTTATTTAAAAGCAACATATTATGATGATTATAAAACTGATGGTGATGTGTATAACACCTGCTGTCACACAAGCTTGAGCAAAAGCAATCTCTGCTTTTAACTGGAATTTCTCTGGAATGGTGAGAACAATATCACTTTTCCGGGTTTTGTTTTTTGCTATTGAAAAAATCTGGTGTCTCTTTGAGAAGGCAAAATATTGAAGTTTGGTCTCTTTTCTAATGGATAGAACCCATTTGGTAAGATTATATCAGGTGAATCCTGATACTGAGATGAACATGCCTTTTGCCCCTGGGAAAATTAAAATAATTACTAAAAGTATGCTTTTGTAAGTTTTGAGAAGAATCTGCTATTGTGGTAATATTTTAGCTACCAAAAACGTTTATCTTTAAAAACGCAGATAGGAACTGAGATTAATCGTCTCCAGTTAATGGTTATTTGCATTCTCTTTTTGATCCAGTTTATGGTTATTTTGCATTCTCTTTTCATCAATTGCAAAAGTCAGAAGAGATGCAGAAGTGCAAAAGTTATCCATACCTGTATGGGAGAATTCATTATTTAGTGTGATATGTTTTAGCACTGTGTTTGACTCTTTCTTCTTCCACCTCTCGAACCCCTCCTCATGGTTTTCTCTGTTATTCTTTCTTTCCTTTATATAAACCTGATCTGAACTGAGACAGAATGCCCTGGGGCATTGCTTATGGGATTCAGGGCTTTTCATCTCTTGATTGCCTTCTTGGCAGCCCCTTTAGTGAATTCAGACCTCTATCTGTTAGAGACTGCAAGGTGAGGCAGGTTCTGTAAATTGAGATTAACTGTTAATTCTGTTCCTTAATGGGGAAATGTCTGTATCTGAGGTGGCATCTCTCCTGATAAGGAGTGAGGGCTGGCGGGTGTTGTGGGGGAGCTCTGAAAGTTTCACCTGCTGAAGTCCTTCCTGTTGTGTAAGCAGAGGCCTCTGATCTCTGGGGTTGACAATTCCTGTCATTCTGGTGCTGGTCAGTCCAATGGGTTCCAGTTTTGAAAAATTTTTTGAAATTTTTTTGAGTGGAGCATCTTGGCAGAATGAGTGAGATTTGAAAGGTGATGAAAAGGTCCTTTAGAAAAGGTTTTCAGAGACACCATTGTAGCTGCTACTAGCTACAAAGACAATGAGAGAGAACACCTGAATTTTAGTGTGCTTGTTTAAAAAGAAACACCTCAAGGTCTCTTAATGTCTTTATAAATGATTTGTAGATTACTTGTCCTTACACGTGCCTCATCCAGACCTGAAAGTCCCATTGCCATTTTATTTCTAATTTTCATCTAATTCCTCCCAGTAATGTCACCTTCAGATGGTTAAATGTTATCAATAATTCCTTGGTTTGCTACTGCATATTTTGTGCAGCTATCAAAACAAGGGATTTTTTTTCAGATTCAATTATGTTTGCAATAAGATACAAGCAACCTTAAAAAAATACTGCTGAATTTGAGACTTTAGAGGCTATGATTGCACACAGTCAACATCCTCACTTCCAGCCGTGACTGAAAATGCTTTCTTAAAGTTTTTCTACAATTTCAAAAGATAGTGTTTCTCATATAGAGAATTACCTCAATCCAATGTTTTATTAACATTGTAGGCATTTTTGTTATAGCTTATTGAACATTCCAGTGTTTTTCATAACACACAGTTATTTGAGGGCGCCTGGATAGATTTTTTATTTAGCAATATAGAGTAAATCTCACACTGAGAGGGAATGTTTCTCATTGGTAACCAGGCTTGTGTTTTACTGGTGAGGATGCCTGTCAGTGCTGCAGGCCAAGGCAAGGAGAGGGAATTAAAAGTGTGTTCCTGTTACATCAGGGGTAATCCAGCTGCTCTTCTGCTGAATGTGTCTACAGAGTGTGCTTGTATGGATTGGAACTCTGGGATGAGAGATCTGTAATATGTATGTTGCTGGAAAATGGTTTTAACGTTGTCTGTATATTCCATATACTGTACTAGGGCCAAGCAGAGCTCAGATTGCATTTGCTGGTTTTGAATTCAGGTTTTGTTCAGTGAGTTCAATGAAATTTGAGCTAAGGTCTTTACAAAGTTGTGGTAATAGATCAAGCAGGAGAAAATGCTTCTGTTGTGTTGTATTTGAGGGGTGCCCCAATGAAGGCAGGAATGATGAATCTGACTCCATGTCCTCAGAAGGCTAATTTATTATTTTATGATACTATGTTATAGTAAAGAATACTACACTAAACTATACTACAGAATAGAGAAAGGATACTTACAGAAGGCTAAAAAGATAATAATGAAAACTCGTGACTCTTTCCAGAGTCCTGACACAGCTTGGCCCTGATTGGCCAAAGAGCCAAAACAGCTCACAGCAGAATCCAATGAAACAATCACCTGTGGGTAAACAATCTGCAAACACATTCCACATGAGCAAAACATAGGAGAAGAAAATGAGATAAAAACTGTTTTCCATTTTCTCTGAGGCATCTCAGCTTCCCAGGAGAAAAATCCTGGGTGAAGGGATTTTTCAGAAAATGTAAATGCCACGCTGTTGTGCTTCTGGAACATGCTTCTTTATCCTTAACTTAGGATTCTTTAAGCATTACTGATTTCTAAAGAAACTGTTATGTTTGTAAATATGAAATATTGTACCCCCATTTGTTAAAACAAGCAGCAAGTACAATAAGCACATTTATGTGATGCAAAGAAAAACTGCAGTAGTGCCATGTGTCATGTCATTTCTTGAAGTAAATTTCAGTTTGATTTTGCAGTTTAAACTGTTGACTTGAATTTTGAAAGATGATGTTGGGTTGGTCTGTGGAAGAAGTATTCTGCCCTATTTTGTCATGCTTATTATTAGGTTGCTAGAGAGACAGCTGCAGTTGGCTTAAAATGATGCACTAAAAATATTGGAGAGTCTAGCCTTGAGGAAGCAGAGCAGTAAAATGGCAACAAGAATATTCATTTAGCACAGTTATCTGGGGATGGGAGAGATGCTTTCAAAAGCATAATATATCACAGGACAATTTTTATTATATTGCTTTTGTCTCTTACTGCTTCTATTGATCTTTTTCAAATAAATTTTTCAAAATTGTCACATATCTTTCTCCAGAGCCATAAAATAAGGTTGACATTAATAACGGTTTCATGGATGCCATTTTACCAAGAGAGCAGAAGGGACAGATTCTGTCTATTCAATATGCCTTCTGAATTAATTTAATTAAATATAGCTTGTTTGTTCATTAGAAAAGATTTTAGGTGAAAATGTATTAATCAGGGTGGGTAACTTGCACATTCAAAAGTAAGCTCCATTAATGGGGTAGTACAAAGGAAATTATTAGCATTTATCACTGTGATTCATTGTACTAATTTTCAGGAGTTTAGGTTTCATTTTTCAAAATAATTCAGCATTTCTACCTAAAGAGCACTTGAGCCCACCCTGAAAGCATCCAGATGAATGGCCTGCTGCTTGCCTACAAATAGCCACAGCTTGATTACATATCAGTCAAGCAAAACACCGAGCAACAAGAGAATTTAGCATCACACTGCAACAAAGAAGGGGCTCAGAGTTTAGAGCCTTTAGAGAGATATGCTCAGCCTTCCAAATTCACCTAAATCTTCATTGTGCAAGTGCTGTGTGACAGAGCACTGGAAACTTGAAAAGATTCACTGCTTTATCAGCTGAAATAGCCTACTGACAAACTCTGAAATAATAGTTCACCACTTCAATAAATATTATGTAGCATACATGGACACACAAACTAACGCACAGTATGTGTGTATGCTTATTATATTTGACATAATTTTTTCCTGATGTGTTTTTTATTCTTCATAATCCTGCTAGGGAATTTTCGATTTTGCCCTTTTTCTGTCTTTCACTGTGTGTTGCCTGCCAAATTTTAAGGAATTCCTTCATGCTTTTTTGAGTACTTTGAAAACCCCTCATCTCCTAACTTAAATTCGGAATTCATTGATCTTTTTTCAAATTTAGCTCTCATAGACTTACACATTTTGTACTGCCAGGATTTGGAATTGTGACTACACTAGGCAGAAATTATCCTACTTACATTTGCAAAGTACCTTTTCTATGTGAAATTTCTATTAAAATAATTCAGGAATAACAGCTTTATGATCAGCTGATAGAAAATCTGAAATTTATAGGCTCTTTCCAAACTGCATAACCCTCCTACAGACTGCCCATCAAATCTGAAGCATAAATTGGGTGGCAAGCCCCTCACAAAAGTGAGAGCTGCCCAGCTGAGAGTTTGTCTTCCCCTCTCAGATGTGTTTGCATCCTGAGTGCCAGACTGACCCACACTGCCTTTCATGCTGCAACATGTTGGAAGAAAATTTTCCAGGACCATTCTTTTGGCCAGGGTTCATTCCTGGCAGATTTGTCCTTCTCTGACTGCAGCCAGCTGTGAAAGGTCTCCAGTGGCATTTGACAGGCTGTGTGTGAAATAGTCACACCCTGTGTCCAATGGATGTAGCTCACTGAACCAAAAAGAGTTTTGTGCTTTTATAGATGATGGTGTCACACCTGAGTACAGAGGGAAAGGGCAGAGCCCCTACTGCTCCCTTCTTTTAGTTTATTTTAGTTGTGGGCTTTCTCTCCACCTTCCCAGCTGTCCTGTAAAGCCACCTGAGCAACTGGTGCCATCTGACTGTTCTGGTATTCAGCTTACACAGCTGGATTGTTACCAGTGCACCCCTGGGTGTACTTGTCTGAGTAAATCCAATCAGCTAATGAAATTCTGCTCCTTCCATCAACTGATTATCCAATTCCTTGTACACTTACACCAGCCTGTCTCTCCTCCAACACTGCCTGTTTTTGTTTACCCAGGCAGTCTGTACCTGACCCCTTCCTTGCCTTTCCTGAATGTTCATTTTTTAACTTCACAGGCATATAGCAAATAAAAAAATAATATTTATTTGGGAAGGTAATACATTATTTAATGTAATAATATTTATTTGGGAAGGTAATATTTGGGAAGGATACAAAGGAAGGACTTTTGTATCTCTTCAGAATAAACTAACATTCCTTTAAATTTTGTTGGGTAATTATTTGGCTTTATTTATTTATTTTCTTTTACAAAAACAATTTTGTATGTTCAAGTATAAGTGTTTTGTAGTATTTACTGGATTGCACTGAAAAGTGAGAGGTATTTGCTCGACTTGAGGGTTCTGTGCTACAGTACCTGCTCTCCTGTGGTAGCCCAGTGAGGTAGTGCACTGTGCTGCCCTACAAAAACCAGAATAGTGCAGCTTGTGCATCAGAAATAAAATTCCTCCTCTACAGAGAAATTATGTCTCTTTAGGAAAGATCTTTATATAATAAAGGCTTTTATTTTGGAGGAAGAAATCTGTTGGCATTACAGAGATATGTTGACTTTGGCAGAAGCCTCCTGAAATCAACAGATTGTTTCTTTCACATACAGGATACTGAATAAGCCTCTAAACAATAGAAGTTTACTTGTGTAGACTTTGCCCTAATGGCATCTTCACTTAATTTTCCTGATAAAAACTTTATGGTAAATTCAGTAACCCCTATCCTTCTTATCAAAGTTTCCAGCCTGCAAATGATTTCAGAGACAGGATCTACTCATGGGAATACATTAGCAATATTTGATCCAGCCATGATTTGTCTTTCTTGTGTTAACTTTGAGTAGGAGGGAGTCTGCAATCAACATTTAGAACTGCTGGTTCTGTGGTACTGGTAATTCCACCTCCCCTGATTTTGAGGGGTCCAAACCCCAGTGGAAATCTGCATCACAGAGCCCCTATGAGATGTAAGAAAGCACAAGCCCCTAAGCAAGTATTTTCAGGAGAGCATGGGCACTCCAGTTGGTTTCCTCCTCAGTTGCTGAGCAGCTCCCTGTTGGGTCCTCTTGTCCATAAGGCAAAGGTGCAGATGGGATGTAAGGATTTTACTTAATTTCTTCTGCTAACTGTAAAGGAAAAAAATCTCATTATTGGAAATGAATTAATTTTGAGAAAATGTGTTAAAAGGCAGCAGCCAAAGGCAGGGCTATTAGAGAAAAGAGTTCAGATAAATGAAGTTTGGTAAAATTGCTAGCAACTGGAACTGTATATTGAAATGTAATTGAAACCTATTATTAGAGGTATTGAGCATTTTTATAATTCAGAGTAGTGCCATCAGTACTGCATGCAGTACTGTGAGCTCTTTTTTAGCAGTTAAGGACAGCAGCCTTCAGTGTGATTTTTAACTGTGTTCTGAGAGTCGTGGGTTTGATGTTCTATATCCTGTAAGCCTCTACAATGCAGAATGAGATGGTTTGTACAAGAACCATCTGGGGAACAGCACGACTGTGCTGGCACTCTTCCTTGGGGTTTTCTCCTCTTGCATAAAAATGGGAGGATGAAGCACATCCCATCAATCCAGCAAAGCCTGAGTGACAAAGACAAGCACAGTTAGTCTGTGTTGCAGAGGATCTCTCAGCATTTACAAAAATTGAAAAGGAGAGTTGGATTCTTTTCTCCTGCAGCTATTTCTCAGCTTCTTCCTCAGCTTCATCCTCCAACATCTGTGGAACAAGCTGGTGCCTGGGTAACTCCTGGGCAGGACAAAGGCCTTTCTCACAGCAGCCTGAGGTGGTGAAGCTCCTTAGGGCGTTCAGGAGCAAATATTTTGGTTTTGTTTTTTTTCCCTGTCAGTTGCTAAGATGGGAAATATAAAGGACAGTAACACTTGGAATTAATTGACAAGTAAGTGCTAGCACATTTGAATATGTGTGGTGGTGTTTGAGGGTTCCCAGGACGAGGGAAGAGATGAGAATCTTGACTCCATGTTTCAGAAGGCTGATTTATTATTTTATAATATATATTATATTAAGAGAAAATAATATATTAAACTATACTAAAGAAAGAGAAAGGAGACATCAGACGGCTAGAAAGGAATGAATAATAAAATCTCGTTACAGATTCAGAGTCTGACACAGCTGGCTGTCATTGGCCGTTAATTAAAACCAATTCACATGGGACCAATCAAAGATGCACCTGTTGGTAAACCATCTCCAGACCACATTCCACAGCCATCAGATAATCATTGCTTACATTTCTTTTCTGAGGCTTCTCAGGAAAAAAATCCTAGCAAAGGGATTTTCATAAAATATGTCAGTGACAAGTACACATATAGGAGGTACAGTTGAAGGAAGGAATGGGAAGAGTTTTGGCCCATGAGAGGCATGCCAGCCTCTCCTCTAGATGTGAATGCACACCTGGCTGTGCCTGTGGCTGTCAATCTGGCTGCTACACTCACACAACATACAACTTCTAAGGGGAACCTTTCACATCACCAGCCCTGGCACATCATCTTCCCCTGCTAGAAATCCTTTTAAGAGAACAGAAGGACATGGCACCTCACTCTGCTGACCTCCTAACAGGATTTACTGTAAGAAGCAGATGTTTCACAGTACTAAGTTGGTACTATCCATTATGGTGGCAAAGAAAGTGCACGAGAGCTCTCACTGAGCCCTTCTTACCCGCCTGTCCCTATCAGCACTAATAACTTTCAGTGGACATGCATGATTTTTATAGGCAATAAACATAATCTTTTTTTCCCCTTTATGAATTCTCTTAAGAGCCCCATGAGGTTCTTTCCCAGTGTAATATGGGATATGTTAAGGATGAGCTATTAGCTTTTTTTGCCAATATATTTTTTTTATTTTTCCTTTGTATCTGCTCTGCCACAAATTCTGCTTCTTTTGATGTTGTGCAGAAATGTATTACTACTCCACAAAAGTCTCTGTTTACTCACAATTTCAAACCAGAAAACATGTAGATGTGGAATTTAACTTGCACCTTCTCTGAGAATGCTGAGACTAGAGATGAGTAAATATGCTTTCAATAGCTCTGGAAAGAATTTTTTGATTCTCATAATGGTTTTTGTATACTTTGAGTTGTGTTTCTTACCAGTATTTTCAGCTTTCTGCACAGTTACACTTTCTTACAAATATTTATATGCAAAAAAAAAACCCCTCCAAACTACTCTTACACCATATTTCTCTTCTTCTCATTCAGAAATTGGCTGGTTTCAAAATAGATATATTTTAGAAGATTCCCATATGGAGTGTGTGCATTGATGGGGAGGAAGTGTGACTGTTCTTTCTCCACACCACTGCCTTGCTCCAGGGGTGCTTACAATATTCTGCTGTGATCTTGTCTAAAACACTTTAGCATTCTTCTCCTCCATAAAACAGCATGGCATGCTATGAATTATGTATTTACAGTAAAGCAGATATGTCTGTCAGTTCAGTCACGAGATACAATGATGTGGGGTTTTGCCTCTAAGTGGTTAACAACTGCAAAATGTTCTTTTTAATGCCTAGAAATCTATTCACTTTATTTTTATTTTTTGTGTGGTGGAAAATAAATCTTAAACATTTCTTCTGTTATTTAGCACTTTAAGCCTTTTCATAGCATTTGTAACATCTCTTTGCCAACACTCCATCTGTGATTTTAGCTTGCAGGAAACACTTTGCAAATCTGTTATTAGCTTAGATGCAGAGAGCTGCTGTTTAAATATTAATTGTAACTCCTCTCAAAAGTGCAGTCAGACCCACTCAGGCACTTGGGAAGTTCAGTGTTGAGAGGGAGGGAGTGAGTCAGGGGTAGGGGCTACTCTTAGCAAGGGTCCTACTCAGGGTACCAGTGCAAAGTGCAGAAGTGTCCTGATGCCTTTTCTCTTTCTCTCTCTCTTGCTCTTTCTCTCTCTCTTTCTCTCTCTCTTTTTCTCTCTCTTTCTCTTCTCCTCTCTCCCCTAAAGAAATAAAAGCAATAACTTTAAACAGTGAGCAGCCCTTCTTGCACACTCAGTGGACTT
Organism: Melospiza georgiana; assembly: GCF_028018845.1. Taxonomy (NCBI): domain Eukaryota; kingdom Metazoa; phylum Chordata; class Aves; order Passeriformes; family Passerellidae; genus Melospiza; species Melospiza georgiana. The sequence continues at coordinate 25,277,044 of NC_080435.1, forward strand.
TCTGCCAACCTGGCTGTGAGCAAGAGGAACATCACCCAGTGGTGGCAGGAAAAGATGAGACCCATCAGCTGTTTGAAATCCCAGTTATTGGGCACATACACTTCTGGAGAACTTCAGCATTGCTCCATCAAAAATGACATCACATTTTTACTGGGCTTGAACCCTTCTCATCTTTTCAGTCATGATCCTCACTCTATTTAATTTCTTAATTCCACAAAACATACTTTAGCCCTTGCAATAAAAAAATAAAAAGCAAAATAGTATGTGTTCACAGACATTTCAGTGAAGTATTTGATAGAAGTGAGGAACACAGTATTTAACACCATCCAACCTGCCTGGCTTCTGTGGATTAGCAGAGCATTTTAATTGTCATCTGCATATTCAATATAATGGAAAGATGATCAGCCCCATTAAAAACACATGATGTATTTTTTCCTCTCTTCTTCTTCCAGATGGTTACTAATCTTTTATTGGTGAGGTGGTTTGCCTACGGTGTAATCTGAGATTTTTTCTCTTGTTATTTTAGAGTTGCTTCTCTCTGTGTTTGCAGGTGGACTGAATTTAAATATGCTAAATTCTGCTAATTGCTTACAATGTAGATGTTTTTCTAATTACCCTTCAAATGTATGTTTTAAAAAATGAAGTATTACCCACATATTCCTTTTATCTTGCAGCATTCTGTGAAGAAGGATGCAGATATGGTGGGACTTGTGTAGCTCCTAACAAATGTCTCTGCCCCTCTGGATTCACTGGAAGTCATTGTGAGAAAGGTAAAGCTTTACTGAAAAACAACTTCTTTGGTAATGAGAAGTGTGGTATGTGGAAGAAGTAATTCCTTTCCTTCTTTCATTCTGCTTGATGTTTTCTCTCCAGTGAAGATATAACTGTTCCATTTCTGCCTTTTCTGCACTTAAAGTTTGTCTTGTCTGAAACTTTCCATGTTGAATTTTATCAGGGATGTATCTGCTTTTGCTTCCAGCATGCACTTTTAGTTAATTAGAAGGGACATCAAATGAAAAATGTTTGCTCCACCAGTTTCCTGTGGTGCAAGCTCAAGGTTTCCTGCTTCTGCTAAATTTGTTGTGCAAATTAGACCAGAATTCCGATGATTGCTTTTCACTTCAAGTTATTGAATTATTAATATTTGATTTGTTGCTAAGTCACAGTTTTTATAGAATCACAGCCTATTCCATGATACCTCACTAGTCATGATTAGATTTTGTCTGTTCCCAGATTTTTCTTTTTCAAAATCTGCTTCTGACAGCCTCACAGTTCCACCTTTCAGTTTGTTTCACAAAGAGCTGGTTCCTTTTCTACCTTAAATGAGGACAAAGGGATCTTATCAAACTCATATAGGACTCTTATTATTTTCTTTATTTTGCAGATTTGGGATTTTATTTTGGTTTGCATTTATTGAGGTTATATATTACTTAACTAATTCAAGTATGGGAGATTTTTTTGCACTGCATATTTGCTACTATGTATTTATTCCATGTATTTATTTTTGGATATGAAATGGATTGTTACTGTAGTGTGGAGGAGATCATAATTGGTGAATGTTTTAAGGAAGAAATAAATGAAAACAGAAAAATAACTGTCACAGTTGGATTAGTGGAACCACTTGTAACCCAGAGATTGTGCAGTAATTTGTGTGTTTGTTAAAGTCATTTAAGCCCAGTTGTCAATAAATCTGCTTCAAATAGTTTCTGAAAACTGCTAAATACTTCTGTGGATGTAGTCCATCAGTGTACACTAAAAGCCCACAGTTTCTAGTTGTCAGCATTGTTTATGATTATTTAAGGATGAACTAAGACATTAATATTTTCATCTCATCTACAATAAGTCTGAGTACTTAATTATTTTTGCCTGTAGCCTTGTTTTAAATAGGAAAAACCCTCCCAAGTCTCCTGCCAACCAGCAGTAAGCACTGGCAGTATCACAGGGAAGAAGTGCAGGGCATTGCGACCTCAGAGCCCTGCCTGCCCTGCTGCTAATCCCTCCTGCTGCTAACCCATGTGGAATTTGCTCATTCCTCCCTCAAACATCTGCTGCTCAGAGGCATCAGCACACCCAGAGGGATGCAGGATGCTGGAGATGTGCTCTGTGTGTGTGATGTATGGAACTACCGGCACTGCCCAAAGGGGCCCTGCCCACCCAGGCCACATTTCAGCTCCTCTGCCTGGGATTCCTTCACCCAGGGATCTCAGAACATTCTTTTTTCTTAGAGCTGTGAAGGGACCTTCACATCTAGAGCACAGATTCTCTAAACTGTTGAAGTGATGGTTTAAAATTGATAAATGGAGGACATAACCATTTTTGACTCCTGTGTTTTTCATGGCTTTTGTATTGTTTTGATCTACAATATGAGTTAGCACACCAGGCAAAGGAAGCATGGCAGGTGTGGTACTCTCATTCTATCAAGCAATTTAGAGGTAGATGTCAGAAGGCTATAGCTCCTGTGAATAAAATCTATACAACTTGAGCCAGAAGGCAGTTCATTTTTTTTCTTTGAAGATGTATAGAGTTTACTAGTATGCTACAAATCAAGATAATGATGCTAACTTTGAGAAATCTGACATACAGGCTGGTTTGAGAATGAGCAGGGCTTGGTGTATGAGAATTTGTCACATTTTAGTTGTGTTGGAGGGTTTAAAAACTTCAGCAGATACATTTTGTGTCATATGCATATTTCAGTGGCTAAGTGCACATCAGATCTGTGAGAACAGCTTCAGCCTTCTGAAGGGGCATGTCCTGGCCAGACTGAATGCTCAGAGTAGAGAGGTGATGAGCCAGCTGTGAAGCAGGGCTCCTTTTGCTTCACTGATCACCCCTAGCAGGCATGGTGCTTTCAGGAGCAGGAGGCAGTTCAGGAAAGGCTTTCCTCATTCTCCCCCCAAGGACACCTGAGTTGTGGGGGTGCCAGTTGTGGGTTTCTCTGGGTCTGGACTGAAGGCACTTGAGACAGTAATTCATGTTCAGACTCAGGTGTTTATTATTTCTTATCAGTGAAACAGTCTCACTGCTGTGAGCTCAGCAGCTTTTCATTAGAAGGCACAAAATGGCCAACAAGCTCTTGGTACAAGGGCTTTTAAGACAAAGTATCCAATTAAGCACTGACACCTGGATTGTTTCCCCTTTTAACCCAATAACTGATCCCAAAGAGCTGCAATGGGGACTTTCCTGCCCAATTACAAAATGCCGCCCAAACCCATGGAGAAAAAGGAAGAAGAAGCATGAAGAAGAAACCCAGGATGACACCATGTGCCCTCCATCTCGCTGCCATCCACAACATACTAAAAATCCCAAACCCTCCATTTCTCACCCAGTGATACACCCACACTGCTCTCTATAATCTATTTCACACTTTTGTGGATTCCAGTCTATCCTGAACTCTGGGAAACTTTCTCCATGGATGAGGGTCAGAGTCAGTGCTGCCCTGGGGGTCAGGGCACCCAGAGCAGACAGGGAAATATTCCCTGTGGTGCCCTGGCTTTGCACACTAAGTATTCTAACCCCATGTCTGTTTGTCCTCCTGTTATCTTTAACATTAGGAATAAGCACTTTGTTTTATTCAGTATATGGTCCCACTCCCTCAATTACGAGACAGACCTAAGACAATAAAGTGGTGGAGCAATGATTCAAACCAAAGCCTAAATGTTCTTGGCAAAGCCTTGGCTGGTGGAAGCTCGTAGTGAAGTGAGGCATGTCAGAAGTAAAGTGATGTGTTTTGGTCATGTATTAAATTTGCCACAGTACATTCGAAAATGTCCTTCAAACTGACAACACAGCAACATCTCATACATTATTTGTGAGCTGAAAGGACTCGTCACCAGCTAAAAACAGTATGACCCAAATTGGCTTCAATGCCATGTAAAGGGTAAAATGAGGCAGTAATTAGAGATGTTGTTGAAAAGCAGGTGTGTTTACTTCTGAGTATAAATCATATGTTACTCATAGTTTCTGACTGCCTGGTTGAAATTATGATATTAAGTTAATTAAAAATTCAGAGATATTTGAGAAGGGCAGGATTTATACCAGTAATTTACTGAGGTGAAATTAAAATACACATTTAAGGCTTATGTACAGATACATAATTCAGCATGCTGCTAAGAAGAATTACCTCGTGCCATTCGCTTTGGTTGACGTGAGAAATCATCATAACAGTTTAGGGCTACCTTTCCTTTTGAAGGTGAACTGCAAATTGATATTCACAGATACTGTCAAGTAATTCCTTTCTCCACCCATTCTTTATAATGCTGTTTCTTCAAGTATGTGCTTGATGCTTCTAACTGAATTTTTGTAATATTTAGGATCTGATTTTATCTTCTAATCACTTCTTTTTTGTTCATTTTGTGTTCTTCTGCCAGGGCTGAAATCTGTGAGCTCTGTGATCATTACCATTTGATTGTATTTAACAGAGTTGTGATACTTGTGTGGGAAACCTTTGCTGTTGGAATTTTTAGTGACATTGCTGTGTGATTGCAGCATGGTGGCTGAGCTGCAGATAGGCATCTGTAACTGTGGGCTTGAACCCAGGTGCATCCTTGGCAGGGATCCCTGTTAAAAGCCCCTGAGAGACATTTTAATGTGCAGAGAGGAGTGCAGATATACTCTGTGAGAACTGCTGGCAGCATGAACTCAAGTGCCCCAATTTTGCATCCATGTCATCTTTTTGCAACCTTTACAACAGAAAAACTCTGGATAATTCATTGAGCTGTTTTTTTCTGTCTGTGGATGGGTGGCAGGTCAGTGGAGTTTTAATGCTGGTTTTGTGGACAGGCTCACAGTTATTCTGTATTTGTGGAGTAGTAGTCACCATTGGTGAGGATGGGATAGACAGGACAACCTACAATGTCAAAGGCAGGAGTAAACAGATGATTGAATGCCTGGAAATTGCAGGCATTCCTTGAACACCTGCCTGCATGTGCTGGAGTCCTGCGTGTGGGTCTAAGAGATGCATCTGAACATTCTGGGATCTGACCAGTGCTGGGATTTGTTTACATTGTCTGTCTGTACAAATTATCATTTTGGGTGATGAGCTGGAAGCTGCAGAAGGGTTTGAAGCAGTGGACTCCCAACTAGGGGCATGGAAAGGAAAGTGCAGTGTTTTTCCAGGAGCTGCAGGAGGGCTTTTGGCAATGGGACAGCATTGCCTCCAAAACAGATTAAACGCAAGTTCACCATAGCTTTTCTCCCCTGTCTTGTGACAGCTGCAATCTAAAGTGGTACATAATAAATGGGAGCATGTTTCTGGGACAGTGGAAGGGCTTTGTGTGTACTGGAGCTCATGGAGGTGGATGTATCTGTGATAGCAGTACATATGTGTTTAGGCTTTGCAAAACACTGAAAAATATGTTCTCACATCACATAGAAATAGAGAGAGATGTCAAAGAACTACCTGCTGATTGTGAACAGAAGCAAGGGTAAAATATGGCAGCAGATCTCAGGATGTGATAATTACTAGGGTTATTTTTTCACGTTGTTTTGAGCTGGGCCTGCAAAGAATTGTCTAATATTGGGGTGAGAGATAATATTTCAGTATGTACCATGGCTGAGAAATGTGCTTTGAATTCTATTAATTATATTGCAAGCAAGTAAATCAAGACTTGCTGTGTAGTGGTTGTTATATATGGATTCTTCAGCACCTCACTGATTTCACAGGTGTGTAATGAAGTGTTGCTGTGCTTACATCTTCAGTATGTGATGTCACATCATGGGAATGAGGAGGTCTTTATCTGATTTGTTCCATCATATTTGGCAGTATGTGCAGTTGTTGTCTAAGAAGCTGCAGAATGTCTTGGTGTTCTCATCTCTTAAATCACTTCTTCTGGAATATATTGTGTTCTGCAGTCCTTTGGGTAAAACCCCCTGTAGTCTATTCCTGTGGACACGACAGTTAGAAAAATGTGAGAATTGTATTTACATGTGCAGTTTCTTTGATTCTTAAACTGGATTAATCTTTAGGTGTGTATCAAAGTCGAGGAGCCTGGTTTAAAAAAGAGCAAACAAAAACCAAAGCAAAGCAGAGAAAGAGATTTTTCCATGAGTACAGTAAGCTAAATGTCAAAACTCCCTGCCTTTCTCTATCTATGATCTTTTGTGCATACGAAATGAGGTTTATTTTGGGAAACAAACCAGCTGTGCAGCTGTGGGCACAAGGCTTTGCATGTGATTTTTCCGAAAGCCCCTAATTTCAAGGTGAGGCAAAGCCAGGATAGAGTGAGACAAGAGGGGTGAAAAGCAAGTGATGCTCAGCTTATTCCAGAGAACAGTGGCTGTGGTTGACGTGTCACTCCTGAGGGTGTGACAGACCTGGGGATGGCAGATGTTCCAGGTGGCTGAGGTTGTCCTGCTCCATTTGCTGCCAAGCTGTTTGCAGCATTTGCCCCAGCGGTGCTTACTGCAAAATGGCTAGGGTGACATCTTAATGTGATGGAAAAAACAAAGCTGTCATTTGTAAAGATACCAGGGAATAGATCAAAGAATATTTACTAGAAAAATCTGAGTAAGACCGTCTCTGAGGATCAAGGGGACATCTGTCTGCAAATCAACAAGTAACTGTCAGTGGAAGAAAAAGTTGTTTTATCTCAGTGTCAGTCTCCCAGACCAAGAGCACTGTTCATCACCCAGCTGACCCTCACACAAGGAGACAACTCAGCAGTGTTTACTGTGCCTTATACATGTATATGCAATAGTTTGATTTTACAAGCCAGGAAAAAACACTAAGCTGGTTTGGGGTGGTGGTTTTGTGCTGGTGGTGCTTTGTTAGGTTTTTTATGGAATATTTTACCTTCCTGTGTAGTTTATTGTTATATATGCAGGTCTTTGGGTGAGAGCTTTTCCCATGTTGATCAGAATTAATCACCACTAAAGCATTGGGCTGATATCTGGAGGAAGAGATCATGTACCAACTTATGTAATCCTTGGGAGGTGAATAAAATGGGATAAATCACTTTCTTAGGTGACTTATGTAGATTGTAGCTTATGTACAATGAGGATAACTAATCCAATTATTTTGCTTTAAGGAGTCAGGGTGAAAATGTGAGTTAAACCTGTGCTGTATGGAGTGCCATCCCCTCTTTACTGGCATCTCCTCTGTAACATCCACAATTCTGTTGAATTTCAGTCAGAGTATCTGTTTTTGCAGAGTAGCACCCATGGTTTCCAACAGTCTGCTCCAGGAAGAGCTCATGAATTGTACAATACTACAGTGCAGCAAAGAAGCCACAGCTAAAGGAGGTGACTCTTGGCAGAACCTGCTCAATTACTTGCAGTGTGTGGAGTCAAGAAAACAAGTTTATCCTTAGGGTTGTACTCATATCTATTTGCAGAGAAGACATGAAATAGGAAGGTTTGCTTATATGGAACCTTAGAAACTTTCTTTTTTCCCTCCCAGGCTTTTTGTGTATCAAATGAAACATTTTTGTAGTCTATCCTTCTTTTGCTAGTTATGTGTCAGTTTTCTGCAGAAAGTACCTAACGTACCCAAAACCTTCCCTTCACAGTGGACTTTTTCTGGATAATCCAACATACCATACCTGGTAGCATATTAAAAATAAATGAGTAAAATCAATGGAGTAATACCTGCTGTGTTTGAAAGAGGCTTGCTAATCAGTCAGTGTGGCATTAAAGCCCATTCCAGGTTCAGTGCTCACTTACTCACTCTGCAGATTCCTGTTGCTTTTGTTAGGCATTTTTTCATGCCCTCATTCCCTAGAGAAAGAATATACAAGATGTTAAAATAATACTGTGCTTAAGGTAGGGTAGGTATGAAGCATAACAGGAAACCGGTATGGTTCTGGTTGAATATTTCCTTTGCTAGTTCCATTATAATTGAAGCAACTTTAAAATAACAGTCATGCTCAACCTCCAGCAACTGTATGTCAGAGTTATTTTCAAACTTTTTATAATGCTATGATAAAAATCGGTTCCGTCCTTCACATTTGTAGAAATTGAATTCTTCCTAAATACATCAATCATTTTCTTGCTTTTAAAAAGCAACTTCTGATTTAGCAATTCAGGCAGTTCAATAGCTGGAGTTTCCTACTGCTTAAAATGTGCAACATCTGAATTATTTCTTTCAGCGTGTAGTATCTACTAAGTACATCAGTCATTTCAGAGACAAACAGAATGGTAAAGTTTATGTGTGAAAGAGTGAAATTACCTTTCTTAGCTGATTTTTTTCTGAAGAAACATTCTCTGTTTGTTGGCAATCTCATCTTTGGAATGGTACTCATTTATCTTTTGAATGAGACGTGAAATGAAAGCCCTAAACACTGCTGGTCATCAAAGATCCAGTTGAACCTGTATCCTATTTCAGCCTGTGTAATTGAATTCTGCCTTCTTTGGCAATGTCAGAGAAGTCACTCAGTTGAAATAGCTGTCTGGCTAACATGGAGTGGCACCCATGGCTAAATGTCATAGATGGCCATGTTTCTGTGAGAGGTTATGGATCCTTACAGCTTTTGATGGTGATTATGTGATTTTAAGTGTGAATGACACTTAGGTGGAGTCTGGGTGTGTGAGGGTGAGCTCCTCCACTGTTCTCACTGCCCTGACTTGGAAGCAGAGCTATCTCTGAACTGGACAGCACAGTTCAGCCAGGTTTTTACAGGTTTTTGCAGCCCTACCACATCCTCTGGTTGTACAGCTGGTGGGCAGAGGTGCTTTTGGAGCTGAGAAAAGCAGGGAGGATCCCATGCATCACTCCTGCATGTGTTGCAGCCACCCAGCTTCTGTATAACAGCCTGCCTGTTTCCTAGAAGGAGACCTAGTGGTTTCTGGGGTGTTGGTTGGTTTGCCTGTTTTCTCACTACCATAGATTGGCTAAAGAATGTCTGTGAGCTGTGTCAGCCCCTGCAGAAAGTGAGGCCAGCAGTTGTGTTGGCTTTGAGGGGCCAGGTTTTGGTGGTTGTCAAGGCTGCAGGGTGGCTTTGGTGAGAATCTGCCAGAAGCTTCTCCCATGTCCAGCAGAGCCAAGACCAGACAGCTCCAGGATGGACCTGCTGCTGGCCAAGGCCAGGCCAACCAGTGATGGGAGTAATGCCTCTGATAGCAGATTTAACAAGGGGGAAATGTATTCTGCAGAAGTAATTGCAGCCAGAGAAGAGCAGGCTGAGAACATGAGAGGAACAGCCCTGCAGACACCCAGGGCAGGGTGAAGGAGGGGCAGGAGCTGCTGCAGTAGCTGGAGCTGAGATTCCCCTGCAGCCCCTGGTGAGGCAGCTGTGACCCTGCAGCCCATGCAGGGAGGGCACAGGGATTCACAGACCCACCTGCAGCCCATGCAGGGAGGGCACAGGAATGCACAGACCCACCTGCAGCCCATGGAGGGAGGGCACAGGGATGCACAGACCCACCTGCAGCCCATGCAGGGCCCACAGCAGAGCAGGGGATGCCCAAAGGGGGCTGTGAACCTGTGGGAAGCCCATGCTGGAGCAGGGACCTGCAGCCCATGGAGAGGGGAGCCCATGCTGCTATTCCTGGCAGGTTTGTGACCCTGTGAGGGATCCATGCTGGAGCAGGGTGTATTGGAAGGACTCACACTGTGGAAGAGTGACAAACACTGGAGAAGTTCATGCAGAACTGTCTCCCATGGGAGGTACCTCACACTGCAGCAGGGGCAGGATGCTTCTCCCAGCAGCAGAACAAACCTGTGATTGTCTGACCATAGCTCCCATTCCCCATCTCCCTGTGCTGCTGAGGGGGAGGAGGTAGAGCCTGGGAAGAAAGGAGGGATGGAGGGAAGGTGTTTTTAAGGTTTGTTTTACTTTTCGCTATCCTGCTCTGATTTTATTTTTTATTGATAAATTCAAATATAATATCTCTAATTCTAGCCTGTTTTGCCCATGACAGTATTTGGTAAGTGATCGCTCCTGTCCTTTTCTCATCCCATGAATTTTTGCTGTATTTTTCCCCCGTTCGGCTAAGAAGGGAAGCGATGGAGAGGCTTTGGAGCATGTCTGGCATCCAATCAGGTCACCCATTTCAGTAGTGTGAGCAGACAGGGGCCTTTTTCCCTGATGCTCATTCTCAAGGACAGCTGTCCTGTCCCCCTCTTGTGACAGCCAGAGCTCTGGAAAGCCTATCAGTCAGTCCAAAATAAATTATAAATGGGGGGAAAATCTCTGTATTTCAAGAGACTTTTGGTTCTTGTCTGTTACAACCCTGGCAGGTTGTGAATTCTAAAGTGAGTGGATGCTGCTTTTTGAGATGGGACTTCAATTTTCTAAAAAAGCCTTTCTGTCCCTCACCTTTTATTGTTTTGGTTTTTACCCTTGGAATATCCAACACAGAGTTTTCAATTCTTTCCATTAACTGTGTGGAGAAAGTAAAGATTTTATTCATCCCTCAGAAGTTTCCTTCCATTCTCCCATCTGAAATCTTGTTCTTTTATAGAGAAATCTCCAGCTTTGATGGAGGTCACAGCTGATGCTGTTTGAGGTGTGTGTGCTGATGGCAGTAACAAGTCCCTCAGTGATGCCATGAGTCATTTCCAGGTTGGGGAGTCAGATATGGTGTGATAGTGCCTGGCTGATCCTAAGGCCCCCTTTAGAGATGGCTTGAGCCATAGGTTTCTTTTTGAAGAGAGATTTGATTTTTTTTTTCCAATCTCTTCTCCCCTTATCTTTTCTCAGCAGAGATGTATATTATATATACCTAATGTTATATTTATTAGGTGTATATATTACTGAATAAGATGAAAGCAGGTTTAATGTGTAGATGGATGGTGGTGGGTCACTGAGGATGCAGAATCTGATCAATACTGAGCAGAATTTCTCTGTATTTAATGTCTGTCTCACTGAATTGACTGTGGGAGATTTTTTCAGATCCTCTCCATGATATGTATAATTTGCAAATGTGAAAAGAATTAAATACAACATTACAGAAGGAGGTAGTCCACTACTCCCTTGTCCAGCCACTATAAAAAGACACATTTTTTGTTACAGTTGTAGGTTGTCCTAGTTGTGCTAAAAGTTTCCTCACTGTGTGTTAAATAAATTAACTGCTGTGTTAAATCTATTATCACATCTTCTTGCTGCAATCCACAGAATTAAATCAGTCACTTAGTCCATTTGCTGTATGGCTTCAACAGGGAACTGATTCACTGTAAAAGAAATTGAAATAGCTCCTTTGGAGGAAATTCTTCCAGGGAGAAGGAACATCCAAAGCGAGAAATGTGATATAGTTGACATTGCTACTCTGTTAACTTGGGGAAAAATGGAAGACATGTCTCCTCATTGCATTTAATGTGATTTTTCATGAATGCTAAATTCAGTCTAGTTAAAGAAACTTATATACAATATATTCACATTTCTAGATTTCATGTTCCACTCCTCTTTACACTTCTGTATATTAAGTGCCAGACTTAAAGGGCATAGACATTTTTTCTAAGACAAATTGAGAAGTAAAATGAGGGAAGAATTTTGTCAGTCAAAGCTAAAAATAACTGCCTGTATGTGCAACAACCAATTTCTGGTTTCCACTGAAGGAAAAATAGCTTTTTTAGAGTCATGAAGAAAAGGGTCGAACCAAACCAGGGAGTAACTCTCTAAATGTTTTTCCTTTCACTATTAGAATGTGTTATTTTTGAATACAGGTTTTAAGAATGATACCTAATGTGAAGGACTGACTGTCCAACCAAACCAGGGAGTAAGTCCCTTAATGTTTTTCCTTTCACTATTAGAATGTGCTACTTTTGAATATAGATTTTAAGAATAATGTGAAGGACTGACCATATCAGAAGCATAAGTTAAAAATCAAAATATTTCATCAACCTGTAAAGACCTATAGGATTTCTGGTTTCATAAGCTTTTCATCGATACTGTTAGTTGTACTGAAGCAGGCTGAAAACCTTGACCTATTAAATTTGGGGAAAGGGATTTTGTGAGAACCTGATTTATCTGACAGAGTGATAAAAGGCTTTGTCAGTCTTTACCACAGAAAGTTATCTTCCACTATGAGTAGTCAGGTATGTTTCAATTGTCTGATAATGATGTAAAATACAGTTCAATGTAATGCTAGCCAGGGAAAATTAATCCAAAAAGTGCAATTAATAAAAAGAACATTAAGTGGCAATATGTATTCAGAAAACATTTTGAAATTAACATTTGATTCAGAATATATGAGTCACTTATCTGACATTGTAAGCATCAAGGTTTATAAAGCTTTATAAATATTGGGGTATATTATAAGGTTGTAGTTTGTCTATTTAAAAAAAAAAAAAGTAAACCCATAGGAGTTATAGCTGGCTCCTTCCCAGAGCAGTAGATGATTCTAAATTTCTGGGCTCAGGATGAAGCTGTTGTTCAATCCTCAAGTTCCAGATTGTTCTAGTGAATGAATAAACCCTGATGAGACATAGAAGGATAGGAATATCTTGGTTTTGTCACTCTGAAGATTTTGGCTGGATGAATTTTAATCTTCCTAGGAAAAAAAACTTTGTAGTAGTGTACAGTGTTATAGAATGTTTAAGGTGGACAGAGCAAAGGGATTATAATGTTGGCAGTCTTACATACCAGATAATGCACATGCAGAAATGTGAGGAATGTAAGCACAGAAACAAAACTTTGGAATGGAGGGTGTCATTCCAGCCTTTCTCTGTGTGTGTATTTTACTGGCATGTGATGGGAATGTTTGTACTTTTGGGAATGCTGCCACAAGTGAGGCAGCAGAACTTAGCACAGAGCATCTTCTCTCTAGGCTGTGTAGGAAAGTATACAGTCTTTGAATGTACGTGCTGTTAGTTTGTTTTTCCAGCATAGAAGCAGAGGGAAAACCAAAAATCTCTTGACAATCCTGAAAGTTGATTGAGGAGTTGCTGTAGAATGTGTTTTATAAAGTGCATTGCATCTGGTATGATGATACACTTTCTTTATAATCCAGTGTAGAGAGGATAAGCAAGAAAAAATACATTGAAAATTATGTCATTCAAACAAACTCAATGGATTCCAGTTTTGAGCAGGTCAGCCATAACAATCTATCTTAATTGTCATGTTATTAATTTACAAGAGGATCTTTTTTCGTGGTGCTGTATAAAATAGCACTAATATGATGGGCAATAGTAATTTGTGGCCATGGAGATTGTTTCCTAGTTGGAAACAACTGTTTAAGTATTTGTCATATAAAAAGAGGGGATATTGTAGTTGTTTACTGACCCTAATAATCAGCTATTTTAGGAAATCTGCTGCAGCTGTTCCCCAAGACACCAGGCACAGGCATTGTAAGGCAAGGGATGAACCTGGCAAGACCTGGTATAAACTCATCACAAATCTTGTGTTCTCTTGGGTTTTGTGTGGCTGAAATGGCTCCTGAGGTATCAAAGAGATTTTTGTTCCCAGCCGTGCGACCAAAGAAGAAGTCAGGATTCCTCAGCTCTGCTTTTCAAGGTTGTTTATTTTCTCTTATCTATCCCATTCCTTCTCTGACCTGCTGAGATCTGTCCAGCAGGTTGGGTTGTGGCACAGTCCCTGCCCTTGGGGTGGTGTTGGCTTTTTATACTAAGAACTATATGTGCTTTATTTACAATAATTTTCCAATACCCATCACCCATGTCAGACAGTCTGTCTGTACCCTAAACCAACCCAGAAGTGTCACCAGCATAGCAGAAGATGGAGGACAAGAAGGAGAAGAAAGACAGGACATGCCCAGATTGCTCCACCTTGCCTCTTGAACCCCCATTCTAAATCCCCAAAATTCTACTTTTTCACCCTGTGACAAATTCACTATCATTCTACTCGAACCCTTGTGGCTTGTAACTCCTCACACAAGGTTGGTAATTGTTTCCATGGGCTAAAATCAAAGGCACAGGTGTTTGTGACTCTGTGCCAAGGTCTCTGAGCCCCTGCCAGGGTCTGGAATCTCCCAGGGCACCCAGAGCAACGTCCTGGGTCCCCACAGGGTTCCTTTCTGTGGGTAAAGATCCTGAGATTTTGGCAAAGTCATCTCCAAGGACACAGCTGTGTTAAAACAGCCAGACAGAAGATTTTATTCCTTTGGGTTATTAAAAGCCAAGGTAAAGCCTCCTTAAAAGATGAGTTTATACTCTAAAGATGAAATGATTGCTCTGTTATTAAGGGCTGACTTGGCTGAATATGGTTCCTCCTACTTATAGAAAGAAAATCACATGCACCTCTTTAGCTGCACCTATATATTTTGTGGGTATGTAATACATGTACACCACAGCTTAAATGTGCCTCAAGTGATGTCTTTTAAGAATACCCAAGGAAGGAGTGCCAAAATTGCTTGTAAATGTTGGCGGATAATCACAGTATTCATGAATTCTCATTTAATTTTCTTCTACTTCCCTCTCAAAAATACCCAGTGTTGTCGTGAGCATTCTGTTACTTCCAGAAATTAATTTGAAAGTGAGATAATCTAATCTAAATTCAGTGTAACTGTAAATACTGCTAAAATATGCTTTCAGGACTAATATAGCATTATATGTGTACTGTGGGGTGTAGGTCATTGCTTGTTTTCAGAAAACAAGGATGTCAGTGTCTAAATTGTACATTACTGATTCTAAACCACCATTTGTGATTTTTGTGTTCACTTGTTCTATGGAGATAAGCAAGAAAAAAACCCAGCAACAAAAAACCAGCCATAAATAGTTACACATTTTCAATGTATTTTTCTTGTGTTTTATAATAATGGATATCTGTGCTGGAACAACATATTGTAGATCTGTAGAATTATGCAGGTGACTCTGAGTAGCACCCATGGGGAAGGATTCTTATACAGCAGTGAAGAAGTGGAAGAAAAATCGAATTTTCATTATTCTAATTCTGTTTTTTCATCTGTGTAGGCACACTCTTGTGCACGTGTGTACATTTAGAGTGGCCTAGGTGGGAGTGGGTGCCTGGCAGAGGATGGAAGGGCTGCAACATCAAGTAAAAATGAGTGAGGAAAAGAGAACTCCTCGTATTTTGTGTCTGGTCACTCTTGGTGCAGGGGGCAGCACCATTGGGTGCAGTGTTTGTGTCATGGCTTTTACCAGACCTGTGCCATTTTCCCACAATTTTATTTCTCTAATTGCACCTCTGAAGGAGTAGAGTCATCTCTGCAAGGAGACAGTGTCCTGATATGGTGCAAAACAGTTTCCAGTTACATATTTTATCTTCTTTCCATGATTTATTATTTTACAGAGATAATTAGATAATATAAATTGGATAATTAGAACATAAAAAAATAATTGGATAATTAGAATACAAAATCCCTTTCAATGATTGCATGAATTCCTTTTCTTTGGAGCTGAGGAGGGGGTCTCGTGCTTAAGGAATAGTAACCAAATGGTGAAAATAATTGAGATGCTCTTGAATTTTTAATTTTTTTCCTTTTGCCTCTGGTTAAAAGATGTGGGTCATGGGTAGATAATGTAGCATAGCTAGTTCTATTCTTGTGATGCTTCATAGATCAAGCTCTTTATTTCATTGTTAATTTTCTCTGACAGCATCACAGCATTTAGATGTGAGGTTTTTTAAATTTATGTACTGCAAATTTGGCTTCACGTTGTAAACATATTGCAGCTGTAACAATTATCAGGTGAATAATACCATGGAAATAATTTGAGATTTTTCAAAAACAAACAACACCTATGTTGGACTTCTTACTGTAATTTAAAATTCAAAATAAACCTCAACTTATTAATATTTAAAATGAGAGTATTTTCTCTAAAAATCAAGGAGTAGATGTGATTATTTGTTTTAGCAAAGAGCTTTAAAAATAAAAAAAAAAAATCCACTGGTGTGAAACTGTTCTAATGCCTCTGGCTATGAATATATTATGGATCTATATCTTCATAGAAAACATTTCCACTCTGTCATCTTCATTTAATTCAGTCCTTTTCTGCTTTATTCATTTCACCTGGGTTAAATTTAGTTTACACTGTCATGCAATTTATTTTATTGAATGTGATTCTCACAGCTCCCTCTGAGAGATACACATAGCTCCAGCCTGCAACTAACCTCCCTGTTTGGTGTCTTCATTGCCGAAAGCTGCTTGCAGCAGAAGTATAGCAATAATGAAGGATTTCATGTCATGGAAAAGATGTCAGAAGCAAAGGCAGTTTGTGTGTGTACATCTTTGTGTGACCTGTTACACCCTCAGATTACACTGCCCATGTTGCTTTTTGCACAGAAACCAGGAGAGCACTTTGTGCTGGAGATACTTCTGCAGGGAATGTTCAAGATTTGACAATTAAAAGGCATAAATTTCCTCTGATTAGCCTTTTCTTTGACTTCAAGCTATTTTGGCAGATTTTCTTCCTCCATGTAATTTGCTCTTGACATCTATTATTACTTAGTCATGCTTTCAAATGCTATATATTGTTTGTAATATTAAAATACAATGTATAATTGACTTCCAAGGCTTCTGAAAAGAATATAATTTTTCACAGAAAAAGATGTATTCTTTTGACTGCATATTTTTATGAGAGAAACACATACTTTGTTTCACATCTCTCTTTTCAAGGAGTGCAGGCAGTTGCTTGCATTCATTTTCCTTATTCTTCAGTGTTTTGGAGACCTTTGTTTTGCTGTTTGGAGTAGATCTGAGGTTTCTGACAGCAGTGTACCCCTGGAAACGGTGAGGAGTGAATATAATGTGCACAAGTGGCAGGTGGACATCCTGCACATGGTTCTTGTCACCTGAGCCATCTTTCATGGCACGTTTTGTGCACTGAGGACAGAAACCAGCATCCTTGCCCATGCATTGCTCAGTGCAAGCTGGCTGAAGCAATTCTTGAATAAATCTCTGCTCAAAAGGGGAAGAATTTTAAATAACCAGGCTGCAGAGAGAGGCTGGAGCAAACTTTTGGGTTTCAAATATGAAGATTTTTTTACTTCTCTCCAAAAGAAAACTCTTGTGACCTCTTCTTTCCACCATATTGGTAAAGAGTCTTTTCTGGTTGTTCTCTGATATAACAGGTGGATGAGTAACAATGAGGGGGCAGCAAATTTCAGGCATTTTTAATGTCACCCCTTCTGTTCATTGAGGCCTGTTACAGTCTGTTCTGGGTTTTGTGTGAGTGAAAAATAACAGAGATCCAAACAAAAGAGCCTCCACCTACAGAATACCCACGTGAGAATGCTCAAGTATTTTCTTGACATCAAAACTGTGGGACATACTTCTCCAAAAACACTTACTGCTGTCCAGCCCCTCTTACTGTGTGAGAGACAGATGTTACTATCTGTCACTTATAACAGGATGCTGTGAGGAATAAACTGTGGGGAATGTATCAGTGGTTTCACTGCTGGGAGTCTGAACAAGAACAGTAAGTTTGGAACTGTTCTCACTGTCTAATTCTTTGAAACAAGATCATGCACCTCCATGAGTATGATGGCAGCTACTCTTCTGAAATACTGCTTTTTTCTTGTTTTTCTTTCAGTCCACAAAAACAGGCAAACAAACAAAAATGGGTTGTTTAAAACCCTTTGATACAAGCATGAAGTACAATTGCTCTTTTTTACCTCTTCCTACTTTCTTCTGTGAATATAGATGAAAAATAGTCCCAAAATTGAAAGGAAAATATGCAATTTGCTTGTCAACAGAGGTCTCTTAACCTCTATCCCCGTTTCTTTGTACTGCAAACTTTGTGGTGGATTTTATGGACATACCTGGAAATTGTGCATCTCATAAATCCAATGGCAGTCAGCTGCCCTGTGAGAGTGGTTTTTGAGCAACTGGAAATTGTGAATTTCTCAGCTGTTGTTTGAAATTGTTGGCTTTATTGAAAGGAAGCTGTTGTTAGAGCTAGAGCCAGGCCATGGCTTTTCTTGGAGCTGATAAGGAAAGAACAAGATAAGGAAAGAACAACAGTGTTCATTGTGGCTCCCTTTTCTGTGGGCTCTTGTCTTGGTGCAGGAAGATGGGTTTGTCTAGAGAGGAGAGAAAACAGATGCTTTCTCCAGGTTTAGGAGAAAAGATTGAATGGGTTGGGGTGTGACTGATAAAAGGAGGCTCCTAATCAGCTTTAAAGCACTGTGATTGACAGCTTTCAACTGTAGTGTGGCCTGCTTGGGACTGCATGAAGAACCTTGTGATGATAGCTCTTACTGCCCTTTTTGCTTGATTTTATTTGTGCTTTATTCTTGCTGAGCCAGGACATTGGAGGTTTCTTTCATTCTCTTTCCCACCTCCTCTGCCCTTGACTGTTGTTGTTAATCTCTGTAGCTAAACAGTGGTTTTCTTTGGCATTTGTCTTATCTTACAGGATCAGTGTGGAAAGGGAAAAAAGGGAGCGAGACCTTAAATATTTTCAACTTTAACAGACAGCTGAACTAGAGTCTTAGAGTGTGTCAAATCCACACAATGCTCAGGCAATGCTACATGCAACGCAACAAGAACTAATTAGATGTGATCCTCCATGTGGGTTTGTGTGTCTGTTCTTAAAATGCAGCAGGTAGTCTGATTGGGAAGGGTGGGAAGAGGCTGCTTTGTGAAGACAGTTTCTTACACTCTGTGACTAAAATAAATAATGGCACTTTGGGGCTTGAGGTGCACATTATTTTGGTTCACTCATAGATCTCCTGCTGCTCAAGCACACTGGGAAACAAATGCATTTCTTTTATGAGAAAATGAAGCCCAGAGTTAGTTTTCTCAAAGCTTGTTTTGATCCTCTGCTGAAGATTATTGTGTGTTTCCCTGACTGCCCTGTGTTCTCTCCTGTTTTTTCCTTATCTGGTCTGAGACAGAGTAACAGAGAAGAAAAATGGCCATATCAATTTGATCTGTAGGTCCTGGGTTTCAGGAAGTACTTCCTTGTTGATAACCATTGCAGATGAATTCCATTCCTTCAAAGAAAAGAAGGCTGTATTTTGCCATGTCACGTTACTCTATCATTGTTACATACTTTTTTTTTTTTTTTTTTGAGGAAGGAGAATGATCTCAGATTTATGGAAAACCAAAACTTGCATTTCTTTTTTATAAAAAAAGCCTTACAGGTTTTTAAATGTATACTGTAAGATTATGCTGATTTGGTCTTTCTTGTCCAGGATATGAAACAGGAGTACTGACTGTGCTAATCAAAAGGCATATGTAATCTTCTGAATATTAGATCATTTCTCCCAGTGCCTTGAGTTAAATATTTTGGCTGCTAAAATGTTATTCTTCAGTTAATACTGTTGTTCTTGTTCATGGCAGATATGAATGGAGTTTTTTTATGGGTAGCTCTCTCACCCAGAGCACACAGGGTGATTTAACCTTTTCTATGAAACACCTTTTTTGTTTTTGGGGGGGAGATTTTTGAGTCTAGTGAAGCCCTAAACAAAGCACTTGAGCACCAGAAGAGCTGAAGGAATGGTGAAGAATGTGCTGCCTTCCCTGAGGTGGGCAGTTCTGCATTCTGTCCCTTGTTTCCATCTGCCCACAGATCTGAGGGAAAGGTAAGAGCTGCTGCTCAGTGTGGGTGCATAGCTTGGGTTCAAACCTCATCTGCTCCTGTGCTGGAGAAATACAAATACTTCCCTAGAAAACCATGGTCAACACAGGCACTAAAGCTGAATGGTAGGCTATTAAGTGTGCTAATAATAGTAGAGATTTGGCAGTACATTTTGTCACTCTTTATATGCTATCTGTGTATTTTTAGCTTGAAAATTCTACAGAATTTCAACAGAATTTTTTGCACTCTGTGCAGAATGCTCAGCCACTGACTAAGTGCAGTTTTATTTCCCTGCTCAGCCCATTTCTGTTTCAAAGTGCCATTCAGGCTCAGGGTGTGAGCAGGTTGGCAGTCTCCGGTGAGCTGCACAGAAATTCAGTCCTGAGCATGTAGCAGGGAAAGGGCAGAGCTGCTTTCTGGGCAGGTCACAAAGCTCATGTTCCACAGCTCTGACCTGGTCTGAGGCCTGGAATGTTGCACAATATTTTCACTCCTTTAATTACAAGAAATCGTGTCGGTTCTGATTTTGTGAGTATTTCAAAACTGCCTGCATTGAACAATGTGACACATTTTAGGTGTCAAAAAGGAGCAAGGTCAGAAGTGCTGCTTCTTTACAGGAGAATGCAGTGCTATCATTACTGCTGTTAAAAATCAGTATCTCCACAAGGTTCCCTACATCCACTTGTGGGTTGCCCATGGAAACATCCATGAAAGCTGACCTTCCCACTCCTTTGCTCTTGCCAGATGTCTGGGGAAAATCAGGGCTTTTTTTACTGTCATTTAGGACCATTCAGCCATAGGCTGAAGGAAAATGTAGCTCTATTGACAAAATCAACATGGAGAGATATGATAGAAATTCAGCTGTTAATTCATATGTGAGCACTGTTCTTTCACATAAAACAGTTTCTTAGGAAAATGTCTTGTGATTAAAAGGCAGTGGTTATATTCTAATTCAAAATACCACCCTGCAGCGTATTTTGACAAGGTTTATGAGTCTGACTTCTGAAAGCACTCTCATGCACAGCCTTCACAGGTGATTTATGATGATTTTTAGGAGACTAGGTACTACTGTAAAAGGACAAGGTGAAAAGAGAACTGTATCCAATTTAGAAATGATTAAAATAAGGCCAAGCAAGAGTCTCATTTACAATATGTTCAGTTCACTTCATGAACAGCAGGAGGCATAAATGATGGCAATATCCCGAGTTCCTGAATTCATTTTGTTGGTCCTAGTAATCTGCAGATTAGCCACCTGGTATTGCTGCATATGTTGCTTTAAAAATCTCAGTCAGCTCCTGTGTCATAATTTGGAGTGGAAGTAATTACAGACTGTGACTGACACTTCTATTAAAACCCTCTGGTTTTCAGGTCCATTTCTGCCTGAGAGCCCTTTTTTCTTTCACTCATACCAAAGTTCAAAGTATGTACTTCCACCTTTTTTACCTCCATAATAAAAGAAGAAAATACATTGGTTTTTAAGGTATCACCTGCTCATACACAAACCACTGCCAAGTTGTAACCAGAAGTTTTGATGGTTTGATCATAACAGTTATTCTTCTTTTATAGGAGCAGCCCCAGTAGCTGGTTGTGCTTCAGGCTTGTCTTACACTGAATTTTCTCTCTGTCTCTTGTAAGGCCAGCCCAGCTGGAAGTGACCCCTCACAAGGTTTGGCTGCTTTGCTCTGCAGAGAGCCACTCTGTGGATGTGCTGCTCTGGGGGCTGTTCTGGGGAGCTGGGACCGCTCCTCCTTTTCCCCTCCCACGAGCAGAGCTGGGGCTCTGTTTCAGCCAAGCCAAGAACCACAGCAGGACTGGTGCTGCCCACCATTCCCCTGTGGAGAGGCAGTGGCATTCTGAGCCAAGTGAGGCATCTGGGGCCTCTCTGAGATGGGAGGGAGGGGCAAGAATTTTGAATTCCCCTCCTGGCAGTGCTTAGAAGAGACAACAGTAGAGAAGCAGCAAGAGGCGTTTCCTAAACCTCCTCTCAAAAAAGGCATCCTTTTCAACCAGCCTAGGGTTGCTTGGCAGGCATAGTGTGTCTTGAGTGCTTTCACTGGGAAGCCAAGGGATGGTTTGGGCTGGAAATGGTCTTTAAAGCCCATCTGGTCCGAACCCCCTGCAATGAGCAGGGACCTTCAACTAGGTCAGGTTGCTCAGGGCCCTCTCCCATCTGATCTTGAGTGTTTCCAGGGCTGGGGCATCCACCACCTCTGGGAAACCTCTTCCTGCATTTTGCCATCATCAGCATAGAAAACTTTATCCCTTTACCTAATCTAAATTGACCCTTTTTTAGTTTAAAACTGTTACTCCTTGTCCCATCACAACAGGCTTATACTCATCTTTCTTACAGGCCCCCTGCAATTATTGAAAAGCCACAACAAGATCTCCAGGAGGCTTTTCTTCTCTAGGCTGGGCAACTTCAACTCTCAAATGTTCCTCATAGGAGTGGTGATGAGAATGGGCATAAACTCATGCTTAACTCCACCTTTACAGGATTGCTGCACTCCAAAGTCCAAGTGGCCTTCTAGCAGTTGAGAAATGTAGGTGGGAATATGGGGGATGGATTTCTTCTTTACCTTTTTCCACACTGCCTCTGTGCTGGCCAGGTTTGTTGTTAAAGTTCACTCTCTTGTCTGATTCTTCTCACTCATTGCTACTCATGTACAAGAGTTTGTGTTTCTTTCCACCACAATATCACCTTGCTAGCCAATATCCAAAGTGTTTCTGGAGATTCATTAAAAATGTAAATGGAATATGCTTGTGTTATTTTAATTATGAATCAGATGTTACCTAGGAGTTAACAGGCAGCTTTCTAGGCAATAACAGAGCTGTGAGTTTCTTCAGTGAGAATGTCATGGAGATATCTTTCAATATTTGTGATGTAATTTATATATTCCATTCTATGTATGTATGCTTTGTGGCACTTGGCATTTAATACCCTTAAGATTGCTATTTACCAAATAAAAAATGTGGAGAACTGCCTTAAAATGGGATCAAACATATTGCTGTGTTTGATCAGAATAAAATCCAATTGCTGCCTTTGATCAGAATAAAATCCAATTCTGGTTTTACCATAGTGTAGCTTTGTTGAGTTTGTTGGCAATAATGAATTGGAGTTGAGTACATTTCCTTGGAACCTGTGACTTAATTTTTTTCTTTCTTCTATTGGTCTTGTAAGCCAAAGATTGAAGACTAACCCCCTTCTTAGAGTTACCCCACCACCCTATCTCAGGAAGAAAGGATTCAAACCCTCATCTCCAACTCCCAGTGTTTCTCCTTGACACAATTAATACTTCAGCTGTGAATCTGGCTGAACAAAGTGTCATCCTCTGCTCAGGAAATTTTTAAGATGCTGATTCCAGGGAGCTGGCAAACTCCAGTTCTCTGAGGGAAAACTTTTTACTGGGAGCTGGCAAACTCCAATTCTCTGAGGTAAAACTCTTTATTGGGATGGTTCTTCAGCAAAATTCCAGATGCTTTGTGATCTGTGAGACGCCTTGGGAAAACCAAGGTAAAGAGCTGAAATAGAAAAGAATCCTGTCAAGCTGGCTGTGGTAGGCTACTGAGTTATTGCCAGGAAGAGGATTAGAAAGGCTTTTACAAGTATCAAACTGTGCTTAAATTCATAGTAGGATATATAAATGTATCTCCCAGTGGGTCGGAAAGAATTTTAAACACAGTATCTAGGGCATTTGGCTCCTCCTTTCTTCAATCTGAATTCAGGAATTTCTATTGCTTCCTCTTCTTCCCCAGTCAGCTGCCTTTACCAGAGCACTAAAGCAATGAGAGATGTGGAAGGAAATTAGAATTTTCTCACTCCCTGAGTTTGCTGAAGTCAGTGACAGAATATGGAACCTGAGACTTAATATCTTAAATCTGTTTTGCTGTAATTTAGCATAGTACTTCAGTCCTCTTCAGAATTATGACGTATTTTTGTATCTTAAGTTTATATTCACCTGTCTATTATTCTCCTCCCCTTTAATGCCTTGAATCTATGTTTTCTAGACTTCTTATCTATTTTGCTGCCCTCTCCTCTGGATCTTGAGTTGATCTACATTGCCATTAAGCCTGTTACATGCTTTTTGGTGGACACAATACAGTAGGTGAGACCTTCAGGAATGTGAATATAGGAGAGAATACACAAGGTGATGATGGCTGTGATTTCACTCTGGCATCACACTCAGGCTGAGATCTGCTCCAGCTCTTCCTCTGCTGCTTGGTTCTCCTGGCAAGGATGGTCAGGGAAGGGGAGCTGGGCCAGCAGAAATGTTCAAGGTAGAACAACAGCCTTGAGAATAATGACTCAACTCTATTCCATCTCTACCAATTCTTGAGAATTGGCCTGCATTATTTACCCACTTTCTGCTAAATAAATCAGAATATTTCTGTATGACACTGCTGCTCAGCAGTCCTCTTAATTAGCATTGTAATTTGAGATGATCATTTGTAACCCTGAGCCCTGAACTTTCATTAATTTCAGTAGTCAGAGGTACTGCTGATTAAATGAGCTGTTTCCAGGAGAATAAACCTCCCTGCACAGAGAGAGAGTAATTGACAGCACACCAACATTTCCTGTGTGGCTATTCCAGATGTGAGAGTCTGGTGTGATTTTGTATCTGTTTGTAAGCTTGGGAGCAGCATTGGAAACCTCTGCAAATGTTTCCCATTTTCCATGTGAAACAGCTTTTACAAACCCTTGAAAACATTAAAGTAATGCTAAAAAACAAAGGAAGCATTGTTTGACCTGAAGCATGGCTGTTTCACTTTCCAATGTTGCAAACAACTAAAAAGCCTGGTTATTTTGACCCACTCTATTTAAAATGTTAATTGTGTAATATAAAATTTAGAGATCTTCTGCCATTCCTAATCTCAATCTTCATTTCTCTTCTTAATTGCACAATTGAACAAGAAATTGTAATGTTTTTAAATTAGCTCTTAGGATCTATTGGGTCTTATGTGAAGGGGAAGGTAGTTCCTTGGAGGGTATGAGGTTTATATCCAGCTAGATCTGGCTGGTTCCCAGCAGCACTGCAGAAGTTGCACTTGCAACAAACATTTTTGAAAAATACGTGTTAAATCATCATTATTTTTCCTTTCCTCAGTCCTGCTGTCTGAAGGAAGGCCATGGTTTGGCTGGTCTGGCAAGAAGCAAGGGTTCTTGGTACCTGATGGCCAGGATTTGATAACAAAGGATAAAATTACAATGGAAATCAGACAAGTTTTGTTTAGACAGGAAGGGGAAAATGGCTCAGTTTGCCATGTGGTATCTCATATCATGAAGAATAAACAGTGATGTCTCCTTTAGAATTTTATTGCATATTAACAAATACCATTAATAAAATAAGAAGGTCTCTAGCATTTTAAAGCTGCATAAGGAGCTTTCAGATGATCTAATTTTCTTCCCACTTACCATGGGAGACTGTATCACATACTCCTCTTTGTGGATTTGTCAGATCTGTCCTAAAAATAGCTATTTCTTTAAAAATAAAAAGTTACCGTCTTGCCCCTCAGTTTAAAATGATATTTCAGACATTGCTTTCTTATGGCTAGGAGTCCTCCACTGATTTCTCTTCAAGACTTACTCCTGACAGATAATACTCACTTGTATTGGTGTTCTGCCACTTGTCATTCTTCTTCTTAAATGAAAAAAACCACCCTTTTTATTACTTTTTCTAATGAGTTTACATAAAGGAATAACATCTCCTCTTGGCTTTGAATTTGCCAGGCAAAATAAGTGAGGAACACTGCATTTCATAAAACAGATTGTTGGATGTCCTAGTGCTTCTCTTCACTTCTTGCCTTTTTTTTTTAAATTCTTGAGCAGAGCTGAAGAATTGTATTGAGATAAGCATCACCGTGGCTTGTTTCATGGCATTAATAGCTTTATGTTGTTGTTACAAATGCTTCTGTTAATAAATTCTAGATAGCTTTTGCCTTTTTCAACAACGCTAATCTTCCTT
Source organism: Melospiza georgiana (assembly GCF_028018845.1). Classification (NCBI taxonomy): domain Eukaryota; kingdom Metazoa; phylum Chordata; class Aves; order Passeriformes; family Passerellidae; genus Melospiza; species Melospiza georgiana. The sequence goes on from NC_080435.1 coordinate 25,302,379, forward strand.
ATTCTGTCGTCCTCTGATTGATTAACATGATCTTCATCCTCCCCAGTAATTTCTCACTGGTAATTTCCCTACTTTTAGTAGAAACACTTATTATTGCTAGGCTCTTGAGCAGAACCACAAAGTACATTATATTATTACTTTTCATTCCGTTTCTATTAGGCAAGACTTTTCCTTTCTTTCAGAATGAAATTCCAGTATTTCCTGGCATTGGCAGTGCTTTCCAAAGCTGTACCAGTCTAACCAAGCAAAGCTGTGCCTCCTTTTTCATGTCTTTGATAAAAACATGAGATGAGCTCCGAGGCCAATGTTTAAAGAAATTACCTTCCCCAGTTCTCTCTTTTTTTTTTAATCAGTAAGCTTCCATGAACTTTAAGGGTGTTGTTACTCTGTTTTTATTGGTGAGTATAGTGAGATGACATGGTTGGAAAAGCTTGGTTCTCCAGGGCAATTTAGTCACTTGTAGTGAGGCTGTGAAGAATGCAATGTCCTACTGTGTGGCCCCTCATTAAATTCTGTAATTGTGTGTCTGTGAATGCTCCTACATTCACATGTACAATGTCGTGGAGGCCGCAAGTTCTGCTTCTGTATGAATCCAATTTATCTACCTTATCAGGGATAGCCAGCCCTGCACTTCATGCTAAAGCCATTGAAACTAAACTCATTTTGAAATAAGCTTTTTTGAGCCCCAGCTAACTGGAGTGCTCCAAGAATCCTGCCCTGGAGTTGGGCTCTTGGGGGCACACCCTTGACCCAGCTGTAGCTGCTGCTGTTGGTCAGAGGCATAGGGCAGAGCATTTCTGTTTGTGCTTGTACGTGGCTTACAGAATGCCTACTAATATTTTTAATCTCAAATTTTTGATTCAGGATTACTCCCTGTGCTGGAGGTGTGGCACATCTCCCCTCCTCCCAGAGCAGGGTCAGGCCAGGGTGATAAACATGGACACAGGTTCCTAGGAGGGTGGTGGGCTGTCTCTCCTGGCCTTCAGGACCAATAATTGTTTAATCCAGGGGTGGCTGCACCTCCCTGTCTCTCACATCCTGCTCAAGGATTGAGAGTGATGTTCCTCTCCCCATCCCCAAACAGTCTTTGCAGGATATAAATTCCAATATGTCCATCCTTACCAGCAGATCAGTGGCACAGCCACTGTAGGACTTGAGTACCAGAATGCTTTCCTTTTTTGCTTTTTTCTCATTTTTAAAACATTGACAAAAGCCAGTGGGCTGGGAAAAGAGGGTGTTCCTAGTTACCCTGAAGTGTGGTCCTTTCTGTGTGGATGAAATAGCTTGTGGCTGTGGGAGCTGAAGCAGTGAGACATGGAACAGTCTTCAAAGCAAGTTTTACAAGTAGGTTCATTTCAGAGCTGAAATTTGTTATTTATGAGAAGTACTAATACATGGAAATATGTCTTTATCAGCTCTTTGGGGCTGGTCTGAACTGTTATCATCATTTCACACATGCTTTTTGTAACCTAACCATTTGTTCTCATTTTCTCTTTTTTTCTTTCCTGCCACCTTGCTTCCATCTTTCTGCTTCCCAAGAGATTAAAGGGCCAAAATGCTGTGCCCTATACTTACTTCATTATCCACAGAAAGTTTCACAGTATAATTATAATGCAAATAAGAAGCTACTTATATTTAGAAAAGACAAGGCATTTAATTTAGTACCAAATAGCAGGAATGAAAGGTACTCTCTTCTATCTATGAAATTGCTCAGTCTTTTCTGGATAACAAATTTTGTTCAGGCTGCTTAATAGAGTTTCAAGTCATATATTAATTATTAAGCTTGATCCAAGCTGTCATATTTACGAAGTGTTGCTGCCTGGTGTAATTTAATGTCTACTGTCAGGAAATAAATCCATGGAATATAGATTTTAGTCCTGACTAGGCCACTAACTTAAATGACTGGAGGTGCTTCCCTCATCACTCCAGGCTCGTTTTTCTGTGTCTGTGAAATGTATATTGCAGCAAGTACCTATAACATGTTGAGTGACAAATTCTTGATGCAGCTAAGTTGGAATTTACTTTTAGAGAAAATGTTTATGTGTCAAAAGATAAGTTTTGGTATGTTTTGTAGTACTTTGTCCTGTAAATCTGAGAATACTTCTAGAAGTTATTCAGGAATGTGAATATTAAAACTTCATCTTCAGAATTGCTGTTGGTATATATTTCTTTCTTGTCGTGTTGGCTTTTCATGGCTTAACAGTGGTACTAGCACAGATATCAGTGTTAAGCCATGAAATTATAGTACAAATTGGAGAAGCTGTAACAAGTAGCAACAGCCCAAATTATCTTGAGAAACCAAAATTAATTAAAATCCTTTATCTCTGCACAAAGACTGCATACTGTGTTAAGAAGTAATATCAAAAAAAGAAAACATGAACGTTTAAAATCATCATAAAATAAAATTTTAAAAGGTAATGATGAGATACATGATTTATCAATCCTTTTAATGTAAGCAGAAGCAGCATTTGACAACCAGTGCTTCAGAATATAGATCAGTTATTTTCTGACATTCCTCAGATATATTTGCAATAAGTTATTGACATAGACAACTGTTTTTCTGTCCTTGTGCTAATGTGTATCAGTAAATTGTCTCTAACTATCAGTATAGTAAATGGTAAGCAATTATAAATCAATGGAGAGCACAAGCTTCAGAGATAAGCTATGCAGAAATAGAGAAAAAGATGAAGTAATTGCATTATGCTGTTCAAGAAGCAGAATTTTTTGAGCTGTAGAATCAAAGGGGATGTCTAAAATCAGAAGAAAAATTATATTGAGTTTTGCTGAAAAGGGTGGTGCAGACAAATAAGAAGGTAGTGAATAATGAGAACAATAATGTGTATCTGAGCAATCCAACTGAATAATTTGATGTGAAAGTCTATTCAGTTTTCTTGGAAATGGTAAAAACTGTTTCAAGTTAGAAGGAAAAATTGTCAACTTGATCTTTGTTTCTCAGCAGCTTCAGAGGGAGTCCTCTGTAGAGCCAAGCCAAGAATGTTCTCTGCTCTCCCTCAGCTCTAGTCATGTGTTGGAACTATGAGGCAGAACTAAAAAATTAGGAGAATTATTATCAATAGTGTTATCAATATTATGATATTGGATTTATTTTTAATAGAATTTTCAAGACTGTTAATCTGAAGCCTGAAATTGACTTTCTTGTCTTTTTTTACCAATTTCTCCTCCTCCATAAAAGAATGCAGAACAATGAGTCATTTGCACAAAGTGTGTGAGAAAGTTCGTTACAAGAATGTAAACATAAGAAGGCTTAGAAAAACTTAAAAAATCAGGGACACAGTTCTCCCCAGAGATCCAGAGCTGACCCATGTTCAGTTGAGTGTTCTGATTTCCCTTTCTGCACGTCCCAGTGGAGCTGAACATGTGCCCTGTTCTAGAGCCCTGATGGGAAGGCAAATGGTCCCCCAGAGCTGGGAGGGGCTGGGAAGCAGTCTGTGCTCTGGGAGGGATCAGGAGCTGCTCTTGGTGCTGGGGAGCAGAGCCAGGACTCTGCTGTCCAGGGAGGGAACTGGGGATCCCCGTTTTTTGCCATCTTTTGGAAGTGCTTGTTTTGGAATGAGATCAGTAGGATTTGATATTAACCTGTGGAGACACAATTTACCAGCGGTAGGAGATTGTTCTGTGGACTTGTTCTGATGGGCATCTCATGGCAGGCTCCAGGCCAGCTCTTCTCAAAGCGCCATTTCTTCTCGTCTTGGTGTTTGGCTCAGGATGAGCATGTCTCAACTCTAATTTAATCAGAAGGCACCTGAGTGATCTTCTTTAGCCCTGTCATTGTTCCCCTGCACAGCATTCTCTGATGGACACACCAAATACCCCTCCCCTGGAAATGTCTGCATTTCAAAAGGTTGCTTTAGAGTTTGTTTCCATCTTGCCTGATAAGAGGTCAGTGACAGTCATGTAATGGTTGGGGTAACTTCAGTGACATATCATCATGAGAAATTATAGCTGGGTAAACTAGTTTTAAAATATTATAGGTTACTAAGTAATTACTAAAATGCTTTGCACACAGACACACACATTTATATGTAAGTACATCAAAGCATTTCTTATTAGGGTTGCAGTGGAACAGTTTGACACCTCAGCTTTAATACAACAGAGCCAGGAGATGCTTTGATCCAAGTGCCAAACTGCACCTTTGCAACAAACGGGACATGCTTTGATGTAGTAAAAAAAAAAAAAAAAAAAGGAATTTTCATTCAGAATTAGATTTTCTATCCTGACTTTTTGTATTTATTTTTTCTGACATGAGCTGTTTGGAAGGGATTGCATGTCCTTCCTGAAACTGCAGTCCATGGAGCTCAAATGTGATCCTGTATCTGCACATCAGGATGGGAGCTGCATTAGGGAAAATGGTACCTTTGCAATTGTTATGTCAAGGTGAATGCACAACAGTTTGAAATCAGAAGCTGAACTGGTTTTCACCACCAGATGGTCTCTGGTATTGACACAGCCAGGGTTAGGTGCTTGGAAAACTTCTCTCTGGAAAATTCTGACTTTTAAAGTAGGTCTAATGTTTGTGGTCAAGGACACCTCTCTTTGTCCTTGCCTGTGTAACCATGTGTCAGGAAATAGCTGCTGTACTTTGCTCCAGGGCTGGCAGAGATTGGAAAAGGGATTTCTTTGTACACTGTCTATTATTTTGATGGCCTTTAATGGAGAAAGCAATTCTGTTTTTTTAATATTTTTAAAGCATCATAGTGAACTTGAAAAATAAAGACATAAATATTCAGTTCTTCCTAGGAAACCCAGTTCTCATTTAATATTTTCAGTATTCTAACAGGGCTAAAAGAGACGCCTTTGACTAAAAGCAATATAAATGAAGGAAAAGATTATAAAATATGAAAACTCTTAAAGTAGTTCAGAAGATTCTAGTCCCATCTTGGAAATGGAGGAATGTTCCATGTGTGCTTAGGCCAAAAACTCTGTTACATAGGTGTTAGTGGGAAAAAAAATGAATTCAAAGGAGGTGGTGAATGATCACTGGCAGGTCCAAGAAGCAAGAAACTTGATCAAGGTTTTGCCAGCAGAGCATGTGTGGGTTGTTTGACTTTGAAAGGGTAGGAGTACTTTTCTGGAATAGTCAAAGCAACCAAAAAAGAGCCAGCCTAGGACAAAGCTCAGAGCATGGTATGCAAAATGGCAGAGTTTGTGTTACTGAGTGTATGGAATACTCTTACTTGTGCTAACTTTTCTTTATATTGTCACGTGAACTTTTTATTCTATATCAGAAAATAAAAAGGAAGGAAGAAAGCAGGAAGATATAAAAATGGGTAAAAGAAAAATAAAAAGCAGGCTTACCGTAAAATATATCTCCCTTAAAACACTGTTAGAAACCCTGTTTTCATAGCTTTTAAACTCTTTCCTCTGTCCAAGGCTTCCCACTGGACCATTAAAGAGGCCAAAACAGCCCCATGGCTTACTCTCCATGCCCTGAAGATGAGCCTTTCAAATTTCTGTTCAGCTTTCTGGAAGTGCCTCCCGTGGGTGTGTGGAGCTGCTCCCCACAGCTGGTGAGCTCTGTGCGCTTGTTCCTGCTGCTCCTGCACAAGGAGGGCAGGACACCTCCAGGGGACACAGCTAAACTGGAACTGGGTGGTTTTCCACTCCTGCAGCTCTGAGTGAGCAGCTCTGGTTTGATGGGACTACAGGACATGAAATTACACCACGCAGACATGCAGCTCTTCCAAGGCGAAAAGAGAATTTTTAATTTCTGACTCCAACATTTATAGATTTCCAAAAGTGACAGTGGATTGGAGGGTGACAGTGCCACCTCTCCAATGACACTGGGCAAACCAACAGTTTATTAAATTTTTCTTCTTCTATAAAAGAATGCAAAACAACAAGTTATTTACATAAAGTGTGTAAGAAAGTTTGTTACAAGAATGTAAAGCCTTCAAGAAAGCTTAGAAAAACTTAAAAAATCAGAGTGACAATTTGCCCTCACTATGGACCCTGCTGGATGCAGCAGCTTGGTCCAGAGATCTGACAACCCAGCCAGTCTGAATTAGTCTGAGATTCTGACACCTAATTTACATTTGCAGACCCTTCAGCACAGTTCACTGAGCCTTTCTCATGCAGATTCGTGCTTTGCCAGCTGAGCTAGAGTTGTTCTTACCTTGTTCTAATGAGAGAGCTCATGGCTGGCTGCCTTGAGGTAGTCAGCTAAACCTCTTGTTACAGGGAGTGGAGAGAAGTGGGGGTTTCTGAGCGTGATGCTTCTCCTGAGGAAGCATCTGAAGGAGGTGTTAGGTGAATTATAGCCTGAAAGCAACCCAACTCTTCATTGATGATGTGGTTTGGACTAAAATTATTCCTAAACCTGAAAATCTGTAAGACTAAATTTTCAGTTAGTGGAAAATAATGTAGTTTTACTAAGAAAGTATCCATAGGGGTATAATAAATTACCCCATCTTAAAGGAAAATACAAAATTGTTATTTTGACCAGATATTACAGAAAATAAGATATGCATCTAAAAGACTGGTGAATTTTGGGGAAATATGTTTGATAACTGAAGGATAAGTAAAGGCATCTTGTTTTACTGTATTTCATAAATTTGGGTGACAGTCTATAGGATTTCTAAGTTGGCACATTTTAAGAACCAAATAAAATGCACATCTCTCATTTTTCCTTTTCTCTGGTGTTTCAGTCTGTGAAAAGCTTGTTTTGGAAAGCCAGGTGTTTTATATCTGCTTTGGTCGTCCCAGGTCCTTGCCAGTTGCATGCCACAAGCTTTACTGGTACTTAGTGCTCATCTCTTTCAGAGCCACCATTGTCCTAAGTCACTGTCAGGCAGTAAGCATCGTTTTTACTGGCTCTTGAGTGATTTAAATCTTACAGACTGAGACATATTAGGTGATTTCATGTGGCCCTAAGAGTGATTTGCACTGTCTGTTGCTATTTGTTAGCTGAGGTGGAATTTTCTACCGTGGAACCATTTCCCCTACAACCCTTTTCTTGATCACATCCTCTGATGGTCGCGGCTGAGCCACCACTGCTGCTGTCCTTGTTCATGACATGAGTCACAGCTGTCACACTGCCTGGAGTAGCTCACCTCACCCAGTCTCTGCTCTGGATCTATTGTGCGGGATGGAGACCACACTCTCTGAAGAAAGATGCAATTAAAGACAGAAATCGAAAGGGACAGGATAAGTGCTCTGTTTACACTGACTTTTTCCCCCCACCCTTGAAATTAGTCTTGCTCCTAAATGCATAAATATGCATAGGACAGCTGGGATTTTTTTAATGTTTGGGTATTCCCTGTGCTGCAGATCAACCTCATTTCACTGACAATGAAGCTCTGAAACACAGACTGTGCATATACTTATATCCATATATGAAATCTCTTTGTGAAATGATGGCATTTTGTATATTCATTCTTTCATCTACATACTGTCTGAAGTGTGTGCGAAGAGCTACTAAAGGGTTTTGTAGTATTAAAAATATTTGCTTGCAGATAAACAGAAATGCAGAGAAATTTTTTAAGATCGAATGTGCTGTTTTTGGGGTGTCCCATGGCAGGAAGGAAATGGTGAATATGACCCATGTTCTCAGAAGGCTGATTTATTACTTTATGAACTTATATAAAAGAATACCATACAAAAGAATACTGAAGAATAGAGAAAGGATACTTACAGAAGGCTTAACAAGATAATAGTGAAAACTCGTGACTCTTTCCAGAGTCCCGACACAGCCTGACCATGATTGGTCATTAAGTCAAAACAATTCACATGTTGATAAACAATCTCCAACCACGTTCCAAAGCAGCAAAACACAGGAGTAGCAAATGAGATAAAATTGTTTTCCTTTTTCTCTGAGGCTTCTCAGCTTCCCCAGAGAGAAATCCTGAGCAAAGAGATTTTTCACAAAATAAGATAGTGACAATTAAACACAGGGACAGTTGTAATACCAGTGTTAGACGCCAAGTAGCTGTTGCTTCTAATCCCTAATTTATTTATCTAGCCAGATTCACCAAGGCTTTTCAGCCACCCCAAGCCCTCAAGCACTAATGTTGAGCCCATGTAGCTGTTTAAGATCCTGCAAAGTTCAAGGTAATCCTCCTAGTGCAGTAAAATCTCACATTCCAGCTCTTGCAGATACATTTTTTGAGGACACTTCTTCTATAGGTTAGTGCATTTGAAGAGAGTAAATTATATTGTAGTCTTCAAATTGTAAAAACAACTGCTATGAGGAAGCCCTTCCTTTAGAAATGCTATTGAAAACCATTGAATTCAACTTAGGTATAATAAAACTTTGTTAATTTAATGAAATGAAGGGCACAAAATCAATTTGGATAAATGTGTAGTTTTAGTGTGTGGAGGTCTTATTCATGCAGCAAGCAGTGACTGTATCTTCATCATGAATAATTAAACCCCTTTCAGATAGGCAAATAAATAGAGGCTTTTTATATTTTTCTTTTCCTAAAAAAAGATTATGCTATTAAGAAGTATTTTGACATCCAAGGATGAAGGACAATGTAGAAGTGCAATGTATATTATTATTATTATTTATTTATTTATTTATTTAATGAGTCCACTGGCTTTCCTTTTAAGATTTTCTACTTATTTCAGTTGCACATTTTTAATTGCTTAGAGAAATGATGTAGTCATATCTCAGAGTTGGTTTAATTAGAATTATTGATGTCTGAAGCAGCACCCAGGCTGGGGGAACTGGGGTCTGATCAAAGTCAGAACTAATGGTTTAGTGAAGTTAAAAATTCAATCTGTAATTAACATTGAAAGAGAAAGCATATGATTTCAAAAAGCATATACTAAGGAAAAAGTAGCTTTTTATTTATTTGGAAATATTCATGACACTATTTAAAAAGAAGAGTAGCAGTAATGACTAAGTGCTTCACCTGGAAGAAACATTGGATGCAACATTGTGCATTTACAGACACTGATATACTTCTCTCTCCTTAATTAGGTTTAGAAGTGCATATGAAATAGGAAGTTCACCCTAAGAAAGATTCTAAGACTTTTGGAATTTTGAGTCTTCTTGGGGGAAATCTTTCTAGCTTGATTGAAAGTACATATAAGTGTTTACCATTTTTAAATGTATTACATTGAACAAATAAGTTTAGCCCTGGAACAAATTCTGATGTGAGGTGCAGAAGAAAACAGAAGACATTAAGTAGTCGGCATTGTAAAGTCTGCATCAGCTCATTGACTCCTGAGGATGCACAGAACAGTTGAGCATCTGGGATGAATTCTCACCTTCCTTCTGAAGGTGCCAGTGGATATGTTGTGTTGGTGTAGTAAACTTCTGTAGATTTTTTTGCAACATGTTGACTCTGATTATGTAGTGAAGTGCAATGTGGCACTGCTGTGTTGTGAGTCCCCAGGACGAGGTGAGAGATAAGAATTTGACTTCTTCTCAGAAGGCTGATATATTACGTTATGTTATATTAGATTAGATTAGATTAGATTAGATTAGATTATGAAAGGAGACATCAGAAAGCTAGAAAGGAATGAATAATAAAAACCCATGACTCCTCAGAGAGTCTGACACAGTTGGCTGTGATTGGTTATTAAGAAAACACAATTCTCATGGAACCAATGAAGGAATCACCTACCACATCCCACAGCAGCAAAACACAAGGAGAAGCAATCAGATAATTATTATTTACATTTTTCTCTGAGGCTTGTTAACTTCCCAGGAGAAGAAATCCTGGTGAAGGGATTTTTCAGGAAATATCACAGTGACATGGCACTGCCCAGGTTTAACTGGGAAAGAACACTTTTTCTAAGTGTTTCTAACACACTTTTTCTGTGTTTCTCAAACTTCCTGGGTTGTGCATGGAGCTGATGACACCAAAGTGCTTTTTGTGACTGTGCCTGTGGTGTGATAGGGTTGGGAACGTGGGGAAATGGAACTGCGGGGAACACAAGGAGATAGCAAAGTGCTGCAAGAGTCTTGATTTCTCTTAAGCAGCTGTTTCAGGCTTCTGTAATTTTGTATCATTATGCAGTTTTTTTCTTCACCCTTCTTACTATCAGAAACAAATATATATATATTCCTAAGTGGCTGGGGATCTTCCTTTGATGAGAGCAGTTGCAATTCAGTGTGCTGTATGGAAGATCCACCACAGATTTCATCTTTTTATGAAACTGTGTTCACACATTCTCCAAAAGTATGCATTTTTATCATTTGTACGTTATTGATCAGCCCTTCATGAACCATTTTCATCCCTAATTAAGGATGCAGAGAGCTTTACATTATTCTGCTTATGATTTCAAGAGCTCATTTTATACTGATTGTTTGGGGATTTGCTTCCTTGGGAGAATTTATTACTGTATGAATGAAAATGCTTTTCTGAAGCTGTTAATCAGTTCAAGATTTTAAAAAACTAATTGAGACTATTTCTCATTATTATTAAATTCTCAGGGGTGCTATAGGGTGTGCACACTATTATAATCTAAACCTGTAATTTGGATTTGCTTCGTGTGCCCTTTGGCACAATCGCATACATGGGAATTTCAAGGAGAATGACTGACATTTAGCCACCCCAGCCACAGTGAAGAAAATGTGCTCTTTATTATTTTCTCATCAGCTGCTGCCTCCTGTTAGCAGTGAAATTTTTTTACAAGTGCTGTTTTGATATAGTCATTTATAGAAGGGCTCAAACTAATCAAAAGAACCTCCTACCACTGTGCACTCTTGGGCTACAATATTATCTTCTCAATGAAATGGGGGAGGACTCATCATGTGAGTTGTTCTAAAATTGGTTGAGGCAAATCACCAAAGAATTTATGGAAGGGAACATCTATTCTCTGTCGTGGGATGTTCTAGATAAAATAATAGGCTATCTCTATCACTGATGTTATCACTATGTTCTATCACTGAACTTAGCATTTCAAGTGCTGGATGGAGTGATATATTGCTTATGCAGTGTACCTAGAGATTGTGCATGATGTCTGATGGCACTGGGTAATAATGCTGAGGCTCATCCATGAAGCTTTTATACACAGAGCAGTGTCACCTGAATGATTCCTTTTGTGCAGTGCACTGGGTTGCAGGCAGTTGCTAAGTTGGGTGGAGGATGCTGTTTGTCAGTGTCCTCTTTTATAAGATGTTTCATTCATCTTTTTGTAGCTCTGATGAAACAATCTGCAGCCTGCAGCCCATGTAGTTCATCAGTTTTCATTCAAGTGAGCATTCTTTCTGAGGCAGAATCACAGGCTGAGGAATGGCTGAGGCTGCAAGGGACCTCTGGGAGTCACCTTGTCCAACCCCACTGCTCAGCTATGGGCACTTGGAGCCAGGATTACATCCAGATGTTGAGTATCCCCAAGGATGGAGACTGCACAGCTTCCCTGGGCAGCCCCACACTGCAGGGTGTTTATGTCCACATGGGGCTGTAGCTTCCCTGGGCAGCCCCACACTGCAGGGTGTTTATTTATGTTCACATGGGCCTGTAGCCTCCCTGGGCAGCCCCACACTGCAGGGTGTTTGTTTATGTTCACATGGGGCTGTAGCTTCCCTGGGCAGCCCCACACTGCAGGGTGTTTATTTATGTCCACATGGGGCTGTAGCTTCCCTGGGCAGCCCCACACTGCAGGGTGTTTCCCGGGCAGCCTCACACTGCAGGATGTTTCCCGGGCAGCCTCACAGTGCAGGATGTTTCCTGATGCTCACATGGGCCTGTAGCCTGCTCTGCAGCCACGGGAACTGGACAAATGCCAGCTGGTCACTCTAGGTGTGGCCAGAGGTGACCACAAGTTCTGCCACTCCAGGTTCTCCTCGAAACCCCTGGGTAGTGGTGCCGTCTGCGGTGTGGGTGGCGCAGGCCAAAGCGTGCCCATTCCAGTTCTTATGTCCTACATCACCCAGTAATCTTTAGATATGAGAAGAAAAAATTCTTTCAGCTCCATTCTTGTGAAGCGAGATGTATTTGAATGAACCAGGATCTTTCAGTTGCATACTCCAAGTGTGCTGCATACTTAGCATGGAAAGCAATGACTATGAGGCTATGAGAGAGTGATGCACAAAAATTATAAAGACATCACCTTGGACTGTTTAAGTATATAAAGTACTAAAATGAATTTCCATAAATTCGATGTTATATATTAAAAGAATTAATCTTAAAAAATGCTGGTACAACTAGTCTGTGTTATTATTCTGATATTGGTTTAATTCCATTTATTCTTGGTGAGCTCATCATTCTGGATTTACACGTGAGTTTCAAATGATTAAAAATCTTTATACCAGTCCAAAATTATAAAGCATATTACAGCTGTTCTTTAATTATAAAGGATGGTGAGCGTACATTTCATCCCTGAAAGCCATATAGTACTATTAAACTGTTTGTGTGGGTTTGATTATTAATGAGTGTGAGTTTCATTCATTATCTTACAAATTAAAAATTTTATGGTTTACCACTGTATCCTCAAAATAGGAAAATGGACCAAAGCCTGTACCATTTATACAGGGAAAACTATTCCTGCCTGAGAAGGAGCTGCAAAGGCCAATATAAATATAAAGCAATTAAAATCAATCTGTGAAAACAGCCATGACTACTGAAGAGAGAGGAATATGTTATTTGGTGTTAATTGTTTGCCCAGAGTCTCCTAATGAGTTAAAATGAACTTAATTAAAAAGGAGACTAAATGTCAAGGAAAAATTTCCTAAGCAGTTATTCCAAAGCTTGCTGCTGGCTTCAGGCAGAGGTGGGAGCAGTCTTTATCACCTGAGATACCTAAAGCTGTGACACTAAAAAGTGATGATTAAAAATGCCAGCAGATAGTTCTCAGACAGATGCCTTTCCTGTCCATCCTGGTTTTTAGTATCTCTGTTGTCTTAAGAATGAAGTGGCCCCATGAGGCTGAGCAACAGCCACCAGTCATTATTCAAATGTACTTAATTACAGAGTTATCTGTGTTCTCTAAGTTACCATTTGTTTAACAGCTAAATTGCAGTTCCAGCTGGATCCTTGCTATTCCAGGCACACCAGGTTGCAAACCTGTGACAAGGTTGGACTGTTTTAGCCTCTCCTCCTTGCACTGGGAACATCTAGCAGACTTTAAGGGTGGCTGCTGGTGCTGTATTGTGCTTTCTATTATGCATATAACATTTGCATATGTTTAAAAATACAGGCAGGCCCCTCTTGTAGTGAGCTGTCAAAGCTAATACAGAGATTTAATGATATAAAAACTACAAGGGATAAAAATAAAGGATAAAATCCAGTCTTTATAAAAGTTTATGTGAAACTGAAGAGGTAGGCAGATGGGAGGGTTTGTTGGAGTTTTTTAGAGAGCAAGAGATTTTTTCATCTGTTCTCATCCAAAGTAGTTGTCTTTGCTTTCAGGGTTTATTTGAAATAGTGGAATGAACCCTGTGCAGCAGGGACACAGTTTGCATAGTGCTGTCAGTGCCATCCCTTTCTTGCTATCTCTGTCTTGTGGAAGTGAGGCTTAGGCTGGAGTAGGAAATGAGAAGAGGCTGTGTTTTAAATATAGCTAATGCCTCAGTTGTGTAGGTGCATTTTCTGGTGTTTTTATGTTGAAAAATGCTATGATGTGGGAAATAAAGCTGAAATGCTCTGGAAGCAATGGAGTCAGCTTTCAAGGTAGAATTTTAATTCAGGAAGCCTGATACCTGGACGATCCTTTATTGTTAGTACACACTTTTCCTGCTTATAGGTCTCCTAGTCAGTGGAAACTAAAGATAAGGAATGTATATTTTTTGCATGAAAAAGAATACAGTAATGGTTTGATGAATAGACACTTTTACAGTAAAGCTCTTCTGTCTCATTGAAACTGTAGATTGCTGGCTGTTACATGACACTGAACAGGCTTCCTTTTAGTATTATCACACAGTGACTTAAATGTGGTGGGGCATTAGAAAAGATTGAATTATTTTAATTTTACTTTTTCACAGGGTTTTGAAGCCATTGTGTTTTATTTTGAGATAAATTATGCTATTTATCTTGTCTGCATAAATACCTATATGAATAATGCAAGAAGCTGCTAAAAGTAAAAATTACAGACCTGTCCTTAAAGGGCAGGATTAATATCTTGCAAGAGCTTATATGAAACCAACTGGTGCCTTTATTCTCCAATGCAAAAATGTGCTATTTATGGGCATTTGCAGAGCCACTATAGTGGAGTATTTCCAGATCCATTAACAGTTGTCCCCTAATGGCAGTCAAATGACTGAGTGGGGAAAAAGCAGGCAACAGGATGGCTTGTATGAGATCTCCTGTTTTACATGGATGTTATAACAAGGCTTGAATGAAAAAAACCTGCAAAAACAGTGTCATGGTGGTAAAAGCAGCATGTCTTAGAGCAAGAAATGAAAAATATTACCCTTAATGGAAAGGTAGTGCAGATATTTAGCCAGAGACTGCTGAGGGAAATTAAGATTATGAAACTTTCCACTTCCCAAGGAAACATTAAATTGGTACTTTCTCATGAGCACTCTGTTTTTGGCTATCTAGACACTAATGCAGACACGCAGAAAGCCCAGACAAAACTGCCCATCCTGCTGCCGGGAGCACTGAGGGCAAGCAACACCTGCAGCATGGCAGCACAGCCAAAAGATGCCCACCAGTTATTTCTTCTGGTCTGTGTGAAGTGACAGAATTTCTGATCAGGTTTTAATGTGCTCCTTTGAAAAAGAATATAATTTCTATACTGTTCTCACTCACAGGTCAGAACTGTACACTTTCATTTCAGCTTAATATACCTTTAAGAAGAAAGTACATATAGCACATTCTGGTAAGCATCTGCACACACAAAATACACAAAAATAGTGTGTATTTCTAACTCAAATTCTATAGCAAAACACCAAACCAGACTTTTATCCTGAGGCAAATATGCAAATATGGTGCTAGAATCTAAAGATGGAAAAGCAATGATGAAGAGAAGTGAATTAATTCTTATTCCCTGAACTGACTCTTATCTCTATCAACATTTCTCTGTGCAGAAAAAATGCTCAAAAAAAGGTTTTTGAGGACTTAGGATGTCCAGCTGGAAATGGTCTATTAACTGAACTAAATAATGTCATGGTGTGTGACACACCATTTTATGAAGCTGTTATTTGCTTTTCCCTCTTGGTATTCTGAGCATCATAAATCTCAATTTCTAAAACATCCACAGTATTTTCCTATTCCCACTGACCCGTGTTTGTACACATGCTGCAAACAAGGATGATAGGAGAAGCTTGCAGAGCTCATCATGGTATTTCCAACCCTTTAAAAAGTGTTTTTGTGCAAGGAACAGGAATGTGTTGGATAAGCAGAGATGCTGTTAAGGGTTTTCCTTGTTGATACAGCTCTTCATGCACGTCCCATCTCATGGTGCTGCTGCTGGTGTGCTCCCAAAGGAATCCTAACCTGCTGCAGAAGCAGAGGGAGAATTGATTCCCCATTCTCCTTCCTGCACCATGCTCCCAGCCTGGATCCAGCATGCAGGAGAAGGCTGGGGAGCAAGGAGGAGTGCTGAGCTTAACCTTGGTAGTGGTGAAGTAGAGCTTGAAGAGATTTTTCCTTGTTGCTTCCACACCAATGGTGTCTGAAAATCTGCCAGGGCAGATTTTCCCAAAAAGCCCACATAGCTTCTCTTGTCCTTTGCCCACTGCCCCCAGCCTGTGTAGGACAATGCTGGCATAGCCCCACTGCTTTAAGGAGATGAGGAAGTAAAGGAAGAACCTGTAAAACTGAAAGCAAGTCTTCTTTTCCTAGCTCTGCAGGTTGAAGAAATTGGTTAGTGTCTCCCTACAGATCAGGGAACAAAAGCTGGAACAGGTATGGTACTGCCACAGTAAAGTCATCTAGTCTGCAGGGAGTTCTGTGTATTATTTTACTTTTTGACCTAATGGCTCTTCTTCCACTGAGTGAAGTGCTGCCTTAGTAAAGTTTTGTAGGCTGGCAGACAGGCTTTCTGAAAAGCTGACTGCTAGTCAGTTAGTGCCCTTTGCCATGAGCCTAAATTGTACACTTTTGAAAGGGCTTAAGCTTAGAAATGAACTTCAGGAGCTCTCTATTAATTTTGTAAATTAAAAATGTAAGATTGAACAGATTGAAGCCCAGTACAGGACTGACACAAGAAAGCGGTCTTTAAACAGAAACATTCTCCAGTCCAACACTGGGAAAGAAAGGAAAGTAAGAGGAGGGATTCATTTGCTATTGACCTGCAGTAGCAAAGTCATTCACTTTCCAAATAGTATTAAACCTTTTTCATCAGCCATGACATGTGAAAAGATCATGGTTATAAATTCCATTTGCTGTAATGAATTGGAAGTGTCTGAGTTTGCAAGCAGCACTCACTGTTGATGGACAGCTACATTCGTGCAGTGTTTTAACACTAAAATTAGCTTCCACAAGGTACAAAGTACAGAAAAGGTGACAGCAGTGACAGATCTTAAAGCATTTAAAAATTGACTTTTTTGTTAGATGGGAGCTGAATAAAGCTAGAAATAAATAGTGTTTATGATCCTTTTATGTAGATAACTTTGTTCATGCTTGAGCAAGGGCAAACACGAATCTTGGAAAATGGCATTTTTTAGGTTTCTCAGCCCTATTTCAACAAGAATAAATATTGTTACTGAAATGAGGAAAAATCAAACTTCTCTATGGTATTGCTTGTAAGATGTAAGAAAATGGGATTGTGTTGAAGGGTACTTCATTCAAATCAATTCCCATGTACATCAACATGACTCCAGTGCATTCCATGAAACCATATTGGTGTATGTATTTTGGAAATGGAGATAGAAGCTACATTCTGTGGTTAGTTAATCACCTTAACTCAGTCTTGCATCAGGATCATGAGTCGTTTGTCCTTTGATGCTTGTGGAGCTAAATGTTGTTTCCAAACCTATTTTCACCAAGTTTTTTTGGTTTTTTATGCACATTTAAAGTGTGCCAGGAAACAAAATCTCAGTGGATGAAAGTGGGAATTATTTGGGAATAATTTGAGTCTCCTTTTAATTGATAAGTTACCCAGCTGAAAACTGTCCAAAATTAAAAAAAAAAAAAAAGCTTGAGCTGAATAGAGGAATGAAAATATAATGGCTTCGTAAATTACCACAAGGTTAGCATATAATTAATTTGCTAATTTTAATTACAACCCTAAAAAATGTGCTGAAAATGCTCAAAGGGGAGAAGCAGCCAGGTGCCAGCCATGATTAGCCAAGGTTACTGGCAATTACGAAGTCTCTATTAAACGTGTTACAGAAATTTGAGAAACCCCTTTCTGATAGCATCCCATTTATTGAAACTCAGCAGGGTGTTCATCATGCTGGATCTTTCCATTGCTACAGACTTGCTGTCATTTGCCTCACTCTTTTCCAGCTAAATGTTTTATTGCAGCTGAAATGTGGACTGCTTTTTCTGTTTGTCACACGCTGTTACACTTGTACTGGGTATTTATTTGGATCACATAAACAAAAGAGATTAACCAGGGTTTGTGAAGTGGTCTGAGCACCTTCAATTCCAGAGAGCTGCCAATATCTCAGCTGAATGCTGGAAACACAAATCTTGAAAAAAATGCTTTTTCTTTCCAAGGTGTCCTGGCACATGCAGTTTGTAAAGCAGGAATATTGCTGAAACTGCCTTTTCAGTGGACAGCCTGTTCTGCAGCACTTTAAATGCACAGAGAAATTTAATTTCTGAGGTAAAAAAGCAAACAGAAATCCCCAACACCAAAAACCAAACAAGGAACAAAAAATCTGCACGTTTGCTTTGCATTTTCAGCAAATCATGGTGTAAAAGGATGTCTTGTCTGTAACAGATTACATGATGTATTATTGTTATTTTTTATTGTTGTTCTGTGAGTCATGCTTTAAATGTCTGTTGTTTGGAACTGTAATAAACCTTGATCCATCTATTAAAGGAAATCTTTAAAAAAAACAAAACTCCAAACCAATAAGATTTTTTTTTTTAAAAAAAACAAACCTACAGTATTGGTGTCAAAGGAAATTAATTTCCCGGCTGGCTTGTGTTTTTCTCTGAGGCAGATATTGATGAGTGTGCAGAGGGGATCATTGCGTGTCACAGCCATTCTCGCTGTGTTAACCTCCCGGGGTGGTACCACTGTGAGTGCAGAAGCGGTTTCCATGACAATGGAAGCTATTCTCCTGCCGGGGAGTCCTGTGTGGGTAAGCATCCTCAGAGAGCCTTTCTTTTCATCCTTCTGCATGGCCTTCCCGAGGGACTGGGGCGTTCCTGAGCAGGGATCAGGAACCGAGGTGTCTGTCTGTCTGTCAGCACCCCCAGCGAGGAGGGGCATCCCCAGCCTGACCCACTGCTCTGCTCCCTTTATCAGAGCAAAGGGCTGGGAAACCTGGAGTAAAAGTGGCCTTGGGGATCATAACTGCCCACAAAAGGGGAAGAGGCGGTTTCCAATTCAAGGTTTCAATCCAGTGATAGAAGAACCTATCTGTGGCATGTCTGTGTTGCTTTGGTTTTCTTGTTCTCCATTTTTCAGCATCTTCATTGTTAATTTTTTAGGATTATACAATAACATCCAATTCTCTATGCACATTATTTGCAGAATAAGGTCCCAAGAGCATGAACAGAGAGGGATTTTTAATGAGTGCAGAGAGTTTGTAGTGTTTCAATGGGAGGACAAAGGATGGGGCTCCATGAGCAGTTAATGCTGGCTCCTGCAGTCTGTGTGCCCTCGCTGGCTCTAGAGCAATAAAACCATGGTGAAGATGGTTTTATTGGTAATTTTTTATTGGTAATTCTGCCTTTCCCCTGCCTTACAGTTTCCCCATCTTTTCAGTTGTTTGCCTTATACATAATTTATTTCTGTGGTATTTTATCAGGTGAGTTTAAAACTCTTTAGAAGGGACCCCATTTTAACTTCTGTGAGGTAGAAATCAACTGGCTCCCAGTGTTACTGTGTCCTTTCTTTGGCATTTCAGTTACTTCATCTCCAGTCAGTTGTATGAGATTTCTATTAAAGCTCTTTTCCTCCTTTTGTGTTTTTTTTTTTTTTAAATTTTTTTAATGCTGTAAATTTAATTTATCATGTCCATAACTTCAAAGGGTGTTTTCTATGATTATTATAGATTAATTATGTTATATTAATTATATGTTATATAATTATATGATTACTATAGATTTAATTATAGATTTTTAAAAATCTATAATTAAAATGTAAAAATTGTAGCAAAATACATAAATTTACTTGTAAAAACATTACCATCTTTTATGAATTCTGGCTATTAGAAGTACTTAAGGATAAGGTAGTGTCATAATTTAAAAATGCAGAGCAATGATAATGATTTTCAAAGCAATATTTTGTAGATTGTCCAGCTAAGTTAGCTTTTTACACATTGTCCTAAGCTGGTGGGGAGCTCAGTAAAATCACAGCAGTGAACTTCTTCAGAGGGTGTCTGTGTAAAAAATGGCAAATTTGACAGCATTTCAGGATTCTATAGATAAAATAAAGTCATGTATTTCTAAATGAATTCTCAAATGTTAAGAGTCCTCCTCTGTTTCATTTGAATGTTGTAAAATGAGTGATGAATGGAGCAATGTTGAAAACAGCTTCTTTGTGAGAAGTCAGAGCAACATGACATCACTTTCAGAAGGCCCTGAGGCAGCTGGGGGTCAGAGGCATTTTTATCATTTCTGGTGCTTGTACCACGCACATGGGGAGCCCCATCCCTCGTGCCTCCTGTGCCTGGTTTGGGAAGCAGAAGATCAAGAGCCAGGCTGATGTCACAAGACAGACAGACACGTAGGCAAGACTCTGGCTGACCCCAGGCAGGCTCAGCTCTGGAAAGGTCATCTTTTCTTGCACTGAATCCCTTTTGAAGGGTTGGGCGCTGCGAAAAGGAGCCCCAGATGTGCTGATGGAGACTGGAGGAATAAGATGACATGCAAACACACTGCCCTCATTTTGACCTGCACAGCGTGCTGGAAGTCTGTGAGGTGAGGTGTTGTAAACAGAATGAGAAATTAGTGGGGTTATTTTAATGAAATAGCTTCTCTGAACCATCTGCTGCAGGGTACCAGTGAGGAAGTAAAATAAACCAGTTTGCCTCACCAGTATAATGAAATGAAATAATTTAAAAATTAATTGGAGGATTCTGTTAAGCCATATTGACAAATTCAAACCCTGATGTTTATTTCAAAATGCAACTAAGAATTGGGTAAAACAGCAGAGAGAGAACACTGCAACTTCTAGCTAATATGTCACATTACAGAACTTGTTTGCATGGTGGAACATTTAGAGTCAGAACTGGTGTCTTTCACTCTGTTTCAGATAAAAGAGGGTTCATCTGCTTAGCAACAGTATTTTTCCTGCTGTATTGTCTATTGAATTTGTGTACATGAGGTGGGTATGAGCCATAGGCTTTCAGTGTGTTTTGAAACATTTCTTCTTCCTCCCTGAAGGACAAACTTGGAGAACAATAAATAGGCTAAAAACAAGATTAAACCCCTTTCTACAGAATAATAACAACAAATATTACACAGAGTCTTAAATATCACAGGACAGTGGGAGGGAGTTGCTCTGACAGGCTGCCCAAAGCCCAGGCAGCCAGTTGCTTTTGTTGGATGCATTTCTGTACATTTTGGTTAACCCCTTTTCTCTCCATTTGATGTGGGTGTTATGGAGCTGAGTCATTGCTTGCACTATGTCTGCAGTGCTTGCAAAACATTAAGAAAAATAGCATCTACTTGGGAAGTGTGATACCTCAGTGCTTCTGAAAGCTAAATTCTCATTGACAAAGAGAAAACAGGGAAGTTTGTCACCTGGTGAGGGACAATTGAGTAAATCAGCAGATGTGGCACAGAAGGTCATAATATTGCGCCAGAGCTTGGATAATAAGGATGTGTGGCTTAGCCAGGTCCCTTCAAGATTGGGGAAATTCTTTTATTGCTCAAAATATCAACCAAAGACAGCTTTTATCAGGGATGTCAGCTTCATATAGTGATGGTGAGTAGGCTCAAATTAAGAGAATGTAATTTGATTTCCCGCAGTAGTGGTTTTGTGAGCCCTTGGTCTTTCACAATGCATTATTAAGAAAAACTGCTTGCAGACAAAAGACAATTACTGTACAAAGTTGCTACCAAAGTTTGCCTGGCAATTAAAACCTGTAGGCTACAGCTGCTGTGTTGTTTGGTTGTTTTTGTTTTGTTTTTTTTTTTTAATTTTGTAATAGGAGCTTGGCTGCAATCTGAAGTAAAGAAACAATAAAACTTCATAGAGAATGATGGGCTGTCATGTGATACAGCATTTGTGACTATCTATCCAAAGCAAATTATACTTTTCAATCTCCATCTCTGAGTGAGATTCTTTCAGTCTGTAGAGTGCTGTTCAGACCCTGGAGTGCAGATTTACTGATTTTTCATGATGATTTGTGTTTCTTGGTCCCTGCACTGGGACTTGCACTCACAGAAGGAACAACCACCAAGGCAGCAGGGCCTGTCAAGTTTTGTTTATTTTTTTTTCTTTAGGAACCACTACAAATTTTGTAGGGAAGCTTAACATGGATCCTCCTCCCACCAAATCCCCATGGGATTCACCATTTATTCCAGCCTGAAAGGTAGTGTAGCTAGAGCTCACTGCAGGGTGAGAGTTGCTGGTTTGGGGAAGGGAGAGCTGGGAAAAGGCAGGACTGAAGAGCTCATGAAAGGAAACCCCACAAGTATTAGTCCCCCACAAAAGCTGGGTGCAGCAGTGCTGGCAGGTCAGATCTGAATGGGCTTTAAATCTGTTCCTGAAGCTTTCATGTATTCCATGGTATGCTGCAGTGGGGTCTCTTATCTAGGTTAGAAAGTAAAAGCAAAGGAGGTTAGATTTTATTTTCCCCCTTTCTGTTTCACACAAAAAGGAAAAGACCCATCCCTGGAAAATCTTCCCATGGGCCTGAGAATTACTTTCCTGTCTGTTGGTAGGGAAGTGCTGTGGAGGCAGGAAGGTTTGAATGTGGTACAGAATATCCAAGGCCAAACAGAACCTGCTATTTCACAGCTTTCTTCTGTTCTGCTCATAGAATTTCTTAAAGCTCACAGTATCAGAGTTGGTGTCAGTGGATTTTATCCTGTAAAATAAAGATTATCTTATTTACTTTCCATCTAGTAAATTCTAATTTTTGTATTCTGGCAGAAAATTGTGTTACATATCTTCAAGGTAATTGTGTTTAGTCATTTCTGTATTTTTAGAAAGCTTTAGTAAATTCTTCATTCAGGATCTAATTTATTATGCACTGTTCTTTAATAGACCATTATGTCTCTATAGTATAAAAGTACTATCATAAAATATCTTCTAGCTAACAATGAATGCATTTGGTGATAGTTTTTCAAGGACAACTCCAAATAACTTTGATTTAGAAAGAAGGCAAAACAATCATTAAGTGACAAGTTGTCTGTGAAAAATGATTTGTCAAAACAGAGTTTAGTTAACTTGTACATACATTGGTTTGGGAGCCCAGCTTACATTATTCACGTTAACAATATACTGTAATGGTTTAATGTACCATAACAGTTAAAATTAGCACATTAGTGTGGTTCTTTCTTCTGCAACAGCTTATCATGATGAT
This sequence comes from Melospiza georgiana, assembly GCF_028018845.1. Classification (NCBI taxonomy): domain Eukaryota; kingdom Metazoa; phylum Chordata; class Aves; order Passeriformes; family Passerellidae; genus Melospiza; species Melospiza georgiana. Next base: position 25,324,892 of record NC_080435.1, read on the forward strand.
ACAGAACTCCACACTGCATGGCTTGCTTGCACACATTTATTAAGGTGCTGTGGAAAAGTCTTACAATTAAAACCTGGATAGCCTTGAAAAGTAAGAAATGAAGTAGCTGGGGATTGATTTCAAATTTCAGTGAAAGCAAGTTAATGAACTTGTGTTGATATGTACAGTCATGCTTGTCTTCTACCTGATTCAAATGCAGTGGCCGTGGGACCTCTCACAATATCTGAGGCAAATTAGTTCTCATTACAGCCAAAAAGGATGGAAAAGGAAATTGCATCTCAGGGGATTATTTGCTTCCATTTTGATTCTGTTTCCTTGCCTGCCCACATTACTGAGCTATCCATGTACTTTGGGAATATATTGGGAATGAGCACCTCTTGGGTGGTTTCCTTCTCTTTCTTTTTTCATCCACAAAATGTGACTGATTGCTAAAATGTGTAGGGTCACTTGTGGCTGTGCATTTGTTCATAGAAGCACTGGCTGGAGAGTTTGAAGAGTGAAAATTTTGATCACTTGTGTGAGGTCTTGGCAGCAATCCCTTTGCTGCTGCTGTGTTGTTGATAGAAAATTGCGTAAAACTTTGCAGTACAAGCAAATTTCTCCTCAGTATGGGTGTTACCACTATACCCTCACCTCTCCTTGAGAAGGAACTGTCTGGAGAGGGTAAGGAAAGCTCTGCCACTTTTATTGGGGTAAATTAGTAGTTTTAGCCTTGGAGAATCTCAGTATATAATAAATAAAATTGCAAAATCCTATTTCAAGTGTGAAAATCAGATCATTTCCATGGGTTGACAGGATACATGAAAGAATTGATCCCTCCAGACATAAAGGCAGATGTTTTGGTCTTGTCCTTTATATATGAGGAAAGAATAAGGAGTCTCCTTGCTATTTCCAGTGTTCTTCAAAGTTGCTTGATTTATAAACTAATGTTTTGTCTCCTTCCTCCTTTGTGTTGGCATAATTGGAAATGAGATTTGTGTGCAGTTTTGCCTTGCCCATCTTTAAATATTCCAGTTTTGGGCCTGCATTTCCAAGCACAGGTGTGGGAAAGCAAATGAAATGTGATGGGACGTGGAGAATATCAGCTAAGCAAGGATTTGAACACTACAAAAATAAGCTAAATGCAAAAGTCTCATCAAAGTTTTCACACTCACTAAATTATTGTTTTGGACAGCTGAACTAGGTTAACTTTTCAACACCTAAGTTGAAGAAGTTTTTCACTGATATTTGGTTTCACCAAGGTACCTCAGACTCAGCATTTACAGTTCAGTCTGATGGAGATCATTTAAGAGTTCTTTGTGGAATCAAAGTAAATGCTGAAGAATAACCTAAGAATAACCATTGATTCCAGTTGTTGAGGAGAAATTTCACACTAAGTACAAGTACTTTTTTTCATGCTTTGCATAGCCATCTACATGCTGATCTCACCCTCATATGGACATTTGATCTTCATTAAATAAAATACTTTCTGCACCTAACTGAGAACTAACCATGTGGGAGCATTTGGCTGGGCTCTTCTTCCTTCCCCATGCCCCCAGTCTGGTTTTAGGCTGAAGGAGAGACAGGGACAAAAACATGTCATGCTTGTAACTTTTGTCCCCCAAGTTACTAGGAACATTGTCGGTTTGTTCTGGCTTTAGGAAATGCAATCAACATCGACAAAAAAACTGCCAAAGGGATGTTCTCAAAAAGTTAGTTCTGTTAAAAGTTCTGCTGAAAATGAGTGCATGTCAATCCAAACCTTTTATATCTGACTAATGGCTAAAACTTTTAAATAATAAATACCATAAAAAGAATAATAAACTATTAGTTCAGAAAGAACCAAAAAGCTGCATAGCAATTAGGAATTTATGTTCATGCTTTGCTTGATTCTTCATCAAGAATCACCCATTTACCAGTTTGGGCTGCTCTTAATGGGGACATCCTTTTTATGTGTGCTGAATGGAGACCAGCAGCAGAGGTACATAAATGGGGTTCTCCCCTTCTGCATGCACATTAGAGATTAAGTTGGCTTTGTGTGAACAGGTCTGTACTACTGAAAACATGAATAATGTTAGTTTCTATAATTGCTAACATCTGGCTTTCCATAAATCTGTTAAATTACATGGAAACAGAATTAGATTTCAGTGCCATAAGTAAAGCAATTAAATGCAACTCTGTAGGCAATATGGCTTTATCTTCATCTGTGAAATCCTTTTAGTTTTGAGCTGTGAAAGGTACCCTTCCAATCTGCACTGTTATTCTACTCCATCCTATACAGATTATAGTCAAGGAGCTCTTAATGTGGGAGGGAAGGCAGTATTGATGGTGCTTGTTGAAACCACCAAAGGCAACGTGAATACTTCATTTATACCTTTGTTTTCAACAAAAAATACAAGTCAAAGTATATTGAAAGGAAAATGGGAAACCTTTGAGAATGTTTTAAGTTTTACAGTAGCTGTTTGGATATAATTCATTTGATACCAGTTCATTCATAGTTCTCTTTATGTCAGTCTTCATGCTTTTTACCTCCTGCAGTACTCTGGCACATGTTAAACAATGAACTACAAATTTTAATTTCTCTTAGTGCTGCATCTTTTTCACCACCAGTAGTGAATATTTCAAGCACTCAGTTATGGCTAAGTTGTGCACTAGAGCAACAATGTTCTTTTCTGGCAATTCAGACTTTCAGGACAGCAAAATGCACCATTTGTAGGCAAGTGTGAGTGATGAGCAATTGAATCAGGCTGTCAGGCCACTGGGACCCTTTGTGCAAAGGACTGGCCCACAGGTTAGCCCAGGAGTGAAGCCCTGGGAAGGCAGTGAAATAAATTACCTCCAGCTTCCCTTTGGATCTATGAGCACAACAATGAAAAGTCATTTTCTGGCAGCCCAAAGCTTTGACTCGGTTGTGCAGGCTGATTTTCACATTTCATCAAATCCAAGGATGTGAGCACATTTCCACTTGTTCCTGGAGTATTTGTGAGTTGAAATCAGGAATTATACTAGCCACACCAGACTGAAGTTAGCGATATGGTTGTTGTAAAGAGTTTCCTTCAGCAGAATGAGAGAATCCTTAGTCTTTTTAAGATAGGACACTTTGAGGTGATGAATTATGAACCTGTAGCAGCTGTCCTAAAAGTAAAGCCACTGGACATCACATCCTACCTAAATTAGACTTTAGGTAACTCTTGTTTGTAAGTTCTTCTGACTTTGTTGGTTTAGAGGGAAGTTAAAAGTACTGTTGAGTGATAATGAACAGTTAAAATTTCACCCTAGCAATAAGGTTATTTCAAATTATAAGTATGGTGGTTCTTCCTTGTAATTTCTGGATTTATCTAATGCTATTCTGGAACTATCATGATAGAAACCATCATATACTTCTAAAGGATTTTATTTTCCACCCTTCCTTCCACTGTTGATTACAGTTTTCATTGCTCATGTTGGAACAAAAGAGACCCACCATTTACTGGTATTTCATCTGGACAATTTGCCAATATATTGTTTAAGAAAAATACAAAGTTATTGTCTGAAAGAAACACCAATTTTTAGCAATGCAATGTGCTTAAAAATCTAATAGCTTTCATTGCAAGAAAAAGAACACTGCATGAACTCCCTAGATAAATTCATATTGCATAATTATATTTTACCCTCCAAGAGCAAATTTATTGGGATACTCTAATTCGCTTTTCTCTGGTGTATAATCATTTTCTCTTGTCACCTATTCTTTGTGTCATTGCTAAATCATACTGCATAGCTTTAAGATATATTTTTTTGTGTATAAGGTGCCTCCAAGTTCTTTTTTTTTTTCCTTTTTTTTGCCAATTCATTTACACCTTCTAGCAATGGGGAAAGGATGCAACTGACTGCTTTAATATGGGGAATGTTGCTTGTGCTAGGAAATTATAAAGAGTAATGCAATTCTATTTTGATGTAAATCCCAGAACAGAGAGTGGTCTCATTAACAGAAAGTCACTCTGCTTGCTAGTTTCTAGTCACTGGGAAATGAATATGCACATTTATCTGAAGGTTCCAATTTGTCACTGATATATGGTTTCACCAAGGTACCTCAGACTCAGCATTTACAATTCAGCCTGATGAGATTATTTAAGAGTTCTTTGTGGAATCAAAGTAAATGCTGAAGAATAACCTAAAAACCATCAGTGCTTTAAGTCTACCAAGTAAATATGGATGCTATAAAAAGGAATGCACCCTCATCCAGCAACAACAATAAGCAATAATTACTTAATTCAGAAATAAAGCTTACCCAAGAAACATGTGCCCAAAGCTTTTATAAACCTTTATATTGCTGTTTTGCAGATATCGATGAGTGTGCCTTAAAGATCCACACCTGCTGGAATGACTCAGCCTGTGTGAACCTGCCAGGAGGCTTTGACTGCCTTTGTCCCTCTGGGCCATCTTGCACTGGAGACTGTCCCCACGAGGGTGGCCTCAAGAGGAACGGGCAGGTGTGGACCCTGCGGGAGGACAGATGCTCCGTGTGCTCCTGCAAGGTGAGATCCAGGGCTCCAGGGGCCTTTCATCCTCTGGGCTCGTGTCAGAAACCCTATTTATGCTGTTGGTGGCAGAAGTATTAGCCTAAGCCCAAGGCAAAAGGGAAGCTGGACGCTGAAGCTGGGATGGGGATGTTCTTCTGGGAAGGCTTTTATTTTCTTGATTTGCTCAACCAGACACTTGTTGGTGGTCAGCCCTGCTGAGCTTTTACCATGTCGCCCTGTGGGCCAGAGCATTTCAGAGTGTGCCTTAGAGAGGGTTTTTTACCCATTACGCATTACTCTTTAACACAATGTGCAGGTTCCAGCATGCTTCCTGGAAATGCTGAAAACTGACTTTAATTTCTCTTTTGTATGAAATGCTGAAAACTGACTTTAATTTCTGTTTCCTATGAATATGCACCTCTCAGCAGTGTAGTCAGCCCACTTCCTCTTGGCTGTGTTTCCCTGTGCTTGGAATGCATTTGAGTTAACTGGGTGAGAAGAAAGGTGGGAGCATGAGTGAAAGGTCAGAAGATGCAGCACAGGCACTAGTTTCCTCCAAGTGAAGAGGGGTGAAGTGAAGGCTGAAGGCCAGCTTTTTCCTTGGCTGTGTTGGCAGGTCTTCCACCTGAGCAGTGCAGCTCTCTCTGCTTGTTTGGAGAAGCCAGGTCTGGTACCAATGGAGGTACCTTAAAGAATTAATGTTTAGATCAGGGTGGGAATTTTTTGTTGGTGGTTTGGTTTTTGTTTTTTTTCCCTGAACATTACCTTTTTTTAAAATTTTTTCTTCATATCGTAACCAAGTTAGAAGAACATTTGGCCCTGCTTTCTCAATTTTCACTAGTGAGCAGAAGAATGCTCTCTTTGAAATCAGAAGAATTTTAGAAGCACCCTAATCTGAGAAGTGGTTGGTCTCTTTTGGTCACTTTGACCTGATTTGTTCACAGTGTGGGTAAAGCTGTCCAAAGGCATGGCAAAGCACTATAGGCCCATACATGAGATCAGGTAAGATTAGGTTTTGGCCTCTGTGAGGAGCTGAGGATGGAGCATGGAATTGGCCTATCAGTCTCCATATCTCAGTGCCTGGGAGCCCCAGAAGCAGAGGGGAGCAGAGGGAAGGAGGAGTTTTGAAGTTTCAGGAAGCTGAAGGCCTCATCCTTTCTGTTTTGCAGTGGTGTAGCAGAAGGGAAAATTAAGCCTTCAGAGTGAGCACAACCTAAAAAGTTCACTGCTGGTTTGGGCTCAGTAGGGAATATGTTCTTGTGAGTTGCTATATTTTTTACTTCAAGTAGCCTCAAGCTTCCTAAAACTCCTCCTTTAGAAACTGAAGTATACAACTTTACTGAGTACCCATCAAGCTTTTATGGTAATCTGGGGGAGCTGGCAAGCTTATGAAAGAATTTCCAGTCAGTAGGCTAAGCAGTTTAATATATGTGGAGACATCTGGTCTGCCTTTGCAGAATTATAACTATTAGTATTCACATTTTAGATCACTTGCAATTTTTGTTATTTACCATTTCTCATTGCATGTATATCTTATGTTGAATGCTCTTACTAGTATATGAAAATATAGAAATTATTAACTAGTACATGGTTTAAACTGAGCCTGACACTGTTGTTATGACTCTTACTATGAGTCTTCCTCACTTCACTTTTTCCATATGTGAATTAACACTTGCATTTAATTTCATTCCAGTAGCTGCTTGATTCAAGAGCAAATTCTTGTCTACAGCTTAAGGAAAACAAGAAGAGCTCCTTATATATCACATCTCAGGCAGAATGGGAAGTCTTCACTGTGTTTAATGAAATACATTTTTATACATCCTGATAGCTTCCACTACACCAGACTGCTCAAACCTCTCCCTTCCGTGCAGTTGCATGGAAAACTGCCCCTGCTTGATATTTGCAGCCTGCTCAGTTTGCAGTGAGGAAAAGAGCAGAATGTAACTAAACCATTCCTTATACTACTTTGCAATGATCCTGCTTACTTGTTTTACCCAAAATATTGGCTTTTGTTTTGCTGTAGTTACTCTGGCAAAGGACGGGTGTATATATTCAGGTTGAAACAAAGAGTTACCAGCTTTAAAATATTTTAACTTGCATTCTGGTACAAAGGAAATACATTAACCTTACTTAATGAACTACAAAGCTATTTGTGAAGAAGAATACTGTAGAATAGAGGAAATTATATTCCTCTATTCCTTCATTTATGTAATGAAGCAAAGTGTCATTACTGAAGCACAGGCTATTTCAGTGTTTCACTGGACCCAGTGTCTTCAAACCATTCTTGTTCATCGAAATGTACATAAAGTTTACAAAATCATAAATTCTCAAAACTATAAATTAACACTGTTCTTTTAGTACATTAGACATGTCTTGTATAGTCATCTTTTTGAACGATTGTGGATTTAATAGACCATCACATTTAAGGCTAGAATTTGGATGGGAAGCTATTGTGCTCTCTTGAAAAGAGCAAAGCCCGGCTGTGCAGTCTGGGCTTTTGAGTCTGTCTCTGGTTAAGGCAGCCCTCCCTTGCCTGTAAAAAAGGCCTGGGAGATGCACACAGCACTGGGAGCAGGGGGATCTGCCAGGCTGATGTGTGTTCCTGAGGGTGAGAACCATTTGGTGGTTTCGTTTTTGCAGGGCCTGATTTCTTCTCAAACTGGCTTTGGGGCTCTGTGAAAACTTGGACCACCTTAACAGCTGTTCTCTTCTGTGTCAGTTTTTGCTTTGATAAGAACAATTTTATGAGCATACCTCTGATGCTTTTGAAGAATGTAGAACTGATTCAGTGAGTAAGGTGGGAAGGAAGAGGTAGTAATGAGATGGTATATGTTATTAGAAAGAAGAAAATAAGGTTTTCTACATCTATTTCTCAAATTTCTCAGGGCTACTGCTGAACTGCAAAGATGCACATGAGATAGTGTAGCTTATGAGGCTTTCTGCTGCTGCAGTATAGGGATAAAAATGTTTTTTGAAATGTTCAGAGCTGATGAGGTTGTACACAAAACACAGGTGCTTAGAGACTAAACACAGTAGCAGTATATTATGATTACCAAAAGTTCTCTGGCAAAATCATCAGATTTTTCCAGTGTTCTGAAATATGGAGAGTAAAGGCAACATAGAACATGCTCAGGGAAACACAGAGTTACCAGCAGTGTCACCAGCCAAAAGGGAAATTTTGAAAACTGATCTTGAAGGCTTAGAAACTGAATTGCATTTAAGCAGTTGGGCTGTTGTTAGCCATTATTAATGAGCACAGAAGAGGAAAGAGACTGCCACGGTCAAAGGTCCCTGGATTCCTGTCACAGCCCTGCATGCCTGGTGCTGCTCATCCTGACAGAGCTGCTGGGCTAGGCTGGCTTTTGATGTGCAGCTGGACCTGGCCAAACACATGGCCAAGGAAATGGGCTCCTGCCGTTCTGCCTTGTGATTTACTCAGGCTGATGAGTAAGGAGATAAAGATTGTTTATCCCTGCTCCCACAGCTGAAGTGGCAATCTAGCCACTAGTACAGAATACTTACCTTGGTTTGATACAAGGCTGAACAAAGCTTGTAGAATAATGTGTGCCTAAATTATAATGCACTAAATTATAATGAATTATAAGTTCTTTTATCTTTTAAGCTAGTGTACTGTAGACCCAGATGTGGGAGAGATACAGAGGTCAGAATAAATAACAAGTAATGCTACTGTGATTATGCTATATTTTGCCCTTATTCAGTTAAAGGGATCACCTTTATTGAAGTTATTTTCCTCACAGTGGTACCTTCAGTCAAAATAGTGCTAAATAAATAATGTATGTATTAGAGTGGCAACTGGTTGAAGAGTTTGTTGATGTAACCAATGAGATATAAAATTGCTTCACTGTATTTCACTGAGATACTGACTGCTTTTAAATTCAGTTGGCTGGAGACAGGAAAAAATGTGTTGTCAGGTTCAGCCAGAATTGGATCCATGCACTGACAGAACCTGGGATAGTACTGGTATTTGTTGTATTATAACAGGCGAGATCCACTGCTGTGGTGTTGGGAGTCCCCAGGATGAGGTGAGAGATGAGAATTGGGCTCTGAGTTCTCAGAAGGCTGATATGATATGATATATTATATTATATTATATTATATTATATTATATTATATTATATTATATTATATTATATTATATTATATTATATTATATTACTTTGCATTACATTACATTACATTATTTTATTATTTTATTATATACTAAAACTATACTAAAGAAAGAGAAAGGAGACATTAGAAGGCTGGAGAAAGAATGAATAATAAAAACCCATCATAGACCAGAGAGTCTGACACAGCTGGACGGGGATTGGTCATTAATTAAAACAATTCACATGGAACCAATCAAAGATGCACCTGTTGGTGAGCAACCTCCAAACCACATTCCAAGCAATCAGATAATTATTGCTTATGTTTCTTTTCTGAGGCTTCTCAGCTTCTCAGGGGAAAAATCCCGAGGAAGGGATTTTTCAAAAAGCATCATGGTGCCAACCCATCCTTATTGGCGTGGAGCGCACTAAGCAATTAACGTTTCCTGATTAACCGAAGCCGTGCCCTTTGCTGTGAGCCCCGTGCCCTTGGCCGGGCGGTGGCTGATGGCGGGCCCTGTGTGCTGCAGGACGGGAGGATTTTCTGCCGGAGGACAGCGTGTGACTGCGGGAGCCCCAGCGCCGACCTGTTCTGCTGCCCCGAGTGCGACACGCGCGTCACCAGCCAGTGCCTGCACCAGAGCGGCCAGCGGCTCTACCGCAGCGGGGACAACTGGACCTACAGCTGCCAGCACTGCCGCTGCCTGGTAGGAGCACAGCACGGTGGGGAGGGCAAGCAGGATTGTGGCTTTTAGCAGCACACACCTGGAGGCAGGCTCCTGGCTCTTCCGTCACCTGCTTTTCAACCCCAGCAAGATCTGGGGCTGTCACTCTATGAAATGATGTTTGGGTTTCCCTTCCTGACCTCACCCCAGAAGGTTGCCACCTATGAGGAAGGGGAAGCCAATGCCAAGAAATAAGTTGTGTCCATAGCACAAACCTTAGAAGGGCTAAGACATAAAAGGGCAATTCCTCAAACTACCACCCATCCATATTATGGATTTCAGAATCCATAATATTAATTCCAGGGATTGGGTGATGATTAAGTGATGGAGAGATCAGTGTCTAACTCCTCAGTGGGAAGGTCCCTTTCAGGTACTGCTCACCAATGAATGTGGATGGTGATGATAATGTAGCATTTAGAGAGCCCCAGAGAGCTGAAATCTACACCATCAGTTTTTGCCTTACTGCTGAATAATCAGGTCTAATGAGAAAAATTGAGAGCTTGACAAAAACCTTGGAAACCTCAACACTATATTAATTTTAGCATTAGTCTGCTTTTGAGAACTTTTATGAGGTTGTCTGATATTTAATGACTTCTTCACACCTTTTATGCATGTGATGGAGTTGGTTGGAGAAGTTTCAGTTTTTAATTATATCTGTCTTGTCAAAAGGAATAATAAATTTAGATATTTATTTATTTGTTTGAATTCTGTAAATCTGGAAACATGGAGTGCCAGTGCCACTGTATTGTCACTATAGGACATGAAAAAACACAAGTGCACACCACTGTTCTCAAGGTGAAGGAAAAGGGAAGTTTATTTTCTGACTCCAACATTTATAGATTTCCAAAAGTGGCCCTGGATTGGAGAATGTCAGTGCCACCTCTCCAATGACACTGGACAAACCAACAGTCCATCAACTTTCTCCTCCTCCATAAAGGAATGCAAAACAGTGAGTTATTTACAGCAAGTGTGTGAGAAAGTTCACTACAAGAATGTCAACATCAGAAGGTTTAGAAAATCTTAAAAAACCAGGGTGACACTGTATAAATTAGAAAAAATTAACCAAATAAGACTGAAATTACTAGAAAAACATAGAGAATAACAATCACTTGTTTTCTCATTAGACACTATAGATTATTCCCTTAAAGCTTTAGGTTTCCCATAGATATGCTAATTAGTGCATCAATGAAGTTCATTAAAATGATCAGTTCTCTATTTCTAGCTGTCTGTATAACACAGTCTTTATATATGTTACTAATCAAGAGGTGTCTGAGAATCAGGAAGGAAATTACATTCAAAGCTAAGTTGCTGTCATGAGGTAATTATCCATAATGCACAGAGTAAGTATTGAGGTTGTGGCTTGCAGTTTCTTGCCTAATTTTATTATTGGGATAACAACCAAACCTGTAAGACAGTGATGCCCTAAATCAGTGTTGTATGTAAGGTTCTGTGCAGTGTGTGATGTTCTCAGCATCTGAAGTGTTTACAGAGCAGTATAGAACAAGTTACTGAAGAACTTTCCAAGATAAATTTAGACACGCAGAGAAACACTGTGCAGAAGTGACCTGATGTTTTTGTCTTCTCCATGTCTCTATCTGCTAAATTGTTTCAGTTTTTTTTTTTCAAATAAAAATAATAATAAAATGAAAAATAAATAAATGATGGAATAAAATAAGTCAGTGGAACACAAATGGTATTGCTCTAACAATTCCTTTAGGAGCTGATAATAAAGTTGATATTGGCAGTTGCTACTTCAATCAATGTTCAGTGCTTCTCCAACATACTAAACTACATCTATCTGCAGTGTTAATTTTCTATATCTGCAGTTTTAATTTGCTATTAAACACTTGCTGTGATCCTGCAGAGATGTTTATGTGACCAGGAGTAGAAAGAGTGCATGAGTCTGCAAGGCAATCACAGCAAAAATTATAGTTTGTAGAAAATATTGGTACCCAGTATTTAACCCTGCCTTCAGAAGCCCCAAAGAACTCAAGTGCTCCTGCTACAATGATGAGTGTTGTTGTTTAGTCAGAAATCAACCAAATTACGATCTGCTACATTTAGGAAAATTCAGCTCAATATTCAACGTGTATTTGTGTGATCAACCAAACTGAGTTCTGAACCATTCAGTTTGTTGTGATTTTGGGAAAACAGTGCTTTCAAAGGGTAGAAAGTTTCTTGTTGGTTCATAAATGGCAGGTACAATGACACTTGCTTCAATGTTTATAGGAAGGAGAGGTGGATTGCTGGCCCCTTCAGTGCCCGACCCTGAGCTGCGAGTACACAGCCATCTCAGAGGGAGAGTGCTGTCCCCACTGCGTCAGTGACCCCTGCCTGGCTGACAACATCACCTATGACATCAGGAAAACCTGTCCAGACGGCTATGGGATCACAAGGCTCAGTGGTGCTGTATGGACAATGGTGGGATCTCCCTGTACAACCTGCAAATGCAAGGTATGGTGGGCCCGGTGGAATGGTCGTGGAATGTACCTGATAAAATCGGGGTCCTTTTCTTCCCTTGGAGGCTCACATTAAGATCTTGGGGAGCTAAATGAGACCTGAGAGCCAGCAGAGAACCCATGTGTTTTCTGTCTGGCAGAGTAAAAGCAAAATAGTTCTCTCCTTGTTGAGAATGTTGAGCACAGATACGTTGCTATCCTAGTGCAACTTTCAGACATTCTCTTGAAGTGCCCTTCAGGCATTCTCAGTATGAGTCAAGAGTAACATTTCAGTAATTACCTAGTGTGGATGTTCATGAAAATGTGTATTACAGAGCTGGTAAGCTGAAGCAAAAACACGGCTGTAAAAGTTTCACCAGCAAGTACACAAGTTAAAAGGCATTGCAGCTCAGAGATAAAGGCACTCCCACAGTAGTGATGGGAAGGGGATGTCACAGTTTCTGTCGCCTGATCTCACCAAGATGTATTTAATCCAATGGCTCTCATGCAGGAGTGCAGTCTATTTCCCTTGCTTTGTGCAGTGATGACCCCACTGTGCTAATATCAGAATTATGAAAATGTTGTTTAGGGTTATATAAATGTTCTTCTGTTCACTCTAGGAGAGAAAGCTATTGCCTCAGGGCTTTAAATTATTGAAGGTAGCATTTCTGCCATTCTTTTGAGCTTTTTTTTCTGTAGATTTGTGATGGATTGAAAAAAAAGAAAAGTAAAAAAAAAAAAAAAAGCTCATTTGGGCGTTTAGTAGCTGCTGAATTTATTTTATTACATAAGATAGCTTTATAAATGACTGTGGGTTAGAAAAAGATACTTAACATTAAATTCCAAAGCTGTATGGTGTTTATGTTGCCCTCATCCCCTCCATATCTGCCATGAACCAAGAATCTGACCTGTCTTTGAATTTCAGACAAGCTGAAAGCTTCCCTGTGTGGATCACATCAAAATTCTCTCCATTAACATCTTGCATGAGAGAAACCCCAGTCATCTGTTGCCATTGCTGTATTTTATTATGGGTACCACATCCAGGTTTCAAGTTCCTGTGGCTGTTCAGTGCTATTTGGCAAGGTTGGCCTCCTCAGAGAGCCACTCTGCTGGGAGCAATGTCAACACCCTGGGTGCTGGGGGAGGTGTTTTGAGGTGTTTTTAGGTGTGTCAGGGGTGCCCCTATGTCTGCATGCCACAGCCCTTTGCTCCCTGTGACCTGCTGTGCTTGTCTGTCCGTGCAGAACGGGAATGTCTGCTGCTCGGTGGATTTAGAGTGTCTCAACAATAACTGACCTGGCCAGACTGGACTGTGCCAGGGGAGGAAAACTGCTGGAGTTACCACCTGAAGGAAGCCTGTGCGTTGGCATTTTTTACACCAGACACTTACCAAAGTCTCCAAAGGAGGAAGATGTGTGGGAGTTGCCTTTGGGAGCTGTCATTATGCTCATCCCTGCCGGCCTTGTCGGGTGACTTCCAGTGCAGCGCAGAGAGATCAGTGGTTGCTACAAGTTTTCAGTGTTGTAAATTACACACCTTTCCTGTCAAGAAATTTGCAAATATGTTTAAATTATTTCATGGGTAAACTAATGCTGTATTTTTTGTTTTAATTTGTGTATTGACAACATTGATGGAATTCAGCTCTTCTTATTTTGAATCTAGATTTTACAAATACGACAGCCTGTGGTGATTTTGTCCCATGATATCACATACTTGGTTCCAAGGTCCCTGTTAGATGTATTTATGAAAATATGTATGTATGTACAGTCAGATTGCATAATACTTATATTTCACAGCTATCCAACATTTTAAAGCATTCGAAGGTATGGACATAATGAAAGTAATCAAAATAAGTCTGTCTTAAACTATAAAATTAAATGCCATGAACTGAATGAAATGGCAGAATAAGCACTTTCTTCTTCAAACGTGCAGAGCAGCAACAAGACTTCTACAGTGAGAAATGGAACTAAAACCCCATCCCACTGCCAATTCAACACATACTCAAGAAGGAATCACAAGTCATTATCAGCATTGTGTTGAGTATAATTCCTCTGGATTAGACAGTGCTAAAAACAGCCAGAGATCCTTAAGATTATATAGTTTAAGTTGAGTAGTTAGAATTTGCTTGCATTTGCAACATCATTGATGAGTTCAGAATTTTTCCTCTTTTGTGTTTAATAATGATGTCTGTCATCCTCAGTTACTGCTGCCATAGTGACAAAGTGCAGAGGCACCTGTTCCAGCAGCAGGAGACCTTAAAGCCTGGTAACTTCCATTACCAACAGCTCAGAAGCAGGTTTTATCTTTTCATATTTTATGACATTCAAAAATACTTAAATTTACTGTGCTGTTGAGGACCTAAGTTTAGACAGGAATTGAAACCAAGACTCTTAGCCCTATATGGAGGTTAGAGCTTAGATTCTCTTCAGCTAATGTCTGAGTTTTCTTCAAGAGGCTAGAAAGTTTGTGGCATTAGAACAAAAATATATTTCTATGGCAATGCATCTACAGCTTAAATGTCACATCTTTAATGTGCTGTTGTGTTTTGTTCTGCTCATTTGTGTAGTGTTGTTTTTTTTTTCTTTTTGTTTATTTAATTAAATACACTGAATATATGGAACAGATTGCAGAAATAACTATAGTGGCTACAGTTTGGAAAGTCTACATTTGTGAGTTTTTCATAGTTTCATGAAGAAAATGTGAAACTGATCACTATGAAAGAAGTGTGGCTATACAGTGAAAATATTAGTAGTTAAATGAAGTACTATTACATTTATAAGGGGACTGAGAATATAAAATTACTTTCAGTCATTCAGATAACTTTATTCCAATTTTTAACCAGGTTTTGTTTTAGTTAACAACTTTGTGTGGTAAAGTTAAATTTATTTTCTTAAAAGGCCCCATCATTTTCAGCTAATAATGTATTGAGTCTATTTGCATTGCCCTGATGATTGTATAATAAGGGAAAGAGTTGTGTTTTATATGATACTCAAAGGATGTTTGTAAATCATGTCAGCTCATTTTGTATATCACATTGTAAAACCCAATGGTAATTCAGTTGGATAAGATACCCAGTGGGCTGAGCTATGAAGGGGAATGATTTAAAGTCTGTGGGCATCTAAATAAACTCCTGTGTACAGATTGCTTTCCCTTAGTTTTATTAGCAGGATTCTAAAACACTGATCAATGTCCTTTCCAGCCTGAGCTCATGATGTTGCAAAAGAGGAGAAAAAGTGTTTGCCCAGAGGTATAGCATCAGAGTGGTAAGAAATATGTCATTTATACTCAGGCAGAATCATATATTCCACTCTGTCGTATTGAATTTCTGACGCTCTGTAAATGGATTAAAGACAGTGCAGTCTCTGAAAATCATTCTTATCCCTTTTACCTTGTAGTAGTGAAGCCCTTTCCCAGGATGCTTCTGGAGCTCCAGATCTTGTTAGGATCATATTTAACAGGACCACAGAAGTTCGCACTTTTCCACTGCAGACCAATTTTCTTCCAGAGCTCAAATACAAATTAATTCAGTAATAAAACCCTTTCAGAGCATTTTATACAGCATTACGTGTCATTATCTCCAGAGTGATGCAGCTTGAATTGTTTACACAAAGTCAAAATATTGACACAGACCTGTTTATGTTGCATTTTAAGCAGTTGCCCTGACTGTGATGAGCTTTCCCTCATGAAGTAATTTGATCACTAGTCACATCCCATGTTCCTTCAGAGCACTCAGAAGCCCCAATCCCAGCTCAAAGAGCACTTTATGGAGGAAAACAATTCCCTGTGCGACCAAGGTGAGTAAGAGCTTTAAAAACTTCTTTCTTGATGAAATTCTCTATTCCCTGTAAAGATATGGACACTAAAATTAAAATGCTAGGAAAAAACCCCAATGTTTATTATAATAATTTGAGAAAATTCTTCTCTTTGTTTGGGAGATAGACAATGTCTCTGCTCAGGAGAATGTATATATTTTATATATGTAGTGCATATTTGTAGTGTAGTATTAACTTGAGGAGGACTACCACTAACCTCTGTGCTGCTGGTTAAGGGACTTGGTCAAAGCTCTGGCTAGAGACAATTGGAATTTTTTGGCTATTTCTGTTTAGTTATCCTGTGAAAGAGTATTTCCTCTGTAACCTTTCTGATGACAAAAAAAAGTCAATGAGTGACAAACAGAAAATGAAAATTCCAGGTCTGGTAAATGTCCTTGTCCTCCCCCTTTTGGTAGAAAACTCAGCCCAGGTTGTCCAAACCAGAACCTGGTATTATGTCTGTGAGGACAGTGAGTTCTGAGCTCTGTTTCTGAGTGTTTGCAGACTCATCTCCTGAGTTAAGGCAAGTGCAAATATTCCTTTGTAGTGGGGTCATGGACCACTCTGAACCCTGCTGGCCACTAGGAAGGGCAAAGCTGAATTAATTATTCCCCACAAATGCTGAACAATATCAGCCCAACTCACAGGAGTGTGTGTGGGATTTCTTAGTGCCTTGGTGTTGCCTCAGAAACCTAAATAACAACTGTCTTCCAGTAATATATCTTCCCCCAAGAGCTGTCAGTGAGTTTTTAGGTATAACTGTGTACAAGGTTTAATTAATAACATCTTTTCAATCAGATTGCAATGACAACCAAAATATCATCTTTTTTTTTTTTCCTCTGACAGACAATAATGTTTTACAAAACAAAAGGTAAAATGTCAGGAGTGATTACACAAATGGTAGAGTAGATTTTAGCAGAATTAAATCATAACTCCTACGAGCAATATGGGAATGTCTCTCATCTAATGGTACTTACATAATCATCATTAATGAGTGGTTTTTAAAAGGGCCCCATGATACAGTTTGATGTAAAATTTTAAGTGAGTGTTGTGATAAGACATAATTGTTTGAGGAACATATTCTGCCAGTGGAAAAATGTGCCTGCCAACAAGCTCCTCTTCTTCTTAAGGTACGTCTTTGGAGCTCATTGAAATTTAAATTGGTGTAAGGAAGATTCAAGGGAGTATAAATTAAAAAAAAAATAAAAAGAAATTTCAAAGATCCAGTCTGGGGTGTCTGAATGCTTCATATCCAATTCTTCTCTGGTAGAAGTCAGCAATAATTCTGGCTCAGCTGTCATTGACCTCAGAGGTGTTACTGAGCTGCTGCTATTGCATGTAATCTTCAAATTACTTGCAGGTGCTAACAGGATTAATTTTTGCTGCTTGCTACCAGTGGATAGTCCCTCTTGCATAGGTTTAGGTTTATGTGAAAAGGATGTGTATCAATAAGCTGATAAAAAGGGCAAATTCGGTGGTTTTTGAAAATTAAACCATCATCAGGAGATTGTCAGCACATGCATATATAATGCTAAAAATCATGCCCAGTGGGAAAAAAAACCACAAGCAAACAAACAACCTACAATAAGATTCCCAAAACCACCTATCTGTCATTTAAATTTTTTTACTGCTACTTCAGGTGTGCAGTATGATGGGTGGATTTCTCATTGGGAGCCAAATCTTTGCTTCAGCAGTGCCTTACACTTGAATTTTTGATTTCCTAAATTTGTACATGAGATTGTTTTGTGTAAGTGTTTTGATTGAAATTGAGTGCTTTGGGGAGTAAGCCTTCCTGTGCTCTGTTTGAGAGAGAAGCAGCTGCCACAGCACCTGGACTGATCCAGGCTTCTTTCTGGTGTGTGCCTCTACCCTGGTGGGGGAAAACACCAAAATCCCTTTGGGAAGGGCCCAGGGTGACCTGGCCAGGGCTCTGGTGTTCACTGGTGCTCAGGTGATGCTGTCAGTGCTTACAGCCACTGCTTCTGCAGGGCTGGCCAGCTCTACAGGAGATACACACCCCTGCTGATGGTGGGCTTTGGTTGCCCTTCTCTCCTCTGTCATTTCTTTCAAAGGACTCCTCACATCATCCCTACACATTTCCCTGTCCCAAAGCTCTTTATGATTGAGGGCCTGGTGGTTGTTCATGCAGATCCACTCTAGGGAGGACAGGCTGAGAGGTCCTGCAGCTGATCACACCATCACTCAAACACAGCACAGACACCAAGGTCTTTCCATTAATTTAAACCAGAGCTGAAAAATCCTGTCTTCTAATAATGCAGTTGATTGATTGCTGTTTGATTAACTCTAAATCTGCTTTTCCTTGAGCAAGAATTGGAAATGTGCTTGATGTAATCCAATCCTTCTTTGCACTGGTTTCCCTTTGGCAATATTAAATATGCAGATATTTTTTTCTACCTGAGTATTATGCAAGATACTCATCCAGGTAATAGAATGTGTGTGTTTTGCTACTGCTGTGTCTCTAGACTCAAAATAGGAAATCCTTACCTAATGTCTATGAAATTAGAATCAGAGAATCACCAAACTATGTTCAGGTGAGCACTAATTTTAATGATAAACTTACCTGTTAAGGTAAGGGTTAGAAAAAACCAAATATGTATTTTTAAACTACCTATGCAGCTGGAGAGGTGGTTTTTCAACTTGAACACAGTTTTGTGCATTTACTCACATTTGTATTAAATAGTTAGCTGATTAGTGCACACATTTGTGATGGTGTTCACAGGGGTCCCAGAATGAGGGAAGAGACGAGGATCTGACTCCATGTTTCAGAAGGCTTGATTTATTATTTTATTATATATATATTACATTAAAACTATACTGAAAGAACAGAAGAAAGGATTTTATCAGAGGGCTGGCTAAGAATAGAAAGAGAAAGAATGATAACAAAGGTTTGTGTCTTATACAGAGAGTCTGAGCCAGCTGACTGTGATTGGCCATTAATTAGAAACAACCACATGAGCCCAATCACAGATGCACCTGTTGCATTCCACAGCAGCAGATAATCAATGTTCACACTGTGTTCCTGAGGCTTCTCAGCTTCTCAGGAGAAAAAATCCTAAGGAAAGGATTTTTCATAAAATATCATTGCTACACACATTAGCCACACAAATTTAATTTATGATTTGCAGGACAGAAGACAGCTTTGAGAACTGCTAAATGAAGTTAGTTCTTGTGCAGGTATCCATACAAAAATAATATTAGAAACTGCTACCAGCACTTTCTCAAAATCAGGAGGAAATGTCTCTTCTATGGTTTGGGCAAGGCACTTTTGCTGTATTTTTCTCTTTTTCTGCTGTGACAGCACGGGAAGCCTTTGGAGGGTCTGGGCTGTAGAACTCAAGCCATGAGCCCCCAGTGCCTGCAGAGGAGGGGGTGCCAGGGTGGGATGTGCTCAGGGGGATGTGCTGGGGCCTGGCAGCAGCTGTGTGGCACAGCTGTGTGTCCATCCTTCATGGCTGAAACAGAGCACAGCAGCCAGCCTGATTCCTCTGCATCTTCCCCCAAAAAATCAGAAAAAATCTGTTTGGAAGGTGTCTTCTGCTGATGTCTTAAACATGGCAGAAATGCCAGGATTTATCAGCTTTTCTTAGTGTTTTGTACAGCAGTGGTTAAGGATGAGCTTCCCAGGGCTGGATGATAAGTAAGGGTAGAGCAAAGCAGTTCTTTTCTCAGTGGGCTAATTAACAATGTCGGCAGGTAGCACTCAATTGTCTTTTGAAGTATTTTAATTAACAAAAAGTGATTGCTCCCTTCTTTGCAGTTTATTCTCTACTTTCCTTGAGAAGTAATATTATATATATTATTATTTATAATATTTATTATATATATATTATAATATATAATATATAATATATATTATTATATATATTAGCTATTATATATAATTATAAATAATTATAGAATATATTTTTATTATAAATAATTATATTTATAATAATTTTTATAATTATATATATTATTATTTTTCTGATCTCTATCATCACAGCAGTCTTACAACCTGAGCAGATAACACAAGGACTAAGCAAAGGAAATATTTGGTTATATGCCTCTAGTAAAAGGAAATTTGGAATTGTAACTATCTTTTTTTCATTTAAATGTCACTTTGCTTCATAGTACTCATAGCTAGAATTAATGCATCATCTGGGCCTCAGTCTCAAAATACCTGGTATTTATTATTAAAGGAAGGCAGACTAAACCAGTTATCTACCTTTCATGCATCCTTTTTTTAATGGTATCTTGCTTTTTAATGGTATCTTGTTTCAGGGAAGAAGGGAGCTGTATTTGAAGGAGTGACTCCAGAAGTATTTTGGGGTGTGCAGGACGGTGTACGTCGCAAAGGTTGGCTGCAGTTCCGTATGCCTCTGGAGTTCAGGGGAATTAAGCTGAAGGTTTCCTGTCTCTATTGCTCAGCATGAAAGTTCAAAGCTATTTCACTTCCCGAATTAAAGCATTCTTGTAAGATAGATGGGATTATGGTGTGCACATATATATCCTCTACAATTGGGGAAAAAAGAA
Source organism: Melospiza georgiana (assembly GCF_028018845.1). Classification (NCBI taxonomy): domain Eukaryota; kingdom Metazoa; phylum Chordata; class Aves; order Passeriformes; family Passerellidae; genus Melospiza; species Melospiza georgiana. The sequence goes on from NC_080435.1 coordinate 25,344,984, forward strand.
ATTACCCCAGATGACTTTTTCACCTCTGAGTAGCCATCTCATCCTAAGTCAATTGTCAATGTTTGAGATACTATTTACAGAGGAGCTTTTCTAGTGTGAGTAATACTCTTTCAAGTGAAAATAGATGGATGTCATCTCTTTCAGATTAGTTGATCCAGTGCAAGGATAGCAATGAGAAATGTCAGTCCTACATGTTCAAAAATTATACCCTAGCTGTGCTAAAATTAGGAGCTAAGTTTAAGGGAAACGTGTGTGTTCGAAAATGTACATTTTTCAGTGATTCAGGATTGTCAGTGCTGAACTTAGATTGTTCTTGTCAGTAAGACTGAACTGATGCTTTGAGAAGGCTGATCTAGAACAGAGGCTAGACAGAGTTAAAAAATAAAGTATAATAATAATCATAAAAATAATCATATTTTCTGAAAAATCCCTTTCCCCAGGATTCTTCTCCTGGGAAGCTGAGAAGCCTCAGAGAAAAATGAGAACAATAATTATCTGGTTGCTGCTCCTGTGTTTTGCTGCTTTGGAATGTGTTTGGAGATTGTTTACCCACAGGTGATTTTTTCATTGGTTTCATGTGAGTTGTTTTGGCTCTTTGGCCAGTCAGGGCCAAGCTGTGTCAGGACTCTGGAAAGAGTCAGGAGTTTTCATTATTATCTTTTTAGCTTTCAGTAAGCATCCTTTCTGTATTCTTTATATAGTTCAGTTTAGTATTCTTTAATGTAATATAGATCATAAAATAATAAATTAGCCTTCTGAGAACATGGAGTCAGATTCATCATTCCTCCCTGCCACGGGGCACCCCACAAATACAACAAATACAACTTTTATTAAAAGTCCTCAATGGATCCACCTGGGGCAGCACAAGAGCCCAGCCAGGGCTACACCCAAGATGAACCAAGATGGTCACAAAATGTACGACAAGTCACTAGGTTTGTCGCTTTTATAAGTTCTTCTCCATTTGAGGAATCAGAGGTGGTCAAAAATTGCAGCCTTTACAATTGCAGAATTGTAAAAAAGATCCTGGTTGATGAAGTTTTCTATGTGTGTGGGGTGATGTTTGGTAATCAAGGCAAAAGAAATCATCAAGTCATAGCTTGCAAATGGAAGAGAGAGAACCAAAAGGAAAATAAAGCATTATGCCAAGTAAGCAGGAAGTTCAGAATGAGATTTCTGCATTTTTTATGACATGAGAGTGCTGCCTATAGCAGAAATAAATGGTTTATTAATCTCAGGCTGGCACCAAATGCAAAGAAGAGGTAGCAGTTGAGGAACTGGAGAGCCATTATCAAGTATGTAATGGAACATCACTGAGTGATCTAGGTTATAAATATTCGTATGGCTTTCTGCATGAGAGAAAAGGGGAGCTGAAATCAAGCAAATAAAACTAATATTAATTAATGTTGGAAATATGATGTCATTGGGCAGTTTAAATTAGAAGAGGAGCATGCAAGAGAAACACATGGGTGGGAGAGTATGGTGTTACCAGCACAGGCAAGGATGCTTTTAGCAAAGACAAATGAATTTATGAAGCTGGTGACACTAAATGTGGAAGTGATTTATAGGAAATGCTCCTAAGCCAAGGAAGCAAAGAAAATTAGTCCAAAGGAGTCAACATACTAAAATACAATTAGATTTTTTAAAATTTGTCTTTAGAATGTGGACACACAGGGTTGGAAATTACTTCTACCTTTTGATTTTATTTAGAAAAGAACCTGACCCTGGCCACTGGGAGAATGAAACAGAGCAGGACTGGGATCCCAAGCCTGCCCTGCCCATTTCTTTCCAGTGAGCAGCCAACTCAAAGAGGAAACCAATGGCTCCAGTGGCAGCTTAAAAGGGATTGCTGGAGGCTTGGAGCTTTGTGCATGCTTGCCTTTCTCACCCCACATGCCCATGAAAGCAGAACGTTTCTTGAGCATTCATGGACTGCACAATGACAGCACAGTTGTTCCCAGGTGTCAGATATTCAATGAGCCTGTCCCTTAGAGGGGTGCTGGGGTCTCTGGGTGTTTGGTGAAGGGCTCTGCAGGCAATCCTGGCTGCATGGATTGGGGCACACACACAGGTGAGCAGGGCAGAGCAGAGCAGCTCTTTGCAGTGGGGCTGGAGCACGCTGCTGTCAGCCTCCCATGCTGAGCCTGCTCCAGGGCTCTGATAAATGCTAATAAAATTGCCATGTAGGATCTAATAACATAATAGACCATATAATCACAAACTATGTGTTTGAAAGGTAAACAAAATTCTCTTCTGGCAAGGGTATAACAGGGAGTTACAATTTATGCCTCTCTGTATACCCCAACCATCCACTTATTTAAATGGTGAGGCAGTTAGAAAGCTTTTGATACAACATTATCTTTAGACATTATAAAGCAAATTATTTGTTAGTATGGCAGTGAAGGCTTTGCTGCAGCTGAGCATGCTTTGCAATGATAGAAGCAGATGGTTTACAAAGTTACAGAATAAGAACTGATTATCAATTTGCTATCCTCTAACAACATCAATGTCGAGTGATAATGTACTGTACTGCTTGTTACTGAGTAAATAGCTATTTTTATATTACTTGCTTTCCTGCAAATTGGCTACTACCAGGAAAAGTGAAATATATGGCTGTGTGATATCCTGAAGCAGTAAACAAATTGCTCAGAGGAAGCATTGTTGAAGCACTGAGGAATATTTGCTGATATTTATAATTTCTATCTCTGTCAAAAAACTCCAAAAGTCCACAATTCTCCTAATACCAGAGGTAGTCAGAGCCCTGTTGCTTTACCATTTACTTTTAATACTTTTAATACATAATGGCAAAATACTGAATATGTTCTGTGTTAGCAGAACTCGAAATCACAGGATTTTTAGCAGAAACTGAGCATAAAATGAAATATTATCTTCTTCATTGTTCTCTTTTGGCTTGAAGAGAAGAAAATTCCAGAAGGTTAAAAATGCTGCTAAAAGCAGGAGCACTATTATAATTCAAGGTGACTATGTAGCATGCATAAGTAACCATGCAATAAATATTTTCCCTTTTTATATTCTAGTAGTTTTCAATAGCTTTCCCCAGTTCAGGCTGGGGAAAGGGAGGCCATTATATCTTGACAAGGTGGTTTTCACTCAGGCTGTTGTTCTTTGAAGAAAACAGCCTTCTTGCAGGTCAGTGACACACACCAGGCTCCCTCTGCCCCACAGGGCATCCCCAGGTGAGGCTCCTGTGTCTGACAGGTAAAAGTGGCTCCTGCAGCCTGGCACAGGTTTGTGGAGTTTTCTAAGACCCCCAGTGAAGGGAGGAAATGAACATGGATCTGGCTCCATGTTCTCAGAAGGCTAATTTATTATTTTATGATCTATATTATATTAAAGAGTATAATATATTCTTTATTATAATATACTATACTAAATATAGTGTGTGTATATATATATATATATATATATATATATATATACACTTATACCATAGTATATATATATATAAGTATATATACTATGGTATATAAGTATATATAGTATATATGTACTTATACTGTATTAAACTATACTAAAGAATACATACAGGATACAGACAGAAGGCTAAAAGATATTAATCAAAACTTGTGACTCTCTCCTCAGAGTGCGACACAGCCTGACAGTGATTGGTCATTAAGTCAAAACAATTCACCTGTTGGATAAACACTCTCCAACCACATTCCAAAGCAGCAAAACACAGGAGAAGCAAATCAGATAATTATTGTTTTCCTTTTACTCTGAGGCTTCTCAGCTTCCCAGGAGAAGAATCCTGGCAAGGGGATTTTTCCAGGAAATGTGACAGTGGCATAGGCATTGCGAAGGTTAATGAGGCATTGAGTAAATAATGGGGAGAAGATAAAAAAAATTTGGATTGCTAAAGGAGAAAGGAGCTGTTTTTTCTCGATATTAATCCAGAATGAGGAGCAGGGTTTAGAGCTAGCTCTGGAAGGCAGAGTTACCTGTGCTCTGCTCCTGGCAAAGGGAACACATACAAGTTATTGGGATATAATATACTCACTGATTAGGTAATAGCATGGCAAAGCAAGGAAAATATTTTATGGCAAACTTAAATAGCAGTGGATTCAGGTTCAGGAGGACAGGGGATTAAGAGAAGGGACTTCATCTGGTCAGGGTAGATAGTGACCATTAATCTGTCCTCTGGAGGATGTACTGAGCCTGAATAACAGGAGTGCATTTGTGTGTGTATGAGTTTCCCTAGCTTGTTTTTCTAATCTATTGTAGTCTCAAGCAATTCTTAAATTGTAGCTTCCTTCTTCCTTGCCTCACTCCCTCAGCACCCCTCCCTCCCCTATCTGTTTTCCTTTAGTCTGCTTATGGGCTTATTAGTAGGAAATAGAATTAATCAACTGCTTACGCTATATTTGAAAAGGTGACATACCTAAATCTAATTATGCAGGAGAAGTTAATGAATGCCACCTTACTGGTGCATTGCCATCAGCAATGCCCACCCTATTTTCTTTGCATTTCCTACAGGGACTGCAGTGTAGGCAGGAGAGGGGAAAACTATTCCATTCTAAATACTGTAAAATTAGACAGCCATATATTTTACTTTTCCTGGTAGTAGCCAATTTGCAGGAAAGCAAGTGATATAAAATAATAATACTGTAATAAACCATCTCATCTATTGTTGTGAATTTAGAGTGCTCAAACTTAGATGAGATCTGTACTAATTAGAATGCTGCAGCCAAAACTTCCACACTACTGGTACAACACTGATAAATCCCAATGCAAATTTGTAAAAAAAGTGTTAATTCATTTCTTAAGTGCATCTTTTTTAAGCCATGCAGTTTTTTGGAAGTGTACTGGGATTTCTTTTGAAGCACATCTTGACTTTTAGTAAATATATCAAAAGTACTTTAAAATATATCATAGCTAATTCTGCTCTCCCACAAATCCATCACTTTTTATTGCCTTTTAACTAATTCACCCTTTTCCACAGCCGAGAGGAAATAGTTTAAATCTCTTGATGGTATGTTTTTCTTTCAATTTTTCTGGTTGTAAATGTTTAGGGGGAAAAAATCACCTAATATATCACTGTTAAAAGAAAGGACAGAAATGTGTTCCTCATGGCACCTTGGCTAACTGGACTGTAATATATCCAAAGATACCAGGTAAAAGGGCAATGCTGGGGCCGCTCACAGTGCACCAAGGTGATTTAGGAAACCAGTTCCTATGGCTGGCTGATTCCTGGAATGGAGAGGTGCAGGACTAAAATCCAGCCCTGACAAAACCCTGCGATCTCACCTGGACTTTGTTTGTATAGCAATCTCTTGCATTGCTGCTGTTTGCTGTGAGCTCTTCAGTGCTGTTTGTGCAGGAAGAGAAATACCTGCAAGTCCAAGTGAGGTGCTTGGACCTTTAATTGCATTCAGTTAATGCTTGACAAGTGTCGTATGATTTGCAAAAATCATCTGTTCCTTAATCCTCTTCAGTGCCAAGGGTTATTAGGAAGGGACTGCAAAGAAGATGAGAAATTGGAACGTTTGTATGTTGTGGAATGAATGAGAGAATCCTCAAGTGGCTTAAGAATGATTGGAGATTTTCTTTTAACCTGTGGTAAAATTTGGATTATCAAAACAAGTGTTATAAAAATTGAAGATGACCTCTAGCTGAGCAATGCTTTCCCTTAAACCTTGGGAAAAAGCACAGAGAAATGACAGCAGGAGCTGATTGCTGCCCATTGCCACAGCACTGAGGTGGATGCACAGAACTCTGCTGGGGCTTAAGACACAGTCTGAGTGAGTTTCTTTTCTCATATGCACACCTAAGATATATCTCCAAGGCACATGTGTGAGATTTCCCACTTTTTGCCCTCTGAAAACTTTGCAATCTGTTGCAGAGTTCACAAGGGGAAGAGAAAAAGCTTTATTTCATGGAAAGGAACGAGGCAATGAGTTAAGAGCTGTCATTTTGGGCTTGCCATCCTTGCTCTTAGTGCCCAGGCTGAATAGCTGCAGGGTTTCTGAGCTGCTGCAAACAGCATTAGCAGCTGGCTCTGAGCTGTGATAGACAGACAGCTGATAGGTGTTTCACAAATGAGCTGCTCTGCATTGAGCTCTTTGAGATGCAATCTCTGTGAGCCCAGCTCCAGCGGCTGGGAGGATGTGTGTGAGAGGGGAAGGGAAAATGTCAGCAAAATTGCTGGATGCACACGTTAATTTGCACTAATCTGTCTGGGAGGAGCTGTGCCTGCAGCTCTGCAGCCTGTGATGCACAGCGAGGAGCTGCCTTATCAGGCATGGAGCCACACGCTCCTGGCAGTGTTCCAGGGGCTTCTCATTGATCAAACAGGGGCTTGCACACAGGAACCAACTTTAAAGGGAGATATTGTATGCCAGGGAGTTTTAAAGTTACTCTTTTTCCCCGTAGTTTAACAATTATGAATTCTGTAACGTGCACCGTGCTGCAGTACAATGACAGTAACACAATTTTGGTTCAGCTTGCAGATAAGATGTGGTGGGAACTGAGATTTCCAGACTCAGACACGCTTCTGCAATATCACTGGGTTACCAAAGCTGCTTGATTTACGAGGAATTTGGAGTAAAGCGCGGGATACCTGGACTAATTACCTGAAGAAGGCAGCCTGAGGTGCTGATTAGCATCCAGCACCAGCTGGCAGGTGAGGAGGGAGCTCTCAGGGGAGGATCAAAGGGTTCTGTGTCCCAAGGGGCTGTGTTATCTATAGGGCTGTGTGTCCCAAAAGGCTGTGTGTATCCAAAGGGCTGTGTTTCCTAAAAGTTTTTGTGTCCCAAAGGGCTGTATTTCCTACATGTCCTAAATCAAGACAGAGCTGTTGAAGTAGTTGCACTTCCCCAGCTGCTTGGCTGTCCTCATTTTGTCTGGAGGAAGGTTCCTCAAGCGCTTTCTGTCCAAAATGTGAGGTTAAAAAACAAGCAGTCATTTCCTTTCAACTACAAAATAATTTTTCACCGTTAATTTTAAAATGACTGCAGCTTTGACTGGCTGGTAGAAATCAGAGGCCCATGCTTTATGCAGGATGATTATTTATTAATTTTAAAAACAAAATCAAGGCTGTCTGCGATTTGGATCTAATTTCACATTTATTTTTCATAGTTTGTTTGCTTAGTAGCTCTGCAGTAAAGCAGTGATTAGTTAAATCAGTTATACATAAATTCAAAGACTTGTTCTTCATTTTAGATGTTCAGGCTTAATTGGATTTAAATCAGATTAAAAAGTGACTTCTGAGGGAAAAATACCCCCAAGCATGCAAAGAGGGTTGCTTTTTTTAACTTATCACATAAATGGCAATAGAGATTTCTATCTTTATAACATTTATTCCCTCTTACAGCTTACAATTCTATTTAACTTTTAAAGAAAATACTTATATATTAAAATATTAGCAGGGCAAAGTAGGAGGAAGCTGCTGACATTTCTTTCTCAGACTACCCTGTTTTCTACTCCAGAGTATTTCCTTTAGATTGTAATGAAATTTAAAATCTAAATATTATGAAAGGAGGTCATTCTATGATTTTGTTTAGCATATTAATTGCTGTGAAAATCACATATTAAAACCATGGAAAAGACTTGGTGTTCCTCAGGAGATGCCCGGGTAGATGTAGACAGCTTCTCCCTTGGGTTTAGGGACTGCCAGGGGTTTAATGCAGGCCTGGGCCATGAATGGAAAGAGGAATTTCTGGGTGATGAGGTGCAGGGTTGGGAGGGTTTGGATGCAGATGGAGATGGTGCATTTTGAGTGCCATGGGAGTAGTTTGGGATAACCAGAAGTAACATCTGTGAGGCCAGCAGATAAATATCCTTGCAAAGGAGCAGAGCACAGCTCAGTTCCCACTGTCAAGCACCATTTATGCTCTAGGGCAGTAGCATTCTGCTGCCTGGCCTTTTTCCTAAATTTTTGCATTTTTTGATAGGCATTTGGGCAAATGAGGCTCCTGCAGGGGCAGCTATCTGGAGCTCTGCAGCCTCCTCATGATGCAGGCGATTGAGGAGTTGATGCAAAGTCAGGTCCTTCACCATATGCAAGGTAGGGGAAGGCACAGCTTTGGGGGACAGAGCAGAGATTTGGATTCAGATAACTCCCCATCTGGACTGATACAAGGCTGGGGAATTCAAGTTATCTCCCCCAAAAGCTTTGTTTTCCAGGGGGCTGACAGAGGGAGATGAGAAGGGGCAGAAGGAATAGCAAGTGCTGGCTCCAAACGGCTCTGCTCATCTTTCCCATCAATTATTTACACAAGAAAGATTTACATGAAAATTAATAATTGAATTTTGAATTGCTGCTTTACATCAATAATGAAATAGTTGTGCCAAATACAAAGAGATAAAGAGAACAGCATAAGGAAACCATCGTAAATACACAAAAGGAAAAGTAATATTTTAATGAAACTATAAAGCTTATTACTGCTTTATGGCAGAGGGTTACTGTCAGTGACCTAGAACACACAGCTTTATATGCCAAAAGTGAAACCTCCTGTTTAATCTATCATAAGTGGTTTTGGCATATTAAAAGTGTGAGCTGGATTCTGCTGGATTCCATAATCAAGTCATTTTTGGTATCAAAATAGGTTTAAAAATAAAAATTTTATTGTATTAGTTAAATTTTTACAGCTTTTAATACAAGTTGTCTTTCAGGTGTGAGCATCCAAAAGTATCATGGTAGACATGAAATTTCAATATTTTAACTATTTCGATATTAATTTTTATTATATTTATATTATTGTATATTTATATTATTCAATACTATTTTTTACACCAATTTTGTCAGGTATATTTCTGGAGAAAAGAGACTGAGACTTAGCCTACAAAAACCTATTCAGTTGTTAATATTCAAATTTTTGACAATTGCTATGATTTTATCATTAAGGTAAAAATGCTGGGGTGAAGGCATTGTTGTGCTTCTTGAAATGCTGTAACTCAAACTTTAGCTTCTTTCTCCCCCACCCCCAAGGTAAGGCTTCTGTCCAGAAACAGGAACGTGGAAAGCATGGAGAATAAACAACCTGTACACATCAAAATCTGTAAGTAAGTAAAATGAACTCATTATTTATTTTAGTAACATGATGTATGTGTTACATATAGAATTTCTGAATTCTTGGTGATGAGAAAACTGCAAACTGAGTCAGATACAGCACTGACCTGGAAAGCACTAAGACCCTGCACTATATGTGATAAGTACAAATGCTTTTCTAACTTTATTTACTTTTAACTTGCTGGTCAGTCCTTTCAAAATCTTCTGTGATAGAATCAGCTCCTAAAGTGTACTGTGGCCTACATCTATGAATTTAAAGAAAGGAAATGGTAAGTATGACAAAATAACTCATATAATGTTTAAAGTTATGCACTGTTCCTTGACCTGCTCCAGCTCCTTCACTTAATATTGTTTTCATTTTGATGTAGATTTCTCTTGCCATTTCCCTTCTGTGTTTCACCAGACTGCTACCTGAAGTGAATTTAGGGGGAAGACAAGCATAAAGTCAATTCCACTTGATGTAATTCCCCAGATTTTAAAAGGGAAAGACATTTATTTAATTTGCCTTGCAACCTATGAGCTCATGGGGTTCATTAATTTCTCAAGAAGTAAATAAGTTCCGCTGGTTTGTTCTCCAATTTATCACTTTTTGTCTGTTTCCATTTTAGCTGGTAATTCCACCTCTCCCTCTTGCTTGAATGAACTCTGTGAGAGAACACATCTGGGCTTTTTCAGCTGGGGGCACAACTGTGCAGAAAACAGGCATTTTTTGCTTAATTGCTCTTATAATTGGCAGCCCATGGCTTCAGAGCACAGGTAGCACACAGGTGTGTGGGTTACTGCACCAAGAGGGCTGGCCCTTTGCTGGGACACATCTGACTGGTGATGGGCTGGGTTTCTTGGTGTTGCTGGTGCTGCATCTCCCACTGAATGCCATGAGTAATGCTCTGGACACGCCAGCCAGGCAGGCATTGTAGACACTGAAACTGCAGCCTGCTTGTCTGCTGATTTGGGCAGAAGGGAAACACAATTAGGGGAGGAAGTCTCATTAATGAGGACACTTTAGTAGCAGCTTTTGGTAGGGTGGGGCGTGGAAATGTTAGATTCAGAAGATAATCAGCCTGCGTTTTTATCTCTACTTAAAATAGTAGAATGGAAAATTATCTTATCTCCATAAATTGCTATTTTTCACTTAGTCAATTATTTTATCACCCAAAGCAGATGCCACACAAAGAACTGTGCTTGGGAGGCATTTAGTTATTTATCTCGGTCAAAGTGTCTCAGTAAAAAAGCTGTCAGTAGGAGATAATAATAATAATAAATATACATGGCATTTGGCTAGAAGAATACAAGATTATACTCAACAGAAACACATTTCTAAAAGAATAATTTTAGCTAATTAGAAATCTCCAGTTATGCTTAGAGTTGTAAGAAAGTGAAATCAAATTTAATTATGCAAGGTCCCAGTTGTGCCAAAGGTGTTATAAAGAATATCTTTATGGAGACATTCAGTATAACAAACTGGCTGGTGTTGTTATTAGCATGCTCAGCTGCACATTTTCTTAATATTAGTTTAAAGTTTAATGGTGGTGTTTGTAGGACTAATTACCAAGAATCTGCACAGCACTCACTGGGATAGTCACCCAAAAGGCTCACATTTTTGCAATGTTATGTTATTGGTGGCTCCAGAATATCTTTGACTAAATCCTTTATATTCTGGTACTTAAAAGTGGATCTGTGATCGTGGCAACAGGTGCTTTGGGTGCATAAACAGTGAGTTAAACAGCTGCTCCCTCTGCATGCTGGCAGGGGATTGCTGGCCAGCATCAGGGTTTACTGGGACGAGTGCAGCACTGCTCTGGGACAAAGTCAGGGAAAGATTGCTTATCTTGGGTGATAGGAAATGTGGGTAAAGAGGACACACAGTAGCCATACATGTTTTCTGACAACCAGTTGTCCAGGCATGCTGAGGAGGAAAGCTTATTATTCATAGTAACTCCAGATAAAAACCTTTTAATACAGGCTGTCTATCAGGTGTGAACATCCAAGAGTATCATGGTAGACCCAAAATTTCGATATTTTAATATTGCTTTTAATATTAACAGTGAAAATATCATGCATCTCCTCCCTGAAGGAAAGGATTTTGGCTGGGCAGAGCTAACAGTGAACCAAGGGGTTTTTCAGTGGCACTCACTGTGCCTTGAGCAGGGGAGTCATTCTGTCACCCAGTAAAAACAGATCTTAGGTACCCATGGAGGAGCAGTGATCATGAGAAAAATGCTGTGATGTTAGAGGGATGTGGGAGGATTTGATGTAAAGGAATCCTGCTAATCTTGGAATTGACACAGAATCAGGAATGGTTTTTGGATGAGGCTGGGCAGTCCAAACCATTTTCCCCTTCTTTTCTGGCAGCTCAGTTCCCCACTTCATGAGTAAATGAAGCTTTCAAATTCATGCAAGTCTTCCCAATGATTTTTTTCAAGCCCTGCAAGGTTATGTCTTTTCTTCTGTTATTAGAGCATTTCTTTCCAAGAGCACCATTTTCTTCTCAGCCCCAAAGGTGACTTTCCTGCCAGTAAAGACCCTCCTGTCACCGCCAGGTGGTTTTGTCCTTGAGCCACCTGGCCTGACACACTGGGACCCTCTCTCTTCTTCCCCACCCACACAAGGCAAGCATCCCTATTCCCACAGCTCCTCTCCCCACAGGATCACAGTGAAAGAAGGAGAAAGGCTGGACATGCTTAGATCCTTCCATCTTGCCTCCTGAACCCCTATTCTGAAAACCTCAAAGTCCACTTTTTCACCTTGTGGTAAATTCACTATCATTCTACTTAATTTGTCATGGCTTGCAGATCTTCATCTAAGGTTGGTAACTTGCTCCACGGGTCATAATCAAAACCACAGGCATCTTGGGCTCTGTGTCAGGGTCTCTGAGCCCCCTGGCAGGGTCTGGGCTGCTCAGGACACCCAGAGTGATGTCCTGCGTTCTGACAAACTGGGGAGTGGCAGGAGGAACAGGAGCCCCGTGTTCCATGGGCACTCACCTGACACATGGCACTGAGCTCCTCTGCAGTGCTGCAGGTGTGCAGCCAGGGCTGAGAGCCTTGTTTTAGTGTCTGTGATCTCCAGGAGGGGCATGCAGCTCAAAGGTGCCTCTCACAGTCTCTGTGGGCATGAGATGTGTTAGTCTCTTTTCTTAGCTTGGCAGCTGTAAAAAGGAGTCAGGATTCTTCTGTTCTGCTTTTCAAGGTTTATTTTATGCTTATCTGTACTATTCTTTCTCTGATCTGCTGAGGTCTCTCCAGCAGGTTGGGTTGAAGCACACTGACCACCTTCAGGGCAGTGTTATCTTTTTATACTAAAAATTACATGTACTTTATTTTCAATAATGTTCTAATACTTATTACCTATGTTAGACAGTCTGTCTCTACTCTAAATTAATCTAAAACTCTCAACATCACCTAGAAGATGGAGGTTAAGACAAAGAAAGAAGAAGGACAAGGCCCGCCTAAAGCTCTCATTTTAAAAACTCAAAATTCTCCTTTTCTATCTTGTAACAAACTATCATTCTACTTAAACTTTCGTGGCTTGTGAAGCTTCATATAAGGTTGGTAATTGTTTTTTCTAAGGGCTAAAATCAAAGGCGCAGGTGTTTGTGACTCTGTGCCAAGGTCTCTGAGCTCTCTGTCTCGAGTCCTCCAGGGCAGCCAGAGGAATTCCTTCGGTTCCCACAAGTACCTTAAAGAGGCAGGAGCTGTGCTGTGTCTCAGCCCTGTCATGTTCCTGGGCTTTGTGCTCAGGCAGGGGAGGCAGCCAGGGGTTTGTCCCTGTGGATCTGCAGGCACTGCTGGAAAAGGCGTCATTCCTGCAACTGGCAACAACCTGGGATGGGATTCACTCCTCTCCACCTCAGACACCTGTGCTCTATATGCATTTGCAGCTGAACTGGGCACTCCAGGCTTCCCTTATCAGTTAATGGAAGAGATTATCTATTTTTAGGCATGAGTCACCTGTCCTATTATAGCTCTCTATTTTAGTGCATGATGAATTGCATGATGTCCATTAACAATTCAGGAGAGAGTCTAATCCAAGTAGCTCTGATGTGGACCTCTTAATTGATTTATTTGGATCAGTTCTACCCCATCTGCCTAGGTCTTTAAAGCACTGGGTGTCTTCCAAGGCTGAAACTGAGGCAAACAGTGAGAGAGGCAGTGCAGAAAGCATTTCTGCTTTCTTTGCCCAGACAGCAGCATATTTTCAGGTATGACTTTGGCAGCTGAACACTTGAATTGGCTGTGGTCATTTTGTACTGTCACAAGTACCATTGGTCCTTGTCTAGGAGTAGTTTGGTCTCCATCTGTACAAGCTCCATCTAGCCTGAAAAAGAAAAGGAGTTTCAGTTGCCTTCCTTCTCAAGTATCTGCTGTTTTACGGGGAAATTCCTTCAGCTCCCTTGCCCTGTCCCAGCCCTCCTTTTCCTTATGGCTCTGTGTCTGGGCTGCTCTTGATGCAGCCAGACCTGGCAATTCTCTGTAACTCCTCTGAGGCTGCTGACCTTCCTTACCTCTGGTATTTTTGGGGTCTCCAGGACAAAGGAGGAATTGAGAATCTGATTCCATGTTCTTAGAAGGCTAATTTATTATTTTATGCACTTACATTATATTAAAGAATACAATACTAAAGAATAGAGAAAGGATACGACAGAAGGTTACAAAGAATGATAATGAAAACTTGGGAATGCTTTCAGAGCCCCAACACAGCTGGATGGTGATTGGTCATTAAATAAAAACAATTCACATGTTGGATAAAAAAATCTCCAACCACATTCCAAAGCAGCAAAACAAGGGAGAAGCAAGTGAGATAATACTGTTTTCTTTTTTCTCTGAGGCTTCTCGGCTTCCCAGAAGAAATCCTGGAGAAGGGATTTTTCAGAAAATAAGACAGTGCCACTTACCCTTTGCTGAAACGAAGCTCTCTGGCACAGGTCTAATGATGTCATGAGCTCTGAGATCTGCCATTCCTACTCAGTCTGAGTACCTGTCCAGTACCTGTTCTAAACTGGAATATCTATGCACTTACACACAGAGGATGCGGTTCTGTATCCTCTCTTGCCACCTAGCCCAGTGAATCCTGCCTGGGCTGAGGACACTGAGTCACTCTTCGTTCTCTCACCATTTGCATTTTGTTTCCAGACTGTCATCCCAAGATGATAGATGATAATTTAATTCATAGCAGATGAACTTGGCCTGTGATGAATTGCAGAGGCTTTGGATAAAGGGTGAATGTGGATCTTCACAGATAGGATTTCTCCACTGTGGGAGAAGTCCAGGGATGCAGAGGATCCACCTTGTGACACTCATTCTTTGTCCAGCTGTTACATCAGAACACAGCAGTGATGCAAGCTTCCTGTTCCAGTGCAAGAGGATCCTGTAGGATCTCCTATAACAGGGAGTGCTGATATGTTTCATGTCCCAGGACTCTGATTCTCAGTAATCCTTCTTGGTGTAAGGAGAAAAGAGCACACACAGTGGGTTTTTAGCTATATCAGTTACTGTACATCTGAAATGTGTCCAAATTCCAGAAGAATGTCTGTTAGATAGCATAAAATACATGAAATGGAAGTCATTTGGCACACTTAGGGAGCTCTGTCCTACAATTCTCTCCCCTTCTGTCTCTCTTGTTGCTAATGAAACAGCTGCTTTTTGGTTTCAGGGTTTAACCTATTTTTGGAATCCTTTTATGCTGTTGGCCCTTTGAAATGCATGAATTGCTATGAAAGAAAGCCAGTGTCATTGCTGGGAGGCACAAGGATGGCCTATAGGTGAGCTCATGTCTAGTGATGAGAGACTGTCTCACCTATTCATCCCCTCCTTTATTTCTGTAAAGTGACCCAGTTCCCCATGGCACATGGTTCTATGCCTTTTCTGCTTTTATTTAAGCATTACAATTCTGTCAGCCCCAGCCCTTCATTAGCACAGCACCTGCAGGTAACTCCCTCCTTTGGGAGGAATTATTTTTTCATATCTAGGCCCCTGTTCCCACTGCAGGAATGTGCTGGCCCAAAGTGGAAGAGCTTGGTTTCCAAGGAAAAAAGCTGGAGAACAGTGCAGAAAGAAGGAAGCTGTGAAGGAAATAGAGGGCAAGTGGAAGGCAGAATCTATTTATTGGACAAGAACCAAACCTTGTTTCTGTGCTCTCAGTGGGATGACATTTTGCTACTGTGCAGCAGAATTTCACTGGAGGCTTGGCAAGTAGAGTATGCCATCATCTGAAGAGTCAGGTTATCCTCATGGCTGAGTGTCCTGGTTCAGGGCAAATTTTGGAGAGAACCCCCAAGGGGCTCCTCTAGGAAAGCAGATTCATTTGGTCCCTCTCCCAGCTAGTCTGGGAGAAAATACCTCCTTGGAGAAAAGTAAAAAAAACCTGTTTATTAAACAATAAAACCTAAACAATATTGAACAATCAAACCCCTTGTTGCTCCAAGAGAGATGACAGAGTGAGAAAGTCCCTCCCCGGGGTGCAGCTCAGCTCACTCAGGCTCTGATCAGTCCCTCAGTGCTGGAAATGTCGCGGGCCAGGCCCGGCCTGGTGGGCCTCAGGTGCAGCTGCCAGTGCTGCCCTGGGTGTTCAGGCCAGAGCAGGTTAAACAGGGCCAAAGAAAAGGGAAAAAACCCCAGTCCAGGGAACTTCTTTGCCTCAGCTAGCTAAACTAACTAAAAGCAAAGGAGAGCTCTGTCCTGCTGTCTGTCCATCCACAGACAACACAGTCAGGAGCAGGAATGTGGAGGAGTGAGTGCAGTGTCTGAAAACAAACTGCTGCTTCTTCTCTCCCCCTTCACTCCCTGGAACAAGGCTTAAAGGTGCAAAACTTATTATTCAGCATAAACAGAACAGAGGACTGGGGATAAAGCATCATAAAGTCAACCCAGGACACTGAGGAAGCAAATCCAGGATCACTGAGTTGGTGTACACTCCCATCTGCCCAACACCAGCGCAGGTGTGACTTTAAATGTGATTTAAATCTTTGCATTGCTTCATTGGCTATTTACAATCTACAATTAATTAATTCAGCACTAAACTGTTGTCATTATAATACAAGAGTTCTATTGTCAGTACATTGCAAGGGTTCCATATTGTTAGAGTTTCATACCTCCTTGGTGTTTCTTGTAGGCAGCTGCTCCTCTAGGCACTGACTCCAATTCCTTGCTGTTACCATCTGACTCCAGTTCTTACCAATCCACTCTTTTATGCCACTGTTCTTATTGGCTACAGGTGTGGCCTGTTAACATCAGCCTGCTCCTAATCTTTAGTACTTGGTCCAGCTGCAACTCTTTAGGGGATAAGATTATATTCTATACTACCTTCATTCACCCATACTGTACCCCCTTACACTAAACCAGCTTAAGCAGCAGCTCCTTCTGGGATTTGCAGTTTGTAGGCTGGAGGCCTGTTTGTGTTCCAGCTGACACAAATGAACATGCTGTGGTTAACTGAAGGTGGGAAGAATCATACCTCGTGTCTTGGTTGCAGAGTTAGCTACTTCTTCCTTTTAAAGGCCAAGCTGAACTCAGCTCATTTTGGATGATTAAAAAAGGAGTTTTTATTTTTGTTCTCTGGTTTCTGAGTTTTCTCCTGAAAAATGTTTTTGATCTGATCAAACAATTTTGTCCTTTTCAAACAGACCTTTATTCTCACTGCTGCATCCATTTCTGCCTTGAGGCAGTGAAGAGGGCTCCTCTTTGCTCTGCATCCCTGCACAGTTCCACTGAAACTGAATCATCTCCAATGTATCTGCTAAACCCTGGCTAAAGACAAGAAGGTCTGAACACAGCAAGGTTTGGCTTTCTTCCTTATGGTTGAAAAATGTAGTTTGAATTCTGTGCTACAGAGAAGAGCCTTGCATGTAGCATTGCATAGATGGCAGATATCTGCCATTCCTCCCCTGCTCAAAATACAGCCACCTATGACACCTGTATACCTTGTGTTCCTAGGACACAGCAGGCCATGAAGTTTAGGAAGCACATTTTGTTAAACAGAGCATGGTTAAGGAGATAGATGGTTGGGAAAAATAATTCTCACTAAGATTATAAGTATTAATGCCTATGTGTTGTTCCTGCCCTTATTTTTTTTTTTAGGAAAAAGTCAGGCATTTGCTTTCACATCATATTGAAGTTGAAAATACAGTGTTAAAATAGTGTTGGATGGCTGGAAAGGATGGCCAATTGGAAACGATGGATGGGAGCAGCTGGAGAGATAGTGAACATGTCTGTGACTTCTGAAATTAATAACCACAGTATAAAATAAGTTTTGTGGTTTTATAATCATGTGTTTGACCCTGTCCCCAGCAGTAACTCTCCTTTGTGTCACACTTAAAGATGCTTCCATTTGGCTTTAACCTGTTGAAAAACGTGAAGGAGACCACAAAAACCAGCAAACCCCCAGGATTGTCCCACACAGCAAAGAACTGGGGCAGCACAGGACAAGAAAGGGACAAGGCACCATCCCACACCAACCATGTGTGTAAAATTAGAGGCAAAACAACAATAAAGGCAGCAAATAGTGGTGCTGCACTTCTTTGATGCCTCTTGGAGGCTGAATAAACCCATACTTGGTGTTGCCCTGCAACAAAATCCAGGGCAAAAGACCAGATCCTGCTCCTTGTAACAGTGTTAGAACAACTGCAACCAGTACAGAGCCGTTTTATAGAACCATCAACTCCCGGTTTCAGTCCCCACTCTGTGTTTAATGGGTTTGCTCATCCTTTCAGAAAAATTTTATTCTGGTGTGACTGTCAAAACCAATGGTCAGAGCAGAGCATCAGATGGAGTCCATGAACTTTGAGTCTGCCAGAATGCAAAATACCAGGTCCTCAGGTAAACTCTGGGCAGGTTAGGTAATAGCAGTGGTGTTGGCCTCATTTAAAATGTTCTTTTAGCCTTTATTTAATAGTTGTCTTTCAGAGCAGGCTGTTTTTCATTACCATTTAAAATAGATATTACCACCATAGTTAATAACTTTCATGCTTTTTCTAGCCTCCAGCAACTTTATTATTTATTTTTAAATTATAAATGTTCTGCTTTTCTCTGGCATGCCTTTTTTTTATTCTTTTCCCTAGAACTCAGTAATCAAGTACCCAGGAGAACTTGTGGAAGGAAGAAGCAATGGAGCTGAGAGTGAGCACCAACCTGGTCAGCAGATCAGAAGTTATGTTCAGCTCCCAGCATCCTGCCTGTCAGCCTGGAATGCTGCTGGAAATTCCATGCAGTTGTGCTGCCTTCACAGCAAAGCCTCCAGCCAGATGAAATTTGTATGTGTGA
Source organism: Melospiza georgiana (assembly GCF_028018845.1). Classification (NCBI taxonomy): domain Eukaryota; kingdom Metazoa; phylum Chordata; class Aves; order Passeriformes; family Passerellidae; genus Melospiza; species Melospiza georgiana. Next base: position 25,363,266 of record NC_080435.1, read on the forward strand.
GGAGTCTGTGCTGGGTGGAAACACCTGAAATACTGCAGGTACCTCTTGGTTGAAGAACAAGCATCCACGAATAAATGTAATTTTGAATTGTCCCATTGACTGACCAACAGCCCCTTTCCTGCCGGGGCTCAGCAGTGCTGCTCTTCCCATGCCTGCACAGACACCATGTAGGCTGAAAATTAAATGAGAAGACAAAAAAATCGCCTTAAACATACAATGTTCCCTACAGGGTTTTGTTTATGCAACAGAGAGAGCCAAGGAGAAGATGTGCCCCATGAACTCTGGTTATAGAACTATCATCTTATGGAAATTTAATGTTTTGGTAATCCTAGGTTCTCCTTTGGGACTCTGGCCTATGTCTGTGTTGATATTTCAAGCTGCAGGAGCTGAGGCCTAAACCAAGTTCCTCAAACAAAATGCCATAACATTGCCAAGGCAAAGGGAATAACTGTGGTGGAAGACACGTGGAAAAGCAAATTCAGTGAGTAGGGAACTTGTAGCTAGTCAGACATGTGAAGGGAAGAATATTCACTGAAGAAGCAGAGTGGAACTCTCCTCCATTTAAATGTACTCACTGACTGAAGTGGGAATATTCAAAGCATATTTTTCTGCTATTAAGCAAGCACCAGCTGCTGGAACAGAAGGATGTGCAGGAGAGTGGATCCACCAGTTCCCACCTTTGCCATGCTCTGAGAGCACCTCAAAGGCTGCCCTGGGCTCCAATGCCTGCTAAGAGATGCCAGAGGATGAGAACTGGTGGTGACAACTCCAGCAACACAAACTCCCATCTCCTCTCCTGCCTGGATAGGAATCCAGAGGAATTTTCCTAGGGATGTGGGATGCCCTTCAGATATTACAAGAATGTTTTGATATATGGAAAATTCAGTCAAACCATGGTGTCTCCAACACAAAAATAGCTGGTTCTTCTTCTCTACTATTCCTGCATCAATAAAGTTCCCATTGAACCTTTCGTGTTTATTCAAAGATCAGCAAAACTTACTAGGAGCCAGGAATTACTTAATAATAACAGAATAAGTGTGACTAAGTAAAAAAGGCCTAAAAGAGAGCTCAGAAAGCTAAAAATACAATTAAAGAGAGATGATTAGAAACCACTGAGCGATATTAAAAAGTGGTGAAGCATTGGTTTTGGAGCAGAAAACATTTCTGACAGAAATGCCCGTATAAGTTTACGAAAGCTGTTTACTACACAAAATGCTGGAAGCATTGATGAAATAGCCAAATTTATGGAATCACCAGAAATTCAGTGCAAGCCAGAAAAGTTGTTTGGTGAAAGTCCTCTAAGCAGTGCATGCCATTTCTAACTCCTGTGAGTGCTGGGTGCTGTGGGACTTGGAGTTCTGAGTAAGATATAATTAGAAAGCAACACAAGCCTCAGGAGTCGTTCTTCTTTCAGCTATTTCTAAGGGCACCTTTAATTGGCAATATTCAAATACAAACTCCTCCAGATATGAGTAATGTCACAGTCTTCAACTCTCTCCTAAATTATTCCAAGTTTCTCAGTGAAAGATAATTTTAGTGTGAGCTGGTTATCTCCATTTAGAATAATAAGAGAGAAACTTGGGTAGATTCTGAGCTAAATCTTCTTGCAAACTGGTTTGCAATGAAAGGGAGAGAAAAGTAGCTCATTATCAGCAACAGAAAGACTTTTGGAAAGCTTCAATACATTCATGAGACTCTGAACATGGAAAAAGATGTATAAATACATATATTTATATCTTCATAAACACTCAGAAGGGAATGAAGAACCCCTTCTTGGGTTGATGGTCTGGCTGCAGCAATGCACTGCAGCCATGAGCAGAGAGCTGTTCTTTGTATCCCTCTCACATTTAAAACAGCACATTGTCCTGGCTAAACATGATTTGTCACAGACGTCTGCCTCTATCACCAGTTTCTACACATAATGAAAATTTACCATTCTTTCATTTGACACTAGAATCAAAAGGATAAGAAAACTTACAACAAATTCCTTATTTTCTAAAGAGCTCTTATGACTACTCAGGATGCAGTGACTTTGAACAGTAACTTTCTCTTATTGTATATTTATGAAGCAGATTAATTTCCAAAATGCAAATGCATTTCCCCTATCTTGTTTTCCTTTTTGCCATGGGATAAAGTATCTTCTGAATGCCATTTGTTCTAAAAAGGATCTCAGAAAAACTGAAATTAACACCTGTGGAAACTTCATGCTACCTTAGTATATAGTATTTATAATATAGAGTTTCTGGAATTGGAGATATATTGTTCAAAAGGTAAAACACCCCAAGTATTATATGAAAAAACAGTATTATATGAAAAACCTACAGTATTATATGAAGTATAATTTTATAGTATTATATGAAAATTATATATAATTAATATATTATAATATATATATTATAAAAATATAATATAGTAATATATGAAAAACTTACAGTATTATATGAAAAAACATTATATGAAGTATTATATGAAAAAACACATTATTATATGAAGTAAAATAATATAGTATATGAAAAAATGAAGTATCATATGAAAAAGTATTATATGGTGTATTATATGAGAGAAAACCTACAGTACTATATGAAGTATAATATTATAGTATTATATGAAAATTATATATAATATATTATAATATATATTATAAAAATATAATATTGTGGTATTCTATGAAAAAACATACATTTTTATATGAAAAAGTATATGAAGTTTTATATGAAAAACACACAATATTATATTAAGTATAATATTATAGTATTATATGAAAATTATATATAGCTAATATATTATATATATTGTAAAAATATAGTATTATATGAAATACAAACAGTATTATATGAAAAAGTATTATATGAAGAATTATATGAAAACTATATATAATTAATATATTATAAAAATATGATATTATAGTATTATATGGAAAACTTACAGTATTATATGAAAAAGTATTATATGAAGTATTATATGAAAAACCATACAGCATTATATGAAGTATAATATAGTATTATTTGAAAATCATATATAATTAATATATAATAAAAATATAATATTATGGTATTATATGAAAAAACATACTGTCCTTATTTTAGGTTTTAGCAACATTTTTAAGAAATCTCTGAAAATCTAAATAATAATAATAATAATAATAATAATAATGATAATGATAATAATAATAATAATAATAATAATAATAATAATAATAATAATAATAATAATAATAATAATAATAATAATAATAATAATGTTTTGAACATGTATTTAATATAGACTTCCAGCTGTATGAGCCCCATGGTAGTTCAGGAAGCCCCTCTGTGTATGGGCATGTGGGAAGTCACATCCTCCCATGACTGACATGACTGCCTCCTTTTCCACAGGAAGGCTTCAGGACTTGGGGAAACACAGCTGGGTCTCTCCCAGTTTTCCCTTCCCCAAGATCTCCCTCTGCCCTTCCTTGCTGACTGCCATAAATGGCTCCTGCAGAAAGGATGGGAATGGGAATTAGCTCAGAATGCAGCACACGGGCCAGGGAGCGTGAATCAGCATCATCCATCCCCCTGCAGCACAGAGCCTCACAATGAAAACCACATGGGAAGTCTAAAAAGTGACAGTCCAGATTAAAAGGATTATTGGACTTTCAAGGAAATTAGGCTTGAACTTTAGGTTTGATTAATTAGGCAATTATTACACACAAATATTGTTTCCAGCTCAAGACATAAGTATCTCCAAAATATCCAAAGCTGTTATTTTGGTTAAGGTGTGCTTTTAATGGCAACTTATACATTTTAAAGATAAAAAATAATATGAGAAATAATAATTCATAAAATAGGTGCTCATTCTGATTATCCTTCTCAGTGTAATGAGGCACAATATTCTGATATCAAAGTCACTTCTTTGATTCAGTGGTGTCAAGTGCCTCCAAAATATTGCTAATTGGGCACATTTATCAACAAAAATCAGCCATTTGTTTTGAATCCTTTTTGTAGTGGGTAGCTCTAGTTGCCAGCAAAATGAGGTCAAAGCCAACAGAGGGGCAATGATGTCTGTATTCCCAGCCTCCACTCGTTTAAAGCTCATCACATTTCTACTTCATTGTATCACATTTCTACTTCATTGTGTTTAAAATAGAAATGAATTTCACAAAGTAGATTGAAATCCATGAGCAATTAAAAAAAAATGTGAGTGAAATGCTGTTATCACTCTGTTAGGGAACTGGACTATCTTTGCTTCAGTAACACAGCAAAAAATGGTCCCATAATTGACACTGGATAGATAGCTGGAAAGCAAAATAATGAAGTTGCCCAGGGTGAATTTGAAGAAGTGAAGTCTTTTAACTAAAGACAAAATAATTGGAAAGTTTTAGCTAAGAAATAATGGGGAAATGAACAGAACACTACCATAAAAAGCTTGTATAGGCTTAGATAAAAAAAATAAATAGTGCAATTGAGAAGAAGACAGCATTGGTAGTGATTAGAAAAGACAGAAAATTAAAGAAAATGACAAAATGCTATGCACAGATGTTGCCTTCTTTAAAGTCAGAGTTTTCTGTGGAGTTGTATGAAAAGGGAAGTAGAAGTTAGGGTGAAGAAATGAGATCACATCATTGCAGAGGCAATCTCCCTCTAATGAAGAGCAAATCACCTGTGGGTTAATGGTGTCCTCTGGGGCTGGGCTTCACAATGCTCTCTGCACTGTTTTTCACCCATTTTTCTGCTGCATTAAGGGTGGGGAAATGTGGCAGGAAATAAATCCTCTTGTGTCCCAGCTGGTCCTTAGTAATCAGAGGGGCTGGGTGTGGCTGCCCTTAATTTCTGACTGTGGTCAATTTGGCACTGTCAGCCTGCTGGAGTTCGATGAGAATTTGCATGATCACAGATTTACAATAGTGCATTCTGCCAGTCCAGTGCTGTAGGTCCTTGCACAAATCTGATGGTTTATTCAAGCAATGGGAAAGGAGATTCAGGAGTACAGAATTCAGGTGAAAAATGCACTAACTTGCAGAGTGTTATTGTGTATGGAGACAGGAGTGACAGAGATATTAGGGATGCATATATGTACATATGTAAGCATTCAAAGGACTGCTCTAGTATGGGTGGAGATGGATTTTCTGGCATCCTGCCAGGACTGAAGGAGACACATTCCATCAGCAGATCCTGAGAAAACAGTGGTGTTCCCCCCTCTCTTTTTTAAATTATTTGTGTTGTCTTTATCTGTCAGAAGTGGAGGCACACCCCACAGTGTGCCCAGGAGCTGTGCCCGTGCATCACCAGTGTTGGCAGGTGCCAGGCACTGGAATCAGTCCCAAGGCAGAGCAAGGCAGCTGGCCACAAGGGTGCAGTGAACTGTGTGCATGTATTGCAGCCAAAATCTGGTGGCTTTGAGGTGCAGCTCACCTGGGTTCAGCTGATGGTATTTCTCTGCAATCCTCAGCTGAAACTGCTGCCTTGAGTTGCTTAACCTTCAGGAGAAATGGATACATCACTAATTTAGTGTTTCTCTTTTTTTTTTTGCTTTTTCCATAGGTTTTATTTGTTGTCATCTTATTGCAAAAGTTCCATACCTTCTTGGTGATTTCTCATGGGCATCACCTCACATCACTGACTCCTCTCTTCTTCTTCTTCTTCTTCTTCTTTGTCGTCTTCTCCTTCTTCTTCATTGTCTTCATCTTTTTCTTCTTCTTCATTGTCTTCTTCATCTTCTTCATCATCATCTTCTTCTTCTTCATCCTCTTCTTTGTCGCAGCCAACAAACCCCATCTCCCTCCTCACCCAGCTAACCCGCTCTCTTACAGCACTCATCCTCACTGGACACAGCTGTGGCCTGTTAAGGGCAGCCCTGTTTTTCTATTCTTGTAGATGGATTTTTCATCAAAATATGCTGTTAACTCACACTAATATGTTTTTAGGAGCAATATATACTTTTTAATATATGATCCTTTTATAAAATATACATATAAACCATCAGCAATGCCCAATAAATAAATACCCAAGTAACACCCAATATATACCAAATAAATATAAAATATACATATATAATAGAAATGTCCTTTCCTACACAAGTTAGGGAAGATCTCAAATAAAATATTCTAAACTTTTAGCTTGGTAATTTGCATATCTATTAGCATCTTACAGTACTTGTTCATTCAGCATTACAATTGATGGAAGGTGGTTTCTAGTAACAACATCATTTGCTCCTCCCCCTGCTCTTCACTCTTTTAAATACCATTTAAATATTTAACGTAAGATTTTTCCTTTGCTGCTTCTATCCCAAGGTTGAAGATTTTTATTTCCATGCAACAACTAAAAATGGACTTTTGAAATAAGCAATGTGGTTGCAAGGATTGCAGCAAGGTTGGATGTACAATTAAGATAATGGTGGCACTATCCATCTGAATAATCATTTAGATAATGATTACTGCATTGGAACATTCTATGAGGTACAGAATAAAAGGAAAATCAAAAGGAATTCCTTTTGAATAAATATTTGGCATGGCTGAGTGCTGCAACAGCATATCTGAATGATAAGAGATGTTCACTAAGCCAAAGCTGTATTCTCTGCTAGAGAAGAGGAGGATTTAATTTGTTGCTTTTTTTCCCTCTCCAGAGCTATATTTTAAATGCAAAGTGTTGCTTTCTTGAATGCTCAGTTATTTCTTGAAAGGATATGCTCCAAAAGGAAAATAAAATTAAATCAAATTTACAAAAAAATCTTTCTAACCTTTGTTGTGCCAGGGAATAGAGTAGAAACAAGCTGTTGCAAGAGAGGATGCTCTGCACAGGAGGAAGACAGCTTTGGGCTGATTCTCCCAAGGCAATGAAAAATGCTGTGAGGCAGAAGGCTGCTGTGTTTGATTTCTTGGCTATCTGGGCACACAGACTTCCAGGGCAGGTCTACACCATTGCCAGGCTATTGAATTCCCTGATTTGAGTTTGTCAATCCAGAAGATTCACTTTCTCTGAGAAGTGGGACTGCAGCCACATTAACTGCACATTTCCTCAGGGAGCCAGCTCACAGCCTTGCAATTTGGGTGAGCTGTGAGTCACCCAAGTGTCACAGTCAGAAATTACCTGGGATCCTCTAGTGTTTATTACCATAGCATCATCTTTTGCAACCCAACACTATTCTCAATTACATTTGTAGGTTTTTATCACTCTGAATTTGGATATTTTGATCTTGTTTATTCAACTAGTCTTAATTTATTGTTTGGTTTGTTGGAGTACTTTAGTGAGGGTTTACTAATCAAATTTCAGGCAGATGCTTGTTAATTCAGTAGGTTCAACTTATACTTTAAAGATCTTCTACTTTGGACCAAAGGGTACAAATGTGCATTGTTTTTTTCATTGTCCTTCCCATTTCACGAACCTTAATGAGGCAGCAGTCTATCCCCAAAGCCCAAATGACATTTTTCTGAAATAGTTCAGGCAAGAATGTGTTGAATGTGCATCCCTTGGCATATAGTTGCTCACAGAAGTAGATATTTCAAATAACCTTCGCCAGGCCCTGTGTTTACCAGGGGTATTAATTAAACTTCCATGAAAAAGTCCTCAAGGATTACATTAGAACCAGGTATAACATCCCGCTGACATATCTGGCCTATTTTGTGTGTCGTTTAACCAACAGTGGAAGCTCCTTGTGACCTGTCATCCCTTTCATTAGTCAACCTAAACACCCTAGACAGAATTATAAGTCTCTAGCTGTGCAGTAACAATTTCAGTAACTATACCAGAATTATAAATCTCTAGCTGTGCAGTCACAATTTCCCATTTCTCTCAGCATGACACAGACCATCAGATGCTCTGAAGGTGCTTGGATATCTGCTGTGGCTGGCTGACACTGTGTTTCTTGTGGTCCTAAGCAGGATCAAAGGTAAAATCAATGTGCCAAAGGATCTAACTGTCAAGCTGAGACTGATATTCCAACAGTTTCATAAATGCAATCTTTAGCATTGTTTATAATCTCATAGTTTTGGATTAGACATGTAAGCCCAAATGCCTGATAACATGCAAGCCTTTTGGTCCTGGGAGGGGTACTCACCTATTCTACAAAGCATAACTTAAGATATAAGCTCAACATTAAAAGTGTGTGATGTCTGTGACCACCACAGTCTTCAATGAGTGTACTCCCAACAGACAGGAGTGCACAGAAGCTGAACACTTCATTTAATGCATGAATCCAGTGGTTTTCATTTTTATTTGAAAAGGAGTGTCAAAGCACACTAAAACTGGATGTAGAGAAAACTGAGGGTGAAAACAAAAGCTTAGATAAGAGTGGATAAGCTACTCCAAGATATGAAGAAATGCAAGCCTCCTGCAAACACATTAGAAAGAAACATACTGGAGAATTTAAATGACTAACTGAACTTAATTTCTTTTGTTATCACCCTCAGTAAGCAGAGAGATTGTTTTGTTTGTTTTCCTCTCCCTTCATGTGTTTATGGAATACTCTTATGGCAATTTAAAGATACTTAGACATTCTTCCAAGTCAGAAAGGAAAATGGAGTAAGACCTCCACAATAGGGACAAAATTAATTTTCTCCTAAAATGATGCCTTGTTGAACCTTATTGAAATGAAACAATAATTAGACCACAGCAGAGGGGAGATATATCTGTATAGGGACCCACATTCCACATATACACAACTATAACTCACTATATTTTATTTGATCACAACTCTAGCACAAATCTTCTCCTGGATGACAGCTTGGATCCAATAAGACATAATTGGAGGGGATAGGTGCTAATGTCTTGTCAAAGTTATATAGTTTCTTTTTGAAAAAGACATCTGGTTTAATTGCTCAATGCCAACTGAATTCCTATAACCAAAGGCAGTAATTGCTTGCTGCTGATTTATATCTATGAATAATTGAGGGACTTGCCTTTTTCTATCCTTTCTTTGGCTACTGGGATTGAAGGGACCCAAACTTTGCATTTATTAAATAGATACAATCTTGTTTTTATTTAATTTCCATTTTTATTTTCTGTTCTCTGTTCTCACTTATGTTAAAAATCTTCCCCTATTGTTACACATGGTGTAACAGCACCAAAACACAAAGATGCCTGAAAGCATGTCTTGTTTCCAGTTCTTGCCTTCCTTTAAAAAACACAGCTTGGTGGCTTTTTCAGGGGAACCATGTCAGAAATATCTATAGAAGAGCTCTTCAAATGACAAAAAGACATTTACAACAAATCACACTCGTCAGTAGGGTTTTCTTCTAAATGAAAAAAATCCCATAACAAGCCTTAGTGTTACATTTCACAGGACTTTTTTTTATGCCAAGAAACTGCAATTATGATGATGAATTAAGCTTCTTTTTCTTTCTGCAGGCTTAGAATATGCTACAGGCTAGCAAACTGCTGATTTCCCTGTGTTTATGAAATCCAGTGGTCAGAGAGGAATGCTGATTCTTGAGAGGCAGCCTTATCAACACCTCTACGTGGGCATTTCATAAGAGCATTTTGCCTTATCTGCTGAGCAACACAGTCATTTTCATATTCAAGATTATAAAAGTGACTGAAGATAATTTTATTTACACACACACACATATGCAAAATATAGGAATGTTTTCCTTTATAACTGCTTAGGCTCAGACAAGGGTTGTTCCAGGTAATTTTTGTGGCACTGACCAGACAGACCAACTGTGAATGTCAACACTGGAAGGAATTTCACTCTTTCTAAGCACACAGTACTAAACAGTTGATTACTTACCTGAAGCTTACTCCTGCCTTCATTTAACTGGGAGTCAAAAGAGCCAAGAGGAATAATAGATTCATTATATGTAAAATGCTACATTTCAGCTTTTGATCACTGCTAAATGCAATTTAATTGGCTAAATTAATGTAGCATGCAATATTTATAAATGTCCTTACAGTTCCTTAAGAATTTGCTCTGCATTATTTACATAGGAATGTTAGACTTTGCTAGCCATTTATGAAGGATTAATTATCTGTGATTAGAAAATAGCTGAATATGCCAACATGCTTGTTCATTCCTTTTAATCAGTAATTTAGAAGAAGTTTTTCACCCTAATTAAAACCTTAGTGTATTTTTGCACACATTCAGCACTCCCTTAGAAATAGGAAAGAAAAGCCCTAACAGAGCAATCTCCAGCTCATCCCTTCTTTTCACCTTATGAATTCTCAGTTCCACATGCAAGAAAGAGAAGTACAATTCCTAGTAAAAGAGGGATTAAATAAATATTTGAGGTTTTTCATCCATTTTCAAACGATCTGTAGGGGAAACCAGAAATTACTTCACTGGCTCTGGAAGTTGTTGTGAGCTTCCAGTGGCTACCTGGTGTAATACTCAATAGAGTGATTTCTAAAAGAGATGCTCAGAAGGACTTCTGCTCAGGATCATGTGTAATGTCACAGTTGGGACATTCACTTTTAGTATGGACCACTTGGTTCCAGTCTCTGCTCCTGACCAGGTGAGAAAGGGATATCAAAAGCTCAGGTAAGTATTGTGCCATGTGGATGGATGGATGGATGGATGGATGGATGGATGGATGGATGGATGGATGGATGGATGGATGGATGGATGGATGGATGGAGGGGTAATGGTGGCTGGCTCCTCCACTCCAGCCTCATTTCTGAGCAGGGATGGGAGCCACTCACACACCTAACAGTGCTCAGGGAGGACTCCAAAGCAGCAAAATGGCACGAGCACAGAAATAACTACTGTGGGATACAAAAAAATTCAATGTTCACATCCCTGACCAGAACTGCATGAAAAAGAAATAATCTACCTTGCATTCAGCAACTTTACCACAGGAAAAGAGCATGCACATGGAAGTTAATCACAAAACAGATGCTTTAGTATATCAGCAGCCAGTAACCTCCCAGTAACTCCTTCTACCTCAAAGCCCTCCTTCCTTTCCTGGGTAGGATTTAAACTGCAGCCTCTCTTGAAGATCTTTAGGGGCTCTCTCCGTTATCTCTGCTCAAGGAAATTCAGGTTTTTGTCATGCACATTGGTCTGGCAAGTTCCATTCTTGCTGTGCACAGGAGGGTCCCCATCCCTCACACAGAGATGTGCAGCCATCAGTGCCTCCTGTGCCTCTGCAGTATTGCACAGAGGGGCTGAAAGCTTAACCTGTCACACCAAAATCAAGCAGCCCATCCTCATTCTGCACAGCATGCCTGTAAAAAGCCACTCAGGACCTGCTTTTAAAATGCTGAGTGTAAACACATTTTGTTAACAAAAATGGAAAACAATATTTTTGGTGGAACCTATTTTGATCTGGTTTGCTGCCTTGCCTCGAAGATCTGGAGACTATTGATAAAAACAGTCTGTTCTTGGGGTTAAAACTGAAGACATGACATTTTTGTTAATCCTGTTAATCTCATTAGATATCTGCCCAGAGTTCCTCTACAACAAAATGAGTCAGAGAGTAGAATGGTTATGGATTTTTTTGTTAACTTGTGAGAGATTTTCCCTGGCTTTGGAGCATTCACAGCTACAAAAATGAAACATCTTACACTCTGTAGAACCCTGTCAGGCCAGCCTAACTCACAATGTAAGGCAATTCCAAGTGATTCAATAACGTGAAGGCTACTTTCAATTTGTGTGAATGATGCATACACTGCTTTCTGTACAGGAATAGCTTGACAATTTAGGTTATTTCAATGGACTGTTCACATTCAACTGTGTTGTCACCATCTGTTCCACCTTGCCGTTATAAATGCAAGCAAGAATTGTTCACAATTTCAGCTTGGGTACATTCCTTGCCCTGCACAGTGCAAGCCATCCATCTGTTTCTGGTGGAGAATGCAGACACAAACTGGGAAAAATTTCCTCTTCTGATCCTGCATATTCTTTGAGAAGATGATGAAGATTTTAGATTGTAATATGGTGGGTTTGATGAAGACCAGATAAAGTACAAAGTGTTTAAATGATCTTTGAGAGCACCAGCCCCTTTCCACATTCCCCTTTATGTTCCTGCCTCTCTCTATGCATGTGCCTGCCATATCATAAAATATATGATTTTTCCTCCTCTAGTGAGGAAGAAAGTATATTGCAAAAGTATCAAAGGGGATACTTCACCTTTTCTATTGCAAAATTTAAAAAGGGAAATGTGTAGTCTCTCACTATGTTGAGATTCAAAATAATGTTCATCCTCTTTCTGAGATTATGACTGATAAAAGAATGAACTTCAAAGCACCAGTCCAAGTGGATTTCAGCCCTTTTACAACAAAAAAACCTGATGTATAGCAGAATCAGCATCTATGCACATTGATGCACTTTCTTTTCTAAAGGAGCTCCTTTTTAAATACACAAAATGAGCTGTCATAAGGAAACACAGTAGGATTTCCCTGTTTGTACTTTTGTTTTCTTTTCATTGCCCATGCATAGTATCAACTTCTAGCTGACTCTGCTTGCCAAAGGCAGCCTTGTGAGAGGTTATAGGTGTGGTAGTACTTGCACTTACTGAACTGTCAATATTCCACTGTTAATTAGTTGCTAATGATGCCATTTGCCCAGACGATATTTCAGCAAGAGAAACTCTTCTGTTTAAACATCCTCAACAATCTTATTGTATTGACATACCAAGACCAGAGTGTGGGATCTCAGCACCTCAGGATGAGGGTGCAGAGCAACCAAGACCACCCCTGGGGGGCTCGGGAGTCCTGGAATGTTGCCAGAAGTGTCTGGTGGCAGGACTTTGATCCTACACAGGAGATGACACCTGTATGAGGACTGGGAGGATTTCACTGGGTGAATGGTGAAGGGATAAGTTAATTAAGGTGTAGAACACAGGGTTTAGGATTTCTGTACAGGGGGGTCTAGAGAAGTAAGATGGAGGAATTGGGGCGTGTCCTGTCCTTCTTCTTCTTCTTCTTGGCCTCCATCTTCTGTGGTGATGGTGGCACTTTGGGATTGGTCTTTACTAGAAGTGCACCGGTTAATAAGAGTAGAAGGTATTGGAGAAAAATCATAAATATTGTACACGTAACTTTAGGTATAAAGATAAGTGACCGCCCCGGAGGCTGCGCAGTGTGCCCATGGCTGACTTGCTGTGCAGACCTCTGTTGGGCTGAAAGAAAATCTTTTAGATATACAATTAATAAACACTGAGACCGAAACAAGATCAGAAGTCTCTCCTCGTCCTTTGAAGCGCCGGGCTGCCCAAGGTCACTCTGGGCCTTTCCAGGCCTTTGAAACAGCCGAGAAACCGAGCAAGTGGCATCCCTGAGCTATCCCCGGACATAAAACAGCCGGGAAGAGAAATCGACAACCAGCAAACATAAATCAACCATTAAAACAGAAGAGAAAAAAGAAAAATGAAATCCGACATCTGGCGTCCATGAAACTCCGACAAGTGGCGTTCACTGCGTGGGCTACTCCCCACCAAACCTTTCGGGGGGGGGATCAGCCCTGAAGAGCTGAAGCTAAAGAGCTGAAAAGCAAAGAGGGCAGCTCCAATCTAGGACGAGTTCTCAGGAGAGCATTGATAGCTCCTGAGGAGAGAAGCCTGAAGAAAAAAGAAGAAGAAAAGAAAAAAAAAAAAAAACAGCCAGAAGCGTCTGCAAAAAACAGCAGTCACTGAGAATTACATCTCTCAGCTTCTACCGAAGACAGTTCGTAGCAGAGCAGCCCGGATCAGAACCGGAAGGCGCCTCCGGATCCTTCTCCTGTGACCTGCTGGACAGAGACGGGAGCCTTCGGACAGCTCTGACGACAGATTCGGTGAGAAGGTCAAAACATAAGAACATAATTGCACACTCTCCCAACAACAACGGGAAATTTTGTCCGCCTTACAAGGCGTGGCTCAAACACATACAGAAGAGATCCCAAAGAAAGTATTAAAACAGCTATTGTTGTGGGCAAAGCTTAATTACCCACTGGCCGAAACATGCCTGCTATTCGAAGTGAGGTTTTGGCAGGAAATCAATAGGCACTGATATTTCTTAACGACAAAAAAGACGAGACAGCGTTAAAGCTGCTCTCGCCGGCAAGATTAATGCTAGAAAAGCATACCGGTTCAGTCGAAAAGACTGGGAGAGCGACGAAAAGTTGCTCTGCATCCTCAACAGAAGGGTGGGGGAGCAAGGCTCCCGGAAAAAGAAAAAAAAAGAAAAGCATATCAGCACAGTCGAAAAGACTGGGAGAGTAACGAAAAGTTGCTCTGCATCCTCAGCAGAAGGATGGGGGAGCAAAGCTCCGGAAAAAATTATTTCTGGCCTTAAGAAGCCAGGGGGAAAGGGCTCTCGAGAAAAGAGAGCAGGAAAAAATATTAAAGCCCCGGTCCCAAAACCCAGAAACCCCAGGAAACTCCTAAAGCGTCCTGAAACTCCGGAGAGTACAGGGGAGTCAGGATCGGAGGGGGGGGTGAAGGGGGAAGAGAGGAGGGATCGGGGGGGGGGACGCTTCCTCGCGGGGGCACGGCGCGCCAGCGGCGGAGCAGACGGGGAGCGTGAGAGAAGAGATACCGGGAGACACATGTCCCGGTGCGGCTTTTGTCAGCACGGCGCCGGGGGGTGGCGGCCATCCCGGAGACGCGCGCGGCGGGCAGAACTCGCAAGGAACCCGCGGACAAATTCGGCTCGAATTGCGGGGCGGGGCGGGCCCGGGTGCCGGCGGGGGGCGGGCCGTACACACCGGCGGGAGGAATGGACACAGAGACAGAGTCAGGGGCAGACCGAGGGAGGAGACCTGGGAGGTGGAACAAGGGGGGGAGAGTGACGTCAGCCCAGGAGAGACGGGGGGCGGCTCGGAGAGCACGCATGCGCAGAGTAGAGCGCTGGCGGGGGCCGGCCCGGTCCCCTGACGTCTCGGGCGAGAAGGGGCCGTGCTCGGGTTCCTATGTCCCAGCGGCTCCACACCCTCTTCAGCCTTGGTACCTCTGGATGAAACCCTCGGAGTTCCAGTCTCATCCCTTCAAGGGAGACGTTCTGGTGTTCAAGCTCCATTTCCGGCTGGGTTAAAAGCCAGGCAGACACGGTCTCAAACGAGATCACGAACACGGCAGTTGACAGGACGAGGGGCAGTCCAGCTCATGCTGTCGTCCGACCTGGGGAGGCCGGTGACAGCGCCACCTAGAGGGGGGCAAGGCTTTCGCTTGTATCTCCACAGATCGAGACCTGACGTGGGTGTCGGTACGACACGTGAAACCATCTTGAGTGCGAGAACATGAAAACGTGGATCCGAGAAACAATGATTCAAGTAACAAAGAGACGAGTACTCAGACAGGAGTCGAGACTCAGACTGCACAAGACGACTCGGAAGAGAAATAAAAAGAAACTAAGGACTTTGGGGGAATTCTCTGTTAAGGTCCTGAAAGAAAAGCGAAACAATGATTTCACATAGAAGCGAAGCCATGAGTTTTATGATGCTTATCTGCATCATTCTTTCATTCATTGCAGTAAGCAATGGGGGTAATATACCTATTAGTCAGCAAAAGCAAAATGTATGGTAGAATTCTTTGACATCTCTCCCATTTGGAGAGGAATTTTAAGGGTAGAGTTCTTTGACATCTCTCCCATTTGGAGAGGAATTTTAAGGGTAGGATTCTATGTTTTAATAATTCTACTAGTCCTCATACTTGTTATCCCATGCATATTTGCATGTTTAAAACACACTATAAATCGGATAGCAAAAGAAGTTTTCCTGGTGCAAACAGAAGGGGGAGATGTGGGATCTCAGCACCTCAGGATGAGGGTGCAGAGCAACCAAGACCACCCCTGGGGGGCTCGGGAGTCCTGGAATGTTGCCAGAAGTGTCTGGTGGCAGGACTTTGATCCTACACAGGAGATGACACCTGTATGAGGACTGGGAGGATTTCACTGGGTGAATGGTGAAGGGATAAGTTAATTAAGGTGTAGAACACAGGGTTTAGGATTTCTGTACAGGGGGGTCTAGAGAAGTAAGATGGAGGAATTGGGGCGTGTCCTGTCCTTCTTCTTCTTCTTCTTGGCCTCCATCTTCTGTGGTGATGGTGGCACTTTGGGATTGGTCTTTACTAGAAGTGCACCGGTTAATAAGAGTAGAAGGTATTGGAGAAAAATCATAAATATTGTACACGTAACTTTAGGTATAAAGATAAGTGACCGCCCCGGAGGCTGCGCAGTGTGCCCATGGCTGACTTGCTGTGCAGACCTCTGTTGGGCTGAAAGAAAATCTTTTAGATATACAATTAATAAACACTGAGACCGAAACAAGATCAGAAGTCTCTCCTCGTCCTTTGAAGCGCCGGGCTGCCCAAGGTCACTCTGGGCCTTTCCAGGCCTTTGAAACAGCCGAGAAACCGAGCAAGTGGCATCCCTGAGCTATCCCCGGACATAAAACAGCCGGGAAGAGAAATCGACAACCAGCAAACATAAATCAACCATTAAAACAGAAGAGAAAAAAGAAAAATGAAATCCGACATCTGGCGTCCCTGGAATCCGACACCAGAGCAATGAAATCTCTCATTATTTCTGTCCATTTCTTCCCCCAAAGGTTTCCCTCTGAGACAGTGAGGAGATGGGTATCAGAGGCAGTGTCTCATCTGTAGGGCTCTGGCTTGAAGTCAGGCAGTGATGCTGGCAGCCAGAAACCTGTGATTTTCCATTCGTGGATTTTAGTGTGTGCTATTTCCTACTACAAACTATTGCATAACCAGAAGTTTTTGAGACACCAGTTGGATTTCTAACCAGGGAGGACCAAAGCAATCATCTCAGTGACTTGATCCACATAAGAGAGCTGGGCACAGCATCACCACACCTAACCCTAAGTGCCCTGCTATTATCCACACCATAAATCTTCTCAATGCAAGTGCTGAAATTGTATTAATCCAGAGATGCTTGCAGTCTCAATTATCCAAACTCTTGGCAGGGAATCCTAAAGAGATGGGCTTACGTTTCACCTCCTAAGGAGGAAAGGGCTGCAGGAAGGCTTTGATAGCAGAAGTGGTAAGAAGTTTATCTCAGACTGTGGAAGCACATGCTCCTAGAAACAAACTCCTGCTCTAAACAAACAATAGGGGGATTTGAAGCTCACTTTCTCATCCTCTGGGTGGAACCTATAAACACCAGGTTCTAAGTAAAAATAAAAGGAAATGCACGACACATTTCTTCTTCCTTTCCCCTGTCCTCTGCACAAAATCTCACTTGGCTTTCTGTTATAAGTGTATTCATTTGAACAGTCTTTGCAGGTGGTATGGGAAAGGAAAAATCTGATTTCTGAATCCTGCTGGAGATTAAACACCATGCTGCTCACTCAGAAAAGGCTTCTGTGTTGGCTCAGTGGACAACTACTGAGGTATCCACTAGTTAGTGGACAGGTAGGTACGTGCAGGCTTAACTGCTCACTGGGGAAGGCTTTGGGGAATCAATATTTTTGATTTAGCCATTTAAATAAAAACAATAAGTTAAGCTTTGTGCATTCTGTGGTTAGAAAAATATTCTCCAGGCGCAGTTACAGGCAGTGGCTGCTGTGGTGACTCAGTTTCCTTCTCCTGTGGGCACCAAAAGGAGCCAGCAGGGGCTAACACAGCAAGGATGTCTGTCTGTCTGTCTGTCAGTCTGTCTGTCTGTCCCTGAGCTGCCCATTTCCCCATCACAGTGTCCTCCAGTGTTTTCCTTCCTGACTTCCTCTGAGACACCCTGTCTCCACCTCTCTGTAAAAGAACCTAAAGGTGGTTTCTCTAGGAGAAAATTGGGATCTGTGTGCTGCTGAATGCTGGTAAGGTGATTTCCCATGCACCAGCAGGCTGCCTCTGTATTTCTAGACTAATTTAATTTCTCATTTCTAGACTCTAGACATTGATTCTATAAAGTGATTCGGAATCCTGTGCAGTGAGATGCATTTCTGACATTTATTTCGTATATGATATGTTTGGACAAATCCTATAACATCCACCCCAATATTATGGCGCTGATGCTTTAGAACAGTGAATATATGGGGTTGTAGTGGTCTAGATTGCACATATCCTGAGGGACGGGGATCAAAGGAGTTGCTTGCTATTGTTTTATTCAGGAATTTTGTAATGTTAGCTGGTTTCACCCTAGAAGCACAAAGCACCTCACAGAAACTCTTCCCCTAACCAGCTCTACTGATTGTCTCTCTCACTATTCTTTGCAATGTGATTCTGGAAAGAGATTGAGGAATTTTCACATAGTAATCCAAACAGCCCCACTGGCATGCTCATGTTCAGGAAATAAAAGAAAAATTAAAAAGTAATTTTTTCTTTTAAAGTTTTTAAAAAGATAAATAAAACAAAATATCTACCAGGAGCAAAATATGACTGAATGAAAATTTCCAAGCCCCAGTTAAAGATTTTCAGTCACAAAAGGGGAAGAATAAGGTGGCAAGAAATTAACTCTTTTCCCTTGAAATTCTCCTTCTTTATCCTTAAAACAGAACAGAAACAGAAATTCAGATTTTTACTCTCTTAGATCTGCCACCAAGGACTGATAACTTTACAAAGAGTCCACAAACACTAACATTTCTTGGATACTTATATATATTATTATAGTCTACATAAGAAGAGAAAAGAAGCTTGAAGATTTTTGGTGACACCATTTTCATCTGCTATGACATTATTTTCTTTTGGCTTGTCCAGAGTCTGCACTTTCCACATTTTAATAGCTCTGTTTTTAGTTAAGATTTCCATGTCTTGTTCTGGCTGCTGGTCATTTTGCAGTCTTTTAGATTTCAAATGAGTTATCCCCTCCCTTACCTGTAATTTATGGGCTTGATTACTTTCTCAAGTAGTGGAATTAAAGCATATTTTCAACAGTTTAAGGTATTCTGACTAAGACCATTTTAAAGAGTGCTGTGCCTTCCTGTGCCTTATCAGAGCAAATTTTAATTCTTATTTCATATTTTGTACTCCAGATATCATTCTATACAGCCCTTAACTGTAATTCTAAAGTCACCTGCATTTTAAAATCAAAATTGAATGCTATTCACTTGGGGAAAAGGCCAATTTTTAGGATGAGGATTAGGTCAGTACTGCTTACAACTCCATTATGGGGCAGCCATAAAAGACCTAACTTTTAAAGGTGAAAATGGTGCTTTTTAAAAACTCCCTCATGAAAGGTCTGAGCATACAGTTTTGTGTAGTAGGACTCAGGGTCATTTCAAGCTCAGAATTGAATGAATTGCTATTAGTCAAGGAAAAATCCCAGCTACTACTAAAACCTACTTCAAACTTTAGGGTTCAGCCTCTTGTTTTCCATGTGAATATCCTTTACTTCACCTCCTTGTGCAATGGACAGTCTGAATTTTCTCCTGGTTTAGTCATTCACCATATGATCCTGTCTGGAAGAGAAACCAGTACATAACTGGTGGGTCTGGCTGTGACACCTTTAGTCAAAAGTCATTGTTTGAGAAAAAATTAAATAAATAAATAAATAAATAAATATATATATATATATATACAAACAGATATATCTGTGAGGCAATACAGCTAGATATAAATTTATGAAGTTAGATTTTAAGAAATGCATGCATAGCATCAATGAACAGTAATTGCAATATGTAACTACATGCACAAACACAATTAGACACAGAGACTTGAATGTGTAAATATTCTACTTGTTTATTCAGTAAGGGTTGCTCTAAATGAACAGCAAATAATAGCACATTTGTTTTGCAAGTGCAATTATGTTATGAATTTTGCCTCTGACTCATTAACCAGGCTTTGTTAAATGTTACAAGTCAAACTGCATTCATCCATATGCTCTTGATCTAATACTGAGCACAGTGTTAACTGATACGTTTTAAAATGCGACCTTTGCTTTTATATTTTTGCCCCTTTTTTTGCACAAATTGTTATGTGAGAAAACTTGACCATGTGTTGGGTTAGGAGCTGGAGAAGGCCCAGAGAAGGGACACAGAGGTGGGGAAGGGAACACAAGGAGAGCTGAGGGAGCAAAAGGGGCTCAGGGGGGTTCCTGCCTCCTCACAATTCCCTGAAAGGAGTTACAAACAGGTGGGAATGGGAATCAGCCTTCTTCCTCCAAGGAACAAGTGCTAGGAGGAGAAGGAATGGCCTCAAGTTGTGCCAAGAAGGGTTTTGACTGGTTATTAGAAAATAATTCCTCACTGGAAGAGTGGACACGAAAAACACAACAGACAGGCAGCTCTCCAAGGTAAAAAGGGGAATTTTTAATATCTGACTCCAACATTTATAGATTCCCAAAAGTGACAGTGGATTGGAGGGTGACAGTGCCACCTGTCCAGTGACACTAAAGAAACAGTCCATTAAATTTCTCTTCTTTCATAAAAAACGCAAAACAATGAGTTATTTACATAAAATATGTGAAAAAGTTCCTTACAAGAATGTAAACATGAGAAAGCTTAAAAAAAACGTAACAAAACAAAGCAACAGAAGGGGGATCAGGTACTGTGACAGGGTGCCTAAGGCAGTGATGGAATCAGCATCCCTGGAAGTGTTCACAATGCATGGACGTGACACCTGGGGACAAGGTTTGGTGCTGAACAGTGGTGGTGATGGGTTAATGTAGGACTCCATGACCTTCCCTGTCTTTTCCAACCTGACTCTCTGATTCTGCACACAGAATTCTGGTCTGGTTCTGGCCCAGAAAAAAGCAGTTTTTCCTGTGGAGCCCCAAGGGAAAAACCTGTCCCACACAATGGAGCAAATGTGCACCATCCTCTTGGGTCCAAAATTCTCTGTACCTACACAAGTGAGCCCAAGGGGTCAGGCTTTGCAGTGCTCTCTGAATGTGCATATCAGGATTTATTGTGCCACATGGGGGAACATTTCTCTTTCTTTCCCCACTGTGTTCCTGGTGAAAAAGTGAAAGCCACTGACTGTGAAGTGTTACATTAAACCCAGCTGAGCCAGTGCCACAACCCCAGCATCATAGGCATGCAGCCACCATGTAGGAAACATCAACAATTATATATCAAGTTCAGCTACTGAGAAAGAGGAAGAAAAGTACTGCTTGGTTTTACAAGAGAGTTAGAAATCAAATTAGCTGCATGGATACAACTCTATTTTGCAGGCAGAGGAAATGCACTGTCCATAGTACATTCCCAGAAAGAGTAACCCCAACAAAGCACCTGGACCTCATTCTTCTCACATGTATAATGCAGTGAATTTGAGAAAACCTCTCCATCCCACAGGATGATAACCTCAGCACGTTCAAGAATCTTATTCAGACTGTATTCAAGCCCCAGGTTTGGGAGCATAGGACAATTTTAAATGACAAAAGTACTGAACTAAGCTCTCTTGTCAGTGCTGTGAAACCAGCATTTTGCTGCCTTCAGTCACTGAGTTAAATTGGAAGCCTAGGGAGAATAAAAAAGCCTAAAAAGGGGGCCAGATACAATGGTGAATCTAGTTTAACAAACTGAGAACATCACAAAGGCAACAGTTTACCTTTGCTCCCTCCCTTCTCCTGGAATGTTTAAAAAAAGAGAATGTCTGGATGAGTTTTAGCAGCATTTTGACCTTGAAAAGCTGTGTCCTGGATGTCATCTGGGAAAAAAAATGTAATTTTACTCAGTCCAAAAAAATTCCTAGTGTGCTAGGCAAGCTTAAGCATCCTACAAACCTGCTGGCTTGGGTTTTTATTGTGAGCTTTTATTCTGAGGAATTAATAATTCTTGTACATTTGTTCAATCTTTTAATAGTGACAGTGCTGAGTTGTGGAGCCAGAATTGTGAATAAGACCTGAAATGCATCTCATATGCAGTTAAAATAGGAGGCTTACTACTGCATTCAGAGCTATCAAATAGATGTGAAATTATTGAAAGGAAAATCAGAACCAAGTGTTTCCTGGCCTTATCTTGACAGATTAAATATGCACAGCCAGCAATCCTGAGCCACTGTGCTTCCCAACTCTATCAGTTCTTCATTATTTTCTTCGTCTAGTCTTTTTCAAAGGCAAGTACAAAACAATTTTCTTCCTTTCCTTTCTCTTTCTGCCCTTTTTGCAAGGGCAAAACAGTGAGTCCATTTAAAACCACGAGACCAAATCCTGCCAGTAGAGGAAATCACATTGCTTTTCTTGGCAATGCCTTTGAACTGGCGCTGTCAAAAAACTGTATTTTCTCCTCCCTCTGCTTTCAGTAAGAATACTTACAGTGCCTTTTGGGGAAGCAAACCCATGACATTTTGCACTTCTATTTGGTAGATACAAGGAACACCCATGTGAAGAGATTGGGCAGTGGGATTTACCCCTTCAGAGTGATGGAAATGATAATTATTTTGTATGTAACAACTTGACGGGGCTGAGTTGTGTGGTGAGGCAATATGCTGTGAAATGCAAACACCTTCCTGCACTGTTCTTTGGAGGTGAGAGGATCCCAGTGCCTGTCCCTGCCACAATGCTGAGCACTATGAGCATCCTCACTGCATGAATTCACATGGAACCAATCCAAGATGCACCTGCTGGTGAGCAACCTCCAGACCACATTCCAAGAAATCAGATAATTATTGTTCATATTTCTTTTCTGAGGCTTATCAGCAGAAAAATCCTGGCAAAGGGATTTTTCAGAAAATTTAATGGTGACACCCCATCATACCTAATTTCCTAGCTCTGCTGTTTCTAGCCTCTTCCCACATTCTCTTGCACTCTCATATCTCTCTAATGTTATTCTGGTCACTACCTTCTCTGTAAGAGTTTATTTCAGAACATTTTGATTGTGGCAAAAAAAAAAAAAAAAAAAAAATCAGCTAGCAAATCTCAAAAGGCAGCTCTGGATTTTATATAATCCAGAACTATCCTGCACTGTGGTCACTGCTGTACCTCCTTTACATTTCATAAACATTTCCAGAATGAAACAGCTCTGGTTAGTGTCTTTTGATTGTAGATAATGACAACAACTGGTGCATAAGATTAATGTATATTCATGAGCAGAATCATAGCTGTGCATGAAAGCACTACATTAGTGCTTGGTAATCAACATCTGCTTTACCTTTTTTTTTTTTTTATGTTAGCACAGTCACTAATCAAAGATAATTACACCGCTGCCATTTGAAATATTTATCACAAGTTCTGTAGTAGGAAGAACACAAAGTACAGTTTTTTCTGTACAGTTCCATGCAGTGCTAACTAAAGCTAGGCTCTGTGTGGCTTTGCAAAGCTCCTTTGTAGAGTTTTGGGATGGAAATAATTACAAAGAAGTAATATTTTTAAATCTGAATACAACCTTCTACTTAGGAATCATAAGTTGATAGTAAATATTAATAAACTATCTTCAGTAGGAAGTTCAGAATCACTGAATATCCTCACAATGGTAAAACTAAGGCATAAAATGGAGTAAGCTTCAAAAGCATTCAGATCCTTTTGCTCTTCCTCCTCAAATTTAGACAACCTTCTGAAAATAACAATGAAAAGGAAGGATCCTTTCCATTCTTTTCAAAATACAGAAGGAGATGAGTGATGTTTTCATTGTGGATGACTCCATATTAATTCTATAATAAGGATAAGCAAGAGGGCAGCATAGCAATAGTTCATTTAAAACTACAAAATGCACAAATTCATGCACAAAATACAAATGCAGGGAAGTTTCTAACTTCTTAAATTTGGATTTGAATTAGGTAACATTTATGTCTGCTCAGATCAGATGGGTAATTTCTTTACAAAGCAAGAACAGACCCAGTGACCTCATAAGGCTTCTCCTCCAGACCCTTCACCATCCTCCTGGCTCCCCTTTGGACACTCATAAATATATTCTAAACATGCACATGTGTTTGTAAATTACTTGATTTGGCTTTTAAAATTACCCAAATATTAGTTATCTCTTATTTTGGAGGGTATTTTTAGCATTTTTAACTGGATGCAATAATTTTCCATTCGTGTGAATCATCAAATGGGAATGTGTAATCATAACAGATTAAAATTATAAACTCTTTGTATTATCTGTTGTACCAGGAAACCTTAAACTTCCACCAGCACTTAGATGGGACACGCTGCTTTTAAAGAGCCCCATCCCTCAGTTAACACCAAAACCACTTTATCCTGTTAAAACCATCAGGAGCTGGAGGTGCACAGTACTGCAGAGTGTCATTATGTCATTATGGCTTTATTGGCACAGCCCTGAGGCTCACATCACCTGAGCCCTGCAAAATTCTGCTTCAAGTCCTGGCAGCCCTGCCTCTTCCCCGTGGCTTTCTGGAGCAGTAAAATCAGTTCCATGCAATTTACTCGGGAAGGGTCATTTGGGAAGGATCCTAAACCCAAGATGCCATCAACAATCTGTGAATCTTCTGGCACTTTTCAGATCAGTCCTGTTTGAACATCTAGCCATAAAATTAATTTGTGAGAACTGTGCTCCAATTCTGGTGCCTTATTCACTTCCCATTCTGTGACTCTTTCTTTACTAGCAATTCAAACTCCACTAAAACCCCAATGAAAGCCACAGAGGGTGAAGTTTTGTCTAAAACATGACATGTTGCTTAGGCGTCTGTTCAGATTTCTCAGTGTCAGACCTTAGTTTTCTCACATTGACCATGAACAAGGCAGAGCAGTTTAACACCTTGGAAATCTATAATATAATATAATATAATATAATATAATATAATATAATGTAATGTAATGTAATGTAATGTAATGTAATGTAATGTAATGTAATGTAATGTAATATAATATAATATAATATAATATAATATAATATAATATAATATAATATTGTATTATATCATATTATATATCATATTGTATATCATATTATATCATGTTACGTTATGTAATCTTATGTTATATTCTATTATATTATAATAGTATATTATATTATGTATCATATAATATCATATTATATATCACATTTTATAATATAATACAATATATAATATTGACTATTTTGTATATCATATTATATTGTATGTATTATATCATATCATATCATATAATGTCATGTATCATATAATATCATAGAATGCTATACTGAAACTATATTAAAGAAAGAGAAGGATACAGACAAAAGGCTTAACAAGAATGAATAATAAAAACTCATGACAGACTCAGAGCTTCGACACAGCTGGACTATGATTGGTCATTAATTAAAAACAATTCACATGGAGCCAATCAAACATTCACCTGTTGGTAAACAATGCCCAAGCCACATTCCAAAGCAGCAAACACAGGAGCAGCAATCAGATAATTATTGTTTTCATTCCTCTCTGAGGCTTCTCAGCTTCCCAGGAGAAAATCCCGGGCAAAGAGGATTTTTCAGAAAATATCATGCTGACACTCTGCTGCTCCAGGGCATGGACCTCGTGCTGCCACCCACACAGACTCTCTTTTCTGATCTAGAAGGTTCCTGCTTCCCCAGACAGCTTTGCCTGAAGGGCAGCCCTCACAAATCAAGGTTAAACATCTGTCTGAATCCAGGTTTTAAGGCAAATTTTCCCTGTGCTCATGCAGAATGAAAGAGGAGCCCACGTAAGAGGCATCTGTGTGTCAACCAGTCACTATATTTTTGCCATGGAGCCAGGTCTGGCTCTTCTGCCCATGCCAGCAGAGAGATCTCTGCCGCAGAAAGGCTCCAGCACACAGCAATTCCAGCAATTCCAAAGTCCTGCACACCCAGGATCAGAAGTGGCTGATACTTACTGGGAAATGAACATGGATGGTGCATCAAACAGGCAGGAAACCACTGAAGGGTTACAGTGCATTGTTTTTTTAGGATTAGTATCTTCTCCATCACATTTATGAGAACACAAAGCTCTCAGGCAGTCAGGAATACAACTGCGCTATTTCCCAAAGTCAACAATTAAAACATCATCAGCAATCGCTGTTTGAGACAGAATAATCCTTAAAAATGCTTAGTTTTAAATCCACACAACTCTCATATTAAAGTCTGAAATACTGCTGCTACTTGAAAAATTATTAACAGAGAAAGGTTGTGTCTCTAGGCATCAACTTCTTCAGCTTTGCTTGTCTGTAGATATTGAGGTGGTGATGAGCACTGCTAAAAGAGATGAGAAATAGTCCTGGAACTCCACTGCAGAGTAAATAAACACATCAACATGCCACTAAAAGCAGAAATTACTGCAATCTCAGAGCCTGAAAATTAATGATGGGGCGAGGTGACACATGCACAGCCACTGAAAGCAGCGCAGGATTTTCATTGGCAGCATCCACTCATTTATGCTGCAAAGTTCACACTCCTATGCTTAAGAATTAGAGTCCATTAAGTGGGAGGGGACAGAAGAATAATAGTTTTCATTAATTGTCACAACACACTGGGGGTGGGGTGAAGAAGAATAATACACCACTTTGTTTTCCATAGAACAAACCCTCCCATTTCCATGAAAATGTGCTTAATTTAAAAAAAAAAATAAAACCAAAAAGCTGTGTTCAGAATCACACTAGTCAGGATTTAATAATACAGCTGCTCTGTGGATCTCCATGTCTGCAAAATGCTAAAGCAGCTGCCTGCTAGTAAAAACTGGATTGGGAACAACCCACAGATATAAATATATTATTGTTAGCCTCTGAGTGGGCTGGAGAGCCCCCAGAGAGCCTTGGGGCAGGGGCAGAGCATGGAGAGCTGCATTTCTGGTGTGGGTAACCTCAGAGTGATGTGCAAAGCCACGGGAGGTGCTGAGAGGGGACAGGATGGCACACAGCATTTCAGGAAAAGCAGACTGAGAAACAACAGGTCTTGGTCTCTGGACACACTGGAACTTGATGAATTTGATGTCCCAGTCTGTCCAGTTTCATATCACAGGTAGGAAAAATAATGATTTTAAGTGATTAATTACACTGCTAATTGTGTCACTTAATGCTGCACTATGCATTGAAGATATCCTCCAAATGATGGGAAGTGGTACAGAATAACCTCTGGATCCTGGCCATGCCCCTTCATGGTTATTGCAGAAATTAACCCTCTTCTGGCTGGACAACCATTCAGAGCAGAAAAGCTTTTGGATCTACTCTTTCTGGCTGGACTGAAGTGAATCTGGATGGACAGAAGTGAATTTGGATCTACTCTTTCTGGATGGACTGAAGTGAATTTGGATCTGCTCTTTCTGGATCTACTCTTTCTGGATGGACTGAAGTGAATTTCATGGGCTGGAGGAAGCTCTGATCAATTGTGCAAATTTTCTCACAACACCTTTCATATATGGTGGGTCTCGGTTAAAAATAAGGTATATTGGTCCAGTCAGTATGGAATTTATTAAAAAAAAAAAAAATCCTGGAAGTGCAGGATCCCATGCATTAAACTAAAAGCAATTTTGAATCAGGGACCCAATACATGCAGAACCAATACATTTTGCTTAAAAACTGAAATGCTTTTTGCCATATCTAATACCCTATTGATGATGACACACAATTTATGATGACACAAGCCGCTATGTGTCAGTAGAAAATTAAAAAACTGTTAAAAAGGAATTTACTTGTTCTGTGTCTGATAGAGAAAGGTTTGTGGCTGCCTGTATGGCTGTTTCTTCACATCACCAAGAATCCTTCATTCTCCATTTTTTCATGCACAGACTAAATACAATCCTGACCTAGTTCTCTCCCGAAAGAAAGTTCGCTGCCCTTTGTGTGACATCTGATCTACTGAGGTGAGGCAGAGCAGAGATGAAGAGTGAACAGAATTACCAAAGCAATGTTCTTGCCGCTGAAAGGAGGAATATCTCCTGCTAGTCATCACAGAAATGGTGCAGGGAGGACGAGGGTTTCATTCTGAATGCAGAACAGCAATAATGTCAAGATCTATTAAAGCTTCTCTAGGAACAGGAGAATCTCACACAGAGAATCCCCAACAGTCTCCCACCAGTGAGGCGTAACATCTTCACAACTTGGAATAAAATGCTGGAGTTTTTTGTACAAATCTTACATTTTCTGAAGATAATTCTCCCCACTTGTCATCCTGGCTTCTGATAGCAAAGTCAAAGATTCTCAGAATAATACTTCAAAACACATTAAAAGAATGAAATATTATTAAGAAAATGCCCAACAGCTGCAGTGTTTGAAAGAAACAATCACAAAGAAAGTCAGTGTGAAACAGAAATGTATGAAAGCACATCTTGATTCCCATTCCAAGTACCTGGAGCTCAGCTGTATCAATCTGCCAGGAAGACTGTGCCTAAAAATTCATAACCTGAGAGTTATTTACAGCTTACAAAAATTCCAGGCGAGCGAAACCAGAAAAAACAACCTTTTTAGTGCTTCCATCAGAAATGAGAACAAAAGAAAAGAGATGTTTGGCCGAGATGAGAAGAGGACATGGGAGTAAAAGGACAAAGTAATCTCTTTTGAGAGCCACTACATTTTTGGTAGTTAAGACTCTCTAATCCTTCTTCTATATACATTAATCTCTTAAAGATATCTTAAAGAAGCAGCTTGAGTAGGTGCTGAAAATGAACACGTGTTGGCCTTGTTGCAGCAGAGGACTAAGACCCACTAATATGAAGAAATATAGAAATACAGCCCAAGGTGTATCCTAGACTGAACATTTACAGTCACAGAAAGGATATAAAGCCTGAGGAGTCCTTTCCATCCTTCCTTTTTAGTTTACTTTGTGGAAGCACAACACTATAATCCTCTTATTCAGAAGGACAAAAGGGAAACGAAGACAAATCTTTATTCCAACTGCCCACCTTTACTCCATTCACAGGAGCTATACTAATTTTTTTCCCTTGGATTTGACCTTTCTGAGGGAAATAGTCTCATTTTGCTCCAACATTTATCACTGGGCCAAAATGCCAGCACTGTCAGTGGTGCTTTTGAGCAGCTCTTGTAACAATAGCTTGCATGCAGTTCTGGAAATGGAGCTTCTGATATGCTGGTGGACACGGCATCTCCTCCTCAAGGGGCACAAACAAAATGGAATATCACAATCACTTTCCCCCAGTATAGAGACTCACAACTTGATTAGAAAAAAAGGTCATGGAGGGCTTTTATTGCTAAATATATTATGTCTGTGAAGGCATAAAGGCAGCAGCAAGTTAGCCTAAGTAGGCTTTCTTTACCAGTACTGTGTTTCTGACAATTTCCCTACCTACTGGTTTTTCTTGCACTTTGTACTGATTTGCTCAATAATCTGAATGGCTGCCCTCATCTGAACCATGGTGCATTATCAAGGCTGCCTTGTTTTATTGTTCTTTTTAATTCATTGTCTGAAGCCAGTACCACAATGAATCATTATACTGGGTGTCCTGATGATAACAACATCAACCAAAAGGGGCATTTCCCATGTGAGCAGTCATCTTGCATACCACTTAATGAGGCACCTATTTTATGGCCAGCAAAACACTTATCTATTCGAATTGAGCTGTAAAAAGATTATTTTTTATATATATATATACACACATAAATGGTGGTGGTCTGTCACCATCAGTAACCTTGTCAATATACTGGTAATGTGGTAATTATTTATTATTCATTATTATAATTATACAATATCATTAATTATTATAATTATTATAAATTATTGTTAAGTATTATAATTATAATTAATTATTATTTATTATTTATAGTGCATGTTTATTATTCTCTAATTTATGTTATTTTATTATTTAGTATTATATATTTAAAATAAATATTTTATATATTATATAAAATATATTAAGATAATATATTTTATGTATAATTTTTATATATTATCTATTTTATATATGTTATATTGTATATATCATAATAAATATTATATAATTATTTATAAGTCAACAGAAAAGAATTTGAAGCAAAAGTTGTTGCAAAGATTTAAAGCAGGTAACAGAATTTGTCTCACAGGAAAAACGAAAGGAAAGAGATGAAGAAGCTGGGGACAAGGAAGGAGATATCAACCAGCCTGTTGTTTTCCCCAAGTGAATTCGTGAGGGATTATGATTGTTCTTAAAACATTTTATACCAGCTTGCTGGGTTACTGTAATTTTATCATTCATCAATTCATTACCATTTTTTGAAGTGAGTGCCATACTGGAAACCACTTCTGCTAACTTCACACTGGTTGGACCAGGGTGACTATCCCTGGAGTCAGATATAGCAGCTTTAACCAGTTTCAGTCAGATATGGTACATTTAGCCAGTTTCAGTCAGATGTGGCACATTTAGCCAGTTTCAGTCAGATATGGCACATTTAGCCAGTTTCAGTCAGATGTGGCTGATTTAACCAGTCTCAGTCAGATATGGCAGGTGTAACCAGTTTCAGTCAGATGTGGCACATTTAACCAGTTTCAGTGCGATATGGCACATTTAACCAGTTTCAGTCAGATATGGCACATTTAACCAGTCTCAGTCAGTTCCTCATGTTTGAACTCAGGCCAGACTCAATTGCTTATGGACCCACTCTCAGGGTCTATTTGTAGTCACATTTTTTTTATATACTTAATCTTTCTGATTATAATGATGACTATGCTAAAATATATATGTTCTATAGCTTAATTGCTAGGAGATATAGCCTATTTTTAATTCTCCTGATTCTCACCTCTTCCCTGGGTAGAGCATGTATTCTTCAATCTGCTCTCAGGCAAATAGATGCCTGGTGACTGACTGAGGAAAAAAAGTATGAAAATAATTGAAGTTTGTATTGCAGTTTGCCACAGAGCATCAATACAGAGATTAGAGTTATTTAAGCATTTTGTGTAAGGATAATTTTTATTTCACTGTTGTCTACAGGTTGTGTTCTCAGGAGGGACGTGTTTTAATCAATAAAGCCCCAGAATTTCCAGGCAGTGTGGTGAGATTCTGCAGCATCTTCTTTTTTCAAGGTCCATGAGCATATTGCAGAAAGGCTCTGTGTGCCTCCACGGACCCTCTCCACTCCTCATCTCCACAATCTTGGTGCTACTGAGTTTTTATTTATTATATTTATTATATTTATTATATTTATTATATTTATTATATTTATTATATTTATTCTTTACTGGGATGCCAACAATTTCTTTCAGCTATCAAAGAGCTCAGAGCAGGGCTGAAGTTAATAGCTCAGGCCACACACACTAATGGCTCTTAGTAAATTGATATGTTATTATTGCTTAATTTTGGTAAACATTCTTAGGGGAAAGTGGTGTCTCAATTGCAGCCCATCTAAAATAAGCTCATTTATGCTAATGTCTTTCTCCTTGACACTCAGTAAATCCTTCCTAATGCATTAATTATGACTCCAGATAGACCAATGATTATTTCATATATGCTAATTAGGAATCATTTTATTCAGCCTGCCACACATATCAGTAAACAAGTGGAATGAATTCCCCACAGGGAGGATAAAAAGACAATGATTTTCCTTCCAATGAAGCTTTGAGAATTTACCCCACAAACAAGATGCCATTAGAGAGAAATGAGCACTTAGAAAAATACACTTACAGGTGTGAGAGACACCAAAAACGTGCTCTTTCTCAGTGATAGAATAAAGCAGATTCTTAGCTCATTCCTTAGCCAAAATATCATTCTCAGTCAATGAGTTTTTACTATGTATGATTAGGAAGTGCAACCACCTTCTACAAAGTAAATAAAAATTACAATCAAATTAGTTCCATTTGCTGCAGAAAACAAATTGATACCCAAGAAAAGTGTAATTTCAGACCTATTCTGGAAGAGATAGAAGGCTGAAGAAAATCACTGACATTTGCACTCATTGAATGTCAAGGTTAAAACACGGTGTAGAGAAGTTTCTGCTACCAATACTTGTGACCTTCACTGCTCCTAAACCCCACAATTCTGCAACTGGATCACATATACCTCTCACAACTAATTGCTGACTGCTGTATAACTAATAAGGAGGTCTCCATAAAAACATAATTTCAGGCCTAAATTCAACCAAAGAGAAACATAAAATAAATGATAAAAGCACCATCACTTAACATACTGCTATGCACAAACTCTTAGACCCTCATGACATAAATGATAATATATTATAGGATCAAAGCTGGCAATTTTTATGTGCAGGTCAGGTCTCTAAATATATATTTAGGGCTGAACTAGGCGAAAAATTTATTGTGTGTGGATATGGCAATTTCTACTTGATTTTTCCTTTCATGTGTTACATCAAGTCAACTCTTTATAAGTTTACACACTCAGGGCCTAGAGTTCTGCTGAGTACATTCTAAAAACATGAATAAATGTTATAGAAGACTGCAGTCTAAATTCAACTACCACTTTTGATGCGGGAGCCAATCCACAATAAAATTTGGACTTCCAAAATCAGCTGTTTCTGTGTTTGAAGGTTGACTGGTTAATATAGATCTAACTTGTAGAAACAGGAAAATATCAAAGTCTGAATGAACAGGCCACAAATGGTTCAGAAACAAATAATTACTCTGAAGGCATTTTTGGGATATGCCATTTTTCTATAAACTCTCTTTCAATCATAAGCATAGACCTATATTAAAAAAAAAAAAAAGAAAGGCAAGTGAGAAATTGCCTGTGAGAAATGCAGAGCTAATTCTATTGTGGAGCCTGTGACTGCAGAAATGGGATGAACTGCACTGTCCTAAGGGAGACACACACTATTGTCTGCAAGGAAGCAAAGTACAAATATTTACCTTCATTATTCTAAAGTCTGGGAGTGTTGGGATGAAACCTGGGCCAGTTTCTAGAATCTAAAAAAGTGAATGTCATCCTACAAAGATCCTAAGGAATATCAATGAAGCTTATAATAAATAAATGCTGTCAGAAGTATTTTTATGTGTTAGTTAGGCTGGAGAAAATGAAAGTACCTTTCCTTAGGCAGATGAATTGAACCTTAAAGTGACTACAAATTAATGCACAAATTAATGCACAAAAAATTAATGTATTCTTAATACTTAAGAATGTGATGGTTCTGGATTTTGTGTTTCACAGCAGTGAGGAAGTCCATAAAAGCTTCCAAATTCATCTGGCAAATAAACTGTTGTGAGTTATTTGTTGGTTTGTGTTTGTTGCTTTGTTAAGTTTTTTTATTTTCCTGTTTCTATTCTTTGGGGCTCTGAAGAGCACTTTTGATCAACTGAGACACAGAAAATACAGTACTGAAGACATGCCATCAAAAGCAAAGATGTGAAATCATCCCTTTACACTTACACTACCATAATCACTTTTTGTTTCAAGCACAGCAACTCCTCACCATAGGGATCAGCAGGCATTCAAAGTTATTCCTAATCAAGGTAAAAAAAAGACTGAACCTCTCTGAAACATTAAGGGGGAAAAGTCTAGGATTATTAAAATTAACATCAGTCAGCTTAGACAGAAAATCCTTACCTGTCCAGTCAGATTACTCAGCCATTCACACTCCATGCAGGTAAGGGCTACTTACAGGCTGTTTAAACTCTGCTACAGCTCTGATGAATGCAGAGTGGATGGGTTAGAAAAGCAAGCACCTTGGAAAAAAAATACTAGAAAATGTAAATTCTAATTTCATTCACGCACTTCTGTGTATGGGAGCTGATATCTGTTGCTGCAGTTGCTGCAGTTTGTGGAAAAGGTAATGAAACATCACATGGGTACTGTTCAAGAGCATTACCCATAATGATCACATTGTAAGCTATTAGCACTTTTAAATACATAAATATATTGCAGCTAATGGGATATGTGTTTACAGCAACACAGCAAGGTTATTTTGCCACTATTTTTTAAAGAGAAGAAAATGAAGTACTAAGTTATCTGCTTACTGTGTTGTTAAAAAGGGAAAGCATTCCCTTAATGCTAATTAAAACAAAATTATGAAGAGAAAAGTTAAACTTCTGTACAATGTATTGAAAATTGATTAAATTGTGATGATGGTCCCTTGCTGGTAGTAGAGCAGTAGCATGCTTCACTTGTCTTTCAATGCACTACCTTAATATTCAGATATACCTATCTCACAAAACTTCAAATGAAACCCCATGGAAATCCAAATTTTTACTGATTTTTAATGTACAGAAGTAGGAGAAATTTCAATGAACTAAGTTTTTTTTTGTCCTTCGCAGAAAATCTACAGCTACAGGAAACCTTCATAATTTACATCTTCAACAACCACCTTCTCACTAGAAAATACTTTACATAGTTTTGTTAGTTTTCTAATTTTTTATTTATATTTGAAATAAAAGAAATAGCTCAATAGCTCTAGGTACATAATCACTTTATTAACACCTATTTAGCATTACTCATGGGAGGCAAGACATCCCAGAAGGCTTTTTCACTACATGGACATGAAATTTTCACCCACATGGTTGCTCCTGCAAGCACAATGGCATCTGCTTGGAGGAACAGTGGGCAGGATAGGGATGTTTGCTACTAACTCCCCCATCCTCTGCAGCATTTCCCACATTTGGGGGGTCACTGTTCACTCAGGTTTGTGTTCTGTGTTTCTGACACCCCATGATTAAACACAGCATCATTAAACCCGCACTTGTGGGATGGACACAGGGGGATCTCCTCAGCCAGGCAGGGAAGACAGGAAGAGAGCATATTAATTACACCAAATAATAGAAGATTTTTAGTGCAACTCTGCTGAAGAGTCAGTGTGAATGCAGGTTCCAGCCCAGGTGGCATTTCTAAACCAGTGACACAAGAGTGCATCTCACAGCTACACATAGAAGACTAATTTTGCTATCAATACTTTTGTATCGGCAACTGGTTCTGAGCAGCTTTCTACTTTTCATAAGTTTCATATGAATACAAAGAAGAAACTGATTTCCTGATCAAAACTTGCATTTACATTCTGACATTCAACCCAGTTACTTTCATTTGTTTATGGAAATTCTCATTCCAATGCTAATATTTTCAAGAAAATGGTATCATCATGCTCCTTATAATATTCCAGAGGGAAGGATCTGAAAATGCTGTGCTACATTTCAGCTTACATTTGTTTGAAAGCACAGAATTTATTTTCAAGCCATTTAGGATTTGATTACTTGTTTGTGGGGGTGGAGAAGCAGTGATGAGGCAGGAAGAGGAATCAGTATATCAGGCACCTAGTTTTCAAATCTGGGAATTATATCTTTTCTAGTGGACACAAAAGTTGTCCTCTGAACAAGACTGACACCAATTATATGAGAAATTTTAGAACTTTTTAAAATGGATGGTAGTTTTAATTACTTAATATATAACTGCCCCACAGCTAAGGCCAGTGGTGTTTGTGGAGATGAATTTGGCATTGCATAACCAGCACAAACACACTTTGACCTAAAGTGAGAGCTTTAGATCACCTAATAAAATAGATCACCCAAAAAAATGTCAGGTGATCTCTTGGTAGTATCTATGAGAAGTGTGGATCTTGAGAAATATCTAGAAACCCAGGTCACACATCACAGTACTCTTACGCGAGAATCTGTGCAAATATAAGGCCAAAAGATTTTTGGTATTCTAAAATAAATTAGAAATATATGCAGGTAACGCTGGAGAAAATTTACTTTTGTGGTTTGTTCAGTAAGATGTTTGTAATGTGTTGGTTTACAAGTAAAACATTTTAGTTTAAATTAAGTCAAAAAGGAAAATCAGGAAATGTAGAATGTAAAGAAAATTTTAGCAGGGTGTCATAGGAAGGATGAACTCCTTACCTCCATGCTTAGAAGCAGCCAGGAGAAAACAAACACACCACTATTACATCCATTTCCTGTAGCTGAAATAAAATCCCATATCTTGGTGATCAGAGATGCAATCCCTGGATTGCAGGGCTCCTCTGAATGGAACTGAAATCCAGGCTGAGGTTCCCTCCTGCAGCTGCAATGACACACTGACACATTGCTCTCCTTATAGCTCACCACATCTGTCTCAGCCTCATAAAATATCCAGGGTTAGGACTTTTCACATCCCATTAAATTTATAAAATTTTATTTTATATTTCTTTAATACCATTTCTATAGATATTATTTTGTTATATTTAATGATCAGTTCAGTAAAGTGGCTTTTTAAAAATCTCTTCTTTGGAATATTTTTCCCCTTAGGAGCTCTTTTCCCCACTTATATTTAGGAGGCAAGAAGAACCTGCTTGACCAGCAAAGTTGACCATTTTTTGGTCTCAGTGAAATAGAAAACAACATTGAAACAAAATTGATGTGATTACTAACCAATATGATTGAGAATTGAACTCCACTATATCCATGTATGACAGCAAGACCATTCAGTACTCATACAGAAAAAACAGAAAAATAAACATGCAGCAAATATAAATATTCTACATATGATGTAGAGCAAAATCAAAAGCCCACTGATTAGAAAGAGACTGCAGCAAACTCTAATCAAAGTTTTGATTTGCATTTTTTTTCTTCTTTGGCTGTTTCAAAAGCTTCTTGATTCTCTAACATAATATTAGAAAATTTAACAAAAGGAAGCTCAATGGGCATCTGAAATTCTGGAGTTGCTCTTCACCTTCTCTATCATTATTCCTAGAATTTCAGAGGAGTGTATCCAGCTTGAATACATCCTCAGATTACTTGGCAGAAATGCTGTGTGCCTACAAATCACACCAGTGTGCTTGTCTGAACAGAACATCCTTGGGGTGGCAGGAATGTGTGGGCCCTCCTGCTTCCACACAGAACCAAAAACCTGAAAGAAAATGAGCTGAACATATAGAACTAATTCTAATCATTCATGTCTTTCATGGGTGTTAGCTGAGCATTCCCAGCGCTCCACACCTGCGCTGATAATCACCGCAAAGTATGACTTGAACATCAGACAGTGTTGTCATTAGAAAGTAATTAGTTTTAATTTGTTGTTAATGATAAAAGAACCAGCCAGGCGGGTTTGTTTCAAACTCTGCATCTCCTGTACAATGATTTTTAGTAAGCCCCATTTTTATGATGCTGTAAGACCACCACTCCTGATTCCATTACTCCTTGTTCATACAGGTATTAATCTTCCACGGATAACGTGGCCTGTTTCTAATGAATGCCTTAAGCCCTAAAATAAAAGCACTCAATTTAGGTCCTTTAGAAATAGTGTCTCATTGTAACCACACAGGAGATTGATTAAATACCTTGCTGTCCAAATGACTTCAGAAAATTAATGGACCCAATCGAGTAAAAACCTCTGTGTTCTTTTCTTGTAACAAAATAAGGACAACCTAAACGTAAAAAATTGCCAAGAAGATTATATAAGCAATCAGCTGCTAACAATGCTTTTCTAAATGAGCCAATGTATCAACATTATACAGAATTCAGGCTTTATTCAGGCTTCATTGGGAAGAGCAATTATACCGGAGAAATAATGGTAGAATTTTCTCTCTTGTTAATAAAGGGTAATAGCGGAATTTTGGAGGTTATCATAAAACCAGTGAGACATTTTCAAACTGAAAGACAGGAAATTTAGGTTAGATATACAGAAGAAATTCTTCTTTACTGTGAGGGTGGTGAGACACTGAAACAGGGTGCCCAGAGAAGCTGTGGAAGCCTCATCTGTTCCAACCCACATCTAAGGCAGGGTAACTGAGATTCCCATTAATAAATCCCTTGGGGTGATTAGAGTGAGAGAACACTTAATGACCAGCATATACATGAAGAAGCTTTATTTTAACACTATGTAATTGCAGTGGAAAGAATGAGTGTGGCCATTTTG
Source organism: Melospiza georgiana (assembly GCF_028018845.1). NCBI lineage: Eukaryota > Metazoa > Chordata > Aves > Passeriformes > Passerellidae > Melospiza > Melospiza georgiana. Next base: position 25,400,626 of record NC_080435.1, read on the forward strand.
GTCCTTTTCTATAGAAGTATGAAAATTCATGAAGAAAATAAGGAAAAAGGAAAAGAAAGTGAAGGAAAGGACAGTGGAGAGGAAAGGTATCTGTGGATCTAACAATAAGGGCTGATGGTGGCAATTTCCATGTCTGTGGTCAGAGATGGTCCCAGTCCTGATCTGTTGTGAGTGGGGGTCCACAAAACAGATCCTTCAGATCCATTGATGCTACTGGACTGGAACAAATAACTAAAAATTTTCAGAAAGAACAGTCAGTAAAGTTGGTTGCTTGCAGAGAAAAGACTTCCATGAATTTGAAAGTATGTTTTAGATTATTCTTCTCTGTGCTCTTACACACCTACACCTGAGAACAAATTGGTATGCTGACAGTTCAAAAATGAAGCAATTAAAAGAGCAGAATTTAAGTTGCTGCCAGAATCAGCGAAACTGCAGTGGAAGAGTCGGAAGTTTAAGAACAAAAGATGCAAAAAGAGGTAAGTGACAGCAACATGCTCTGAATCAGGCATTTAAAGAATGGCCAAACAAAGGCACTGAGGGCTCACAGTCAAATGCAGGATGTAAGGACATTTTGCAGGAGATAAACCTGGAAAGTTAATTTCCTTCTATTGAAACATGCTGGCAGAAATTGCAATATTCAAAGTATCCTAACATTGTTTCAAGTAAAAATTGTGAACTTTTCCTTCCTTGAAAGAAAGGTTTGCTATGTTTAAAACGTTATATTTTTTCCAACAGCCCATCTCTAATGTGAAAATTAATGTGCCCCTGCCTGAGAGCCTCTGCAATAATATTGAATGCATTAAAAATTGCTGCTTCTATTCAATACTGATTAGTTGGCTTTTAAAGTATAACCTGGCCAGACATGATTGCATTTTATCGATTTACAGTTTTTATTACGTTTTATGTAACATACAATTAATTTCCAAATTATTATCTGGTTAGCAAACATTCTCGCTAATTTGAGAATCTGAAAAAGGGTTACTGTGAATTAACATTGGAAAAGTGTAGGAAGGAGTTCAAAAGGCGGGAGCTGCCAGAAATATTTCACTAATGTGAAATACTGATGGCTAAGCCTAAAAGTCTCATCAGGTACCAAAGCATCTCAACAGTTAAAATAACCACAGAAACCAGAGCTGTTCATCACAATTATTTAAGAAAAAAAATACATTTTGCCTAAAAAAATAATAGGCTTTATGGCTTTCCAGAAGGAAATGAAAGAAGTATTCTAATGATTGATTTGATTTAAATCTAATTTTGTTTTAGAAATTATGTGAAGGAATGACTAGGTAGAAGGTGTTGGGAAGAGGATAGATCTTTCTCCAAATATTTTCATTAATCTGGCATATTTTTAATACAACTGAATCATGAAAAAATTAGGAATAATAAAAATTTTGCAGCTTCAAAGACATTTCCTTATTCCTTTCAAATGAAGTAATAATAAAAAAGAGTCACAATATGAAATTGTGTGGGCCTAGGATCTCTGAGTCATCTTTAATCTGCTGCAATTTAGAACTAGAGTGATGAATAATCAGTAATTCAGAACTAACTGAAATTTAGACTGATAAATTTCACAGAGTCATTCCCAGTTTTTATTGGGTATTTCCTTCATATACATTCACAGCTGCTTTGTTTTGTATTTTTACGGCTCCCAGCTAGCCCCTTTACTTCTCTCTATCCTGATAAATAAAAAGACAAAACACATTCCAGAGGCTCCAAGCCAGGGCACACAAGGCCTCTAACCTATCTTGGTTCTTCCTGGGAGCCAAGGTTGATACCAGCTCTTTGGGACACATTTCACAAAGTTCAGTTCCTATCTCAATGGAGGCTACAGTAAGAGGTGGAACCAAAAGGGGGAACTACCTCACCACTTATGCCTGTAATTGGGGATTTTTGTCAATTATGCTAATTTGCTAAGCTTATAAAACTGTATTCTCTGGTGTTTGTGAGGGCCGCAGGAAGAGGAGAGAGATGAGAATCTGACTCCATGTTCTTAGAAGGCTGATTTATTATTTCATGATATATTATGTTATGTTATATTAATTATATTATATTATGTTATATTTATTATATTTATTATATTATATTGCTATACTAAAACTATACTAAAGAAAGAGAAAGGAGACATCAGAAGGTTTAACAAGAATGATAACGAAAGCTTGTGACTGACTCAGAGTCCAACTGATGGTGATTGGTCATCAATTAAAAACAATTCACATGTTTGGATAAACAACCTCCAGATCACATTCCAGAGCAGCATATTCAGGAGAAGCTGAGGCTTCTCATCTTGCCAGGAGAGGAAATCCTGGTGAAGGGATTTTTCAGAAAATACCATGGTGACAGTATTCACCCCACACGGGGGTGGTCACTTTCCAAAGCTGCCCTTTGGTGGCCTCCAATAAAGACCAGCCTTTATATTAGCTCCTATAGGAATATTGCCTCCAAAGTATGTTGCTTTATTTCTAGATCTTTAAGGTATCAATATTTAGTCTGCATCCAGAGGCTCAGCAGGGCCTGTAACTGAGTATTAGAACTCAGACTGAATAACAAAGGACAGCAACATCTTGGTTGTGCCAGGTTTGTCCCCTCTGCTGGCACAAGAACACCTTGCACTTGATGCTTTACCATCTGAGGGCCATGCTGATGGATGATGGAGCCCCACACTGACCATCCAATGCTGCTGCCAAACTGGAACTGACCTGTCCAGACTCTCTACACTCCACAGACTTTCATTCAGAGCTGTCAGCATTTGCCTCTCCTGGACCCTTGAGGTCTCCTAATATTGTAAATCAAAGGTGACTCTGACAAAGGGGAGAGAATGATGAGGAGGATTCCACAGATATCAGAAGGCTGATTAATTACTTTATTATACTGTGCTATACACATTTCATCTAAGCTGAATCTGCCAAGCGCTCACCTGCTCACAGTGCCCAGAATCTCGTGGCTGTCACCCACAGTCCCCACACACACACACACACCTGGCCCTGACAGGCCAAGGGAACAGAACACCCTCACTGTGGGTGAACAATCTCCACATTGCATTCTGCTGTGGCACAACATGGGCACAGCAAGTGATGAGAATTGTGTTTTCCCTTTCTCTGAGGTTCAGAGGATGTGAATCTCAGAAATACTTGGGAAGGTTTGTGCCTTGCTTTTCTCTGGGAAGAGAAAAGTGGCAACATCCTGAGGCCTGTGGTTGAGCACAGGGCTGTGTCCAGTAGGGTGGATGCTCTTTGAACTTCCAGAAGAGCTCAGGGTGGGTCTCAAACAGAAATCCTTGCGCACAAAGCTGTTCCCAGCAGCATGGGTGCTCTGTGAATCTGCAGGAGAGCTTTGGGCTGGTCTCAAACAGAAATCCTTGAGCACAAAGCTGTGCCCAGTAGCATGGGTGCTCTGTGAGCCTCCAGAACAGCTCTGGGCTGGAACACAGGCTCAGGGTGGTACTCAAATAGAAACCCCACCAGACTGCAGCAGCATAAATGAACTCTCCAGCAGCATGTGAAGGAAGAGCAATCAATCTGAATGCTCAGCAGATGTTCACAGAATGAAATATCCAGAGAGGGCTTGAAGTGCAACATCTGAGAAGATTTTGTAAATGAGGAGAGCACAACATCTACTTGCAAATGCCAGTAAAGCATTCCCATCCATTTGATTACATCTGATACTCTAGAAATGTTTCAAGTCTGATGCTCACAGAAGTGGTTCTATTTTTTGTAAGAACAAGGGAAATAATCTGCGTTATTTTTTCCTGTGTTGTATGAAATTATTGTAAAATGGCATAGCAGTTTTTCATGCTTAATCCTATCTGAATTTTGTTATGCTTTGATTTATTTTAGCAAAATCAGCTTTGTGATAACACTGTCTATTATTTTTTCTTTTATAAAACCAATTTTAATGTACTCATTTTATTCAGAGCCTCATAAAACAAATTACTAAACAAATTAAATCTCTCTCTCACCCCGTGTCTGATCTAGTTTGGAGCTGTCCATGGTATGGCAGTAACTGAAGTGACCTGCTTGAGAGATCACGTCTCATTAGCTGGTTGTGAGGGACAGGAGCCTCCCCAGGGAAGTAAGGGATGCTGTAGAGTCCACATTTCATACTTGCAGCAGGCTAAATGATAACAGCATGTCAGGGCCTGTTTTCTGTTATTCCCTACTCTGGTGTAAAGGGCACAACTCAGGGAAAAGGAAGATTCCAGGCCCTGATGAGGGGACTTGGCATTCTAGGGCAGATGGCAATGTAGATGCAACTACAGAGGACAAATGAGAAACCTCCCAAAAAGGAAAAGCTGTGCTGAGAAAATCCTCCATCAAATCTGAGAACACAGCTGTGCAGCTGGGTGTTTGCTCCAAGAGAGAGCCAGGATGCTGGAAGGACAAGGAGGCAGTGAGGACCCAGTGGTCCAGGCACACACTAAGCCTTTGCAATCCCTCCCAGCACAACCCTCTAGGCAAAGTAGCTGAGCAAATATTAGGGAAAAGAAGGCAACTGTGCTTGTTTAAAACAAAGAGATTGCAACAAGAGCGGAATTTGGAGGGGCTAGCAGTGTAGCAAAGGGTTTGGAATGGACACCATGAAGTCCATCTGCTGCCATTAGGCTTGACTGCTAGCTGCTGTTGACTCATTTATAAAAAGTTCCATCATTAAGTAGTTAGTTTAGATTTAGATACACGCAGTCCCTTTCAGTTTATCATCTAATGTGAAACACTCAGGGCAGCAGACACAAACAGAAACATTATGTTCCCTGCAGCGCACAAAATCAAATGCCTTTCAGTTCCAGGCTTCAATTTACAGCCTTTCTTGCAGGTGGTGGCCAGGCACAGGCCCAGAGTACAGTATGGCTGACACCAGATGCTGGCACTCGTGCAAGGCTCATTTTGGCAGGCAGGGAAGAGTCAGGGTGCTGAGATGCCATGGCAGCCATTCTGGTGCTGGCTTGGTGCCTCGAGAGCATGGCAGAGTTTCATGTGTGTGTGACAACTCCAGACACTTTTCCCAGTTATTTTATGTTCTTTAAAGCAAAGCAACTCTCCAGCTGTTACAGTGTGGAGAAGCAAACTTAGAGCAACCAAATGAGTGAATCTGATACAGAAATATGTGGAAATGTTTGAACTTGCAGAGTCTGAAACTCTATCTCTGCATATCAACACATTGTGCACTTCAGCCTGATTCAGATGGGCAGCAATTTAGATGACAATGATGTTTTAATTATTTCTAATTTTGGCTTTTATTGAGAGCAGTGTTGAGTCAAGATAGAACTTGAACATTTGTACAACAAAATTGACTCAAACACTACTATAAACTCCAAATAGTTGGCCTATCAAAAACCCCCCAAAAATAATGCTCAATTAGTGCTGATATTTGTTAGCAGCATAATGAAAAAGCAGCTACACATTACAAGCTGAAGTGAGCAAATCCAAGTGCTAAATACAGATCATGTGCTGCTTTATTGTTTGGCTATTCCCTCTTGAGCATCCTGGATTGAATAGAGTAACTTGAATTCATGGCTGACATGAAGATAAAGAGTATGGCACTGATACAAAAAGCAGGTGGAAAAGCAAGCAAAGAACCATAAAAAGAAAAGCTGAACTAATGTTCCTCTAATTCAGAGGTGAGAGAATGGAGGGTAAGAAATGAAAGGCTACCTGCTAAGGGATCCCTGTTGGGGATAGAGAATTGAATAAAGGAATTATATGGACATATGGCAAGGGCAGCTGCAGGGCAGGCCTGAAGCTGGGCAAGCATCCAGCTGATAACAGGGCAGGAGGACAGGATTTCTTGGTCTCTCAAATTTTGGTGCTGTAATCCTCACTGAAAATTTGTTGTAGATATGCCTTAATTTAAGTTCAGTTTAATATAACTCTAATTTCAATAGGATTATAAGGGGATTGGCTCTGTAGAAAAAAAATATGGAGGGGAATTAAGGTATTTCTGTGAGAAGTATCTTCATCTAACGTGTCCTAGTTAGCAGAAGAGACACACACCCTCTTTCAGACATGCTAACAAGCCTTATCCTGGGGCAACATGGCAATGATTCAGGAACACAGACAAATCTTTTCGTATCACTGGATATGTCTTACATTTTAATCACTCAGCAGAGAAGACAGACAGGAGGAGGCAAAGTGTGGAGTGGGGCTTTATTTGGCTCACTGGCCATGGATCAGCTACCTGAGGTGAAAAAATATTCCAATAAGAGATCACATAATGCTACTAGCACCAGTTCTATTTCCAGGTACATCAGTTTAGCCTCAATAGTATGGCTCCATAGTTACCCTGGTCTAATTCAGTGAATCATTGGCTTTGTTACCAGGGAAACTGGCTGCTGGGAAAGGGCTGAGGTTTGGGATGAATATTCTCTGCTGTGGACAAGACAAGGAACATGTACTACTGGATCAGTGTGCATCAGCTGGCAGTGCCCAGTATTTTATCTTTGAAACCCTCCTGAATCCAACTCCCTCCCTGATGATGGCCAAGATGATGAAATTAACTCTTTAGCCAAAAGCCACCTATGACACCTGTTGCACCAGCAAGGGTACATAACTTCACAAATGACCTTAAAAATCACCAGTGCAGACATCAGAGTGTTGTATCTGCAGTGAGCACTGCTGCTGGGTGCTCGAGGTATCTTAGCTACCAGTCTAAGATTAGCTTTGAGTACACCACATCATTGTTTATCCAGCATACTTGATATCGAGTAACACATCTCCATGCCCTTATCTGTCTTGTTTTTGAAAGATTTTTAAATTAAGGCACCTAAGGCATCCCTTTAAGAAGAAATTTGTTCACAGAAACCCTACTAAAGCTGTTCTTTCATAGCAACAAGTTCAAATGGGGTGATGGTGGCAGGCTGAGAGCAGCACACATTTCTTTCACATCTTCCTCTGCTTTTTCACTGCTGTTGACCCCTCTCTGAGAGGCACATGAATACCTCACCCATGCCTTTGCCTTGTGCACAGCACACAAAACCAGATCACCCAAAACACCTGACCTGAGCAGCCCTTGCTCCCTGGAGGTAATGAAAGCCCATCTGAACTGGTGAGAGCCAGAAAAATCAGAAGCTTAAAGATAAGTGCATTAATAACCTCCAAGTAAACACTATGGATATTTTAAACCCATAGCAGGGATGTAGACACTACTTTTAGTAAGACAACTATAACATCAAGGATTCTGAAAGGAGACTGATGGGTTTAGGAACCCCTTATATTTGTCCACTAAGTCACCCAGAGCATTCAAAAACATTAATGTTCATAGCTGATATATAAAGTCATATTTGTTAAACTTGTTTCTGTTTTATGCTTGTGAAGTGCATGCACACAGAACAAAAACAGTTTTGAAACTCTGTCATTTCAACAATATGTACTAGGGTTTTTTTTCCACAATGTTTCAAAAGGGAGTCTACAAAACACAGAAGTCCATTAAAGTGTTTAGATCTCTAAACAAGAAAGACAAACCCCCCTCTATATATCATTTCAGCCTCTAAACACTTGAAAGAAAAGAACAGGAAAGGATAGAAACCCATGCCTGTGTGCTGGATTCAGGGGCACATCTGTGGGAGTGTGTGCACACTGTGAAGCACCTACTTAATTTAATTAGATGGATCTCTGTACTAGCAAACTATGTCTACCTGTGAAAATTACAGAAGCATTTAATCTACAAATCCAAGCTGCTGACCTACCCAGGCATTTCCCACACTGTCCTGTGCTTCCCACAGTGTGGTCAGCCCTTTGGAAAAGGAATATACCTAGGCTGCAGGAGAGAGAATTGTGAAATGCACTCCTCAGAAGGCAGGTTATCAACAGAGGGCTTGTGAGGCTTGCAGCCCATGCATGATTTATTTCCGCATGAATCTGTTGAGAATTGGTCTCCCCAAATCCCCTGGGAATCAGTTTTCTTAGGTAAAAACTCCAGGCATTCAGTTCTTGTCCTTACTGGACCAACAGTCGTGTCTAGTGCTGCTAATTCCTATGTTCAAAAAGGCCTGATTTCTTTAAAAACAGGAATATGCCCCAGTGCTACATAAAAAAGATCCTCTATCCCAGGATGCAAATGACAAAGGAGGATGCCAGGGAAGCACTTCAAACCAAGGAAATTACACTGTGCTTCAAGCACATTCCCTATTTCCAGATCAACAGATCAGCTCTTGTAGACATACAGAAACCCTTGGTGGATCTCTCTTCCCCGAAAATCCCCCCTTCCTGTTGTTCCCACATGAAGTTTCAGCACCCCCAAACCAATGAGCCTACCAGCCACCATCTGACACCATCAACACAGGCATAAAGGGATTTATAGTGACACTGCTAGGGAAAGGGATTGACAAATAGCAGCTCTCCAGCTGCTAAAACAAGAACATGAAAGGAGCTTGATTTAAATAGATTCCTATCACATGCAATTGAAAGAAATCAAGGGTTCTGAACAACAAGAATGACTCTTTCAAAGCAACAATTAGAAGTCAGGCTAAGCTCTAGCTGTCTAAAAGTTACATGCCTAATCTGAATTATTATAATTTCTTTATGCTACATCCATAGATAGGAATATATAGCAAGGCAACTTGCTCCAGATGACCAGCCAAACTCTCCCTATGAGAGCTGATTTTTTGGAAATTAACAGAAAATTAACAGGAGCTTCTCTGTTCTCCTTAACTATTTGCTTCATTCATTGAAAAAAAAGAAAACCTTGATTACATAAAGTAATTCCTAAATTCTTAAAATATATAAGTAAATAACAATTTTTTTCCCCACTGGTACTAAAAACCCACTGGTTTATGAGAAGGATAAAGCTCAGACAAAACCCACAGAATTATAATTTATCTTGTTGCTGAAAGGAACGTCTGACATCAGGAGTTTTTCTTTGAAAGGAAGATTACCCTTGGTTACTAAAGAAGAAACTTTATCACTAGAAGTAATGTTTATAATACCTTCACCCCTAAATGGGTTCCCTTGACTAATGCTACAGAACAGCTGGCTCCCCAGAAATATGACAGCATCTTCTACCATTTAATTGGGCCCCTGGACTTGGTGGAACATTCAGGAGAGGCTGTCCAGGTGTAGGTTATTTGCACTCTAGGATCTATATATTTATACACAGCACTGGGTTTTCCTACACAGGTTTTTATTTCTAATGACTCTCTTCTCCTTGATTTGCAACTCTTATTACAGCAATTTTGCAACGAGCCAAATTACAGCTGAGTGTGAATCATCACACAAAATCAGAATCCTGGTTACTTCACACTAGAACAAATGAAATCATTTTTCTTAACAGTTAGGCTAACATGTTATAATTCTCAGCACTTCAATTTTTTTCCATCTTTCAGTGAAAAAATGTCTGAAAATAAATATTTTCTTTGATATACAGGGTCATTTCAGCAGACAGTGACAAATGTCTCAAAGCATGCAACATACAGATCACCTCAATACAAGGGAGGCTCAAGGTCCTTTTGCTTTGTTTGTATTCACCAAAGAGATTTTAAGACAAATGTATCCCTTAAAAAACTGCCTTATGCTGTCTATGTACTCACATTTGTAGGAACACAATTGTTGTCATGCACATCTTAAAAATCACTTTGCTGATTAACACAAAATACAGAATCTGGGGTGAAAGCCTGTTTATGCAGAAAACAGACTACCTCAGGTGGCAGCAGAAAAGCCACCACACTTGGAAATAAAATAAATATTGTGATAGCCTGTACACTTGCCATTAGAGATAAATACCAATTTTTATGCCTGTATGGGAAACAAAAAACCCACCTACATTCATCACAGCAGTGGGTGCAGTTCAATTTGCAGTTACACAATTCTAAATTAATATTTACTTTTCTAAAGCCAGCGTAATTCTGCTGACAAAGTGACCTGAGAGAGAGGAGTTCAGCTGATTTCTCAGCTGGCATGGATCCCATGGGTGAGATTCATTGTCTGCATGCCACTTATCTCCCAGGTGTCAAGCAGGAGCAGAGAAATCAGTCAGCCTCCTGGGGCTCTGGAGACGTGGCACACGCTGGGTGAAGATGGCATGAGTGCATGAGGCACACATCCCTCCTCCAGGTGGCTGGGTGTCTAGGTTTGGAAAGCCAGGAGTCTGCTAAGGAAGGCAGGAGCCTCCCCTGAAATGGAGAATGCAAACCCTCCCCACCCCTCTGAATTGCTATAAATTTTAAATTAAGGGGCTCTCGGGCAAAAATATGGGAGCAGGAATAACAGTTCTTTACTAGGGAAGAAAATAAAAGGATAAAATAAACAATGCAGTACACTAGAACAACACTGACAGAGTCAGAACCCAACCTGACAGACTGTGGGTCAGGGTGTTGGTGGCAGTCCCATTGGAATTGTGGCTGCAGTCCTCCTGAATTATCAGGTGTGGTTCTGCTGGAGCAAGGGGGATCTGTACAGAAGGATGTATTCTTCCTCTGAAGATCCAGTGGGAGAAGAGACAGCTGCTGCTCCTCTGGGGAATCCCTTGGAGAAAGCCGTGCTGGTGTCTCAAACACCTCTGGATTATATCCGGGTAGCAATGCTTGGCTCCTCCCTCTGGATTATATCTGGGTAGCAATGCTTGGCTCCTCCCTCTGGGCTCACATCTCCCAATGGGATGCTGTAGTTCTTATCAGCCATGCAGGGACATTCAATAGTCTGTTATCAGCAGATGTCCCCTCCCGAGGGACGCGTGATTGTGGTCACTCAAAGAGAGAGATAAGGCAAACTGCCCACTTGACAAAGATTATCTGCCATACAGGTGGTAATTGAAAACATCTTGCATTGCAATCTTCAGCCGCTGGGCCATCCCCATGGGTGATCTCAGGCCTTCTTAACCCCTTCCACATCAAAAAGCTTTGGTTATTTATACAAGATACTCACTGCACCACTTGGGCTGAACCTCCCCTCCCCAGCTTGGCCAGCAATGTGCAGCAAGGCTCCAATAAGCTCTTTTCTAGGATCACACAAGAGGTTCTTGCAGCGCTGATCAGGTTTACGGGCTGTCTGTGCTTTCGCAGGAATGAGCTGCTAAGATATTTTTATTGCGTTTATATAATAACCAAGTGCTGAACTCTAACTGACAGACTGTTCAAGGTTTTTCTGTCTGCACTCTCAGTGCCCACACCAGCTCAGATTCCTCTTTCTCACTCATCTTTTACACCTTGGATTCATCACGTCTAGTCTCTTTCCCCAAAAATCTCCCTAGCATCTCTTTTTTTTTGACCCAAAACAGAGCTGCAAAGAGAACTACCTACTCCATCTATCAGCAGGTCCCCTAAACACTTCTTCTCCATGTTGGTGCTTTTTCTTCCAAAACTAATGGGAATTATTAGCTGCAGATAGATTTCATGACCTCTTTGTCCCAATCAATACATTTTAAAAATTAAGTCAGACATGTACCTCGTTACCTCTAAGGAACTGTAAAGATTCCTTGAGCACGGCAGCTAGCTCTGGGCTTGCAGCACAGGAATAACAGGAATAACTAACAATAATTAGAGTCCAGAGCACAAGGATGAAGCACCTCTCCCACAGGGAAAGGCTGAGACAATTGGGTTTGTTCAGCCTGGAGAAGAGGCTTTGGGGTGACCTCACTGTGGCCTTCTAGAACCTGAAGGGAGCCTCCAAGAAAGACAGAGAGAAACTTTTTACAAGGGTGGTGACAGAGGGGAATGGAGTCAGACTAAAAGACAGTAGGTTTAGTTTACATGTCACAAACATGTAAACACAGTAAGCTTTGGAAAAAGAAGCATGTATATAATAAAAATAAATATGTATATATAAAAAAAAATATGTATGTAATGATCCTAGTTATAAACCATTTAAGATATATCACTGCCTACACAGGTACTAAGCAAGTATCACCTTCTGTAATTCCACCAAACAGATGTCAGTGTCAGGTTTCCTTCTACTAATAAGTTTAATGCTAAGTGTTCTTATGATCTTAGCATATAAACTGCATGTGACCCTTGTACAAATCAAACACACATGCACAGAAGTATTCAACAATAGTGTTTGTTTACAGTACAAAATAAATTCAGTTAAAGCTTAAATTTATTCAAAGTCACTCAAGAATGAATAATTCATCCTATATTTTTCAAAAAGTGCTAATTTTTTTGGCTAAAAGAATGGAAAATCAACGGCTTTATAAGAAAACTGAATTTTGATTCAAAAAAATACTTTATGTGAGAGACAAACAGGCTAGTTAATTTTCTGTTTTGCTGACCCATGAAAAATGACAGATCCTAACTACCATGAATCATGGAGGTGCAGCCTAGATACCACATCAAAAGAAACAAACTTATCTCTAAGGACCAGCAGCACATTTTTAAGGTGTAACAACAACCACGCATATAAATTATTACTTTCTCTAATTCATCACACCCAACATCATGAAGAACATCAGAGATGCTCTTCTATTGCATTTCCACTTTCAGGCACCAGAGGAATGAAGCCTTTGTGCAATGCCTATCACATCTGGAAAGGTGGGGCAAAAAGGATTCTTCCAAACTGAAAATTCAGAATGGCAGCTGATTTTTAAAACGGTATCCCAGATTTTAGGATGTTAAGTGAGGTGCTGAGGAATTTACTACATGGCATGTGACTGGTGCCTGGTTTAGAAGCTGTCCACATACACCTCCCTGGCAATATTAATGAGCCCAGCTGTGTCAAACGTGTGCAATTATATGGCTTCGGCCTCCAATTGAATAATTCCTCTAGTAAAAGAGAGCCCCGTCCTGTTACCTTGGGGAATTGTAAAAGTCAACACTAAACGATCAATTTTACCCATAATTCTGAAAGTAGCAGTCAGGATTACACTGTAATCGTGGCCTGTTATTAGATCAGTGTATGTCTGACTAATGCCTGGCTGCAGGAGGATTTATCACAAGCTCAGTTACATCTCATGCTTTCCCACTTACACTGCTCCCTGCAGAGCTAATCGGATCTCCATGGAAGTCCATGGGAATTTCAGCTACCATGGTGACAGATACACAGATATTGTCTGTCGCTTCTTTCTGGCATGCATTTGTGGGAAGAGATGGGATGGAGCTGAGCTGGGGGCTGTGGGATGTGCCTGCAGAAGCACAGGGCAGCACATGGCAGCTTGTCTCCCATGACCTCGGGAGGAGGAGGTGTCACACTGCACAGCCCCATGGGAGAGGACGCCACAATAGAGATGGACAAGACACTTATTTCTTCATGCAGAACAGCCCCACCTTTTCACACAGCTCATTATCATCATTTCTACCATTATCATTTATACCTTTATCAGAAGGCACTGTGTTTAAATCTAACTGGTCAGCAGTTCACTGAAGCTCAGTTCACTGGTTGGTAATGGCTAGTGTACATGCCCATCAAACTCTTCTCTTTCTATGTATGTTTACATTTTTATCTCCTGGAAAGTGAATGTTTCACATGGGTAGAATTTCCCTCCCCACAGGTGCAAGCCATCCTCTCAAAAGAATGGATTGTTACACAAACTAATTCTCATTCTTATAATTCTTTTCTCACAGGAATTTACAGGATTAGCTGTTAGCTAAGCCGAGGTAACAAGGCCTGATTTTACAAGGCCTTTCTTTTATAAGGCTTTACCTGTGTACAAGAGGAGCCATCAGGAGCTGACAGATGGGAGCACAGCCTGTGATCACCCATGGAAGGACATTTAGGATATGTGGGGTATTGCCAGCCAGGGGTCTGGGTACAAATCACCAACAGGACAGTACTGCTGGGAACTGCCTTGAGCTGTTTGATTTTCCAGCATCAGCCTCATTCCATGGTTATGGCAATGGGAAGATGCCACCAGCTCACATCCCAGGCAGCAGACAGAACTCAATGTCACAACTCACTTTATAAGTTTTTGCCCAATCACACAAAGCAAAAGCACATTGACAGTAGTTCCATCCAACCACTATAAGCACAGGTACCTTTTGTTAAAAAATGCTTGCTTATTTCAAACACAATACCTGCTTGTGAGCCTTAAAACACAATGCACACAGCTCCATTATTAAGCTTAGAACTTCTTTATATCTCACTAGATAAACTTTTCTGTAGCTTAGGGAGTTATTCTAGACAAGTGTTAATACACAGACCATTGTTCTATTTGTCCTTGCTTTTCTACAGTTTAAATAATTTTTCTGCTGACCAATTTCATGGCTACTGCTCAGCTCTGATCACAGTTCTGCTGTCTCTGAGGCCTGCCTTTTGCAGCTTTCCCAAAACCTCTGATTTTGTGGATTCCCACGTGGGGCTCACACGGTAGCATGGGATAGGTCACAGAGTGAGAATGGCCATGGAAGGAAATATTGTGCCTTGAGGAGCTGGATCAAACCAGCTCCTTGCTTTGAATAAAGGATTCAGATTCCCTGCCAGTCTGGGTCCATTGCAGGTATTTTCTCCTTTTCTTTTGCTTTTTCTCAAAACTGTTTTCTTTTTGTTTAGGTTTACTTCTGCACTGGTTCTGGCATGTATTAATTATCGTTTTGTTCCTCATCTCTCTCATTTTTCCCCCATTATTTTTTCAGTTTCTAATCTAGCTAGCTCATTGTAGCACAAAGTTGAGGCAGACTGTAGCTACAACATGTACCAGAGAATATCTTCCCTTCTCTTTTTTTTTTTTTTCCAGGCATCCACATAATTCTTTAGAAGAGATATCCTTGTAATGATTTAAGGGGGGGAAACTGAGATGCACTGGGAGTTGACCATGCTTCCAGGGGCAGTGAAGCACACACACTCCCACAAAGGCCCAGAAGAGAAATCAGGAACTACTGGTTTCTCTAATTATGGACAGTGCAAGCAACTGTCACAAAACCTCTGTCAAAGACCAGGCAGGATTTGGCCTTGAAAAATAAGGATACTTATGGCATCTATGCAGTCCTCCCTGTGTGTTTTGGATGAATGAGTTGAATGAATGAATGAATGAGCAGACAGCTGGAACAATTTTCTCTGGTACTGCAATTTGTATGATCTGAATTTTTGTAGACTCTGCACATTCAAGGAGGCCTGGAAAAAGATAGGCATTTAGTTATGAAAACCTCAGAGTTGAAAATATATATGAAATATATAGCTACACTTGTGCCTGCTGTGAATCAGCCTCTCTCCTGTTTGGAGTGAAGCTATATTTCATCCAGCTGCAGATGAAAATGACTCAGGGTAGAAGCTGTCCCAGCACACTGTCTAGAAGGGGCACTACTATTGCTGATCTAGATCTGAAATGCTGAATTATTAGGACCCAGAGTCGCTGTTAGACCCAATAATTAAAATATCCTGGTTCCCAGAACTAAAATGAAGTCCCAAGCAGGTGCCTTGGCATACAAGGATTTATCCCATTCCTTGTGAGGTTAACTTGCTACTGATGCTGCACATGGAAACAATCAGCCCTGCCATGATTCCTTAAACATCAGGGATTAAGTTTAGGCTTATTAAATATGGTACTGTCTCACTTCAATACTGAAAGATAAAATATATAAAACCATGCAACGCAAACCAAGACATGGATTAGCTACACAGTGGCATCTCTAGGTCTACAGTAATAAGTATTTATGAAGGAACTTAATGAGTATTGTCTTTTTAATTACATAATTATAGCAAGAGAGTGTCCAAATGAGGAAAGCAGGAGAGCAATAGCAGCAAGGCAAAGCCATGCCAGCAGAAAAGCTGTGATTAGCTCAGGTCCCCCCAGACAGATTAAGGTGTATTAGCAGAACAACACGAGTGAAACGAGCACTGCTGATAACAACCTGACTGATTTCATGGAGAGAGACAATTTCAGTCTCCAGATCTTTCAACTTCCACGTTTTCAAGCTAAGGTAAACACTTCCAAAACAACTATTTTTAGAATAGAAGAAATAAAAAGGGAACTCCTTGACTACTTTTTAATGGGTATTTCCACCTCACCCCCTTTCTTGTCATAGAATCACCAGCACTTTGGCAATTTATGCAATGAACAAACAGATGGATATCACAGCAAAAAAAAAAATAAGATTAAAATCTATACAAATACACATATATTAGACAAAATGACATGAAGTAGTTTCACCAGTTCTGCTGTTATAAAAGAATATAAATGGAAAAGTCCCTGATAAAACTGTTCTCTCTTTAGCAGATTAGATTTGTATATGTAGTGATCCATTTCAGAGTTGAAGCATCAAACCCTAGGAGACTAAATTAACCATTTAATTGACCATATCAAATGCTAAGATTTTTGTAGCATGTAGGATTTTAACAAAGCAGGTGTTTTGTTAAGGAAACAGGATATAAACAGGATAGAAAAAAGGATAGAATATAATGAAAGAGAACAGGGTAGAAAATATTTTCAACACAAGAGCGATGTGTTTCTCCTTTACAGCTGGATTATTCCAGAATCAAATTGGCATAATAATTAAAAATAAATAAGCCATTATTTTTCATCAGAGGAGGCACTGATGTTACACAAAAGAATATGGAACATGTCTTTGTAACAAAACAAGCACAGCCTGAATCCTTTGCTGGTTAATACCTGAAACAGTTTGCAACATGGTGCAAATAGAGCGCACTGTTTGCAAAAGTGTGCATTCCTGACATAGAGAAATCACAAAATGGTATAGAAATGTCTCACTATGCTCTTCTTTTAATAGCAGTAAACCCTATTATTTAGCACTGTCTCTACATTTCCAGAACAGATACTGGAAAGTAAATGGAGCCGTGTCAGGACTCTTGAAGCAGTCACAAGTTTTCATTATTCATTCTTCGTAACTTTTCATTATTCATTCTTTGTAACTTTCTCTCTTCTTTAGTATAGTTCTAGTATAGCATTCTTTAATATAAGTACTTAAAATAATAAATTAGCCTTCTAAGAACATGGAGCCAGATTCTCAATTCCTCCTTCGTCCTGGGGAGCCAGCAAATACCACAATACACTACAGTGCAGAGTAAAGTGTTTTCAATTCATTCTCCAATAACATCCTGTGATGCAACGTTCATTTTTAGCCATATGGAGTGAGGTCATGGATATTTTGTACTGTATGCATAGGCAGTGTAGTGGGCCACTCATGCGAAAGTGGGATTATAGAAAGTGGGATTTAGAGGTAATTTTTGGAGCTTTGATAAAGCCAGCATCCCTTTTCAGTTGGAAAAAAAATCAATTTTGGATTTTGTAATCTAGTGTTTCCCATTAGTTTATGATCCCACTGTAACAGAAGTGCAAGAGTTATTGAGGAAAAAAAGCAGAAATATCCATCCTCTCACCCACTATGTGTTACGTGTTCTGTGGTGTCCAAAGTCAAGACTGAAACCTAATTGTGCTTGGATCTGTAAAAACATGAAATGAGATCACATTACTGTCAGTAACCTGAATAAAAGATTACACCTGGGTCCATTTTGGGGCAGTTGGCAGAACTGAATCTCGAGGAGATTAAATGAGATGAATGTCAAGGCACTGCTGCAATAAGACAGCAAATCACTCCCAGGTATGAAGCATACATGGCAAAGGAATAAAGGATGAAAAAGGTTCAAGGTGAAAACTGATCAAGCTGTTCTGGGCCTTCACACAGAGGGAGAAGGGATTGAACCTGGCAGTAAATCTACCATCAAGCAGGACTTACCCAAAAGAAGCCAGTGAAATCATTTGGAGGCAGAAGTATCAACTCAGATAAAGAAAATTATTTTATGATTTGAGTGGCATGTAATTCAAGAGGATTACAAAGAAATAATAGAGCAAAATATAACCTACCTTGCTTCTAACAAGTGAGCTCCCTTGGCTCAAAAAAAAATAAAAAGCCTCAATATGGCTTTTTATGCACTGCTACTGTCCAGATAGGCAGGTAAGGTCAATGTCTTCCACTCTGACACAGCTCAGTGCCCAGTAATTTGCCACAGAATTTAGAGTTGGTTAAAAAACTTGGTCTGGTTCTTTAGAATATGTAATGTCATAGGCAGCATCATCCTTAAGCATCATGATTGGATTGTATCTTTAATTAACAAAGTTAAGTACCTTACAGCATTACAGCATTAGTCCAGGTCAAAATTAGTGAAGACAATTAAAGAGGAGGGAAGAATCTGAGATTCTTGAGTAATGAAAGGACAATTACAGCAATCAAAATCCACTGGCCTTTATGTCATAAGCATACAGTTATTACACTGATGATCATGGACCTGGTCATTCAAAGAATATGGACAAAAGCTCCACCAAAACTCCATTTAATTAAAATTTATTGACTATTTTTCTGAACTCTTAAATACTTTATATGAAATTTGCACCCCATTAGTTCTCACTGAAATGGTTTAGATGAGCACAATAATCAGAGAAGGTTTTTTTTGAGAAAAGTCTACCTTTTTATTTTAGTGTTACTCTGTTCCAGAAGAACCATAGCCAACTATATCTTCCACATGTCTGGATATGGAGCCAAAACCAGACAGCATGGAAAGAAGGAGCTAAAATGAGATTTGATACCTGTAAGCATGGATCACCATTGACTATGTTGACATTAGGCTTCATTAGGAAACATTATTCAGCTTCTATCTGCCTTCCTGTAATACCATAAATCCCCAAGTTTTACCCTAAGGCACTGGCCTCTCAAGGCTGTAAAAATATTTAATTATTAGACAGGAGGTCAATCTTTGAAACAGCTTCTTTCCTCTGAATCAGGCTTACACTGTAGATCTCTCTCACAGGACTGGCACAGAAGGATCCCAATTTCCACTCCCACCTCCCAGCCCTGCAGGGTGTGTGAGGAGGAGAGCAGAAATTGCTTTATGTCTGCACAGGCTGGCCTGGCCAGGCTGCCCCAGCATGGGTGGCTTTGTGCCAAACCCAAAATCTGCAACGGAAACTGCTGCACTACCTGGCATGGAAACCTCAAAGGTGACCTCCTGTTTAAACTAAATATTAGTACAGACTTGCCCCGTGTTCCAGATGACTAATTAATTTGTTTTACTCGATTTTCTGCGCTTATTGATTTTGTAGGGGTGTAATAGGAGAGCAGAGTTTGCAGACCTTGTTTCCAAGCCATGTTATGAACAGGTTGTGTGGCAAATGAGCCTTCCAGCATCTGACTGCCAACCACTGAACCTCTGAGAGGACACAGCTGGCCTCTGCCAGGTCAAAAGCCCAGGAAACCAACAATAAAGGTATTTAACAGAGAGCAGCACAGCTCCTTTTGCCTTTTTCTGTAACTATCCAGAGGAGCAAGGTGGAACAGGGAGGGAAAGGAAAGGGGAGAAGGAAAAGGGGAGAAGGAAAAGGGGAGAAGGAAAAGGGGAGAAGGAAAAGGGGAGAAGGAAAAGGGAGAAGGAAAAGGGGAGAAGGAAAAGGGGAGAAGGAAAAGGGGAGAAGGAAAAGGGGAGAAGGAAAAGGGGAGAAGGAAAGGAAATTTCAAGGAAAGGAAATTTCAAGGAAAAGGAAAAGGAAAAGGAAAAGGAAAAGGAAAAGGAAAAGGAAAAGGAAAAGGAAAAGGAAAAGGAAAAGGAAAAGGAAAAGGAAAAGGAAAAGGAAAAGGAAAAGGAAAAGGAAAAGGAAAAGGCACAGCTTTTTCCTGTCTCCAGAGGGAGAGTGAGCAGCAACCATCACTGCTCTAACAGTTAATGATACTTCTCAGGTTGCAGAAGATTAAAACTTGTACAATTGATAAGGGAACTAAATAACATCATAAACTAATTTTTTTGTTTGTGGCTAGTAACTTCATGTTTCATACACAGAAGTCCTTGTTTTACATCAAATGTTGGAAGCATGACATTTGAAAGGGGACAAAAACAAGGACCTTAAGTTTTAAATTCCCTAAGTTTTTTTTTTCAAATAGCGTAGCTTTAAAATACCACTATGCAAAGCCACAAAAGCCTAAAATTAATTGAAGACACTAGTGTTCAGCTAATGGAATTTGGCTCAGTCATGCTTAGTAGGGACATAAATCTGTAAGTCAAAGACAACAATTAATTTAATTGAAAACACAATGTTAAATTAAGCATTGGGTTGCTTGTTTTTAATTTAACCAGAATAAATTTTGAAAAATGTCCTAGCTTACTTTGGATTTGCTTTATAAGCATAAAGCCCTACAAACAACACTCTAACACTATCAGCACCTCTGCTTCAGATGTAAAAAAATAACTTCTCTTCTGCACTAAGTACTTTATGTATAATTATGTTGCAAAGCAAAGGGTAAGTTCTCCAAGTGTGGATCACTCTTAAATGGGATGTTAATAAGAAACTGGTGGTGTAAAAAACACCAATGATGTATTGTGCAGCACAGAATTCCTCAGGAAGGTGAGTCCATGGGATGAGGTCCACAGCCCATTAAAAAGAGTTGTGGCAGTAATTCCAAGCTGAGCTGAGGCTACTTCATTTCACTGATACCTCTGAGGAAGAAGGGAAAGAACAGAAATTTCACTGATACCTCTGAGGAAGAAGGGAAAGAACAGAAGCCTGCATTTTTCCATTAGTCTTCAGCAAGGGGAAAGAAGCAGAAAACCCAAGAGACTGGTCACAATTAAGGACATTTAAAGCTTTATGAGGAAGACTAAACTAGCAGAGTTACTTGTACATTTCTCTCTCAACTTCTTAATCCAGCAACAGCAAAGCAATAGATGGACACCACAGATTTGTCAAATAAACTCACTATTCTATTTATGGCATGCATTCCTTTAAAATACCTCTGGGCCTGAGATAAAATACCAAAACTTGATCACAGATGAATCAACAGTTAGTAACAAATCAAACAAATACCTTTTTGAGTCAGCTGGTTGCCATCATCAAAAATCTGCATTTAATTGCTGCTAACTCAGAGAAGAAAAAAAAAAAAACTATTTTAATACTAAATCCTAGGATCTATTATTAAAGAGAAGAGCAATCCTGCCTTCCAAATCCCTGTAATAATTGATGCCAGAGATCAAAACTCGGGCATCAATTGTTAAGTGGAATATATCAGCACCAATATACAAAGCACCACATACAAACTCTGTAGCCTTGAAGATGTAGTTTACCTGGAATACCACTGCAGTTCTCTGTGGATCTGTCAAATGTCAGCAAAGTGCTCTCTGTTGTCCCTGTATTAATTAAAGATGGCCAAAAGTTTCATAAGAGAAAGTGGCACTTAAACACGCAGATAACCATTAATGATATAAAGCTAGTCTTAATTATCTAAAGGTTCAGATTAGGTAGTCTAAATGCTTCAGCACTGCAAAGACAGGAAAAAACAAACCCTATCCATTTCCCTCACTGACAGGGTATGTGAGCTTTATTGAAATAGTCTGTCAGCCTGCAAAGTGTTTCTTCCTGTGAATGTCACTATTTTTACAGCTATTGCCATCAAAGTCTGCTTCTGCAGGTAATTTTCTTAATGAATTACTATTTTCTTTGAGCATTGTTTTAAAAAGACAACACAGGAGCTAGCAGCAGCAAAAAAGGCAAAATAAAAAACATCTGAAACCTAAAAGAAAAGGAACAGAATGTAGAATACATCATGAAATATTTACCTAAAGGAGCCACAAAAGTATCATCAGATGACATTTACTCAGGCTTAGGAGTGTATAATATTACTATTCAAGGAGAGAAGATGATTGGTGGATAAATCTTGCTTATGTGAACAGTCCTGCTTGGATCAGTCAGAGATCTTTTCAGCAAGATGAATGCTTTTGTCATGGGTATATTAACACTCAGAAAGGACCAGGATGCACAATTTTGCTGTACTGAATTATTCCAGTGAAACACAACAAGCCTTTTCATGGTGCTCTCAGAGATCCTTTACCTTTCACATACCACCACAAACTCATTTACCTTTCCTCTCTGCTCCCTACCCTTTTCAGTCATCTTCTGCTGCACTGATCAGTGTTTTGCCCAGTCATCACTAGTCATCATTTGCCTACTCCATATTATCTATGCACTGCTAACCTCACTTTTGAGTCTTGCATGTTACTAAGTGGTCAAAAAGAAGTCAGAAAGCCTTATAAATGCATGAAATTCCAAGGATCCCATTTTAAATGGAAAAGAAATAATACATACTATTATGAGGTTATTTTGGCATAGACATCCAGGACATCCAATTTCAATTCCAGGAGCAGGCCAAATGCTTCAGAAGCATGTCACTGTCATATTTTCTGAAAAATCCCCTTGCCCAGGATTTGTCTCCTGGGAAGCTGAGAAGCCTCAGAGAAAAAGGAAAACAATAATTATCTCATTTGCTTCTCCTGTGGTTTGCTGCTTTGGAATGTGGTTGGAGATTGTTTACCCAACATGTGAATTGTCATTTTGACTTAATGACCAAACACTGTCCAGCTGTGTTGGACTCTGAGAAGAGAGTCACAAGTTTTTCCTTATTATCTTTAGCCTTCTGTAAGTATCCTTTCTTCTGAAGGTATTCTTTAGTATAGCATTCTTTAATATAATATAGATCATAAACTAATAAATTAGCCTTCTAAGAACATGGAATCAGATTCATTCCTTCCTCCCAACAATGGGGGATCCTGAAAATACCACAGAAGCAGCACAGCAAAATGAGGAACAGTAAGAAGTTGTTCAGAAATGGAAATTCAGGCAGTTGGATGGCAGAGGTCAACTCCAGAACACTTCACTACAAATTACTCTAAAAGACTCCTCCTTTTTTTGTGATCCTGACCAAGATATGCAGTGAGAAAAGCCTTTAAAAGTAACCTTAGAATAGATAATGCTTTCCTTCTCCAGAAACGTTGTGCAAAGCTCTGCTGCATTCCCTGAGATGCCTCTGTTCTGGCCTCAAAATCCATAGGCATGAGAGGAGCACAGGAAGCTCTGCACATTGCTTAGGAAGTTATGAGTTGGAGACAGGGAAATTTCCTGGCTTATATGAAATGAATTCATCATTAAGGTGCTCATTACATTCCTGTAAGCAGGTTCAGTTTCAGTGAAAGGTATCATACTTCTCCTTCTCTGCCATGTTCCCCTGCTAAATCTGACTCTCCAACCTATCAGGTGTGCAAAACCATCTCACAAGTGTGAGGAGGAATAAAGAAAATCAGCATGGCTGGTTTCAGAATATTGGCTTTACTGTTATCAGTAATTCTGGGCTCATCCATCTTACAAGCATGACTATCTGCAAATAACCTGCAATTTGTGAATGAGCTACTAGAATGCACTTGCTTTTATTTATACCCATCTTGTCAGAATTTATTTTAACTGGACTCATCAGCTCAACATAATTCTAACTGCCCCAGTCATCAGGTACCAGCAGTCTCTTTTCTAGGAGCTCTACCAATCTCCTAGAACCTTGGGGCATGAATAAAACTCACAGTGAAGATAAATTAAGGAAGTCATTGGCAGTAAATAATCCAGATTTCACTTGTTAGCCACTCTCTTCTGCCCTTTCAAGGGAAATTTGAGCTGCTTTTGCAAGGAGAAGGTTCAGTGGTAGTCTCTGGATATCAATCACCCTCTGCTTATTTCAGCGTTTCATTAAAGCTTTCCCAATTATTCTCTAGTCCTGCAAGACAATGCTTGTAAATTTTTCATGTAGCAGGAATCCTAGCCAGTCTATCAAAGTTTCTGGTAGGTCCCTTTCTGGAACCCATCAGACTGTTCTCTCTTGCAGTAGTCAGTTCTGTTCCCAGATCCCTAAATATTTCCTATATATATATATATGCAACTTGCCTCACAAATTATCACCAGACTGAAACTTTTGATAATTTATTACAATTCTGGCACCATGCAGCAAAAGCGAGGAAAGCAATTTATTTGCAAACTAGAAGTTAAATACCTTCACATAAAGACTGGAAAACACCACTACTTTATTGTGAGGTGTAATTTTACGTATTTCTATAATGGCTACACACAATGCAATTAATTTATTTTCAGACAGTAGAAGAAGGGGAAAAAAGCAAACAAATAAAACCCATGAACAGTCATTTTCTGTCTGCACTAAAACGTTGCCATTCAGAGTAAATAGATGCTATTACACATTTAGTGATTTATTCATCAGCACTACCCAGGGAGGGAAGATTGCATTAATACAGACAAAACAAGCAAGACTGTCAGCATTATGTTTTGCTGAAGATATATGCAAGAAAAGTCCTAAGTTTTATTTATTCAGTCTAGTTTGGGAAAAGAATATGAACATATTACTATACAGCAAGTTTTGAGAATTCAAATATGAAGTGAGTATATGAAATCCCTGCAGAGGGTCTTGCAAGTTATTAAAGTAACACAGAATAAATGTTTTTTTCCATATGAGAAATTCTTGTAACTGCGAGACAGTGAACTCAGAAACAAATTCTAATTTCTAAGGTTATATTGCTCTGTCTGTCTGGTAGTAACTTTCTGCATTGTTTTTTCACTTTAAAGATTTACCTTAGCTCAGCTATAAAGAAGTGAATTAAAGAGTATAACAAGATCTTATGTATTTCCAGCTACCATCCAAACTTGTAGACTGGATAGCAAAGGATTACCTGAAACTTGCTCACCACCTTTGTTTTATTTCCATTACACATCCAATCCTGCAGATATAATAAAGCATAATAAGGGACGAAGCTGGAGAGTCACATTACGATGCAATCTCATGAAAGGTTAAGATGCCATGAATGGAGATGCTGTGTTTATTAAGGACTTGGGATCATAAATACAATTATTCACAAACAAAGCCCATTCACCAAAAGCGAGCTGAGATTGAAAATGCATTTCAGTGGAGCCCAGCTTTTCTGTGTAATGCTAATAAATTCATCAATATATTCAATTTAGATTACAATGGGAAGAGAAAGTCACAGACTATGGCAGGAGTGGGCTCAGTACCTTGTAAAACTGCACCTGCCATTTTTTGGTACAACCTTATTACAGAACAGATTTTGCTTAGCAGGTTTCCTCTCAGACAGATTGAATTTGGCCTTGTTTGAAGATGATTACAAACCAAGTTGCAAAATAGGACTCAGTGATGGCACAGCTGCCTGATACAAGTACAGTGCAAGGATTTAGCCTGGCTTTGCAGGGCAGGGGCTCCATGGGCAGTGCACCCCCAGGATGGATGCTCTTACCAAGAAAGCAACTCTATTCCTCACACAGTGCTCCTGAAGAGAAAAGGTGCACAGCTGGCAAGGGACACCCTTTAAATCAATGCTCTTGAAGCAAGAAAAATACAGCAGTCTGCAAAGAATATCAGTAAGAATAAACTCAGTTTAAATGCACACATTTAGAAATAGCCTGATGCCTGCTTCTCAGAGACAGAGACACTTTCGTCATTAATATATGCTAAGGGAGCTTCATGTGAAACTTTTCATATATATATATACATACATACACACACATGTAAACCTGGTTCACACTGAAGGCTGTATTTAAAAGGCTTGTTCTCATTTAAAAGGCTTGTTCTCATTTCAGTTATTGAACTGTGGCTTGGTGTACTAGGTTATTTAAAAACTGAAGTCTCATTACCTCAATAGCCCAAGAACCAGCTGGCATCATTCCCTGATCATTTGTAGCACACTGAGCTCATGGAAGTCAGTCAGTCTCTGTGTATTGCAGTTAATCTCAGAGGATGAGGCTAAAAATTATTGTTTTCTCCTGGGTAAAGAACTAGTGCCTCCAGTGCCACTAAATGTTCCAGGGAATGTCAGAGCTGAATGGTCCTGGAGAATCCTCTGTGTCAAGGGTTCTGGCTGCTTAAATGGGAAATGTGCAGGTGGGGAATGCTTTGGAAAGGTCACAAGGGTGACTCAGATATTTTGGTGTGCCACCTAGATTGTGTCTGCCAGGATGATAAAATTTAAAAGCCCCAAATGTCGCCATGATATTTTCTGAAAAATCCCTTTGCCAGGATTTTTCTCCTGAGAAGCTGAGAAGCCTCAGAGGAAGAGAAAAACAATGATGATCTGCTGCTGTGGAATGCAACAGGTGCTTCTTTGATTAGCTTCATGTGGTTGTTTCTAATTAATGGCCAATCACAGTCAGCTGGCTCAGACTCTCTGGTCAGTCATAAGATTTTATTATCATTCCATTCCTTTCTTTGCTAGACTTCTGATGAAATCCTTTCTTCTATTATTTAGTATAGTTTTAATATATCATTTTCTTTTAATGTAATATATATAATAAAATAATAAATCAGGCTTCTGAAACATGGAGTCAAGGTTCTCATCTCTTCCCTGGTTCTGGCATCCTCAGACACCACCACACCCAAGAGCTTCAGAACTGAGTTCTGGAGGGAGATGCCTGCATGCTGCAGACCCAGACACTCCAGCCTGCTTTCTTTTTGCTCAAGCTTTAGTCCCTCCAACTCCCAGGTGAAAATTCAAGAGAAGAAACTCATCTGTCACACTGCACTTGACAGTCCTTGACTTTAACTGCTTGCACTGGCTTCTGCTGGGAGGCTAATGCTGCTTCTCAGGGCAAAGATGGGATTGCCAACAAAAGAACCAGAGAGCCACACAAGCTGCTGTGCACCTGACAGCTCCTTGAGAATCTGTGAAAGGACCAAACAGGAAGGAAGACATTTAAAGCTTCAAGAATTTTGTAGCTAGTAAAATACAGCGTTGGTTATATTATACCTTGGATTGGTAGAAAGTGTCTTAGGCCAGTGCAGCACATGACAATACAAATAAAAATTACAATTTCCCCTAGATAAATTATTGCTTTTGACTTCTGGAAGAAAGTACAAGATTTTCAAAGCCTCTGGTGCAATTTCTCAAAAAAAAAAAAAAAATAAACAAAACCAAACCCCTGACTTTTCTTAAATTTATTCCTTTACCTCCTTCATTTCTCCTTATAAATGGTCCATGAACACAACTTTGACACCTTCAGCCATCACAACAAGAACATGCACTGCAGAAGAGGAAGAGACCACAGCACAAATATTTAGTTGAGACCTGTAAAGCATCATATTTCACTTTCCCATCACACCTTCAGTATTGGCTTGTTTTATCTTAATAAAATTACTTAATTGTATTTGCTGGTGGGAAGTTATATTGCTATGATTTCTTGTGGAAATCCTTTTTGCATTTTAATGCCAGGAAACAGAATTATTGATAGCAATGCTGATCAAGGCAGTGGCAGGCAGGGAATTGTTCAACCAAGTAATTTTACTTTATTCTAGTGAGGTCTGGCACTACATTATATCTCTCTGTGTTTATGTTAGGGATAACATTTCAGTAATAAATTGCTGGAACTCTGTAAATAGCATTTGTTAACAGGGCTTGGGGTTCATGGTAAATCTGAAGGATTTGAGATATGCAATTTCATGTTAGCCATTTTTTCTAGTATGGTATTTGTAAATTTCTGTGAAAACTTGGGAAAAAGTCCTATCATAAGCAAGCTGTATTTTATTTTCTTATTTTCAGTAGTATTGTGCTTGAAAAAAGCACCATTCTTCTGATATGCACAAGAAGTAGTATTGGAAATAAATAAAGTCAAAGTAACCCATCTACTTTACACAATCCAAACAAGGCCACACTTGAGGTCCTGGATCAAGACTGGGACATCTCACCTTAAAAAAATTTGTGACTCTATTTAAGAAAATCCATGGAAGAGCACAAAAAATTATAAAAATTCTAGAAGAGATTAAATGCACACAGTAAAAAACAGGAAAACCTCTCAGTCTAGTCTAGACTATAGGCAGCTGAAGAGACAGCTGCAACTATTAAAGGTTACCACAAAGAGGAAGGGAAAATAATATATGAATATATATGCTACATATATTCATATGTATATGAATATACATGTTACACATATTCATACGTATATGAATATATATTAATATATATGAATATATATGTTGCATATATTCATATGTATATGAATATATATGTTACATATATTCATCTGGAGAAGGCCAAAAATCAATGGACAAGAATTTATGAGGACACTTGGATGACATGTTAAAATAAAATCTTCCTATACATAAATATAAATAAATTTAAAATAATTTAAATATTTTAAATATTTAAATTTGAACAAATTTAAGTATTTCACAGAGAAAGGAGATGGATTTCACTACCAGAAGCTTTGAAAAACCATACAGGAGAACCACAGTGCCATGAGCAGCTGAGTAAAGACTACATTGCTTCCTGCAGAGGTTTCTCAGTCAATTTTGATTATGATTCAGTGATATGACTTCTAAAATGAGATTAATCTGCGAAGGGGGACTTGGGACATTGGCCACACAACTCCTCTGCTGAGGGAAGCAAAGAGGACTAACAAAAATGAGGAAAGAATGAGACAGGAGTGCATGGCTGTGCAGGACCTGGTTGGGTTTTCCAGGACCAAGATCCTGTTGTGAGCATGCCTTGCAACAAGAAACTATTTAGTTAGTTACTTCTCCAAATTATCTGCTATATTTAGTACCCAAAAATGCTCACAGTAGGCTCCCAGTACAGAGAAAGTGCACTCAGAGGCAGAAGTAAATCATATGGTGCACCACACACACCCCAAGTGGCAGTGACAAGTGAAATATCCTTCCTCTCTGGAAGAAGGAGACAAAAAAATTGGAATAATTTTCTTTTTCCACCCCTCTGAAGCCAGGTAGGAGCAGGGAGTAGCTCTCACCTTATTGCTGTGGGGATTTCATGGCAGCAGACTCCAAAGATGACTATTGATTTTCCAGACAGAGGATACATAAAAACTTTTGAAACCCAGATAGATTTAATCTACTGCATTTCTTAGAAAATCAGTTAGCACACCAAAAGCTGCTTGATTATTCAGGCACAGTCTATCTTTGGCAAATCCTTAGTTCATTTTCTATCCTTTTTTCTTTATCTCTGTTTCTTTAATTACAACTTGTCTGGTGCATATCCTTCACCCACAGCAATTATAACAAGCCTGTAACAGCCTTCATTATCTCCTCCTTCAAGATCTCTTTTAAGTCCTTGCATTATGCTGAGGTCAGACTAATGACACCATCGTTGTCCAGATCATTATTTTACAGTGTCACACAAGGTTGGGCATGATATGGATTAGAACTCAAAATAAACATGGGGAAATACAGTGGGTAGAGCTGAAAGAGGAATATCTGGCTGCAACTGAAGGCCCTTCTAAAACTAAATTTTCATTCCCAATGCTTGAAACAAAAGGTACAAATGTCTCAAAGTAATATGCAGGCAATAAGCAGTTAATAGGTATTTCCACTCTTCAAGAGAATAAATATTTCATGCTGTAAAACCCTGAAATAGAAATGAAGTTCAAACATGCAATGTGCAAGATCAACCTCTGAGCAAACACTCCAAAATTTTTATGAGCTCAGAACACATCAATCAAATAACAAAGAAGGAGAATGACTGTTAAATAACAAAAAAAAAAAAAAACAACCCAAGAAATGCAAAAGTGGTTATGAAGACTGAACATAAAGTAATGTCCATTTAGAAAAGCATGTCCTGCTTATTACTTTTATATCACCAGTATTCCTACACTAAAAAAAGACATAGAATAGAATATATAATAGAATTGGAAACATTATTACAGCTCAAGCAATGATGAGATTTCACTTAGAGTACTGTTTTACAAATAGGGGTCCCAGGATGAGGGAAGAGACGAGGATCTGACTCCATATTTCAGAAGGCTGATTTATTATTTTGTGATATATATTAAATTAAAACTATACCAAAATAACAGAAGAAAGGATTTCATCAGAAGGCTTGCAGGGAAAGGAGAACAATGATAATAAAATCTTGTGACTGACCAGGGAGTCTGAGCCAGCTGACTGTGACTGGCCATTAATTAGAAACAACCACATGAGACCAATCACAGCTGCACCTGTTGCATTTCACAGCAGCAGATAACCATTGTTTACATTTTGTTCCTGAGGCTTCTCAGCTTCTCAGGAGAAAAAATCCCAAGGAAAGGATTTTTCATAAAACATGTCTGTGACACAGCACCCTCCAGCCTGTGTTCGTCTGCTGAGGGCAGCTCCTCAGGGAGTCCTACTGACTAATTCCTTGCACAGCTGGAAGTTTCCTTTCTTAAAATTCCTTCCCTTTCCTAAAATTCAGGGTTCTGACTCCAGCAGTGATCCCCCAGCCCAGGCTGCCTCCATTCTTGACATCACCAATCAGCTCAGGCTGGACCTCAGGCTCCATCTCACGTCCCCTCTAGCAGGGCTATTACCTGGCTGAAGAAGTTGAGATTTAGGGACACAACACTTGCCCACAGCACTTCAACGAAATAGATTTTAATTTTCACTTTGGTAGAGACTGACTGCTAAGACTAATTCACTGAATTTTCTCTTTTCTCTCCCTAAAACTTGATATACCAGAGAGGAAGGATAGTGGGATAATTAAACCACACAGTAATTTACTACAATTCCAGTAAGAATGTTGAATTGTCAGGAAAGGGACTTCTTGCATGACACTTAAAATATCCTTAAAATACTTGATAAGATTGAGCTTCTAACAACTGGTTTAGATACTGAAGTTTCCAACTCAAATATAGTTATAAAAGGAAATTATGGGGAAAAAAATAATGTTTAAGAAGTAAAAGTACAATTGGCCATGATTTCTGTCTGAATGTGAATCTGGGGCAAAACATTCAAATGTGAATGTGGTTGAGCATGTGTTTAAATGTTGTTCACAGTAGAGATCACTTTTTCATTTGTTTCAGTGCTGCTCTCAATAAGAATGCAATATTAACCTATCAGATGAAAATCAGTGTGAACACATCAGTGTTAAGGGAGAAACATCAGCTTCTGCACAACCTGAGAATCTTCACCTTGTGAATTTTTCAAGGACATCTCCAAGAGAACATCATGGCCATGACAGCAATCACATGCACATCAGGCACATTGTTGTCAGATTAATTTTCACCTTGTCTTCTTGGGAAAACAAATGCAAAAATATTTACATCTTTAGTTAATGTTTTCAAGGCAAAGGTCAATTCTTTTTGTAAAAAGAGATTTCATGTTATGGGTATTTTATGGTGTCATGCAAGAATTCCTTTTCCTGACAATTCAACATTCTTACTGTAGTAAATTCACAAGTAATTGAGCCTTAGGATAATATTAACATTATAACATCCATTCTTTGCTCTTTTAATAAACATACAGATTTCTTTGGTGGCTGAGTGAACATATTTGGCTTTTAAGATTTTCTTGTCTAGAAATATCCATTGATTCTTCAGTCCATAATTCAGTTAACACCTTACACATAAAGTTGTCTCGCTGATTACAGAATCACAGACTTTTAATAGGAAAACTCTTTTCCATTTAGCTTCTGTGTACAAGTAAAAGTCATCATTCCAGGTATATTAAGTGCAGATTTAGGGAAAAAAAAGCTGTATGTGCATAAGCAAAATTACATTTTTTAATTACAGAAACGTACATAATTTAAGAGGTAATTGACCAACAAATGTTGTGTGTGAATCTCTTTAACCCCACTACATAAGTCATTTATAAAGTGGGAAAATAGCTAAGAATCATTTACAGAGGCAGTAAAAACAGTCATTAAGAACAGTTTGAATGTTTGCCTGTTTTCCTATAATATTTCCTTATAGATGTCATAAGGGAATGGGAGAAGAGGAAAAATCTGCAACAAAATCTAAGCATGAATTTGCATTTAAGATTTCAGGCAGACACTTGTGCAGGAAGCTCAGAGATTTGCCCAGAAAGATTCAACTGCATAACCAGGTCCTTAGGGAACATGTTTCCAGGCAAAATGTAGGAACAACACAACAGCCACTCACCTTCATTACCAAGCCAGCTGTGTACCCAGTGCTAATGCTGTCACCTTTCCAATAAGAAGGAAACACAAAGCCCTGACAAATCTGGACACTGTGAATATCACTGCTCTTTGCCCGGTAACGTGGCAGCCATCAGCAGCTCTGCCTCAGCACTGCCAGGGAATTTATCCATCAAAATCCAAACATCCTCAATTGGCAAACTCCCCTCTTCTGGTCTGAGGCACCACAGGATGTTTAAAAGCCACTGGCTCCAGCTCCACCTCAGTGATAAGCAAAATAAGTTTGATAGGTACCCTTCATATTTAACCAATGTCTTGTGTTTGAGAGGTTCCCAGATGAAGGAAGGAATGATAAATATGACTCCATGTTCTCAGAAGGCTAATTTATTATTTTATGATACTATGTTATATTGGAGAATACTAAACTAAACTATATAAAGAATACAGAAGGGATACTTACAGAAGGCTAAAAAGATAATTATGAAAAATTGTGACTCTTTCCAGAGCCCTGACACAGCTTGGTCCTGATTGGCCAAAGAGCCAAAACAACTCACAGGAAATCAATGAAACAATCTCCAAACACATTCCAAAGCAGCAAAACACAGGAGAAGCAAATGAGATAATAATTGTTTTCCTTTTTCTCTGAGGCTGCTCGACTTCCCAGGAGAAGAATCCTGGGCAAGGGAATTTTTCCAGAAAATATGATGGTGACACCAATGCCTTTTTGAAGTACTATATAATCCATACAATTGTTAGGACAGTCCTAAATTCTTCTAAACCTGGAAGATTGCAGGATTTGAATGTTTGCATCAGACTTCTGTGAGTGCTGTTATCAGTCTCACATGGGCTCTCTCAAGGAATAACAATTTGCAGCAAATGGAAAATCTCCAGAACAAAAAAAAAAAAAAAAAAATCAATGTATCAAAAAAAGCCAAATTCAAGCCCAATTTGAATGTGACTTTGAGACCTGACATCACAGGTGAATGTCTTTACCACTGGACATTCTTTCCATCTTGTTTCTCAAAGAAAGCTTTGAAAAACCTTGAGTTTATCCCATTGTGGCACAGAATCACTTCTGAGATCTCAGGAACAAAAATTCCTGGTGTGGAGGAGAGTTCCTGCACACACAACCGAGTCAGACGTGGATTGAAAACTGCATTTGCATGCCCTGCCACTCTGCCTTGGCATCTTTTTCCACGCTTGCTGTACATGTCTGAACCCTCAGCACTCCCCCAGCAACACCCCAAGCCTTCCTCAGGCACAAATCAAGGTGCGGTCACTCCTGCACGTAACAGGAAAGCAATTCTGCACAAAACTTGTGGTGCTGCTTCACCTTTGTGCCTTTCCAGGACTATTATGAACAATGAATTCCCAGGAAGTTTCCTACACTTATAACTGAGTCCCCAGCTCTGCTGTGTGTTTATTTGGTGCTCATACCCCATGGCAGCTATGCTCACAAGGTGTCCTGAAAAGCAAAATTGCATATTGTTAGCTGTTGCTAGCTTTTAGTTCCCTCATTTATGCTTGCATCTTTCAGCTGAATGTTTGAACCTGTACTGAAAGGTAAAGAATAACCTTCCCTAAGAGTGGAGCACAGCAAAAAAGAGTAATTTAAGGGATTGGCAGGGTTGGTGGGCATGGGGGGAAACATTCCAGCCTCATGAGAGAAACTACTGTGCAAGAACATAAGCAGAACAATTCAATCCATACAGCACAGGGGGGAATTCTGCAGGTATGCAAGAAACAATATGTTCAGGTAGCCTGGGGTGAATCACATGAACAACTTGGCATGGCAGGATATGCTAACTTTATTATAAACCCTTATTTTTTATTTTTGAGACACATGAATCCTGCCCATGTGTTACCATTGTGTGCCCATACGTATTCCTCTGGAAAAAATGCATTTTGTGCATGTCTGTACTTAGATCTGAGCACCAATTCAGCCACCAGATAAAAAGTCTAAGTTATCCTTTGGAAAAACACTGGTAACCTTTAAAATGTAATTGCTTTTGCAAAGTGACAACTAATTATCCAAAAGCGAAATGCACATTAGGCATTCAAATAATGAAATGTCAGTCAGTGTAATAGAACTGTCACTTTATTTTTTACTTTGAGAAATTATTTTAGTCTTAAAATTAATCTATATATGCATAGGCAAATGTATTTTGCAATTATGCTTATTCACATAAAATAAAACCTTACAAAGCTGCACTATTTCTACCTGCAGACTGTGTGCTTGTGTCCTTCAACAACCACTGGTATTTTTAAAGGTACAAATGCCACTACTGCTGGAAGCTGCTTCAGGCCTGCATTTATTTTTAAGTGCCCTCTGCAGCATTTTGCTGCTTTTCAAGGGAATTTGCTGTCCACTGATGATTGCTAGAATATACTTATTTTACTGTGTGATGAACCTGGGAGTCAGACATCCTTACACAGAAACAAACTGTCACTGCCGTATTTTCAAAGGGAAAAATCCCTTTGCCAGGATTTCTTCTCCTGGGAAGTTTCAGCTTCTCCCTGTTTTGCTGCTTTGGAATGTGATTTGGAGAATTGTTTACCCAGCATGTGAATCATTTTAATTTAATGACCAATCCCAGCCAGTTGTGTTGGGACTCTGATCAGTCAAGAGTTTTTATTATCCATTCATGTCTAGCCTTCTGTTTGTATCCTTTCTCTTTCCTGAGTATAGTTTTAGTGTATAATTGCTTTTAATATATCAGAAAATAATAAATAAATATGTTTTATACCTATGTGTATATAAATACTCATCTACATGTATTTTCTATTGGGGTACAGGCACAGGTGAGTGTGTACAATATAAACCAGAATCCAATGTGAGCAAAAGAAACAAAGTAAGTTCAGAATAATACAGTTGTGAAACTAGTACTCATGCTGTAGTACCATGTTTTAACAAAATAATTTGGAAATACAAAATAAAACGTGGAGTATTTGAATAGAGTCAGAAATGCAGCCCTGTTCCAAACACATCCATCCTTTTACCAGTAAAACTCATAATAAGCTTTTTGGAAACGGTATGCAGAGTTTTTTTTTAAACTTTCTAGGTGCCACACAGATCTGTAACTTTATCCTGAGACATTCTAGTTTAGCCACATATTTTACAGGAAAAACAGAAATAGATAGTGTAACTCCTTTCACCCCTCTTATCAATTTTTCATTATGACAGCTCTTCAGTGAATTAAAAACCCAAGAATTATTAATTTCTCCATCTCCCTGTATATGCGAATTACCGAAGTTCTTTATTTAGTATATATAGCTCTAGTTTAACAAGTTCAAAATGAGACTGATTCATAACATGCAAGAATAGAAAAAGAAATTGCCTTGCAGTTGTGAAAATTGATAATACAGCTCATTCTTTAGGTACCCTGCAGATGCAGGCACTGTTTTTCAATCATCCTGATGAAGATATCTGTAAGAGTTCGCTGAACATCTCTCCCTCTCCAGGTCTGTCTGTCTGACACCAAGGAAAAGCAGATAGCACAGCAAGGGCCACAGTCACACCTTGCCATAGGGGTGGGTGCACATCTGAGAACCAGAGCTAAAATCACAGAGCACACACAGTTTATGTATGGGAACAGATGCAGGAAAGTGCCATCCTGATCTGCTCACAAGGACAATATTTGGGGTTGGCTTCAACTTTTATATTTCCCATTTTGTGCTGGTGCTTAAATGTACACCTTCCTTCTTTGTTGGATAACTTCACATAAATCACAGTTATGCTTTTCTTTTATAATGGAAGCTATGCTTTTCTTTTATATTCTGGAAGAAATAATTCACATAATTCCAGAAAACATTTGCGTAATAAAATGTAATATTAATAAATATTAATGACGAAGGCTTGAAACATATTTTGATGAGCACTTGTGCCTGCAACATGCAGCAAGGCAAACATCTGTTGTAGATAACACAAGGGAGGTAGAAATATGACCATTCAGTTTGCAAAACAGAAATTCTAGTGCTGATTTTTGAGCTATTCACCAAGCTAGTTTTTCAGAAATAGAGTAGGAAAAAGAGCAAGAGTGGCTGGGTAAACATCCCCTCTCTGTGAAAAGACAGAGCCAGCTCACACATTTTAAATACCCACAGAGCCAGTTGTTGTGAAGACTGTGCTTTGATGCTGTGTTGATGTCTCTGTGATTATCTGAGTCATTTGCATGGCAAAGGAAAGAGCAAGGAACGCTCTCTTGCATTATTCCATGGTAAAATGGGAAGCTGGAGCAGCCATGGAGCAGATATTCTCACTGAGCTCCTCTGCCCTCCCCCTCACATTCCCAAGGTTCAGGTACATAATAGTGCTATTTTAGAGATGACTGAGCTGTGACTAGTTCATAGCAGGCTTTTTCAGTGAACCAATTTTAATTTTTAGCAATACTAAGCAGAGCTATCATAAACAGAAAGAATCATTTTGTGATGACAGCAATGAATTTCTTGCCATTTCCTCTATCACAGTAAGGAAATGGGAAATAAACCCAAAAAACATTTTCTTCTCCATATTCATCATCACTAGATCATATTTTATTGCTATTCTATGAACACTGTATTGAGATACTTGTGCTCAGAGAACACCTTCTCATTTTTGCAATTTCCCTTTTATAGCTCCAGAATTCCAGCTAATTTCTGCCTCATTACTTTAATATAATTCCTCACTGATGAGAATCTTAGAAGAAGGGACACATTTTATGACTTCAGGTCTTCTTCATGTAAAGATTGTAAAAATATGTATGAAAACAATTAAGTCCAACAGAAAAAGGACAGGCATTAAAGGTTCAGCCCAGATCTATTTATTTTTAAAGATTTTTCTGCCCTATGCCACTGAAGGAGCAAATGAAACAAAAAAGAAACTTCATATATCGGGTAAAAAAAATGTAATAAAAGTAAGAACATTGTAAGAGATTGATTTTGATTTTTCTTAGTAGAACCACCAGCTCCTCCTAGGGATAAAAGAGCAAGGGTGAGGATATATCTTAAAAATAACCTGATAAGAGACTCAGGACTTTTTCAACAGATAACCACAGTACTAATTTCAGACTTTGAAAAATATTTAGGTGTAATCACTACCACAAAATTAACCCAAAGTAGAAAAATTACCAGAAAACCAACAAAACAAGCTAAACTCATTTCTGAGCACCATAGTCCTTGCTCACTCACAATATGCAATTAATTCTCTCCTGCCATTTACATCCCCAGCATCATCCCATATTGAGCGTTCCTGGCACTAGAAGTCACTCGGAGCCAATTAACATCCAACTTTCCCTTTCTCAGGACTGTGTGCTTTCTGTGTTTTTTATGCACACAAGGAGCAGCTGTCAGATCCACCTCTCAGCAGCCTAACAAGCACTCAGATGTTCTCTCCAGGTTCAGTGGCTGCTCACAGTGAGGCAGCTTTCAATCCAGTCAGGGGGCTGAACTCTTGCTTCTTCCCTGGCAGTAGCCTTGCACAATTACCTCAGCTGGAAGTCAGCCCCCACTCCCTGAATTTTCATCTCTGCCTTGAAGTAATGGATTCTGTGGAAGACTGTGCAGCAGTTTCTGAAAGAAAGTGACTTCAGGAGAAATGGGAAATTCATGGTCTCCAGTTTCTCAGTTAGGTGATGAGTGTCAGGGGTCATCTAATAACAGCACCATCAACAGTTTCAGCACTACCGCTGTGCAACCAACACTTGTTAGGACATGAAGTGAAGTGCTGTCATGGCTAAAGTGAAGAGAAGTAATGTCATGGCTAAACACTTTCAGGGATCAGGGAAATGGGGAGGAAGCAGGAAGGGAAGAGATCAGGAGTTTCACAGTGCCTCTCACCATAGCTCTGTGCCAAGTACTTGACACTGGCAGGGGTCTGTGCACAAATTACCAACAGGACAGTACTGCTGGGAACTGCCTTGAGCTGTTTGATTTTCCAGCATCAGCCTCATTCCATGGTTATGGCAATGGGAAGATGCCACCAGCTCACATCCCAGGCAGCAGACAGAACTCAATGTCACAACTCACTTTATAAGTTTTTGCCCAATCACACAAAGCAAAAGCACATTGACAGTAGTTCCATCCAACCACTGTAAGCACAGGTACCTTCGGTTAAACAATGCTTGCTTATTTCAAACACAATACCTGCTTGTGAGCCTTAAAACACAATGCACACAGCTCCATTAATAAGCTTTAACCTTCCTAATATCTTGCTAGATAAACTCTTCTGCAACTTAGGGAGTTATTCTAGACAAGTGTTAATACACAGACCATTGTTCTATTTGTCCTTGCTTTTCTACAGTTTAAATAATTTTTCTGCTGACCAATCTCATGGCTACTGCTCAGCTCTGATCACAGTTCTGCTGTCTCTGAGGCCTGCCTTTTGCAGCTTTCCCAAACCCCTCTGATTTTACGCATTCCCACAGTACTCAGTGCTGGATGAACCCTAGTGCAGAAACAGAGGAAGCAGGATTTAGAACGAGTCTACTCACCCAAAGTACTGGGAAATAAACTCCCTATCAGATGAGTTCTGCAGATCACAGACAGGAGGAAATGCAGTTATAATGGGTTATGCCTGAGAACTGTGCTCACATGCAGTTTCCCTGGGGGTTTTTGGCCCTGCTAGCAAACGTCACCCTTGGAAGCACATGAGCAGAAACAGATGGATCCCCCCAGTGAGCACCTTGCTAAGATAACCCTCACAAAAAAACCATTCCATCCCCTGTGGTAAATTATAACTGCTGAACTCCCAGCTGATGGCATTCCTTCCCCAGGGCTCTGTGTTTGTAACTCTGCACATGTTGGGAGTGAGAGCAGCTGAGCTGACACCTTTCTATGGGGAAGAACCTTCAGTTTGCACATCCTTTTCAACCATTTCAAGCAAAGACATTGGCCCACGGTTACAAGGAATAACAGCTGAGGAACTTCTCCTTGAAAACGCTACAGCTGAAATAAAGCTGCCAAGGTGTGCTGATATAGGCCATTCTTGTTTCTCACACAGAACCCGTCACAAAACTAAATGCTGCAACAGGAGCAGACAGCATGCCAAGCAGGCACTGCTGATCTGAAATGTATCCAAAATAACTAAACCTCCTGAGCCTGGAAATCCTGGCTGGAAATTCCATTACAATAAACTTTCCAGCACTGCCACTCTGGGGTTTGAAAAGTAGAGTCTGTTCTCTTGGCCTTGTTAATTCCCTGATTTATCCTCACTTTTGTGTTCAGCCCCAAATAAGTCAGATTCTACTCAATTACAATCTGAACTAGAGAATATTTCCCTACTCAGCTGAGTGGTGTTCCATCACAGTGAAATAAGAAAAGGCTACAAAGATGCAGCACAGGTCTTTTCTTTTCTTAGCTTGCTATACCTATTTTTTTATTACTACTCCATTTTTCAAGGAACCTACTTAGACTAGGAGAATACTACCAGCTACCTGCCTATCTGTGAAAGTTATCACAAAAACCAGAAGAAATAATCCAGATTAGGACCAAAAACAGCCCCCCAAAAATTGCCACATCTGCAGAAGAGAATTCCACCAATAAGCCTGTTCTGGTGCAGGTATAGCAGGCAGAATTTTTTTCCAAGCAAAATACAGCTGGACCTTGACTAATCCTTCACAGTGAAATGAAGTTGTATTTTTGTACCTGGGAAAACTCTAACAAGTATAGTCAAAGAAACTATTCTGACAGAGAAGGGAAATTACTCCTGTATTCACATGTCAGAAAGTCTTGGATTGGTTCCTCAATATTTTGGAATTCACTTCCAGTTTTCTTGCCCAGCACAGCAATCACTGCCAGTCTCAGTCACAGGTGCATTGACAGATTCCTAAAAGATGCTGAGGACCAGTCCTAAATTCATTTATGAGTTCAGTTCTGTTATCAGAAGGATAGTATCAATTTTCTTTGTCCCTGTCTAGTTTGCTTCCTTGATTTTCAATTTCTCAGCAGGGAAGCCCCAGACTCCCACATTTGTCCTTTCCTTACTGGAAGCCTCCTCAGGGAAGATGAGGCATTATCAGATGTCATTTCTTCCCTTGTCCTGGGGACCCTCAAACACCACCACAGTCTGATTACTTGTTTAGAGACAAAACCATTTTAATTAGTGCTAGGAACCTTGCCCCACCTCTATTGGACTTCTATTTCTCCTTCTGCTGTATTTTTATTTCACCAGACTGCAACTTGTTCAATTTGTTTGTCAGCAAACCTGGCATGTCAAAAAATTGTTCAACTGAGAAGCTCCATCTCAAAGTGCTTAGGCTATCAGATAACTCAGGCAATGTTTTACTCACACCCTGATAGTTAAAATTATTAAACTTGCATCCCACCTAGCATGTTGACACAGCATTAACAGGAAACAAAGTTCATTTTGTCTATACATGCAAAAATCATGAGGTGAAAGACGTGGCAGAGCATTTTGACTGATTCAGCAAAGTTCTTTCGACATTAGAGAGCAGTGTGTGTGTGTTTTTCCTGGGGTTTTTTTTTGTTGCTGTATCTTTATTTTTTTAAATAATACACAAAGTTCAGTCATTTGAGAAAATCATCATAGAGTAATTGCCACACCAGCACTGTTTAGCATGTTCCTTTCTCCTTTTTTCCCTGACTGAAACCCACATCAAGTAATTACATGCAATTAAACATATTCTTTCCAATGCTTTTGCCTTGTTTTCTTTTTTCATTTCACTACAATTACTGTGAATTCTCTTTTACTCATCAACTTGCACTTTTCAAGCAAATTTTCATGCATTTTATGCATCAAAAGGGCCAATACCTCAAAGAGGAGGATCTTTGTAGTCTGCCCTGACAGAGGGCCATTTCGTCCAAATCTCATCATTTTCATCCAAATTTGTTCAGCGCCTCATCAAGGCTCTGATAATGGGCTCTACACAGCAGAAATAGTCAAATTGCAGTTTGAACCAGAGAAATTTTTTTTATTTGCTGCAAAGTAGCAATTACACGAATCTTCAGCTACAAAAGGGAACCTCTCAAACAACAGTGCTGTAAATCAAGCAGTTTGTTCACTTGAGATAGGAACCTAATAAGAGAAAAATATTCTCCAAAAGAATTCATGCCATCATTGAATTTTAGGCTGAGATACAGACTGTGTTTGGATGCCTAAGGGGGTCTTAAGAGCTACATAGGCAATGGTATGGTGCAAATAAACACGTGAGTCAGCACTGACAGACAGAAGGGGCAGGATCCCTGTCCTTTATCAAATCACTATGGATAGGATCTTCCTTGTCTCAAATATTTTAGGAGCACAAACACTCTTCAGCCTCCATTAAATAACATGGCACTGACTCCTCTCTATGCCAAGGATAGAAGAAATGTGCTACAGCCTCACCTAGAGGAGTTATAACAACTCCCAGTCCTATGCACAGGTGACCTGTCCAATTACTAAGTAAAACAGATTAATAACAGAAATGTAGTCAGAGACCAACAGAACTAATAAAGCTTTTTTTTTCATGGCTTCTTCCACAGAAGATCATACTTGTTTCTCATCCTTTCCACGAACCAGTTGTCACCAAAAACATACTGGGAAACCAGAGAGCCTGAAGGAAACCATTCCTCCATGCACTCCATGTTCTTAGCACTCAAAGCTCCAGGGAATTTTCTTTGAGCAGGTAAGGATATGGTGACAATGCACTTTGAGACTATTACTGCATGATGCTCCCAGGCAATCCATTCAAACAGACTGATTCACCTCAGCCCAGCTGAGCACACCACAGGAGCAGAATAACTCTGCTAGAGCTGGTTTCTGTATGGAACAGGCTGATGAGCTCCAGCCACTGTGCTGTGCCCAGTGATTCCAGCTCACCTCCTTGAATTTCTGCTGAAATGGCACAGGCTGGCACTGGACAGAAGGCAGCACTGGAATCAGCTGGGGGCTCAGGATTCAGGAGTTCCCCACCTGAGAACTCACATGTGTTTTGTTCTGCTGAAAATTCAATTTTGTCACTGGTCTGGAAAGAGGAGTATTCTTGAATCATTTTCATCTGAGAAGCAGTTGAAAATATGTATAGAAATATATTTTATATATATTATATAGAATATATACTTCATATATAATATTATATTTATTATTATGTATAATTTTATATTTTATATCTTAGATATTATAAATATATATTATATATAATATCCAGAACTATATCCAGAAAAGTAGGAAGAGGTCTGGTGCTAATACATTCCAATTTTTTCCTCTAGGTGTTAAACCATCCATTTTTGCCTGAACATTGGTTCCCTGTCTGAAGTTAAAATAATGAACAGTGAACATATTATGGACAGTGGAAGCTGAAAGCCAAACTAATTTACAGATGGTTCCTGAAAACTCAGCAGAGTTAGACAACTGAAGTCAAAAGGCTCCAATATCTTATTTTCAATTTTAACCTAAAAAGGATAGTCTGGTGATATTTCAGGTTCAAATTGAGGTTGGGATAACAATTACAATTTTAGAAGTAAAATGCCACAAGTTCTGTACATGACTGGAATCAACTTAGTCCACACAGCTATTGGAGGGTGATACCAGCAGTAACCAATTCCTACTGTTGTTTCCTGTGAGTATAATGAATTATATAAACATAAATGCTCAAGGGTTAAGTTTATGTTTGGATTCTTCAAAACACAAACTTTTAGGCATTATAATAATGCCTGGCTTTTCCTTCTTCCCCAGAGAATTCTCACCTGGTATTTTGCTTTGACAATTTTTGCTTCTACTCTGAATCTGAAAATAATCATCAGTAACTCAAACTGGCATAGGAAAATACATTATTTTTTTCCCAGTCAACCCATGATACCACTGCACAGTTTAATAAGGGAAAGTTTCATTTGCCTTCCAGCCATCAGACACTGGCCAGCATTCAAACAAGCACATCCATTCAGATGAAGGACTACCTTGTTGCAGGACTGAGCAGCCAAATTCATCCTTGGAGTGAAACCAATTATTATTTCTAAGGGATATAGGGCGGACATTAATTTAGGTCATTGTAAGAGGTAAAAGTGGTGTATTTTAGGTATCCTGGCAGGACATACCACTAGATTAAGATTATATCCTACAGAAAACATGTAAATCTGGGAAACACAGGTTTTATTATTAACTTACATGGAAAAAAAAGAGCAACTGAGTAATAGCTCTATAAAGCGCTTATCTCCACAAAGAAAAACCGCCAAAGTACCCACATCCAGCATCTCTCCTCACCTCATTTTAGGCCACATATGGATAGAAAAATGGCACAAATACCTAGATACAATTTAGTGCAAAAGCAAACACCAAAGGCTCAATCTCTGCCACTGAAGGCTGCATTCTTTATGGAGCCCTGTGGTGACTCTGCCCTTTGGACAGAGGAAAACACAGGGAAGTCCAGAGCTCCCTATCTCCCATGTGGGGAACAATGATCACCCATGGAAAAGGAGGCCCCAGTGAAGGAGTATGCCATGAAACTGGCACCAGGGAGCTATTCCAGCCACTGTAACTTACAGCATACCTGGATTTACCCTCTGCTGAGTTTTCACAAGACAAGATAATTGAGTTTTATTGTCTGGGCTTTTAGGGATTCTTGTTCATAGCCTTAATGGCACAAACAGAGTTTTAATACTGGGAAAGACAATAAGAAAATAACTGTTTTGTCTTCCAATGGCAGAAATTATTTTTAAAAAAGTGGAGGATGAAACTACATGCCCCAAAGACCACAGAACTTCCTTGGGCATCAAAAGCTGTAAGGCAGTGAGGCACAGAGAATTTCTGAATCAGACTGACATTCATCCACAGTGTCTTGGAGTCATAGGGATAGAACTTCCAGCTATGTTTGCTGTCTGGAAAATATCAATAAGAAAGAGAAGCTAGGTAAATACCATTCAGCAGCCAGACAGCACTGAGTGGGGCACCCATATCCGCCCCCAGGATTGCAAGGCAAACTCTGACCCCGTCTCCAGCAGGAAGGCATCTGCTTGTTTGGTATGAGAGCTCATATATGAGATTCCCCGACATGAAAATTATAAAGCTTTTATAGTGACAAGTGGCATATCATACCACTTCAATTACCTACCTTTCATTACTGCTGTTGGACCAGAAAATACCATACATGAAGCACCTGCATTATTGAAGTATCAAAATACAAGCAAA
This sequence comes from Melospiza georgiana, assembly GCF_028018845.1. NCBI lineage: Eukaryota > Metazoa > Chordata > Aves > Passeriformes > Passerellidae > Melospiza > Melospiza georgiana. The sequence continues at coordinate 25,444,264 of NC_080435.1, forward strand.
GAATAATAGATATATTTCCTGTAAAATGCTACAAAACACATTACATGACACCTAGATCTTCTAAGCATCTGACTCATCTTTGCTTGTAATTACAAATTTCTTTGAAGCAGAGTTCTGGGCACATCAAGAGACAATGTGAGCAGGGAGAGTCAGCATGGACTTATCACAGACATCTTTCATGAAAAATCATTTCCTTAAGATTTTTCCTCCTGAGAAGCTGAGAGCCCTCAGGAACAAAACGTAAACAATGATTATCTGCTGCTGTGGAATGCAACAGGTACATCTGGGATTGGTCTCATGTGGTTGTTTGTAATTAATGGCCAATCACAGTCAGCTGGCTCAGACTGTCCAAGACACAAACCTTTGTTATCATTCTTTTTCTGTTCTTAGGTGGCCTTCTGATGAAATCCTTTCTTCTATTCTTTTAGTATTGTTTCAATATATTATATATCATGAAATAACAAATCAATCCTTCTGAACATGGAGTCAGATCCTCATCTCTTCCCTCATCCTCAGACCCCTGTGAACACCATCACACCTGAACAACCTGGCTACCCTCTATGGCAAAAATCTACATCTGTGGGCAAGGGGAGAGATGTGGATGCCAGCTACCTTGGCTTTAGCAAGGGTTTTGATGCTGTCTCCCACTACACCCAGAGCCAGCTTCTGGAGCACTGAGCAGCAGCTTTGAATACCTGTGAAGAGGCCCTCAAGAAGACAGAAGCAGGCTGCTTGAAGGGCTGCCTGGCAGCAGGATGAAAGGAACAGGCACCTGCCTCTGATGATATTAATGCCATAATACATGCTCATGCAGGAAACATGAAAGGAATTAATCCTCGGGTTTTATTGAATGGATAAAAAAACCTTTTCATGGCTTTACAATCTGTCACGCATTTCAAAATGCTGTACTCAGGGGATTTGACATAGTTCCCACAGGCTGAAGACATTCAAAGGATTAAGAATTTTTTTAAGTTTGTCTGAAGCACCATTTTTCTTCCTTGTCCCCTAATCTGCAGTGCATAAAGTTTGTCTGTAGGTGTGGCTATGAACCACAGTTATTACATATATCTCACAGTGGTATAAATACCAATTTTCAGCAAAATCATTGCTTTATATAGTCACATTGTATTTCTGCATTATATTTGCCAAATCATATTTTAGGAATCATTTGTCAACACAGTCTCAGGAGAATAGCTGTTTACCTAAAGAGTCTGATTCCTTTTAACTTTTCCTGGTTTGGGAGGAAATAAGCTTTGGGGTCTCCAGGATTTAATTGCAAACTATTCTCTTCACTTTCAAGTTTGGGCCCTTGCTTGCTCATGTGAATTGTTTCCCAGCTGTGAAAGGGCATTTCCTACTCCAGCCACCAAGCTGAGAGAGCTAAGATGAAAATTGTGCATTAGAGAAGAAATCAGAATAACTTTAAAGCTCAGAGACTGTCCAAGCACTGAGTGCAAAAAACCACTTACCTGAGATCAAGGCACAGTGGAATCAGCATCAGCAGAAGGAAAACACAAGCAGAGACTCCATCAGCTGCAGAGACCAGACAGCACCTTTGAGTGCCTAAAGGGGCTCTAAGAGAGCTGGAGAGGGACTTTTTACAGTGGCATTGAGTGACAGAACACAGGGCATTGGCTTTGAACTGAAGGGGTGTTGGATTATATCAGACACAAGGAAGAAATTATTTACTGTGTGTTGACATCTTATTGTAAAAGTTCCGTACCTTCTTGGTGATTTCTCATAGGCAGGTCCTCACAGCACTGACTCCTCCTCCACAAACTCCATCTCTCTTCTCACCCACCTACCCCACTCTTTTATAGCACTCATCCTTATTTGACACACCTGTGGCCAGTTAAGGACTCTTTTCTAGCACTCATCCTTGTTGGACACACCTGTGGCCTGTTAAGGGCAGGGCTGATCCTAATCTTTGGTGATTAGTACAGCTGTAACTCCTCAGGGGTGAGATTACCTTCTGCACGATCTTTATTTTCTCACATTCTACCCCCCCCCCCCTCCCCCAGCTGTGAGGCCCTGGCACAGGTTACCCAGAAAAGCTGTGGCTGCTCCATGCCTGAACTGTCCAAGGCCAGGTTGGATGGGCCCTGAGAAACCTGATCTAGTGGAAGGTGTCCCCTCCCCATGGCAGGAAATTTGGAACTAGATGGTCTTAAAGGTCCCTTCAAACCCAAAGCATTCTGTGATTCAATGATAATTTGGAATTTAATGACAGTTATGTGATAGTAAACAATGTTGTGATTTTTGCTTACCTTCCATAATTGCAACCTGACCAACTAGGTGAAGCAAATGTTTAAATAAAGGAACATAGCACACATTATAATTTTCAGATTTCAGAATTCTGAAACTAGAGAGGATTCTTTGATCAGATGCATGAAACCTACTCTTCTTTGTAGGTAAGAAGTGCAAACAGGGCTTAAGTGGAATAGCATTCTTGGGTTTCTGTGGTTGAGATGGCTCCTGAGGTGTTAGAAAGTCTCTTTTTTCCCAGCTCCATGACTGAAGAAGTTGAGATTCGTTGGTTTTGTTTTTCAAGGTTGTTTATTTTTTTAAAACTTTTCCCTTCCTTCTCTGGCCTGCTGAGATCAGTCCAGCAGGTCAATCAGTGGCACAGTCCCTGCCCTTGGGGTGGTGTTGGCTTTTTATACTAAGAACTACATGTACTTTATTTACAATAATTTTCCAATACCCATCACCTGTGTTAGACAGTCCGTCTCTACTCTAAACCAATCCAGAAGTGTCACCATCACAGCAGAAGATGGAGGACAAGAAGGAGAAGAAGAAGGACAGGACATGCCCAGATTCTTCCATCCTGCCTCTTGAACCCCCATTCTAAAACCTCAAAATTCTACTTTTTCACCCTGTGACAAATTCACTATCATTCTACTCGAACCCTTGTGGCTTGTAACTCCTCACACAAGGTTGGTAATTGTTTCCATGGGCTAAAATCAAAGGCACAGGTGTTTGTGACTCTGTGCCAAGGTCTCTGAGCCCCTTGCCAGGGTCTCAATCCTCCAGGGCAGCCAGAGAAATGCCCTGGGTCCCAAAACAGCACATTCATTCTCTGCAGAGGAAAGTGTTCTATCCAAGGCAAGCCTTTCTTAAACAGATGACTAAAACACTGCTGTAGATTATTTATTTGTATAATACTCTTCTTCCTGTATCCTATATGCAAATTGTTACAAAACTGGGAGCTATTCCATAACTAATCCCAAGTCCATGGTTCCAAGGTCACATCAATGCAGTCCTGGGTACTTACAGCAAGGTGGGGAGGAAAAAACCCTCACAGACTATGATAAAGTGAAAGGCTGAATTTTGCTTTCAAAAAGCCAGTTACATTGGGTAGGTTCTTTGATTTTCAAAGACAGCAATGGCTTTTTACGATATATCAAACCCCAAACTCCATTGCTGTTTATGCTCTGTTTTGAGAAGCAGAATCTCTGTATAGAGATAACATAGGTGTTTGGAGAGACCTGGATATGCTCTCACAGACATACTCGAGCTCCTTGGTTTGGAAGAGAAACCAAAGGTTGGGGATCATGAAAAGCTCGGGGGAGATCACAGCATGGGCCCCTGATGAATGGGTGCACACAGCAAAGTCTCATGATGGAAAATAGCAGGATAGCAGATAGTCCTGCTGCTGTCAGGACTGGCCTGAGCTTGGTGGTGCCAACATTCCCACTGTGTATCCCTTCCTGGGTGTCGTTTCAGGATCCTCCAGTTAGCAAGGCAATGAAATAAATTTAATCTTTGCATTGCAGCCACAGCTTTGTGGTTGTTCTGGCTGCCTGCCTGTGTCAAACCACACAGGAACCAAGTGCTAAACTTGAGCAACATCTTCAATGCACAGAACAGACTGGTTACAAAGAGCAAGCCAGCTTTAGGCCCAGTAAAAGACACTGATTTATGCTCTTCTGATTGCAGTCCAACCCTGCTGCTTCCTCCATTCCCTTTTCCCTACAGTAGCTGAGACTTGGATCAATTGACTTCTCCAAACCCAGGTGGACTTTATCAAATCTCCTTCTATAATCTGTCAGGCACTTCTAATCACATTAGTGATTTCCCATCATACAACATCAGTAATTATATTATTAGACTTGGGTTGAGGTTTTTTTTCCCCAATCTGATATAAAACTGCCTCTGCATATTAATAACATTTCTATCATGAGACTTTAATGAAGCAGAATATCAATGAGATGTGCTGGGTGGAAAACTGTGAGTGATATAAAAGATGTTCATTTGGGTATAGACATGGCACTATTAGAAGTGGTTTCCTTACAACGAGAAGAAGTCTCTGTCCTTTTCTTCCCTTTCATTTCCCTCGATGTGGGATAACTGTAAAACTTTATTTACAATTCACATGGAGAATGATTAAATAGCTTTCATGCTCTGAGTGTTGAAAAACTCTGCAAATCACAAAGGCATCCACTTGGTAAGAAGAAATTACAGTGATATTGTCTCATCCTCAGCATCATTTGTTACTTTAAAAAACTGAAGAAAGTATGTCAAATTGTGGCAGAGACTGTAGCTTTATCTAAAATAAACTTATTAAAGAAGACAGTTTTTTATTAGCAAGTCAGAAACCAAATGATTAAACAGCTTTCTCTCTTTCTGAATACCAACTAGAAATCAATGTACATTATACAGCTGTGGCAGCTGAGACTGCAGAAGATTCAAGGACAGCACAAAGACTGTGATTTACTGAAAATATTTCACCCAGGCAACAGCCAGAAGATGAAGTTTAGTTTGCCCTCATAGTACATTCCCTTGCTCTTTTCAATATGAATTTAGAAAACTTGCTTGCATAAACTGTAAAAAGGTGGTAGTCTTGTTACAAACTCATAATTGTTGAACTAAAAAGAATTGTTTCTCTATCCTAAGCAGGCTCTGTAGAAAGCTTCTTGAAATAATCATGTATTGCTACTCAATGGCAGGCAATGTTAAAACTTTTTTATTGGTGGTTGTGACAATTGCAGCAACAGAAAACATGATAAAAGCATGATTGCCATTTAACATTATTGTGGATGGACCTACAACACACAGTTGCACACCTGACAGCTAAAGTACTTCAATAAAATATGCAGGGATTTTGGTTTCTGGTAGTTTATTAATCCCTACATATTAAAGGTAAATTAAAACCCCATAGAACACTTTTTTGGAGCAAGTCAAACAGAGCAAACATCCACAGGTTGGAAATGACAGGACACAGAGTATGTGCATAGATAAAGGAGATGAAAAACACTTATCAGGAATACACTGCGAGCCAGAAGGCTGCAAAAAAGCTTATACAATGAAGGTCATGTTAGCTGCTATTCAGGATACCTAAATTTAGGGAAATATTCAGAAAAGGATTGAATGGGGCCTGTATGATTTCAGATTTTTGACAATATGGTAAATGGGCCTTGCTCATGTGGTGATTGAAGAAATTTCAGAGAGGGTGACTGCAGACATGGAAGGCAAAACTGAAACAATAACAATATTTTTAACAAGTTAAAAATAAATTGGTTAAGAGTTGGTCACGTCCTGGTGTTCTTTCTCAATACATGGAAACACTGAAGAACATGAATTAGCACAACAAGAATTTTTACAGCTAAGGGAACTGAATTGCAAAGGGGAACTGAGAGGAAGTAGAGTGCAAAACATGACTGAGGAGTAACTGAAAGACATGAGAAAATGTGGGAAGGACTGATTAGAGCAGACCACTCATCTATAAAATCCTGAACTCGTAAAGGAAAGTAAATATTAATATTGTACAAAAAAAAAGTGCAAAAAGAATCTGTAACACTACAGTATCAGCTGGTTATTTTAAAACTAATGAAAGCACTTGAGAAATAGTGATGGGTTTCAGTACATGGTCTGGTATGCCTGATACTGTGCTCTGTGCAGAAAAAGCCAGTGTTGCATATTGACTGATATAGCATGCTACTTACTATTTATTTTCCCTGTATGAACATCACAGAGCAGGGAACAAGTCTCTTGAATTCCTTTTTCCCAAACCATTTCTGATGTTATTTATTGTGTCTGACATGACTGCAGCAGTGTGAGTGGGATGGAAACACAAGGATGTCTGTACTGAAGTGGAGGGCAGGTCTGGGCCTCACCTGATGGCAACTCAAACTAATTTCCTTTCCTCACGTTCTGGGATTGGAATGCTGAGAAAACTTGAGCTTTCCCTGATCCAGCAGCCTTCAAGGGCCTAAAAAAGAGAAAACACAGATGCTATTGGGAAAATTAATTATATGTGTATTTAGCATCTAAAGCAAAAAGTAATCAAGAAAAATGTCAACACAAAGTGGAAGGTAATCCAGATTGCCAATTATTTTTGGGCTTTTTTCTTCTTACCAGCAGTGTAATGTCAAAATCCAAACACACATTAATGTTTGAAAAGCTGTTCTCTGAGATGAACCTGGAACTCCCCAGGCAGCAATGCAGTGTGACTTGTATGATTTACCTCCATTCAAAAATAACAGTAAAAGGCTTTCAGCAATTATTCAGCAGAGTCAAATATCTATTACTGACTCCTTGCAAATACTTATAAAGCCCATTTTCTGGTGCCCAAAAAGTGGAAAAATCTGAGTCAATTTAAAAAAGCAAGTCAATTCATATAGTTGTCTAAGCTGGAAGTTAAAACTATTTGGAACCCCATTATCTGTAAGTTTCATGGACATAATGAACAACACCACAAAACCTTTGAGCTTACAGCACTGGGAAAGCATCAAGGAAAATAAGACAGATGTTGTCCTGTCTACCACACATGAGGATCATGTTACCCTCACTGTTAACATCCTCCAGCCACTTAAATGACAACCTGAAGGTGGCAACACGAGTGTCATCCTTGTTTGGTGCCATTTGTGCAGGATATAATGAAAGCATTTCTGAGAAATATCTTCCAAACCGTGGTCAGGAACTTTCTTGTCCGTGGAATGCCTAAAAGTGAAGAATCCATGTTAAAACACTGCTGTGCTGATGTGCCAAGGGAATGATGTCACAGCACACTGCCAGCAGGTGATTGAAGGATGGTCTCATGGACAGCTCCTGCCCCTCAGCTGCTCTTTGTGTATGTTCCACATCTCCTGAAACAACACACTTACAATGTACAATACAGTAACAACACCGACAATACAGGCTTGGCTGGCTGAGGAAACACTGACATGTAAGAGACTTTCAGGTGGCTCCTGATATTTGTTCTGCTTTCTAAAAAGGGAAAAAAAAACCCAAAACATTTTCCTTGGTTTTATTACTTATACTTCCCATTTCCATCCTCATGGTTAGCATATGTGGATACAGGTATTATTTTAATGTGCTTTAATCACAGTAAGAACTGCATTCAGGAGATGCAGTTATGAACAGGACTGGACAGAAGGATTACTGCAACTAATTCTCAAAAAAAGATATGTGTAATTGTTGATCTGTCTTGACTTTGTCCTGTTGGGGATTCACAAAAGGAAAAGAAACATTTTAATAACATTTAAGTGAATAAGAATACAACTTGCATGCTTGCAAGGCTCAAGGCAAGAAATAAAATAATACTGTCCAGCTCTTAACTTAGCTTAATATTTAAAACACTGCCCTTTTTGTTTGTTGAGTCAACAAAAATTAATTTCAATGAACTTTACATCAAATACAATGATGTAACACTTAAATAACATCATAATCTCAATGTATCCAGGAGGCTAAGGAATAAAATTTGTTGCTGTCCATGGCTAAAGAATTTGCTTTGTTTCTTGGCTCAAAAAAAATTCATGGGTTATGCACACTCACTTTCTCAGTGTTGCATTGATCATTTAATACAAATGCTTCTCCTGAAAATTGGGCTGTTTTCCAGACTGTAAATTAATCTTCCAGCTTCACAATTAAAGACATCATGCTGAAGAATGAGGTAGTAATGCTGATTTACTTTCAGCAGTTGTGTGACTCAGAGATATGATTTACACTATCTTTGCCGCCTCAGCAGAAGCTGCAGGCAGTCTCCAAAAGAATCTTTGTCCACCAGGTTTGTTATCTGTCTCCCTGCAACACCTGTATAAAAGCCAATTAAATTCTTATTGATAACATCAAACTGAGAGTCTTGAAGACATATTTATTTTACTTAGGGGATTGTCACACCAGAGGCAGAACCTGTTCCAACTTTCTTTTCCACTACAAGCAAATAAGTCCCTGCCAGAAACAGCTCTTCTGAAAAAGCTGGCATGCATTCATCTTCAGCCCTGTTCAGTTCTGGATCTCACTGTGCAAACTGCCACCAAATGTTAATTACAGCCCAATTCTGGAGATGCTGCTGCCTTTGGAACAGAGGCAGAACTTGACAGGGGTCTATCATTTGAAAAAGAAAATGGAAAATGCCCCAAAAGCCGCATGTGAGAACCCATAATGGATGTGCAGGGACTTTCAGCTGTGCCCTCTTCACCTAGGGTGGCTGTGCCATATAGAGTGGAGACGTGCTGCTCTTCAAAAATAACCAAAAATAACCTGGCAGCTTCCAGGCTCAGATCAGAGTAGGTGGTAGGAGGAAAGATGAAGAGGAGAGTCCAACATGCTCTGGTCAGAGTGGGAATTTCCAAAGTCTGTCTGTGAGGATTGCAAAGTCATAGGCAATGAGGAAGATCTCTGAACAAGTTGTTGGTAGGAATATTTTCCTATTTCTCCTCACCTGGGAGATCCAGATTTCCAGACCAAAGGCTGTTTAAATAGAAGATGAAGGAAACTCTTGCCAAGCTGGGCTGATCTGGAATAGTGTGGCAGAATTGGCTATTTTTCACAACCAGCTATGCTTCTGACATCTGGTTCAAACCAAAGCACTGCAAACGTTTCTGCTGAGGAGAAAACTGCTAACAAAATGAGATTTCAGATAATTTGAGCAACCTGACCTAGGTGAAGATGCCCCTGCTCACTGCAGGAGGGTTGGAACTAGCTCACCTTTAAAAGTCCCTTCCAACCCAGAATTTTAATTACTTAAAAAGTATATGGTAGATGGTTTAACTACATTGAACTTATGACTGCTCACATACTCTCTAGACAGATATTCAGCATGTATTTTTTGATAACTGTGTTTTCACAGAATGAAAGAATATGCTGAGTTGAAGGGAGCCATCAGGATCATCAAGTCCAATCCTGGCCCTTTCCATCACCATTTAAGTCTTCATAAACTTCTAAAATAAATAACCAACCCTTCTTGAAATTAGGAAAGAGCAAGGAATGCATTTATGGTTTAGTCCTCATACATAGTAGAACATGGGGAATTTCAAAAGGTTACAAGCATTTTTTAATTAATTCCTCAGAGTTACAGAAAGTCTGTAAGTAAAATCGTAACTCCCACTGAACGAGCAGTATGCTTTCCCTTGAAAAAATAAATACAGCTGCAACTGCTATATAACTCAGAAACATGCTATGCCAACACTGGGCCCTTCTTCTTTTAATCTCTTTCACCCCAAAACTGGAGGAAATTGAAAGAAATATTTAAGGATTGTAGGCATTATAATACCAACATCATATTCGCTTATTAAACCTCTTCTTCACTAAGGCTTAAGATCCTGCTGAATAGCTCATCACTTGTCTGTAGTTAATGTACTTTTGGTGCACTTTGACATAATTCTAGAAAGGATAAATGAAACTCATAAAGGCTTTTGGTGCTTAAGAATAAGTATTAACATAATTGCTCTAAAAATATTTAAAGGAGCTGAAGGTCACTTGCTGGCTCTTCATGTCTCAGACTACAGTGCAGTTGGCTTTTGTCTCTTGACAATGACCTGATCAAGATGTTGCAATATCTAGATGTAAATGTCTGCCAGTGCTGTGAGGTGAGGGATTTATCACAGGATTTTCCTTATAATTTCTTGGTTTAACTCCTTTAATCATCCATTCATATTCATGCAGTAAATTTGCCATCATGAACATTGAGGTTTAATTACTAGATTTTTTTCCATTTGTGGAAGGGACAATTCAGATTATTTTCAGTTTTCAGAAAATTACAGCATTTAGATTAGAGACCAACATACGAACCCTTACAGATATCTAACATTCAGAACTCTCTGTGGACTACAAAAAACCCTATAATTATTTTGTTATTTTAATTCTGCACAGTCTTGCATACCTGCTAAGAAGCACTGATGAGCTACCAGATCTCTCAAACAGAGAGATTTCTGTTTCATACTAGATAAATTCAGAGTCTATGCAAAGGACGTTGGATTCAGAGGTTTGAAAAGTAGCCACTGCTCCCACTAAGATAATTAGAAAATCTTGGCATTTGGTATTTTACAAAATCAGGAACTTTAATCTGGGGCTTTTTGAGGCACAAGAGCTACAGGGATTTCTGAACAGCACCTTTGAACTAGTTACAGCTAATTTTTTCAGGGGCAAATTTTGCTCTCAGTATGTAGTAATTAGATTCTTAATGCTAGCATGCATATAAAACTATATTACAGACCAATGTACAGGGAAGAATTTCACTCCCTGTGCATGATGAATCTTAACTGCATTCTCCTCCAAGTCTTGGATCTCCCCATAGGAGAGCTGCAATCACTCATTTAGACTGGAGAAAGGGCCACTTGTCTGAATGGGTTTCATAGCAACAAAATCCTCTCACATCCAGTCAATAATGCTGCCACATACTGGCCTAGTGAAATACAAGTTTTGTATGAACAAAAGGACACATTTTAGACAACATGTTGTATTCAGTTGTAAGGGAACACAGGTCACAGTACGTGGCAGTTACTCTTTGCGTTCCATCATCAAAGGGCTTCAGAAGCAAACTAATTAATCCTCTAAGTAATTAATACTAATTATTTAGTGGATGATAATGATGGTATTCTATTGCCTTAAACTAATTAGTTGTAAACGTTTTAATGATGTGCTATAATGTTTTATATGCAATTGCTATGGTCTGCTGGGTTATAATGTGTATCTTATGATATTTATTCCCCTGGGCAATAATGTGTATCTTATGATATTTATTCCCAAGTGGTCCACTGGGAATTTCTATGACCTGCAACAGTGCTCTTGCAACAGCACAATGAAGCCAAGCATTAGCTTTAAAGTGGGTTTCAACTAAGAAAAGCACTGTGTCAGAAATTACTTCATCGTGTTTTGTTATCCCCAAGTGACTCTACATCAAACCCAATGGGCTTGCAAAAAAAAATTTCAAATTGTCATCTCTAGGATACAGAATATCCAAGATCTGAAAGACATCCTGTGTTCATTTTACTTCTTGCACCATTACAAATAATAACTTTGCAGTTCAAATCTGAAATTTCCATTTTTGAAGTAATGAAATTCAGCTCAGCTTACAAGAAAATCACTGGTTTATTAGCAAATATAATAAAAAGCTGGATTCCCACTGCAAATCAAACAAAAAAAGTCAAAACTCTCAGGGCTACTTTTTTTTTAAACATACATACATTTTGAGTATTCTCTTCAAACACATACTTTCACGATTTAACTTACTCCAACATAAAAGAATTGTCATGAAAATAATTTAACATGAGACTGAAGCCAGAACTGTTGGTTACTACATAAAGAGTACAAAGGGAATTGATTTACTGAGATCCCAGCTAGGTATGGCAATGCTTCTCTTTCACAGATTACAGCCTTTTAAATCTAGCAAAGACCATTTTAACTGTGTACTCTGACCTATTTCACACCAGCTGATGCTCATGCACTAGTTCCAGCTTCATGCTTGGCTGTGGGCAAGGCATTTTGTTTCAGAAATATACCCAGTCTTGATTTTGCTGTTTCCTAGTGATGAAAAAATATAGAACTCTTTGTAAACTGCTTCTTTTTTAGTCATCCTCAACATTTAAAATATAAACAGAATAACATAACATTCTCAACATTCTCTCTCTAGACTTTTAGCCTTTTGGTTTTCATGGGCTTTACTGCCTGATTAAAAAGTCATTTCTTAGGAAATTTAATGCTTTAATTATATTACTGTCCTTTAAGTTTTTATAAATAGAGTCCTGCATCAATCCATCCATTATTTTGCCAGAGATCACACTGTGAGATGTCTGGCTGTTAATTTAAACTAACAAAACTGTCATGGACCTGCCTTGGTTTCAACCCTTGGAATGTCTGTGTTTTTCCAGTATGTATTAAATAAATCAGTGCTAACCATCCAGAAAATTCTTTTGCTAGGTACACTGAAACTCATTTGATTAAGGTTAGGTTTTAAGACATTAAATTTATGTTGATATTTTTATAAGGGAAAGCATGTAATCACTATTAAAACAATAAATATCTATCTATACATATATACATATATAGATATAGATATACATATGTATATCTATATCTATATATATGTATAGATAGATATTTCATTTTTATATATTTAAATATAATTTTATAATTATAATTTTATCATTATAAATATAATTGTTTCATAAATATAATATGTATCTATGTATCTATGTATCTATGTATCTTTGTATGCATAAAAAACTTGAAACTATTTAGAATTTGTACCATGAAGATCAATGGGATTTTTACAGCCACAGCTCTAGCATAAGCTGAGCATAGATGTGTAAATGACACATAGGTATTACCTAAAACCAATACTTTTGGGTGATTCTCTATTACTTTATTGTTTTTCAGGTTTGTCCTATTCAATGTTTTTACCACTTATCAGAATGTCATCAAATAGAGAAGAACACAAGAAAGGAAAAAAAAAGTTCCCAAAAAAATTTTGACTCTTCTCATTGTGAAAGCTTCCACTCCACATTGTTGAGGGGAGTCTTGTGCAGCTGTGGGCTGAAAATGCACGGATTATATATGGATTTACCTGCACCAATAGATTGCTGTGATAATTCTAGCAACTGCAGTAGAGGTAATCCATACTTCCAACATTCTCTAGTGTGCCTAGTGGAATTTCTTCATTAACTATATTATTTTTTATAAGCTTACTACTTCAGCAATTTAGCTGAGCTGAACATCACAGACCCCAACATCACGGTCCTCCACAGAAATTATTGGAATTTGTAAGGAATCAACAGGAGAAGCACCCACCTTTCAAATGGGTTATTAAAATGGACAAACTCAAATTGGAACATTTTCCTTACACACAGATAGCTTTTGTTTCCTGGTCCTGACTGCCTTCATCAGCCTGCTCCTTCCAGAATCACATTATTCAAACTCAGCCTCACTCCAAACAGCTAGACCAGTACAACACAAAGTATTTTTGTAAACCTGGCTCTGTAGCTAGCTGCTTTTCATTCCCATTTTCCCATGTGCAGAAATGCAGTGCAAATCACTGTCTCTCTTTGCCACCTAGTGGGAAGCCTGATTTTACAATTGTCTTTGAGCTACTTTGCTTTAAAAATATGCTTATGTCATCCTACATCAACATAAAACTTGGAAAGGATTTCTGGTGAGCCCTCTGAAAGCATGGTCAAGGTGTGAAGCCTGCCTAGGGGCTCAATCAGAGAAAAAGTTACACAAAGAAGGGCTTGAGATATTGCATTCCTGCTCCAAAGGTAAATGTCACTTCTGAAATCAATCAGAGGTTTTTCCAAACACTTATATTGCTTAGGGAGTTATTCTAGACAAGTGTTAATACACAGACCATCATTGTTCTATTTGTCCTTGCTTTTCTACTTTTTAAATAATTTTTCTGCTGACCAATCTCATGGCTACTGCTCAGCTCTGATCACAGTTCTGCTGTCTCTGAGGCCTGCCTTTTGCAGCTTTCCCAAAACCTCTGATTTTGTGGATTCCCACACACCCAGCCAAATCAGCAGGCTTAAGCCATGATATTCTAGGGCCTTTCTTTTAAAGGATTTCTGCCTCTATGCATATATACATTATATATTCAGAACTGTGGGGATCCAAGGGCCATGAGATCTTTTGGAGGTCAGAATATGTAACTCCTAGAAGAGACTTCAGGGGTTGAAAAAATTACTAATCATGAATTTGTGGTTTTATTTATTTCTGTTTCCAGTACTTGAACCTGTAGTATATTGATAAGCCATCAGTTTTAAGATTTACTGAAGCATTCCAGTGTATATAATAAATAAAACTTAGATTTGTGAAAAATTCACAGACACAACCAAATAAAAGCAAGCACCTACTGTTCAGTGGTGTTCCACAACAAGAGCCTGAGTTAAATGCTTTATACATCTTTCTCCCATTCCAAATTGATGCCATCCACATAGCTATTTGTTGCCAGTCTTCTTAAATCAAGCCATATGCTATATAAGATGTACTCAAACGTGCTGTGCTCCTGCTTGCACTATCCCAGGTAAACAGGATGACCCAGCTCCCTTGTCTGCAGGCTAACGTGAAGCACCATGACATTTTTCAGGCTGTTACACAGAAGGAAGATCATCCATGTCCTCGTGTCCCCCTCCTACAGAACAGATTTAAACAGAATTATCTTCTCCAAATTTCCATCTTGACTTAATGTCATTCTGATGCTGCATTTTCCCTAGAAGAGGGAATCAAGCAGTTGTTCTTAATTCTTAAAATTTAACAGACTTGGAAATGGTGATTCATTACTTTGTCAGCTCCATATCTGCCCTTCAGTCTGGTACTTTTCCAGTATTCCAGTCAAGTTAAGGACAAGGGAAATCAAAGAAAGTCCTTTATCATCTTCTAGAATAACACTTATGCTCAGCTTGGCATTCATTGAAATATTACTGGCATGAATTCATTGCCTGAAGATGCAACTCGCAAGTGGAAATGGGTCAAGGAAGACCCACAAAAAGGGCTGCTTTGATGAAAAAAGAGAAAAGGCATTTGATTAATCTTTCATTCCCCCAATATCAATTCAAGTCCATTACACAAGGGTAAGTGATTAGGAGAGAAAAAAACTCCAACCCAACAGCCTTTTGGAGATTTTTCCATCCACTGCAGACTGTTGTGAAAGCACTTTGACATTTGGAATAATTCCTCCTCTGCTAGCTTGTTTCCATTCCTTAGGCCATATCTGGATCCAGATCTGGATTACACATCCCATACAATGTAATAATAAATGTGATTTTTAGAAATGCTAAGCAAATAATTTTCCTGATCTCTGCCATTTTGACTTGTACCATTATTATGAGTTGTGGTGTCTTCTAGTTCCATAGGGAATACTCTGAACAAGCACATAAACCAAGGATGCAGTTATTAAGGAAATGCATATAGTTTAGATATGCCTGTAGTTCATAATATGGAGGGGAAATGTTTGGGGTTTTTCTTTTTCTTTTGACAGGCAGGATTAATTTTAAACTGCTGAAATTTTTGTGAGGCTGGCTGATTTCTCAGTGTCTGATTTCTGTGCATCATCCATTCTAAATGGCTTTTTCTCCATATTTACTTTTCAGGCTGCTTTCTATATCCCATACATTCCCTCCTGCTTCAAATCTAGTGGCAAGCATAAAGGATTATTCTCAGAAATTTCAAACTTTATAGAGTCAGATTAGCCTTTCACTTACACAGTCAAATTCTGTGTAAGTCTCTGCTAGAAAAACTACAACATCATTTTCCACCATCCCATCCTATCTCTGCACTATCAACTCACCAAGTGCTTCAAATATAGTGGAGCAGTTAACTATACTGGAAATTAAAGCCAGTATAATATTCATGAATCCAATCCAAGAAATTATATAAGCATGCTTGTGCTGTGTATACAGCAGCTGGAGTCATATCAAAGGGAACACTGTCACTTCTTGCCTGTCTGCTCAAATTCAGACCTGTAAACCTGTAAAAGAACAAGTGTGGGAATAATTATAAATTAGGAGAGTAGTTTCTCCAGTTGAAGAACAGGCAGTGGTGCAGAAATAGAAAAAATTATAATGGCACTATGTATATGCCTATAATTGAATGGAAGAACATATTCTTAGTGGAAAACTTTCACTTTCAGTCATTACTGAATTTCCTTAATCTTGCGAAATTCATATATGTGCTCTTTGACATAGATGAATTCTAGGAAATTTTTAGAAAGCTGGAACAGCAAATAACCACTGCTTATTTTCTATAAGGATTTTTATTCTGAAAAACTTTTGAAATTATTGGTACTATTGCCAGATTTTGTGCCCATCCCAGGTTGTTTATAGCTAAAATTTGAGCTTTTTCTGTGGGTAATGACTCTATTTCTAGATAAACTATTTGAAATGCAGAATATTTTACATGACAGGAACATCATACACTATAAAGTTGTTCTCTATGCACTTGATCATTGACTTCCAGGAACCTAGAGCTAAGTTTAGCTTTTATCTCTCTTCTGCTTTTCTTCTGTATAGTTTGATATAAAAATTTTCTTATAGAGAAATTCAACAAAGCAAGATTCGTGTATATTAGGCAGATGAGATTCAATGCTTTAGTTTTTAGATATTTTCAGTTGTCTGTCTCTTAAATAGGTGTTTCAGAGTGCTCAGTTTTACATTATGCACATGAAGAAAACTGAGACATTCACTAAGGCAGGGGGTAGGAAGAAGGTAAAGAATCTGATGTTCTCATGGGAAGGGAAAAAAAGAGAGACAATATTACTCAATTAAAATGAAGAAAGCTACAAGATTTTACTCTATGAAATAAAGAGACCGTTGCCATGGTACCAGCAAAATTTCTCCTTCCCTTACATGCACACACATGAATCCTTTTTGACAGAATAAACTTAAAAATGTGTAAGGAAAAATATTTTCCATTATACTTTCTCAAAATAATTTAAATAAATATTTGCATTATATTTGGATTAAATCAGACAGGTGATTGTCTCTTGCAGATCTTTTCCAAAGCACAGCAACAAACACTTTATTGGCACTGAAATGCATATCCTCCGAAGACACACAAGGCGCATAGAAAGAAGGGTAAATATCAGAGAATCACAGAGCAGGCTGAGCTGGAAAGGAACCACCAGGATCATGGAGCGCAGCTCCAGCACCATTTCCATAAATCACAGCAGGTGCCTGACAGCATTGTCCAAACACTTTGTGAGCTGTGCCAGGTTGGTGCTCTGAGCCTGTTCCAGTGCCCAGCCACCCTCTGGGTAAAGAACCTTTTCTAAAACCTGACCTGGGCTGATTATCCAGTGTGACCTGAAAATCTTTTCCCGAGTCAATACTGTCTTGAGCACAGTCCCTCAAGTCTGACAAGGTGACCTACATTGTCTCCATTCTTCAATCCATTGCATTTGTTTATGCTGAAGTTGAAGCTGGACGTATTTGAATAGGAAAGCAAGCTGTGGAGGTCACACTGGATAAGTGATTTGTCTCCCAGTGGAAACAATTTGAAATTTTACATTCTCTCCGCAGAATCTATAGTCTTTTTCTGTAAGGAGACTTTACCTTCCAGTGCTATCTACTGCAGACTGTTCCCACCAGCATGACACTCTTAGAATGAAGTGATGAGAGGGAAAACAGAATGCAGCTTCATATAGTCATACTGGACACGATGATCTTGGAGATTTTCCCAACCTGAATGATTCTATGACTCTTGTGTCAGTTATCAGCCCATGCCCTGTCATCTCATCCTCTGAGTGCTAAGGTCACACACTTGGGATGGATGAGCTGTGCTAAAGCTCATCCACACAGATCTAAAGCACACACTGACTGCAGTGCCCTTCTGCTCCTCCCATCTTCCTTTCAGCAAACCAGCAACAGTGAAAACTGGTGCAAGTATTGTGCTTTGCTGCTTTCTTTCGAACAGGCTGCATGCTACAGGAAACATTAGAAACAGAACAGAGCTTCTTTCTCATTACAGTGATTTTAATGAGAATGGTAAATGGGTTCAAATGAAACCATGCAGGCTCCAGTGATAAGATCTCCATCTCTTACAGCGCTATATCTAACCCGACTCTGAGATGTCCTCTGAATGCAATTTAAAGGATCCCTCTTTTTATACATTCTGTGTGCTGTGATTTCTCCAGCCCAGGAAAACTGCCCTCACTTGATCTTCATTATGGCTGTACTTCTAGGTATTTCTGCTCCCAAATGAAGAAACAGCTATCTACAGTTTAAGACATGCATTGGTTTTTTGCATGCATAAGACAGTTATCTCTTAGTTGTTGTTTACTCCTAAAAAATGAGAGATCTTCTGTTATGATTTGTACTGAGATGAATAATGTAATTAAACAATATTACCCAGGAGAGAGAGGAATATAAAATGCCTGAAGTACAAACTCATTTCGTTTTCAGATTTTTTTTAAGACTGCCACATTTTAAGAAGGCTGCCAAAGGCTACCTTTGACTGGCTCATTTTGTTAGATCATGGTGCCAGTACCAGCAAAGCTGTGCCTTTGGTCCCCATACAGGCCATTCACCTAAGAGTTGAACTCAATAACCCTTGTGGGTCCCTTCCAACTCAAAATACACTGTGAAATTCACAGAATGTATATTCTTTTTCTTGCCTTTTTGGGAAGCCTGCTTAATTTCTCTTTTTGAAAGAGGTGGTATAGGGAACCTGCTGCCAGAACACTGTTTCACTGAGGGTTTTGGACAATATCCTGGTACCCTTGGTAAATGACAGAAACCTGCAAAAGTAAACAACCTTAGAGATTTAAGAGAGGTGTTGTGGAGGAAAAAATATTCTGCCTTTACAATTTTACCTTATTAAAGTTAAAAGAGCTATAAGTTTATAATTAATTATAAATATGGCTCATTTGTCATATTTTTCTTTAATTAGTATTGTAGAGTGCATAGTGGGGAGGGTCACCTTATGTATTTATTCACTTACTTAGCTGAGCTCAGCTCTAATTCCCTAGCCTGCTTTTGCAATAATTGCAGGTGATTCTAAGGTATTCCAGATGAGGTTCACAGGGAGGATACTGCCTGTCCAGGATCCAGTCAGGGTTTTCCAGGAATCAAAGTCCTTGGGAGCTGAATGCTTCCTATTCCCTAATCACATCTCTGAGTGCTGCATTAGGAAGTGGTTTTTGACAGCTTTAACCCCTTGTCCTTTTGAAGTGGACTGAAAGCATTATATTTAACCTCGTATTTCTACAGAACCTAGAATCCATTTGATAGAAACAGAAAGAGAGAATAATTTTCCTGTTGAAAGCGAAGGGAGACAACCCATCTTGTTGTTGATCAGCATCGACTCCGATTTATTGATTAAATCAGCCACTTTATATAACAGTGTTGATTAACTTCATGCACATTGCAAAATTCGAGCTCACGATAGGTTACAGAGAAAACTCTAACCCCTCCTTTTGTTTTACAATACCTGTGGTTTGTTTATTGAAAACAGGACCAGCGTTCTCACTGTGATATGAAAAGTTCTCAAAACCTTCATATCTGTTCCCAGAGCAGCCAAGGACTGTTATGAGAAGACTGTCTGAGAATCCTGCTGTTTATAGAAAAGGTGTCTGAGAACCTAGTTATTTACAAAATCAAGCCTGGAAACTGCTGCTTTACAGCTACCTTTTACTTTCCCATCAGCTGTATACCTTCATGGCCTCTTTCTTTAAGCCATGCTTGAGCCAGGCTCTCCACATTTTCCTATTTCTCTTTCCATTTTTCTCTCTTCCTCACGTTGTATGAGGGGGTTGTATAGCTATGTCTTTACCCGTGTCAGTCAGCAGCTGTTTGCTGTCCACTGAAACACTCTCTATTGGTTTCCTTCCTTTCTCTTCTCCAGATTTCTTCAGTAGACATAAAGGAATAAAAGGTCAAAGCTTAACATAAAGCTATGCCTGCATTTAGAGGTTGTGCAACACAACCAGAGCATATTTATAGAGCAAAACAATTCTTGCTGGAGAACAGACATCCACACGATGTTTCAAAAGTTTTATTTCAGAGGAACTCCAAGTGAATGTCCATTAATGACTACAGTACAGTAGATGGAAAGCTTTGATATGTTTACCACTTTAACTTCATCAGAAAGGGATCCAGTCTGTCTTCAGGGATTATCCTGTGACACAAAACACAGCATGGTAAAATGAGAACTTATTGGGGGCTTTGCTTTAAAAACAGACTCCTGAGTTAATTGTTCAGGTATACATATGCGAAGTCACCAAATCCAAAGTAATTCAAATCCCAAAATTACAATTTTCATACAGCCAACTTTATCAAAATGCCTACATTTTGGACTTCAGTTATTGAAAAATAACATAAACCATTTATCCAGGAAAATTTTCCACTTTCAACAGGAGGGACTTCATTCAATATCCTACTGCCACATGTAGCACATAATGACTGACTAATGCAGTAACAAGGAAAAGCAACTTGATCCTTTCCACAGAAGATGAACTGCTGTGAGGCCATAAAATCAAGCTTCAGAGGACCAAAGAAAATGTAACCTAATAGACAGGTCAGCAAGTTAGGAAGAAAATAAAAAAGTTTGGGAGGTTTTTTTCTTATCACAGTTTGTGTATTTTAAATTGCCCAGACACTGGCTAAAGAAAGCAGAAAGCAGACAGTGAGTTAACTTCAAATATAAGTAAAGCATACAATTCTCCATCTGACAGAAAGGAATAGTAAACTGTATGTCAGTCATGACCTGAAGGACACTGACACATGTTTGGAGATTTAGAAAAACCTGGAAACTCATGCACCTTGCTTTTGGGCCACAGAAGGGCAGGACAGACATTCCAGGCACACACCTCTCTCTTTGCTTTTGCAGACTTGTTAGTGTACATGTTCAAAATCCTACTTCTGAGAGTAGGTGTTGCTGGGGTTTTAGGGGCACTGTGAATTGTTTCCCAGCCCTGGACATCCAAACTCCACCTGTGTCCTACAGACAAAAAAAAAGAGATATTGTTGGCTTCTTTCCTCTGACCTTTTCATGTTTGCTAAATTCAACAGCTTGCTCTGCTCAGTAGGGAAATGGAGATGGAGTCATTATTATCACTGCTACTGAAGCATCACCCTTTATGTTCTCTCTTGCCCCTATTTTCTTACTTACATTGAGAAGCTGCCAGTTTCTCATATTCTTTGCTTTCAGCTTTCATTACAGCACAAAGGCTCTGTGGACCACAAGGAGGTTTATTATGTCTGTCTCATTCTGAGTCCTAACAGTGGAAAGTAAATTGCAGAGAAGCTAGCAAACAAGAGAGGCCTTGACATTAGCTTTAATTTTAAAAGAACTAACTCTTCTATTCATGGAGCTTATTAATTAGCAAGGGATGCTTAAAGGAATGAGGCAGTAAAAGTTTTCTTTAGAGTAAATGCTGGACTTCAGCATTTCATTATGAAACACAAATATGAACTTAGGAGGAATTAATTGTCAGGTGTATTTGAAAATGATTGTAGGCACCCCGGGAATGTTTTCATTTGTTGTTTTAAAAGGCCTTTTCATCTGCATCCAGTTTCCTCCTAAATCTTCAAGCTCTTCAGCACAGTCTTTTCACACAGTGTAGAGTGTGATGCATGCTTTGCCCATAATTTTACCCTGGCTTAGGCTTTGAACTATCTGCTAGTGGTAATGGAATGTGGAGCTGTCTGCTATTTTGAACTCGAAGTAGGAAATGAGAGACTGAGAATAGTTACTCTTTTGACTCTGTGTGTTCTGCATCACAGAGGTTTGAGTTTCTCATTTGGTACGGGAGAAAATCCTGTGAAGTACCACCATCTGCCCTGCCTTTAAACTTTCCCCTAGCCTCCCACTATTGGCTGCTGTCAAAGATAAGAGGCTGCACTGGATAGTCCTGACAATGACTGCTGTTATGTTTTCTATGCTTTTCTGAAATTTCTGTAGATCATAACTACGTCACATTGCCACAGTCACCCTCAAATTATACTTTTGGTTGATCTCAGCAGAAAGGCCAAAGTCTGATATTTTTCCCATCATAAGCAATGCAATTGGGCTTGTTACCTTCAAGGACAGCTGCATTAGGTTTTGATATAAAGAGTGTAGAATCAAAAACCAGAAGTGTTTTCTCCTTTTCTAAGTTTATCTTCTGGATCAGAATCAGGTTTTTCAGAGTACAATAATCTCCATCTGTTTTTTGGTACTCAAGAGAAAAGAATACTGGTGCTAGTCATATGAGCAACAGCTCCTCATTTACCAGCATCATTCCTGAGAGGCTGGCAAAGGGATCAGCACTCAGTTTCTGTGTCAGCTGCTACCTAAAAACATGGCCACCCAAAAAAAACCTGCATGAACTTATATATACCTTGTGTAAGAATAAAATATCATTGACCAAACTTTATCCTTGGGTCTATACAAAGAAACTATATTACTAGATTTATACTTACAGACCCAAGGACAAAATAAAGCTGCCAGACAGTATTTTATAGTAGAGCTGTGACTATTTAAATTGTTATTCCAAAAATAATTTTTGATCAACAAATGTAAAACTGTATAATGAGTAGAGTTAATCCTACTTTCCAGCCAGAACAATTCCAGACTAAGATGCATCCTGAAGAATAAGCTAGTTCTGTAGTCAATGAATCTGTGATATGATGTTGAAATATCAATCCAGACTCTTTTGGATAGCACACAGAAGAAATGCAATGGGTTATTTACTTGGTATTCAATATTCTTGTGTTATGGAGGTCATTTTGTATTTCTTTCCAGTTAAAGAGTAAAGGTTCACACAAAGTCCAATCTACATTTGAATTACATTATCTACATGTTTCTGGGCCTTTTGGCTGTTTATGATGTTAACTGCAGGTATTGAAGACCCAGGCTGTGGCATTCATCATGCACACAAGAGCCAAGTTTCTGCACTCAGCTGCACTGTGCAAATCCAAAGGCTATTACGTGTATCAGAACTAAAACTTCCCCATAATAAGGAATCAACAGCCTTTGTTCACCAGGTTTTGCCAAAATCCCTTCATCTGGCACTCAAAATGATCACTTGGCAGAAAATAGCATAACCCCAATGGTGTACACAAAATATCAGCTGGGGCTTAGGGCAAATCTTGGTCCTAATGAAGTTAATGGCAGAAGTCCCACTGATTGCAGTGAGACCTGACACAGCCTGTGACAGCTGCGTGTCAGCCAGAGCAGACTGCAAACAGCCCTTCAGTTCACTGTACACCCTTGGAAACACACAGAGGCTTTCACTGGTCCTTTTGTCCACTCCAGCAAATCAAAGATTTTAAATTACCTCAAGGCTATGGCTGGGAAGTAAAGCTACAACTGATTTCAGTTCTCTGCTGTACAAGAAAAATAAAAATGAAATGTTGTTTCAACATTCCCTTAGATGATTATTTCATTAACTTTATAGACTACTAAAATTCTAAAAATTAGCAGCGTGGTCAAAATCTGCTCAACTTAAAATGTTTTGCAATTCAGTTTAAAAATGATGGAAAACATTCTTTTTCAGGTAAACAGAAATTTTAAATTAAAATAATATATATAAATCATGTATATATATATATATATGATATATATATCAGTTTATATATATATATATAAAAACTGTTACATACACACATATATATATGTATGTATGTAACAGTTTATCATCTTTGAAATGAGCTAACTGGGACAATGCATATAAAAGCTGTTAAAACTTCCCAAAAAAAGTTTGTTTGTTTTTTTTAAAATCCTGGTTTATTTTTTGTAGATTTGACTTCTGGATAGCATGAGGCTGGCAGAATAGGTTAGAAGGTACTTCTGGAATCATCTTCAAAACAAGTGGCTTGTGGTGATCTAAAAACATCTCAAGATGAAACACTTTTAGTAACCTCAGCTGATGAAATGGCTCCTGCTGTCAGGCAGCTCCTGTACCCTAAACTGAGGGTAGAGGACTCCTGAGACAAAACAGATATTGAAAAAGGACTTGCACGTCAGGGCATTCCCCTCTGTTGCAGTTGCATGGAGCATTATCCAGAATTTCCTCCTTGCCCTTTGTTTCTTCTGCTAGCAAAGTGGTTAAGTACTGGCGTTGGAGAATTTTGCTCAGAAATGGCTTAAAAGGCAGCTGTGAGGAGCAAATTCTCACAGCCTGTTTCTGTAAACAGCTAAGTTCTCAAGCCTGTCTTCAATAACATGGAGGCCTTGAGAACTTTCATAACAGGGTGAGAAAATAAATCTTGGATTCAATAACAAACCACAGGTATTGAAAACAAAAGGAGGGGTTAATGTGTAATCTGTGACCTATGGTGAGCTCAGGTTTGCAATATGCATGAGCCTAATTAACATGGTTATAAAAACCTGCATTTTGGATCAATAAAATGGAGTTCAATGCTGAATCAAAGGATGGGTCGTCTCCCTTCGCTTTCAACATAGTGGTATGTTGAGTCCCACCACTCTGTAGGGTTACTTAATTAGGCCCACAGAAAAAAGAATTTTGCCTTCTTTTCCATATCACAGGTGTTCATTCAGTGGAAAGAATAAGGTCAGAGTCTTCTATTTTCCTTTGAACAAGGTAGCACCGCACTATCCTGTTTTGTCTTGATTTAATTACTGATCCTAGGAGGAAAGCTGTCACCACACAGGTTCTGTTACTGTTACTTTGTTTTAGTTGCTGCTTGAGGGCCACTGTAGTGACTGTTTTGGAGGTGCCCCCAGGCAGGTCTGGCCTGCTGAGATGCTTTTGTGCCACTCTGAGAACTCGTGATGAGTTTTTGTACCCCTGCGGCAGCGCAACCTGTCTCCTTGGCAGCTCAGATTGACACCGCGCTGCTCTCCGGTACGGCTCATGGCTTCTCTTCTTGGCGCACAATTACCAACAGGTGTAGCCATGCTCTGAGAGGCCCGTGGCAGCAGCCTGTAGTACACTAATTGCTTAAAGGAGCTGCTCTGTTAGGAGAAATGGTGCTTGCATTGTCGTGCAGGCTGCTGATCATTGCCTGGCACCTCTGTGCTCAAGGCAGGAGTCCAAACAACTTGCGACAAGGCATTCTGCCATCTCAGCAGATGGACACGAGCATAAGCAGCTTAGGGACTGTGCCTGCGTATCAGGCACAGGCACTGAGGGCATGATTCCCAGCCAAGAGTGCTGCAACTGCTGTTTATCTTCTGATTACCAACCTAGAGTTGTTTATCTTCTCTTACCAACCCAGAGTTCAGGGAATATGTCACTGCTAATTAAGACCTGGGCTGGACTCAGTTTCAAAAGCGTAAAATACAACTGTGCAAAACAAGTGTCTGTCTGGCTTGAATTGAACCACAAGTCCTAGGAGAGTTCTCAGGATGAAATTGGTACTGGGGCAGACCAAAAAGATACCTCAAAATGATGCCATTTCATCAGATTCAGGAAAAGAGTAAGGAAGTGTGAACAGGGAAATCACTTTTAATATATGGGTGGATTTAAATTTTCTCAAAAGAAAAAGTAAAACTTGGCATCATAAAAGTATTGCAGTTGGAATGAGAAAAAGTCCTGATTGTAAATTGCATGAGTTTACAGTATAATCTCATAAAGGCAAGCTTAGGAGTATTTTTGTTCGGCAATTGAAACACTGAAAGATAAAACTTCTTCAAAAGCAGAAGACAATAGTGCATTCACTGCAAGAAAACCCAGACTCTAAGGGATCTTTTCTTTTGCCAGTTCCATGAGCCAGATAAGATTTCATTACCTGAGGTGCAGTGGTACTAGAGGTCCTAGAATGTCTCTGAAAGCCTAAACTGGCATTTAGTGTTCAGAGACCTTGTTTATGTACAGAAAAGACACAAAGTAGTAGAATGGGCAATGTATTATTTCAACTATGACATGACGTGCTTCTGCTCATTGGAGACAGCTGTAATATCATATTACAGGACCAAGGACACACTGAAAATATATTGGAAATTCATTAAAACTGGATTTTGATCTTGCCACTGTTATCAAAGTTGCAAGCCAAATATTCATGAAATATCCTATCAGTATCAAAACTGATTTGTAATTAAGGTAAGAAAAGAGGTCAAGCATTTGCTTTCCTGATAAAAACCTAAATAGAAATAGATGGAAGGAAAGCAATTGAATAAAAATGCAAAACTAAAACTGAAAAGAAGTCACTGTATGACACTTCACTGACTACTTGAAATACAGGAAAAGTTGTCCTAAAAAGTAAAACCCTGTCAAAAGAAATTCAGCAACCAGGCACAGCAAATTTCAGTGCTGATAATTCATTCAAGTCATTATTCCCACACTGTGTGTAACAGGACAGTGCATTTTACATTATTTTATTTCACCTTCTTTTGCTTATACCCATGAAGCAATCTTTATCAAGTGAAGGCTGAAAGACATTATGGCTGTGTGGAAACTGGACTACAAGAAACTCAAATGTTATTTAAAGCTTAATAAATCCATATATCAAGACTAGTAAGTTTCTATATATTGGATGTTGCTTTTATCATGCACTGATAAAAAGAAGTTAATGCCGTATATCCTCTTCCTCTTGTATTGGAGGTCAGGAAAGTGGAAGGACAGTGGGGAAGGAAGGTTTGATATGAGGAAGCAATACTGAAGAATAAGCAAGAACAAGATGCAGCATATTCCAACACCCTCTATTATATCATTATTCTCTAATGATTTAACTGGATAAATTACATCACTTCAGATTGTTCCCAAGCCCTATACAGAAAGACACACAGGATTTGTTTGCCATCAGCAAAATATCTTCCCACAGTTCTGTCACCTTTCAAGACCAATATAGCCCTGACAACTTTCCTTATTACACTTGTATCTATATCAACATTTGAATTTGAATGTATATATTTATGCTTCTGTCAGAGGATCTCAATTTATAAGAAAATATTTTGGTAGTATCATAAAAATTTTGCAGGGTCATCATATCCCCTTGCGTTGTTTAATGTGATAGTTTTGGAACACAAAGTAAATTAGAAAAAATCTGCAGTTATTTTTGCCTGTTACCATGCACTTTTTCCTACTGTAACTATTTAAAGTTTAAATCAAAGCACAGTGAAGTTAGAATTTCCTCAATGAAAAAACCTTTTCTTATTTATCACATTTCAAGTCACCCAGTTTCCATTTGAATATCCTGATGGCCTGGAGTTACACATGCATGTCAGCTGAACCATTCAACTCATTTTCTCAGATGGCTTTGCAGTCAAGCCACAGCCCCCCACCATCACACCAGAAGAGTAAATTAAACAAATATCCTTTTTGTATTTGTAAGATGAAGGTCAGCTACCAGGTTGAAGATGACACACTTGTCTTCACTGCTAGCTGGAAGAATATTTAATTTAGGGAGGGCTGGCTTGCAAAAAAAATGTAGGAAAGAAAGGATTGCTTTCCATCACAAATACCATGACTGGGTTTTGTGAGCCTGGAGGATGATCACTGGGCAGGTTTAGGGAAAACAAACATCTGAAGAAAATAACCAGCAACCAGCACTAGATAGGACCCCAACAATCAAAATGTCTGCTGCTAAATTGTGCTGCTTTTTTCTCTTTCACCTTCAGCTTTTTTATCCTCTTCCATGGTATCAAAGCCAATGCTAACAAGGAGAGTGAGCACTTGCAAGTCAGGCATTCCACAGTCAAACTTGCACTTTGCAGCATCCACCTCTCTGAAAGGTCTCCAGATACCTGCTCAAAGCACCACTGCTCCACAAGGGAGGATTAAAAAGGCATCCAAAGAGACATTAATATGTGGTATACTAAAGTTAGACACTGGTATTATTGTTGGTCTAAAGATAATTCTGGCCTTCTTCCTGTCTCCAGCTTCTTGATTTCTGTGTTCACTCTTTCACAAATTCACACTCTTCCCTTCTGAGGAAAGGAAGAGTGTGAATTCACCTCATCTTCCATTTCACTGATGATCCTCTAGCATAAAACATCCAGACTGTTTCTATCCTGCACAAAAATTCTTAATTGCTCAAGCTCCAGCAGATGGGGACTTATCTGGGACTCCTATTGTCAAGAGATCAAGAGAGCTCAGCTCTTGCCAAACTTGCTCTAAGAAGGATTTCTCTAGCCTCCCATCAGTAGCCTTCTGTCGCAGACATTTTTTCACAGAAATCCTTTCTTTCAGATTTCTGTGTCTTCTGGAGGGCAGAGGCCTCAGAAGAGAATGTAA
This sequence comes from Melospiza georgiana, assembly GCF_028018845.1. Classification (NCBI taxonomy): domain Eukaryota; kingdom Metazoa; phylum Chordata; class Aves; order Passeriformes; family Passerellidae; genus Melospiza; species Melospiza georgiana. The sequence goes on from NC_080435.1 coordinate 25,472,096, forward strand.
ACAATTGTTATCAGCTGCTGAGGAATGCAATAGGATGCACCTATTTTGATTGGTGATTGGTTCATGTTCCCATGTTTATAATTAAGGGCCAATCACAAGGAACAAGCTAGGGACAGAGTCCTTGGACACAACTTTGTTATAGATTCTTTCTTGCTATTCTTAGCTCTAGCAAGCATCTAGCAGCTCTGCAAACTTCTCTCTTTATTCTATTTAGTATAGTCGTAATGTACTATATATCATAGATCAATAAATCCAGCCTTCTGATCTAGAAACAAGATTCACCATCTCTCTCTCACCAGCAGCGACCCACTCAGGACGCTGTAATAGCCTTAGGCATTGTTTCCCCATTCACAAAGACACTCACTGAGAAATGGCCTTTTTCTCCCAGTCAGGGTTCACTGCTACCTCACCCCACCAGGTAAGAAGAGATCTGCCAGAGGTGATGGCACAGCCAGGCCAGAGCCAGGCAGGCTGGAGAGGGGCAGGAGAGACTAAACATCCTCACCCTGCAGCTGCCAGGAGGGTAAGACCCACTGGAACCTTGAGCCTTGCTCATGCCCTCCTCCAGCACGCTTAGCCTACAGTAACAAGTGTGCACATTTCACAAGATTACCAGAGAGAAAGACTGAGGATAAAGGAAAAGGTAGAGTCAGTAATCTTTCCTTAGGCCTCCCTTTGCTCCTGGAAAAGTATTTCCAGAATTCAGTTTCTGTTGTGGGGGAAGGAGGGCAAGGCAGCGGCTGTTTTAGGAAACAGTAAGCACAAGGATGCATTTGAAATGTGACCATGACCTACTGTGCTTCACATTTTGCAGGAAAATGCTTTTATCTGTTGCAGATTCACAGCTTTTAGCTCTTTCCTGAAAGAAGGGGTCTGTGACCCGTCTTTGAAATAGCTAAGCAGGACCTATTCTTTTCCTTTTAAAACACAGTTGAAAGGGGACATGATGAAACAGCACTGAATAACTGTGAACCCTTGGAGCAGAACTGAAGCCATCCCTCTATCACACAGTGCCCTACCCCTGAAGCCATGTCCTACTCTATTCCCTGGCTGGCCTAGAGAATCCTGAGTTCATTGCTACACAACAATCTCAATTCAACAGGATGGCTGGTGAGCACTACCCATGTGTACACCCTGTGACCATGGACACCCAAACTTGGCAAGAGAATGGGGCATGTGGGTCTCAGCTCTGTAAGACAGGAAACAAAGGTGAACACAATTTTTTTCCAATTACAGGCTATGACATGTAAAGGAAATGGTAGGGTGAAACTATCTTCCTTCTAAAGGAAACTGACACATCATACTGCATTTTGTCCAGTCTTTCCAGTTCACAAGGGAGTTCACTAGCTGGAATCACTTTGGAGATTTAATTACAGGACAATCTAATTAGTGGATCTAGAAAGTGAAGCCCATGAAACTCAAGTTAAGAATTCACTGTTACTTTAGCTTGGTATCTAGACAAGGGTGAGTAATTCTGAACTCTGGATAGAGGGAAAATAAAGCTACTGAAGGATAATCAATTACAGTGACTCTCCAAAAGCCAACAGCAGTCCAGATGCTGACATGTAGAAGGAAAAGCATAAGTTCATGGCATATTTAAGCTCACTAAAAAAAACCAACCAACCAAAAAACCCTGCCCTGAAACAAGGAAACTACATAATAAAAATGTCACAAGTGGTAGAATTTTTTTAGATTTGTTATGAAATAAGTGTGGTCCACCAAAGCAAGAATCTGAAGTGTGGGTTCACTAGTGAATACATTAAGTAAATTTTGGTTCAAAATTCCACTGGGAACAATACTCATTAGGTGCTGTCCCCTACTGTAGATGGTTAAGAAGTATCTTAATAGAGGAAAAAGCTATTAAATATTTCATCTTAATAATACCTACCGTCTGTCTCATGGTCTGCTGAAACAGACAAGAGAGTTTTCCATGATAAATTTATCTCTCTGAAAAGGAAGAACTGCTACAGATTTTGTGGCTGAATTTTTTTCCCACTTGTCTTTTCTGCCATTTCATTCCATACGCTCTGGAAGCATTTGCTGCCAGAGAGGAAAAACATATTATTTACTGAACCAAACCAAAGGTTCATGTAATTTTATGTCCTGTTCTGGGTAGTAGTCAATATGAGTTACCTGACACAGAACAGGACAGATAGAAGAGATACAAGCAATTCTAAATAAAAATTCAGAATACCAGGGTCAATAAGAAAATACTGGCTTAAGCTCAGTATTAATATCTCCTGAAATATAATGATTTATAATCATTTAAATATTCTATCCCATTAATATTTGTCAGTCTTTCCAGTTTTAGTTCTGGTAATTGGATAATAGTGAACGATTTCAACTCATGTATTCCTAAACAATATTTCACTCCTGTACTGCTTTATACTAGCTCACTAACATGAGTTAAACCAATTGAGAAACAATCTGTTCTCCATCTGCTACCCATACTCTAATGCATTAATTAAATCCCCAGCTTTGACAAGTTTTTTAAAATAGTGCTGAAGAACTATTAGCACAGTTTTTTCCAGTTAACTTTATTTTGGCTCACAGTCTGGTCTAATATTCTAAACCACCATAACTACTGTCTGTATTTGAAGAGCAAGACATTCATTAGTTTTCTGTTTGACAGCTGTCTGTCTACTTCAGTTTACATTTCTAAAGTCATATGCAAGCCCCTCATACTGCCTCCATTCTTCTTGATTGCTCTGCTCAGATAAATTTCCCCATGGCCACCACCCTCTTACATTTTCCAAACCAGAAATGAAGCATGAATTTGCAGTGCAAGCAGTAGGTCTTCATACCGGTTGGCCCAACAAAGGCAGATACGCAAATGCTTTCTGGATCCTGTTCATTAGTCATTGTGTGGGAAAACTAATTTCTTTCCACACTTAATTCTTAATTCTTCTGGAATTGTGAATAATCAATGGCCTTGATTAGGTATTTTGTCAAATAGAATTTGATGAGATACATTGGCAGATGGATATTTTACTAGTTCTGCATCTGAGCTCTTCAGCAGAAGCAGCTCATCAGTTTAACTTGTACATTTCAGCAGAAAGAGCAGGATGAAATGTCATGAGGCTGTGCTGGATTGTATGTGAGGCTTCTGACCTAATTCACTTCATTCTTGCTTCTTCTCCCCTCTCCCTCTGGTAAACCCAATATCAGACTTGCATAACTCTGTTGAAAATTATAAGTGCCTCCTCTATGAAGCACTATGAAAAATCATTGCATCACAAGCTTTACAAAGAGATGCTAAAAACCATCTTTCATTAAAAGTGCATTAGGTGCTAAATGAATCTACAAAGCCATGCTCAGAGACACATATATTGCACGTATGGGGAATGAGATTATATAAAGTTTGTGTCTGGCAATCTGCTACTTAAATGGAACATTAATGTAATAGAAAGTATCTGCTTCTATCAGCAAGGCTAACATCATAAACTGCACAGAATAATCTCTCACCGTTAATAGCATTTCACTGGAATCACCGCAGACAGCACAGGAAACATATCCACTGTAGCAATATCCAGCATGTCCAAAGGATAGCCTTTCTCTTCAACAAATTTAATGCAAAATTAGACAGAGCATCATTTAAATGGTCAGCACTTTAATTTTATTCCAGATCTCACATCCTAAAAATATGAGGGTAGGATACCAATCTGATCCATATCCATTTTATCTACAAAAAATGAGAACTCACCAACACTTAAATCTGGTACTAAATATATATGGAAGGAATTTAAGGAATATAATATAAATCTGGTACAAAGTATATATGACATGGAGTGGGGTTCCCCCCACCCTACCCGCCCCCTGCATTAATGATATGGAAATTAAATTATAGTTAAGGGATTAAGATGTGCAAATTAAATTTAACTTTCTAAGTCAAATCCTTAACTGGAATAACTAAGATGTAGTTCAGACTTGAATAACATCAAATGAGCAATATGAACTACCAGGGAGTAAAAACAATCGCAGCAAGGAGGAAGAAATTACTTAGGTATGACATTTCCCTGACTAAACAAAATACCAGGTTTCAGTTATTTTAGAAATAGCAAGGCTTCAAGTAGCAGTTAGCAAGACACTTCTGAAAATGACAGTATTTGCTATTCTTCTCTTATTTGAAAGAGTTTTTTGTCTTCATGTTTTGTTCCCTCTTTGAGCATTTCAAACCCCAACCTGAAAAATAGGTGCTATCTGTAGGGTTTTATTTAGACTTCATTAAGGAATGCTGGATAAAGGCTTTTCTGACCACCCTGAGGTTGGAATTCCTTTACATATTCCTTTCTCCATTTTTTAGTGCAAGTCTGTTGACACTTCCTACTTAAAAACTCCTGTTACATGTAACATTGGCATTCCTCTTAATTTCTCACAGACAGCAGCTAACAATATGCTCTATTTCAACTTGATGAAAGAGATTATAGGAAATCTCCATAAAGTCACCAGAATATTTATTTAGGAGCTGCAAAATACAGATCTAAAGATTAACCACATTATAAAACTTGGACCTATCAAACCTTTCACCAGGACAGTATCCCACTGAAAACAGCAAGTTGTTCTCAGTCTTCACTTGTGAACTTCTTCTTTGCATAGAAAAATTAAAAATAATTTGCCATCAGGTTGATATGGGCCCTTGCAATTCAAAAATTAATCTAGGTCCTAGAGGAAATTAACATTTGTTTCTTAAAAGTAGCAAGAAGCTGGGGAGAGCCATGAGAGACTGACCAAAGGCACTGACCACTGCCTCTGGTGGCTTTTCCCCATCTCCTGAAGGTTTTGCCATTTCCTCATGCCGAGTTACAAACCCATTTTTAGATGCAGTATAAGATACATATAAAGATAAAATGTAAGAAGCAAGGCCTGGGTGACAGAATTCATAGTCTTTTTTGTGCATTGTGAACTCATCCAGCCCTCTGGGTAGGCAAAGTTAGGAATAATGTAGGTTAGTACTGCAGCAACAGAAATCCCCTTGAGGATCTACCCTCAATGCCTCAGTGCTGTGTTGCCTGAAAAAGGGCAATGGTCAGGTTATTCTACAGAATAAAGAATAAGAAAAACAATCTCCTTTTTTTGCTACATAAGTCACCACAGCCTGAGTCAAGAAGCAAATTGTACTCTCTAATTGCAGGTTGTCAGACACAAGTATGCTTCCCAGGTCAGTGTAATAAGGAGTGGCAGTGACTAACTGATCTCACATCTAAAAACACCACTTACTGTCTCCTTTTTCTGACTTTGAGAAGAGTGAAAAGCTTGTGTCTTATTAATATGGCAAACTTTTTTAGAAGGACATATTTTTCCAGAATGTTTCCAGATCAGATTTCAAGACAACCATAAATCTACATTAGAAAATACCTTGAGAAACAGATGAGGTATTTTTGTACAAAATGCTTTTGAGAAATGCTTAGCAGATTATGCAGCAAAGTTTTCAAGGCCAAGGCCAAAATGAAATCTAGTCTAATAAAAACCAATTCATTGGAACTTCCTGAAGGAAAAGATAAGCAGCTGGTCCACTTAGATGACATGTTTACTCTTTCTACGAATTTCAGAAGTATGGATGTAACATAGAGATGGTCACGCTCCAAAAGCAGAGTGCTTGAAAAAGCCATTTATAATAAAATTTAATAAGCATATTGATTACTTGGGAACCTAAGTTCCCATTTTGAAAGTGAGGTAGGCACTGACAAGCTCAACTGTTCTAAAAACATAAGAGACTCAACACCCTAATTCCCTAATTCTCATGCATATATCCAATGTGAATTAAGCTTTTTATCTTTCAAGGCACAGAATTATTACAAATGGCAACCACTATTTTTCTACTGATATTCAAGCAAATAAAGAGACTCTGTATACCATCTCCAGAATCTATTTTTTATGTCTGAATCTGAAATTATTCCATCTTGAAAGAATTTTGAGGGCATTTTGGCCAATCTTCCAATTTGAGCAAGATGGCTTCCATAGCTGTGTGCAGTTCATAGTAGACTTCTCACAGAGCACCAAAACCAAACTAGAAAACACCACTGCTTATGGTGGGAATGTTTACAATAAGAAATATTTTTAGGCAAATAATTTAAATAGTTATTTCCACCAGAAGGGATTACCAGAAAAGAGAGACAGTAGCAATATATGTGCTTGCACCTCTTGCTAGCTGTGAAACAGAAAGAGAATTTTAGTTTCCTTCTACACACCCATTCAAGGTACTCTGCCAAAATCTTACCACCAAAGCCCCATCCTCCTGCTGCCAGTTAAGGGGGCTGCAAGGGAAACTGTGCAGCCAAACCCACATTTCCTACCCTTGCTCTCCTGGGTTATAGAGGTACAGTTCGCAGCTTCCTCAGCCTCAACATGGAGCTGCCTGTTGGGGACTTGCCTTTCAGTTTTGCTTTTTTCCCTGCATCCAGAAATACCTTCAGTGCCTTAATGTATCAAGAGGACTGTCCTTTAAATAAGTAATTTTTTTAAAATTTCCCAGATATTTTCAAACATTCAGCAAACTGCTGAGTTTTGGAGATGATTATTTATGTAAGCACAGATTTTCCTTTCTTTTAATTTTTGCACAGTGCTTTGCACAATAGGAGCCTAATTATATTAATGGTGCTCTGCCTCTGAAGTCTGTAAGAGACTTGGGCATCTCCATCTGTGCCAAGTCTCTAAGAACTTATTATTCTAAAAGAAAAAACCAATAGGCTAAAGCACAACATTTATAGACCTAGCAGATCTCTAAGGATCTTCTTGAGTCAATGACAGAAATACATTGGCTCACAGAAACCAATCTGGTTGTATGAATTCTCATTTTGTTTCCAGACAGTATCTGATACCTTGTCTAGAAGAACTGTACTCATCTAACCTACACATACATTTATCACACATACACTGTGATAAACTAATATTGGCATTCTGGCGGAGTTATATTTAGTGATAGAGTCATTAGTGACCTGGATTTGGAAGATGGAAAGTTAGGACACAATGTCTGCAAACTCAACAGGATCACTCAAAGTACTAAATTACTCCAGGGGAAAAACCCTCACAGTATGGGAATTCTCACTTCTACATAAATGTTGTTGAAGAATGCTCCTGATAGCAAGTATGGGAAGAAAACCAGAAATGGTTGTCAATAGTGTATTTTAGATGAATGAGCTGTTACAGTATTGGAATTTGATGATGTTTGTGCCCTTTCTGACAATTAAGTGCTTGCCTGTGTGTGCTTTCCCTGGTGAGTCTGTAATCTTTGCTGTTGCAGCATTTCAGGCTGCTGAGGAAACAGCCTGAGACTGGACAGATGTATTTGAAACACACAGCAGGATTTCTCAAAAATGAACCAAGAAAACTTAGATAGAACTTTCCTACAGAACCAAAACCAAGAGAAAGCTCCATGCATTACAAGGGTAAACGTACTTTGACATCTGGGGAATGCTCAGATAGGGCTAAAATGGAGGGCACAATCAAGTACAGAGAAGAGTCCATACACACATATGCTTCCCTCAATTAAAAGTATTTTTCCTTTATTGTTGTATTCCCTCTAATGTGTATCAAGCTTATACAATGGCTGGACAATTAACCGTGGTTCTTTGCTATGGTCTACATTAGGAGAAACAGGTAATACATTATTTATTTGCAGAAAATCACTTGGTGAAAGTCCACATCGAAGTTTTTCTGTCTCAGATGAAAAGCTGAAGGCTGGGGTAACAAATTGATGATGGTTCCAGACTGTTGATTTCATGGCAAGGAGACAAACAAGAAGTTCTCTGTAGCATCATGCTACCAGAAAATTAAGGAATTCTTTCCCATAACGTTTTGCTGATATTTTATTATTGATGAGATTTCTGTACATACCCTTCATGCAACAGACGAAGCACTGCACTCCAAAGCCTGTAATAAAAAGCAATCCAATGAAAGCTGATTTCATTTACAGGTAACAGGAAAAAATGGAGTAGAAACATAAAACTCTCCTGCGCTGTATATGGAACTTTCTTGACAAGGATAGTGCTCTAGAATTTTTTTCCCTCTTTCTGCTTTTGCCACACATGTAAAAGAAGGTTTCTGCCAGTGTGTAGCAATCACTACAACTTTGGAAAAGAGAAGAGGAAACAAGCCTGCAGTGACAGCAGATAGCTGGAACCAATGATGTAGGCCTGCATTCCTGGCGATAAAGTATCTGAAAAGGAAGCTCTCACATGTTTTACTTATTTTTTATATTTACTTAAACAATAGAAGCTTGAAGTTCCAAGCCTTGTGACCCTCATCCCAGAGGCATTCCCTGGTGCAACCATAAACAGCAAAGGCCACTGGCAGCACCGCTCTCAGCTCTCCTGGAAACAGCATTTGCTCCATAAATGATGGTCAGTGTTCACTCTTCGGGTAAAAGCATCTCCCTTCTCACCTGAGAAATGTGACAAGATTAGAGGGTTTCTATTAGAATTAGAATTAGAATTAGAATTAGAATTAGAATTAGAATTAGAATTATTCCTCATCCTTGAGCCACCTCAGGCCTTTAAATATTTTAAACCAAAAAGGAATGTCCCCGCAAAGGGTATTGAATTAAGAAAAAAAATTCTCAGAACGCATTGTGAAGCACTGGCACAGGCTGCCCAGGGCAGCAGCAGAGTCACCAGCCCTGGAGGTATAAATGGGCTAATGGCGGGACTGGATGCTTTCAGAGGATTTTCTAGGCTCCATGGCAGTGGCAGCCCGAGCCCGACGTGTCCCACAAGAACATCCCTCACCATTGTGTCCAAGCGACGGTGTCCCACAGGAACACCGCCCTCATGGTGTCCCTTGGATGGTGTCCCACAGGAACACCGCCCTCATGGTGTCCCTTGGATGGTGTCCCACAGAAACAGCCCCTCAGGGTGTCCCAGTGACAATGTCCCACAGAAACAGCCCCTCATAGTGTCCCACGGACCGTGTCCCATATGAACAGCCCCTCACCGTGTCCTATGGACAATGTCCCACAGAAACAGCCCCTCACCGTGTCCCATGTACAATGTCCCACAGAAATAGCCCCCTCACGGTGTCCCAGTGACAATGTCCCAGAGAAACAGCCCCTCATAGTGTCCCACGGACGGTGTCCCATATGAACAGCCCCTCACCGCGTCCCACGTACAATGTCCTACAGGAACAGCCCCTCACGGTGTCCCATGGACAATGTCCCACAGAAATAGCCCCCTCATGGGATCTCAGTGATAATGTCCCACAGGAACAGCCCCTCACGGTGTCCCATGGACAATGTCCCACAGGAACAGCCCCTCACGGTGTCCCATGGACAATGTCCCACAGAAAATATCCCACAGTAACAGCCCCTCCCGGGTTCCCACGGCGCTCCGGCCGTTCTCAGCCCGCGGCCTTTCCCCAGCACGGAGCGCGGGCTGACAGCGCCCCCCGCCGGCCCGGCGCTCCCCGCGGCTCCCCTCAGTCACACCGCGCTAAACTCACCGAGCGGCTCTCGGCGCTTTCTCTTCATATATTGCGCTGGTTTCGGCTGGGATCGACTTAATTTTCTTCCCAGTAGCTGTAGAGGGCTGTGTTTTGGACTCCGTATAAGGCTAATGCTAAGAACACACTGATGCTGTTATTGTTGCTAAGTAGGGCTTAACGTAAGTCAAGCATTTCTCAGCATCCCAGCTTGTCACAAGCAGCCGGTGGGGAGGGAGCACGGCCAGGACAGCTGAGCTGAGCTGAGCTGGCCAAGGGGATGCCCACACCATGGCCACCATAGAAACTGGGGACTTACCTGGCAGTTTGTGTCCACTGTAGATAGAATTTTTTTAACAAATTAACAATTAAAAGCATGATTGTAGAGCATAACTATGCAATTGGAACTTCAGAAATAGTCCCTTAATTAGTTTATATAGGATGATATCAAGCATCTAAGAAATAATACAGTAAAACAAGTATTTAAGTCACAGGAAGGTTTTAATTTTGGCAGGACTGCTTTCCCTTATTATAAAAAGAACAGAACAAATTTCTCAAAATGTTTAATGTCAGTACTTGCAGTTCTTCTTTCACAACAGCAGGAGAAAAAATATTTTCCAATGCCCAAAAATGACATCTGTGGGAAAAAAAACTATATTAACAAGAATAAAAAGAACATCTAGTATAATTTATTCACAGAAATGTCTTTAATAGACTAAATTTGCATGGTAAAATCTTTTTCTACACAGTTTATATAATAAAGAAAAATTACATTATTGATACTGGTGCTAAACCAGCTTTGCTTAGTAAATCAGGCTCATGCTATGCTCAGCAGATGGACACATTTCTGCTGCATGTAGGGACTCTATCAGTCAGCCATCTGAGAACATCTTATCAGCACATTCATCCTTGCCATCTGATTTTAATTTAATTTAAGAGCGTCCCTATCAGCAGTTAGATTTAAAAGGTTGAGAAAGCAGTCAGGTCACCAGAGCACTCTTTCCTTATACAGCCCATCTCAGATAGCCCTTGCCACAGATTTGGAACTGCTGCTGCAGGCAGAGAGCAGCAGAGTGAATTCAAGTGGAAGTCATGTCCCCAGAACAGCATTTGGAATATGACTTGAAGAGGCACATGGTAGCACCAACCAAATCAACATTTTCAGCATTATTGACACTTCAAGATATATTACTCCCTGTTCAATTTAAAAAGATTCCCCGGGGAAATTTTTAAGGGGTGATTACTTTATTGGTTGTTATTGAGTAGAACCATTTGACAGCTTGTAGGGAATGTCTGAATAACAAAAGCCTTGATAGAAAGAGATCAGGAGACCCCTGGTGACTGATCTGGATGGCAATGATTTGATTTTAGCATGATGCATTTAGTTTCCATTGTTAAAAGAATATACAGCAGATTCATTTACAGCATGAGTGTAGTAGTGCTGTGACACACCCTAGAGCCCTGCACTGCACACAGCTCTTGCTCTAGTAAGCAATTAATTTCATCAAATTTCATCAAGATTACTATGTGCAGCTGGATTACTCTGAGAAGGAAACACTGGGGCTGAACCCCGCAGTTTCTACACTTGATATTCACAGAATCACTCCACTAATGTATCACAGTGGCTGTGAGGTGAGGAGAGAAGGAAAGATGGAAAAGAAGATTTCTATCACCTTTAAGCTCATGAATAACCTTCTCCTAGCTCAAAGAAACCAGGGAACATTCCTGTATAGGCAGGCTGTAGAAATAATGGAAGTATTCTGACAAATATAAAAACAGGGTGAATTGGAGTCAGGTAGTTTTGCAATCTAAGTGGTAGTCTTGGTCTTAAAATAAAAAACACAAGGCTAGCTAACAAGTAACCAAACACAAAGCTAAGCACTGATAAGACTGAATCTAATTTTTTTTGCTGAGAAAAACAGAGAGGCTAGGACAATGGACACAGGAAAGACCATAAGTTTAATAAACTGATCGAGACACTAAAGTATTTATAGAGCTATGTATAGACATCAGCTTCCTTTAATATGCTGATAAACAGAAATTTTAGAAAAGGAAAAGTACATCAAGTTTTACAGGATTAGATCAGCAGCAGCATTTATTAATTGCCATAACCCCTAAGTCCCTGATTTAGATGTAGTCTGGCTTTCCCTTTCCAAAGAAAGTGTGGACTATTTCTGTTACACCAAGTACTGGAGGGACATTATGTACACAGAGGTGCTTGCAACCAACTTATCTGAAGCTTAAATTAAAAACTGAAGATTTCTTTTCAGAAGGACTTAAATATGTCCTAAATAAAAGCCTCAAAAAGTCAGAGTTATTTCAAGTCTCTCTGCTGGCAGGGTAGCAGCTATACATATTCTAGACTGAGAACTGCACTAAGGTGCTTTTCTACTATGGTTCAAAAATTCCCTCTTCTCATGTGTTTATTTTCCACTCCCTAGTTCCCTGACAATCATATAGTTGTGGCAACCTTGTTGCTCATCTTTACTATTCTAACCTGCAATCACTGAGAACCTAATATATTACCATGTGAAGGAAACAAAGAGGTTTTATTCACTCTGTAAACATTTCAGGGCATATAAAATCTGAATTTTTGAATCCTAGATTTCACCTGTGGCATAATGTGAGTTGATCATTAATCCCACATCTGTGCTATATAGTGGGTTTTGGCAAAAAAAAAAATATTTCAGGCAAATATTAAGATTATACAAATCAAAGGAAGACTGAAATCTCTTTCTCCAAGCAGACAAAGATTATGCAGAAGGAATAGCATTTGCCTCACTATTTTTTGAATCACCCACACTTTGCTGAGTACAGCTACTGCAATTATACTTATCCCTCTCTGTATTGCATATGCTAATGTAATTTTTGGTAGTGTGTTGTAGTCATCCATAATTCACTCCTGCCATTCTAACAGAAACCTTTATGCCTGTGGGGCTGAAAAACACAGCTGGTTTTCAAACACACCAGATGAATGCCCAAACCAGTGGATTAGAGTCACTTTCCTTAATTTTGACTCTGTTAACAAGCCTGTGAAACAAAACATGTTTAGCAGCAAGAGATTCCATGGGATAGGAGATACTCTCAAGCAACAGTTCTAACTCATCATTTCTGCTGATCTGGCATTTCTCTGTTGCCAAGTTAGTATCTTTGTCATTGCATTACATAATTAACCTTCGGCCAATTCTTTTTTCTTCTGGTCAGAATATAAGCAATCATTTTTGTAGAACAAAAAGGTCTCAAAAATAGCAAACTTCTTACTAAAAGTATCAACTTCAAGTGATTGACATTAGCCCTTGAAAATAAAGTTGGGATCTCAGTTTGAATGAGATGTCTGTTATTTCAGATGTGAATCCAAAAAAAAACAGTGACTGTGAATGTCTAAATGGTGGATAAAACACACACACAAAAAAATAGCTGGGTGTTCCCCAAATGAGAGCTTTGTGCATCTTTCTAACCAGTCTGTGTCCAGGAGGAACAATTCAAGGGAGCTCCATGAGGTACTGCTGTGCAACTCCATCCCTTCCACACTGCTGGGAGAGCCAGAAACGAGGCACAAATACTCCTTGGAAAGCATTTAACAGTGGAGGGAAGGAAGAACACACTTCTTCACACTAAATCAAATCAAAATGCCATGTTCCAGCCCCTACCCACAGATGACTGCACCTAGCAAATGGGATGATGATTTTATGGTGAGCTACAGCCATGGGTATCACACAGCAAGAAATTTCCAGCAGCCAAGGAGCAGCACCAAAGTGAGCATCACTGAAAGAATGATTGATTGCAAGCAAAGAAGAGAGAAATTACACAGGATAGCATCTTGTTCTAGAGACACTATTCTTCATTCTGCTTTTTAAACACAAGACAAAACCTCTGGAAATGTCAGGAGTTAATTTAAAAGCAATGAAAATTATTTCTAACTTGTCATATCAGACCCTTACAGAAAACCATCTCAATTCATTGTGTAATGCCTGTAATGCCTAAAGATCTTCTCAATTATATTTGTTTTCCAGTTGATTCTCCTCATCTAAGAAAGAAATGCATTGCTATCTAAAAATAAATGCTTCTGACAAGTTTTTATCTCTTTTTCAACGCCATTATAACGGGAACAAAAAACCTTGAGCCATTAATTTCAGTGCCAATTTTGTCTGAAAATGGGCAAACTGAACATATTAGGATTAGGTCCGTAGAATTTGCACCACCATTAGGTTCAAATGGATAAATATTTTTTTCCCTCTGAATGATATTGTCATACTTCCAAAGGGAACACATTGGGACCAAAGGATGACAGGATCAGCAACAGCCCACAGCAATCTGATGTGAAACTTTTTATGTAATCAAACTTTAAATTTCAAATTCTTGCAGATAGAGGTGCATTCCAAGGTGACATAAAGTGCTTCCTCCTCCCCAAGGGTAAATGCTGGACACCAGGAGACTGCTGTGACAGCACCCATCCCCTGAGCCATCAATCTCTGTTTCAGAAAGCAGGAAATCTAGTTTTGCTAGATGGAAAAGGGAGAATATGTGTCTGCTTTTCTGCCAAAAGAGCAGAAGGCCAGAAGCAGGAAAAACCCTTTGCTGAGACCATGCCCTCACCTCCTTCTTAAGGGAAAAGCACTGAAATTCCAAGAGGAAAATGCATTCTGAGCTGGCTGGCAAGAAAGTGATAAAAAAACCAGAAGGGTAGGAGGGAAGGTCTGTTCAGGGAGGAATGGAAAGAAGGGTGATATCAGGATCCAGGGGAAGGGGAAGGGAGATGGAGGTGGGTTAGAAGAGCCAGGCAGCACCATGGGATAAAAAGAGAGAACAGATAAAAAAGAAGGCCCTGGGAAGTTGACTTACATGCCAGAGGAATTCTTGGTAAAAAAAAAGTTTGAGATTCAGTGATATAAAACACTGTAGAAGATATGGTAGCAAACCTACATGAATCTTTACTGGGATTATAGATAATTTCACTCTAGGTAGAAGTGTGAGACTATAATAGGAAATGAACAAAATAAAAGCTGTAAAGCATGAAGGAAAGTAGAGAGAGAACTTGTTTTACTCAGATCATATTTTTACATACAGAGAGGAAAACATTTTCATTCTGAAATATTAAGAAAAACAATTTTTTAAAAAGTCTCAGTTAAAGGAAACTTTTGGATTAATACCTTGTTCTGTGGTCTGTCTTTCCTGTCCTTTTTCCTTGTTCCAACTACACTTTCAACATCTAAATGTGTATTTTAGATATATATGTCTAAAAGCCCTAGCTATTGAGCATGCCCATCACATATAAGAACCACTTCCTTGCCAGCTCTGGTATCTAAGTCTCGTTCAGGCTCTGTACTGGAAGATATTTAATTTAAGCCTCTTGCCATCAGAAGAAAAGTCTTCTTGTCACGTCAACAGCACAGCAGGACAGCTGGAAGGTAGGCTAGAAGCAAAGCTGCTAAGGACCAAGGCTGACCAGACCACATCAAAGCAGTGCCTTTTGAACTCACCAGAGTGAAAAGTTAGAAAGGAATTAGCAGGAGAACAGGTTAGGTTTTTATAACTGGGTGACATTAAATTGCACATGAGGTAGTTCAGGTTTTAGGATAAAAAAGTACAAAATAAGGTAGGAAAGAAAAACTAAGTTAAGGCCACTCTGACAGGAGTTAAATGCATCACTATTAAGGACTGTAGCATTAAGGCAACCGTGATGCCCTTCCTGTTCATGGTTCCTGCTGGTTATTTTGCATTTTGAAACAGCCAGGGTCCTAGCCAAGGC
The DNA here is from genome assembly GCF_028018845.1 of Melospiza georgiana. Classification (NCBI taxonomy): domain Eukaryota; kingdom Metazoa; phylum Chordata; class Aves; order Passeriformes; family Passerellidae; genus Melospiza; species Melospiza georgiana. Next base: position 25,487,256 of record NC_080435.1, read on the forward strand.
ATTTGTTTGGATTTGGCTCAGATACATGTACACCCTGCTGAACACCGAATTTATTTCCCTGGCAAAATGACAGCATCCTGAAATGTACCACTGGAAACAATTTGTTGCACAAAGCCAAGCTCACTTGGCCAAGTTCACAACATGTAATAAAATCGAGGACTTTCTCTGCACATTTTTCACACAACTCACCCCAGACCCTATTTCAGTCCTTGCCTGCTAGATAAGCAACTGCCGAGGTGTATAGTGTAAAAACCCAGAGCAATATTCCTGTTGTTAATAATTTTATCACTGAAACACGAATCGATAGGTTATCACTGGACTGCTTCAATCAAATTAATTACGAGTATTGACAAGGGGAACTGTTCTGGAAGAGTGGTTGATGACAATCCTATCACTGTCTGGGCCTAGCTTTTTTATTTGTTTTAAAACCAGCCAGTGTTAGGAATCCACACAGGTAAAGTTTCAAATCCAGCTGCTCACACAGCATGCAGTCATGGTCACTGCACTTGATTCAACATATTAACACAGTGAGGAACACAACTGTGTGTCAGGAGTTTCTTGTGAGAGAAAAGCAATAGAAAGAATTACAAATTCCCAAGCTCTAAAAACAATGAATGAAATTAACAAGAAAAAAATTAGTGGAAGAATACAAGAGACATGTGGAATGAGTTTCTCAAAATGTAAAAAAAGTGCCCATGAAGCAGCACAGGAGAATGACCATGCTTCAGGAAAGGACTGTATTAAAGTTGCTGCTCTTTGGAGGAGGAAGCTCTCTTGTATGGTTCAGTAAGATGTACCCCAGTAAAAGAGCAGTAATAATCAATTCTCCACTACCTGATAAGACTGCTAAAAGGATCAGTGTTAAGAAAGATTGATTAAAGCACATGCTGCAACTGCTGTTAACCTGCAAACATATGCAGTTGCACTGTATTAGAGAATATGAGCCCCAATTTAGCAGCAAAGCAGGCTCTTGAAAATTAATACACAACAAAGATGATCAGATGTCTACAAAAGGTATTATAGCAGAAGAAGGAAAAAATATTTTAAACATAGTTCTGGGGCATGCAGATAGAAAAACAATGATAACACAGACCATTATCATTTATTAAGGGCTGTAGTATGGAGATACTAAAACACAGTCAGAAATGTTTTTTTAAAATAACAAGGATGTTTATAAATACAAGGTAAAAGAGAAATACTCTTCCTGTTTCAGCTTTCATTTGAACATGACAGGAAATGTGTTGGGAGGATATCAATTTTACAATCAGAAACAGAGGGATGAAGCTTAAGAATGTCATTACTTTGTGAAAGTACAAAGGAAATGAGGAAAAAAAGGCAAAATTAGGCAGGCCAAGGCACAGTTAACTGATGAAGATGGTGCTTTGCTGGCTAGTGATTGATAACAGCAGCAATTACTGACAGTTCTAAAAAATGTCATTCCATTTTAATTCTCAATGTGTCAGACTCAGGAAAATTAAATCACATCAGAAGCCACAGACTTATTACTGAAAGGTCAACTTTTATGAAACTTTTCCTCAAAAGTTTTAGTGAAGAGATTAAATAAACCTACTCCATTAACTTGAGTCAGAAAAGTTTTAGGGGAACATCAGACAAAAATGGGCTAAGAACTATTGCACTAAGAGACATAAGGCTTTGCCTCTATTTCCAAAGATCACTTGGAAATCAAAATGTAAATGGCCTTGAATATTCATATAATTCAAGACTTTTATCAAAACACGCAGATATGCTTTAAACTGAAAATTGAAGTAGCATCATTTGCCTTAATTCATATAGGAATGGTTCAGGAAAGCAGGGTTACCCCTCCCATGTAATGTCACATTGACTTCTCTGATGCACCCTTTGGAACAGATGGGGCAGGGGGTGAGTGAATTCAGAGCCACAATCAGCCCACTGTACTAGCAAATCTTGATGCTGTAGCTTCTCCAGTAACCCACAGAATTGCATGGAGGAAAATATGATCACTGACTCCTTGTGCAACTGACTGGTTCTAAAAGCCCAGCCAAAAAGTGCTGTCTGTTTTACCCTAGCTCACTTCTTGATCCATGCACAGTTTCAAAGTGTGAAGCCCAGACTATGTCTCTGAGAAGCTGTATATGATTGTGCTGGAGAACAGTGAGAAAACTGAGGTTTGATTTAAAAAAAAAAATAAGACTTGTCACCGTCATATTTTCTGAAAAATCCCTTTGCCCAGGATTTCTCTCCAGGGAAGCTGAGAAACCTCAGATAAAAGGGAAAACAATAATTATCTCATTTGCTTCTCCTGTGTTTTGCTGCTTTGGAATGTGGTTGGAGATTGTTTATCAACATGTGAATTGTTTTGACTTAATGACCAATCACAGTCAGGCTGGTTTGACTCTGGAAAGAGTCATGAGTTTTCATTATTTTCTTTTAGCCTTCTGTAAGTATCCTCTCTCTATTCTTTAGTATAGTATTCTTTAATATAATATAGTATCATAAAATAATAAATTAGCCTTCTGAGAACATGGAGTCAGATTAAATTACTCCCCTCATCTGGGGACCCCAAAAATACCACAAAGATTAGATTTAAAGTTGTAGACTGGGGCAAAAAACAACAGGAGCTCTTGAAAAATATTCCTACTAATGTACTTGCACTACATCAACAAAGCACAGTTTGTCTGCCAGATTATGCAAATACCACTTTGTCTCCTTTACAATACATTGGGCTATCAACAAGTACCTGTCTGCTCATCTTTTATGTTCAAAGATAAGGATAAGCCCAGTAATCTCAGGCACTTGACAGGTACACCAATACCAGTAATTTTAGCAGACTGACTTACCTGAAGATATAACTCAAAGGAAACCACCCAAAAGTACAGGATAAGTAATGAATTCAGCAATCAGGGAAAATCTTCAACAATTAACCCAGTAGGCCTCGAGGATGTCAAAATTTCAGAAATTATCCAGTTAATAACTACCATGGTATCTTTTTGCCTCTTTTCATATTTGAACTGGTGTGAAACAGTAGAACTTTTAAAATGAAAGAAACAAAAAATTACAAATGAGACTCTTCCTCATATATTACACAATTGAATGGATATCCAAGAGTTAGAAGGCGCAACTAGTTTGTCTTCTGCTAAACAATACAATTTACAATTCATGAAAAGAACTGTATTATGGACAGTAGCAATGACCTCAAGAAAAGAGATTTGAGTCCTACGAGAGATACATAGCTCCTGTAATGTATTCAGCCATCTGACAGCAAAGGAGAATTAAGACTCTGAGAGGCAGTCACTGAAAAAAATGTTCAAATGGCAAATTGGCTCTACAGATACTACAGAATCACACACTGGCCTCTTGGCTTTCCTACCTGAAGTCAGAGGTAAACAGCAAAAAAAGAAATTTTACTGATGGCACTGGTAGGCCTCTTTGAAAGGAGATGAATCACCTTGCATTTTGAGGGCTTTTAGGTATTCCCCTGAAATTTGAAATTAACATTTTAATTTAATATTACATTTTTCTTATTTACTGCTTCTATTCTTTTTCACTCCATTCCTCACAGACTCTGCTTTTTTTTTCTGTTTAGAATCTGAACATATATTATTAGGTTATATTGATTTCATCCTACTATTCATACTCCTGATCTTAAAGTATTGACTTTTAGATTTTTTTTTTTAATTTTCCACCTCACTTTTCGCTCAGTGTTTCCTATTCTGTTTGATGTGGCTGAGGGTGCCTGTGTGTTTAGTGACTCCTGCTGCTCCAGGATGCTTATCATGTTTGCAGAGCTCTCCCAGCTGATCTGTATGGCCAGGCTGAGCTCTGAGCAGGATGGACAGGCCAGCTGGGGCAGCCCTGACAACTCTGCCCCTGGGAGGGAAATAAATGCTGCACTACTCAGACAGGGTTTGGGATAGGCTTCAGCTCTGGCCAGGAACTGGGGAAAGGCTGGGAACCATGCAGGCACTGTACCTCACACAGTTGTGTGCACAAATTGCCAAAATGAGAGGGAAACTGAAGGGCTGCAGCAAGCAAGAGCTTCCACTGCCACCATGAAATTGTCTGAAAAATCCCTTCACCAGGATTTCTTCTCCTGGGAAGCCGGGAAGCTTCAGCTTCTCCCTGTTTTGCTGCTTTGGAATGTGATTTGGAGAATTGTTTATCCAGCATGTGAATTGTTTTAACTTAACCAATCCCACTCCAGCTGTGTCAGGACTCTGCTCAGTCACTAGTTTTTATTACTCATTCTTGTCTAGCCTTCTGTCTGTATCCTTTTCCTTTCTTTAGTATTGTTTTAGTATATAATTTTCTTTTAATATAATATAATAGAATATCATACCATAATATAATAAATCAGCCTTCTGAGAACTTGGAGTCAAATTCTCATCTCTCACCTCATCCTGGAGACCCTCACATCACCAAACACTTTTTTATTAGAACGAGAAACAAGACCTGTATTGAGCAGTCCTGGATCAAGGCTGACATCATCCATCATCAGAATTAATTTACCTCCTGTGCTGCCTTTCTGCATATATCAGCATTTTGACATCCAGGGGGGACAGGCCAGCACAGGCAAACAGCAGCTCCTTAAAGCAGTGTTAGGAGATGGAATCAGGCAGTGCACAGCCCCAAGGCGCTGGGAAAACCTGTGTGTTGGTGTGTTTGGGTAGGGTGGGTCATTGCAGAAACACCTTAGTCACCTTCCTTTTGCTCTGTGACCATCCAACAGGCTTCCCTGAGTCACACAGCCCCACACACCTTCCTCTTGCTTGCTCTTAGAAATGCTATTTCTCTCCTTGCCTCTAATCTCCACAGAAAATGGCACTTTTTTTTTTTCCTGGCCCATCTATCTTCACTAATTTCTGATTAGAAGTGCTGCCTGTAAACCTATGACTAGATCACTCTGTGAGACAGAGGCTTTTTCAGTTTCATGTCTCTGCTTTTGCATGGGACTGATAGCCAAAAAAAGTCAAATTTGGAAAGTGCATGAGGTTTCAAACAATGAAAACCTTCAGCCAAGGCATTGGAGCTTAACTGCAGAGTCTACTCAAGAAAGTGAGCTCAAAAGAGATATGTAGCTTGATAATTTGATATCCAAGAAGCCAACATGGAAAGGATACTTCCTTCTTTTATGTTGTTGATAGGAGTGCTATATATGTGCACTGCAATAAATGGAAGCTTTAAAGACCAAATATAGGTCCATCAAACATACAGAATTTAACAGTCATTTATAACAGCAATGTGAAATATGTTCTTAAAACTCATATAATAACTATTGCTATAACTATTGTCTCCTCATGGAGAATGTTAAAATCAGCAGAGAAGAACAGGGTCACAATACTGTCCTTATGAATAGACAATCACTTGTACAATTATTTCTATTATTATCTCCAGCCTGCCAGCTACAGAAGTTGTGCTTGAATAATGCAAAAAGTAACTTACTAATATGCATACTGAAGGGTTTACCTTTTTCAAGACTTTTTTACCAAAAAGCTGATCTCTTGATATCATTTAATACACTTTGTAATAAAATATGTAATCAAGGACAGTTTGAAATGGGCACTTATGAGAGATGTATATGTCATTAAAAGCTGTGTACAAGAAATTGTGGTTAAAAAATTTACTTGAGAGTACAGAATTTTGTGTGTATCTCTTATGTAACTGTAGGTTTTTAATTATCTTTTACTTTTATGGAATCTTTATCATTCAGTTCTGCTTTACTGTCTAAGGTATTAATGCACGCTGAACTAAACCGATTTTGTTAATAATTTTGCTAAAGCTACTGAGCTCCCTGCATCCTTTCAATGCTCTAAATTTTACATGCCAGTGACTCACTCTATAATCCTCTGTGTTAAAAAATACTGTAATCTGGCTTTATTCAAACTAGCTGTCAGGTTAGGATAATCAACTGACAACAGATAAAAAACCAAAATGAAGCATTGTGTGCCAGCATCCCTGTTGTCACAGGAGAAAAGGCCGTCACCAACAGAGGGCACTGAACCCTGAGAAACCAAACTGACTATAAAATCACAAGCAAAATATTCCTGATTTCACCAGAACGACACGGGAATTTAGTAAGATGATGCAATTTCTTATCTTAACATTGCAATTTAAGAGCCAGAACCGATGGAGTGGCCTTCTCCCAGCCCCACCCTATTTGGTAATCTGTTCTGTGAGTGCACATACATCAGTGCACAACTCATCACAGTTAAATACCGAAATCCATTTATGTTGTTTAGGAGCATTTAGCAAAACCAATGGAACTACGTCCATGGCAACACGACGAGAGTGAAGTATCAAACCTCACACTTGATACTTTTTACTGGGCTGATTTTGTACATATTCAACCATCCTTAAAGATCTCTCTACCAGCAACAAAGTGATTCATTCTCTCGACTCCCTGCAACACATCAAAGCAATTTTTTTCTTGTAGGGTTGGGGATTTTTTTGCTTGTTTTGGGTTTTTTTGGTTTGTTTTGTTGCTTGTTTATCACAGACATATTTTCTGAAAAATCCTTTTCTTAGGATTTTTCCTCCTGAGAAGCTGGGAGCCCTCAGGAACAAAATGTAAACAATGACTATCTGCTGCTGTGGAATGCAACAGGTGCACCTGGGATTGGTCTCATGTGGTTGTTTCTAATTAAAGGCTAATCACAGTCAGCTGGATTGGACAGAGAGTCTGAGCCACAAACTTTGTTATCATTCTTTCTTTTTCTATTCTTAGCCAGCCTTCTGATGAAATCCTTTCTTCTATTCTTTTAGTATAGTTTTAATATAATATATATCATAAAATAATAAATCAGCCTTCTGAAACATGGAGTCAGATCCTCATCTATTCCCTCATCCTGAGACCCCTATGAACACGGTCACACTTGTTTATTTGGGAGTTTGGGGTTTGTTTGTTTGGGGGTTTTGGGTGTTTTTTGTTTGTTTTGTTATGTTTTGGGGTTTTTTGGGGTTTTGGGGAGTTGTTTTGTTTTTGATTTTTGGGGTTTGGTTTTTTGGGAGAGTTGTGGGGTTTTTTGGGAGGGTTGCTTGGTTTTGCCGGTTTTTGTTGTTGCAGGGTTTTTTGAGCAGTGTGGGGGGGTTCAGGGTGATGGGGATTTTGGGATGTGGAGGGTGAGATGTTTTCTTTGAACCAGCGCTTTAAGAAGGCTCTGATGGCAGCTGTAAACCGGGCAATCCAGTTTACGCAGTTGTGAAAAATGCATGTATTTTATGATTGGGTTTTTGCAAATATTGAAATGAATATTATATGTGTTGTGTTAGAAAGTTATGCTGTATTAATTCTCTTAAGTAGTGTGTTAAATATAGTTTTAGGTTATAAAAATTGTTAAAATAGAAACTATGCTATGTAAGATGCTTTGTTTAAAAGAAAGGACTTGCAGCGAGATAGCAGCCACAGGACACCTGAATCTTTCAGAGAAAAGGAATTTATTGCCTTCTTATCAGAAGAAACAAACTTCTTCCCGCCTCGAAGACGCTGTTAAGATTTGGAGGAAGAAGCTGACACTGCCCAGACAGAATCCTGTGTTTGAATGGAATTTATGCATCATGTATGAGGTGTATGAATATGCAACGGGCTGTTGCTTTTAAGGGTTAATCCTCTGTTAATGTGTGTCCTTTTTCGGGCTCGTGCTGCCCAGAAAAGGTACCCGGACGTCCGCAACTCTTTGTTTTTATTGTCTCATATTGTCCCAATTGAGTTTATCCAGATTGTCATTACTCCAGTTGTGTTACTATTCTTTTTAACCATTTTATTACCAATAAACTTTTAAAAAATTTACAAACAAGTGACTGGCGTTTTTCAGAGCAGTGTAACTGCGGGATTCCAGAACCAGGACATGTGTCCGTTCCCGAGGGGGTCCCGGCTGGGCTCTGCTCTCCCGATCCGCCCGGGCACGGAGCAAGCGCTTCCTCGGAGCCACGCCCGGGCTTTCCTTCCCCCGGGGACACCGCGAACCCGGCCCTGGGTTTCACTTCTGCCATTGTCCGGGTGTGTAACTCCGGCCAAGGAAAACAGCTTCTGTAAAGGCATCTGCTTGTTTAGACACTGAAGGTGTTTATGGCTGGCTGCGTTCTGCGACTCCAGCTGATTGGAAAGGGATGACGTAGGGAAAAAATGCGGTGACTAATGATGAACTTTCTGCATACTTAGTGAAGTTTTTACTTCCCTTGAGCAGCGTTGGCACTCCGCCGCGTCTCACCACAGCGCTTTGTGACACTCCCTTTCCGTTTCCTGATGGATTTAGGGCGGTGCAGTAGCAGGCAGAAAGAATCCGCTGTCTCTCGATACACGAATTAACATCCCCATCAGCAAGCCTTGCTGTGCTTCTCTATTCACAAATTAACATCCCCATCAGCAAGCCTGCTGTGCTTCTCCACACCCAAATTCAGTGCCCATCAGCAAGCCTTGCTGTGCTTCTCAATACACGAATTCAGATGTCCATGTCCATCAGCAAGCCTTGCTGTGCTTCTCGATACACAAACTCACATGGCCATCAGCAAGCCTTGCTGTGTCTCTCCATACAGGAATTCAGATGTCCATCAGCAAGCCTTGCTGCGTTTTCCATACACAAATTCACTGCCCATCAGCAAGCCTTGCTGTGTGTCTCCATACACAAACCCACATGCCCATCAGCAAGCCTTGCTGCGATTTCCATACACAAATTCACTGCCCATCAGCAAGCCTTGCTGTGTTTTCCATACACAGATTCAGATGTCCATCAGCAAGCCTTGCTGTGCTTCTGAGCCCCTCACCGTGGTGTTCAAGCTGCTGGATTTCCCTGGGGAGCTGTGTGGAATGGGAAACAAGAGTCAGATCTCAAACAGCCACTGAGTGATGTGCAGGAAGAGTTTGCGGAGCACGGGCTTGTGAAAAACGCCAATCACTTTTTGGGGTTTTTTTTTATTTTAAAAGTTTAATAGTAACACAATGGTTATAAAAATAGTAATATAATTAGAGTAATACAATTACGGACGGTCCGGGTACCTTTTCTGGGCAGCACGAGCCCGAAAAAGGCCCCACGTTAACAGATGATTAACCCTTAACAGCAACAGCCTGTTGCATATTCATACACCTCATACACGATGCATAAATTCCATTCAAACACAGGATTCTGTCTGGGCAGTTTCAATTTCTTCCTCTGAATCCTCACAGCGTCTTCAGAACTGAGTGAGGCAGGAAGAAGTTCATTTCTTTTGATAACGGAGCAATAAATTCTCTTTCTCTGAAAGAAGTAGGTGTCCTGTGGCTGCTACCTAGCTGCAACTTCTTTCTTGTAAAAAAGTATCTTACATAGCATAGTTTCTATTTTAACATTGTTATAACCTAAAACTATATTTAACACACTACTTAAGAAAATTAATACAGCATCACTTTCTAACATAACACATATAATATTAATATTTCTAACATATAACATATAATATTCATTTCAATATTTGAAAAATATGTACCTGGTATTGTATTAATATTTTAGGAATAAAATTGTGTGGTTTGCCATCTCTTCCTTTATTTTGGGCTTGCCTGTTGCTTGCAGTGATTTGTGGAGCTGAAAGGCCCCCAAAACCCCAAACCAATAACATGATTATTTGGTTTAATAGGTTGACCTAAGTCATGCATCACCTTATCAGCATTCCTTATTCAGACTGATATCTCCTGGAAGGTGAGAGGGAAAAAACATGTGTGCCCTTGGAAGGAAGAGTGGGCAAACTGTGAACCCACCGAGTCAGACAGTGGCTGGTTCAGCTCTGAATGTGCAAGGAAATTCAGTGCTGGGTATTGCACAGACCTCCTGTGTGCCTCTACAGATTCCTCATTCTGGAGGAGCATCCTCCTGTCCCATCCCTACCACAAATTACCCTTTGTGTAATTTGCACAAAGTCAGCGCTGAACACACTATCAGCCTGTGCAATTACAAGGGTCACTGAAATCTTCTTTGGCATTCCGGCTGAGGCACTCACACGGCTTCAGGTATGGCTGGGTTTGCTGCTGGGTGGAGCTGGGAACAGCCAGCGTGCAATTAGGAGCAAAACTGAGCAATGACCATGGCACTTCTTGCTGTTTCTGGCTCTTGTTGAACAGCAACTATAACTGCACATTCTGTGGGTACAAATGCATTTATCCAAGAATTGTAGTGCTAGGAGGAAATTAAAGGCTTGGAAGTGCAGCTCTGAGACAGAGCCTTGTGATCTGGTGCACTGTATTCAGTCCCAGGCTGTTTCAGGGCACCCTTTGGTGCACCAAGCCCATCCTCTGTGTTCCGACCATCCTGCATTGGGACATTGAAACCCCGATTAAACATCTTAGGCTTTGGAGAGCAACCAGACACATTTTTAGGTCTTGCTCCTGGCTAAAAATATACTCCTTGAAGCAGTCATGTTGCACAAATAAAGGCTTAGTACTGTGTACAGATCTGAAAACAAGCCCAGCAACTCAACTGACTGACTTGATTAACTTTTTATTAAGAATTCCATTAATTCTTATCGGTCATGAAAGTGCCGTTGTGTTAAAGTTGCCTAAGTAACAAAACTCCCTGTCAGTTTCGTGTGCAAAACGGTCACTAGGTAGTAGAAGATGAATATACAAAAAGTTCATTTGAAAGAAGGCCTGAGCTTATATTAATGAACAAAAAAGGTATTAAATATATATACTGAACCAAGACTGTTGGAAACTGTCTCAGATGATTGAAGGAAGCAATAAGCAGCTGGGGCTGTTAGACATGGCAATGGTAGCAGCTCCAGGAGCAGGGACAGCAGCTGTGAACGGAGCCTCATAAGAGTTAAATTTCTTCACTGCGGCTTTTATGGGTGTGAAAAACGCCAATCACTTGTTTTTAAAATTTTAGAAGTTTAATAGTAATCACATGGTTATACAAGTAGCAATATAATTAGAGTAATAAAATTTGAACAATTGGGATTAGGACAATACGAGACAATAAGAGCAAAGGGTTATGGACAGTCTGGGTGCCTCTTTCTGGGCAGCATAAACCTGAAAAAGGCCCCACGTTAACAGAGGATTAACCCTTAAAAGCAATGCCTGTTGCATATTCATACACCTCATCCATGATGCATAAATTCCATTCAAACACAGGATTCTGTCTGGGCAGTGTCAGCTTCTTCCTCTGAACCCTGATGGCATCTTCAGGGCTGTGCGAGGTGGGAAGAATTTCGCTTCTCTTGATAATGGGGCAATAAATTCTCTTTCTCTGAAAGATTCAGGTGTCCTGTGGCTGCTATCTCGCTGCGAGTTCTTTCTTTAGAAATAAAGTATCTTACACAGCATAGTTTCTATTTTAACATTATGTTATAACCTAAAACTACATTTAACACACTACTTAAGATTACAGCACAACTTTCTAACACAACACACACAACATTCCTTTCAATATCTGCGGGAAGGCAATCATAAAATTCGCATTTTTCACATGGGTCCAAGTTTTGCCTTTGTGACAAGAACAGCTGCTGCTAACAGAGGGCTGCTTTCGATACCGCCGAGCAAGGAACGCAAAGAGCGTTCTGCACCTGCGGGTGCACACGGAGCTTGGGAGGGGACACAGCCGAACACACATCACACATACCATGGACTCCGCCGCCGAATTGCCGGGGCTGTCCCGTACAGGCCAGGAGAGCCCTCGCACAGCAATTCCGGGGGGCATGGCCCCGCTGGGTGGCGGCGGCTGCAGCGGCTGCGGTGGCTCCCCCGGCCCGGCCCGGCCCGGGCCGGCCTCGCTCCACTCCGCCCGGCCCCTCTCTGTGGCGGATCCCGCGAATCCCGCGAATCCCGCGAATCCCGCGGCCCGGCCCGGCCCGGCCCGGCCCCGCCCGGCCCCGCCCGGCCCCTCTCGGTAGCGGCTCCCCCGGCCCCGGCCTGGCCCCTCTCGGTGGCGCTCCCCCGGCCCGGGCCGGCCCCGCTCCGCCCCGCGGGCAGTGCGCATGCATAAGGCGGCCCCGCCGCCCTGAGTCACCGCACGCCTCCGCGGCCGCTCCCCGGCGGCAGCAGCAGCAGCGGAAAGGCGGCCACCATGAACCGCTTGGGGAAGAAAGCCAACGAGACCCTCATCGAGATGGCTCTGTCGGCCGACGGTAGGAGAGGGCGAGGAGGGGGGATCGTGGTTCTGTTCCGCCCTTGCCCCCCGGGGAACCGGGAGCGGAGGCGAGCGTGGTTTGCGGGTCTGGGGGGCTCTGGTTCCTGCCCGGGGTCTGCAGGCTGGCGTCTGTGAGACGGGGCTGGTCCCGGGTGAATCCGCACTTCTCCCGCATCGAGCCTTTAGTCCTTCGGCTTCCGCTTGAGAAGAACAAAACCGCTTCTCCGTGAGCACGATCCAACCATGATTCGATCTTTACACTCCTCAAATAAATCTTGAAAATGGAGGTTCTCGTATCAGCACCCTGCCAAGAACAAAAAACCACGAGGATCCGCTTGATTTTTATCCTAAAAGACACAGCAGATACAAAGGTCCCTCTGCCGGACAGCAAACTTTGAGCCTCCCCGGCTGGGATGGGCGCTGGCCCCGGGGAGCTGAGGCTGCTCTTGCGAGGGGCACCGAGCGGACCCTGCCTCAGCTGGGAAGGTGAAGATGTGACCAATCTTCTTCCCTTCTTCCCCTCGTCCCTTCTTCCCCTCTTTCCCTCGCCCCATCCCGGATGCTCTGACACCCCTAACCTTCGGACAGACCCTGGGGCAGGGCATGTGCAGCCAGTGGATTTGTGTCAGGATCTTGCTTTTTTGCTGTGGCCAAGTTACAGTTTCCACTCCGTGTCATTACTTATAATAAATGTGGTCAAGTTAATATTTTGTGAAATAACATGATGCAAGTGTGTGTTTATCAGCACCTCGCCTGGCAACGTGCATCAACAATCAGAAGTAAGAGAGCGTGTTGATATTTTCAGAATGAGACTGTATAGGTGTTTTTTTTTTTTTTTAAAAAAAGGAAAATGCTGACCTATAAAAATTAGTTTTTTGTGAATAATGCTTTGCCATCAGTCCTCAAGAAGTGAAAGTCTTAAAGCAGGAAAGAACTGCTGAGTCTCCCTGTGTTGGCTTCTCGGGATATCTGTTCTACTGCACTGTCTCTTTTAGAAAAACATACATAGTGCCACTTTCAACACCTCAAGCACTAGGAGCAAATCGTGATTTTCAAAATATTTGGCAGTCTTGTTTCAGAGAGGTATGATGGCAATACTGACTGTGAAGTTATCCCAAAGCAGCTCATTGTAGTGACAGCAAGGAGAGGTGTGCACTGCCGTGACACAGTTGTCTGCAGCAAGTGTCAGACGAAGGTTTGCCCTCTCTGGAAGGGCTGCTGGAGCTGGCAACTCCTCAGGAACCCGAGCAGATGGATATTGCAGCCTCCTGGCCAGCAACCCTGTTCCAGAGGGGATGAGAGACCTGAGTCATTGCCCATCCCTCTGCCTGGGAGCCATGAGAAATGCTGGGGCTGAGCTGCTCTCTCCATGGGTTATTCTCCTGGAGTACTTGGAGACTAAAAAACATTTACAGAACACACAAAATATTCCTATTTAGGGAATGGTTCTGTGAAGTCAGATTTGTAAACTTCATTCCACATTATTCAGTTGTCCCATGAGCCTGGGATTTTTATAGTCATAAATAGTGAATATAAGGAGATTTGAGGTGTTTCAGTGTTCAAGGATGGTTGAGAAGGATTTGCCATAGAGTAGCACATAACTCTCCGTACAAAATCATACTCTAATTCAGTTCAGTTTTGTTAATTAACCACTTTTCTTAAGCAGAAGCCAATTGAATATGGAGTGAAGTGAGTAGGCTTTTTAAAAGTTACATTAATTTGTTGCCCAAAAGTCTCTCGAGGTTAAAAAACCCCCAGAAAATTCCTTAAATGATTTTTTAGAAAAGTTAACAGTGTACATATGCTGCCAGCAGGACTTCTTATAGATAGATCTAAACATATGCTCTGTGCCTTTTAGGAAAAGCCTCTTAAGGCTCTGGATGTCTGATGTGTACAGGCAGAGCCTGTGTAAGTCAAAAGGAGCAAGACAGGACAGAAAACATCTGCTACTTATTTTCTTTAAAGACATGTTTGTATTTGGATAGTATGTGTGTATTTCATTCTGGTTTACTACTGCTTTTTTATTAAACTTGAATGTTGGGGAACAGGTTATGGGGTGCAAAACTCTACCAGCAACAGAAAGGCTCTAAACAGGCACGTTAAACTATGTGCCAAAACTTCTACCTTGAAGGAGGGTTCCTGGCTTCCTGCTGAATTACATCTGTGTGAGGTAAAAAATTCCATTTCTGTGTGTGGGATTTTGCTTTCTGTTGGAAGGTGTGTGTCATTTACCCCAGACATGAAAGTCCAAGCAAACTGAAATTGCCAAACTGGAATGTAACTTTCAGAGGAAGAGGACTGCAGTATGTTGCTAGGATTGTTTGTGTCTGCGATCACTTTCAGTAGCTTTTTTTCCCTCAGCATGTAAATGCTGCAGTGGCTGTGTTGTGGGATATATCCCAAGCCTGCCAGTTTGCTGGAAGCTTGCTGTTGGCTCCATGCCATGATTTGAAGTATGCTGCCTTTATACACATGGCTCCTCTTCCAGAGCTTCCAGGGGCCTGCTTTGTGCTCAGAACTCTCCCAGTGATCTTAATTCAAATGCTTGTTTAGGTTGGGTGTCATCTCGCTTGTTTCCCTCCCAGAAAGGTGCAAAAACATGGGTGAAAGCCAGCAGTGCTTGTGCCACAATAGTGCTTGTATACCAGTGTGTTGGCGCCTTGCAGCACCTCAGCATTCAGGGCCAAATCCTGCTGTTATTTAATCAAATGATACAGAACTTATTTGATCAGAATTGATACCATAACATAAAATGCAGGCCTCTGTTCAAAACTGCATCTGTCTCTAATTACTGTCAGGGTGAATGTAGTAATTTCTGATCTATTTGTGGAAACGTTGAGTGGGATATCATATTCCCACAGGACTGAACCAAAGGGTTTGTTAAGAGGGAACTGTTTCATAGTTTATTCCTAGGTAATGAAATAAAAGCTGCAAGAAATTTAGACATAGTTCATAATATAAAAGGCAGGGGAGAAAATACTCTCGTGGCCTGAGCAATGTTTGGTTTCTGAGTGGAATTTTTTACTGGCTGCCATGCGTCACTGCAGGGGCACCGTGTAAATAGAGGTTGGCTATTGAAGTTAAACCTCTTTGTAACAGAAAACTCCTGTTTGTACTAGGAAAACCTGCTGTTGGGAACCCATCCCAACAACTTGTGTCATTTCACTGTATAGCTGTGGTGCTTTTAGTGGGAAAATGAAAATGTCAAGCCCATTCCACTGCAGCTGTTAAATAGGGATTTTTCTCTAAAGATTGTCAGTTTAAAAAAAAATTGCTCTTGGAGAGCATTTTCATTTTAGGTGAGCACCCTGCATTTGAGGTTAAACTCACTGTCTGCAGTTCAGTGAGTAGCAAAGGAAGGATTAAGTACCCTGCATGCCATTTAAATCCAGTAGCAATTATGTGGGATATTCAGGCCACATTTTGGGAAGCTGGGAAATAAAGGTAGATTCATAGAATCATTAAAGTTGAAAAAGACCTCTAAGATCCCTCAGGTGCTGAACTGAGTGATGGTCCTGCCATCACAGGTGAAAGCATTTATTTGTTTGTAACA
The DNA here is from genome assembly GCF_028018845.1 of Melospiza georgiana. Taxonomy (NCBI): domain Eukaryota; kingdom Metazoa; phylum Chordata; class Aves; order Passeriformes; family Passerellidae; genus Melospiza; species Melospiza georgiana. Next base: position 25,502,877 of record NC_080435.1, read on the forward strand.
AGGGGCCTACAATTTCACCTTCTCGCTCAGAATATCAAAGAAAATGCTCTGCAGCTGTCTCTCCCTTATAATAGTTCCTGGAGGAAGGATTTGGCTCAGGGGTGGGGCAGAGATTTTGGATTGTGAATGCCAAATAAACAGCAAGAAAGCCACCAACATCTCTTGTGGTGTAAGGCAGAGTGATGTTCTCATCTCAGTGATTCCCTCTCCATCAGTTTGCTGCTAAAGGCATTGCCTGGTGTGCTGTACTGTTCTGAGGTGCTCCCTACAGAAATGAACTGATAGCTGTATTATAAAGTGGAAGTACACTTTAACCTTTATGTACAAAGACTTAGTAATTACTGTCATACAAGGAGACACCAGGATAAGATAAAAGGGCATTGAAGAAAATGTCCTTCAAAATTGTGCTTGAGAGCTGTTGGCATATAATTTGTAAGAAAAACCCCAAACAGAAGAACAAACAAAACCACCAGGAAAAGAAATACCATGTGTTCATATTTTGTATCTTTAAACCAATGAGTTGCATATACACGTGGAGGAGACAAACTCATCTAACATAAGCATGTTATCAGGAAGGTATAGGTAATGTGGAAATGTGATCAGATGTTAAGAGGTAAGGTAATAATGCATTGAACTTTTGCACTGGTTTTTATTGTGATCTGAGGATTGAGCCAAAGAGCAGTGTAATTACCAAGTTGTATTTTCTTATCTAGCAGTAATTTTATTATATTTGGTGATAGCTTTCCACGTGCATGTGTGTATAAATGCAGAAAGGGAATGTGTTGTATTGCTAGGGCTAATTCTTGCAATTATAGCATAGTTATGGAGGGATTTACAGTTATTTGTTGGTGCTAAAGCTGAATAACTTGTCAGAAATTATTATAGATTAAAGTTTGTGTGTAGTTACACACTATGTACCATTGTGTTTTTTGTTGTAACAACCATAACATTTTATGTTAGATTAAACACTGTGTGGGGGAGGAGCTGAGCCCATTGGGATTTTTTTACTTGGATTTTGTATGGAAAAACATATGGATTTTTATTTGGAAGAACATATCTATATTACTATATAGATAAATGTTTTTCATTGAAACCTAAAGCTGTTAAAGCTGTGGTGTTCATGCCTTTGTTCACCAGTGAGGACCAGTAGACATGGTGAAATTCCAAACATGTTTTTTTAGGAAGTGAACATATCTTTGCATGAAGGGCAGTCTTCTAACTGGAAATCCCAAGGAAATCTCGTCTTTTTACTAGGCTCAAAAGGGTAAATATGAAATTTGAAGCCTTTGGCAAGATAGCAGTACCCCAGCAAACCATGTGGGTGGGACCCATGATGCAGATGGTCGTCCTTTCATATGCTGTACTGGCCCTAAATTAGAAAGGGCCGTGTGGTTTTGTTATTCAAAGGAGTTGTCTGGACTGTTGGGTAGGAAATCAGAAAGTCTGTGTTTGCACCATTTATAGTGTGCTAGAAATATACCATGCCAGCAAGTAATGGCTAGCAGATGTGGATTTCAGGCCACTTGGTTCTTCAAAGCACTTTGCCTACCTCAGTTCTGTTAATTGACTGGTGCTTACATAAAATAAGTTTAGGCAATGGAAGCCATGGCCTATTGCCCTGATCATTTTCTTGATTGATAGGAACAGTTTCTCTTTGGGATGAGTATAGGAATTCCAAAGATGTTCCATCATTTTTAGAGTAATTTGGACAAAGATGCCAAGTCTTGTGATTCTTGCAAATCTTGCATTTGTTTATAAAACATCTTCCTATACTGGTATATTTTTATGTTGTGTAATGTGAGAAAATTAAATACTTGGTGAATACAGTAGCAAGATTTACAATGCTGCATTTCATTGGAAGCATAACCAGAAAAGTACTGAGTGAGGTAGAGCTTGAAGAACCAGAAGGAACAAAAACTTGCCATTTAAATTGGCCATCTGAAATTAAATGTCTGGATAACATGAAATTGAGGAATGCCACCAGAGGACGGTAAATTTGAGGTGATTTTTTTAAACAATATATTGCTATATTTGCATCATTAGTTTCCTAGCTTAGGCATCCCTTTTCATTTACATCATCTGTAGAAGATCTCTCATGCAAGGGTAGGAATGCAATGTGTGTGCACAGAATGAATAGTTCGTTGGGCCCTCCAGTACTCTGGGACACTTGTGTATATTGCAGATGTGGAACGAAGTTGGAGACTGTTGCCTAAGGGTTTGCATCAGTGATTTCAGTGGAGGTTGGAGAAATGCGTCAGTAAATGATGCTGTGAGGTGTTCAGTTTAAAAATACCTGGCTTTATCCAACTATTGCCCGTCTAGGCTTTCTTTTTTAACTGCATTTGAACCTATTAATCAGTTTATGTGTGTCATCCTGCAGAGCAATGGTACCTGGGTGGTCTGAATGCTCACAGCATGCTTTGGGTCTTGCCTGTGCTGGTACATAAAGTAGTGATGGTTGTTACCTGAATTAAAATGCCATTTAAATTCTCTGTTACAACGCTGTGTTTGTGGGTTTTTTTGCTAAAAACAGATTTGCACAACTTCTCTTTTTGTTTAATGTATTCCCTTTTTTGCTATCCCAGTGGCTTGTAATCAGAAGAGGAGGTGGTTTTGTGGTTCAGTAAAAGGGAGGCAGCTGAAGGTAAACGTCCCATTTTGATGTAAAATACCCAGTTACTATACTGGAGATTAGGACTAGGACTACTTGTCTTTTCCAAATGCTAAATGAGTTTTTCTTACTGTTAGGAACAGTATTTATCCCTATGTAAAACAGTTATTTTTCTTTTACTTCTGATGTGTTGATAAATACCCTTTCTCTGGAAGTACTTGTTTAATAATAAAATACATGTAGAAAATTATTATGTCAGTGAAGCAGCCTATACTTGAATGCAATCTTCTTCTTTTTAAGGGACTAATAAGATTCTTTCAAATATTCCCAATTGGTTTTCTTGGATCCACTGAGAATGTTTTCACTGTTAAATAGTTTTAAATTTTGAGGAGCATCTCTGTGTGCATGAATCACCACATCACTTTAGGATTGAGCCTTTGGCTCAGCAGCACAGTTCCTACTCTTCAGACAATAGCAGCTGGAGTAATAACCTCATCTTGCTTTTTTACAAGTCAGCTGGGTGGGATTCCAGTTCCCAGGGCAGCTCCATTCAGCTCTGCAGGATGTGATCAGTGTGTGCATCATTTAGTTGATAAGTCATTGTAGAGCTGCTTTCCTTAGATCTGGAATCACTTGCAATAGTTATTATGGTGCTTAATGGAGGCATTGACTCATTTCTCTTTCCTCTTGGCCAGGCCCAGTCATCAGATGATGTCAGGGGGTTTATTAAGATGGTAACTTCGAGACATCTAGGAATAATGTTTTCTTTCATAGCATGTTAAAGAGGAATATTGGGAGTTTTCTTCATAGTACATAGTGGCTACTTCATAACAACCACAGTGCAAGTTTCAGGATTTGTTAGGGTTGGTTTATTTGTTTGTTTTCATTTTACCTGGACCATCAAAATTTTGCTCTAGAGATAGGCAAGTGTATAGACTAATATGCCAGTGTGCCAGACAGATGTAGAACAGTGTCAGTGGTCTGAAAGCTCCTTGCTTGGTTCTGTTGGCTGAAAAGGATGCTGTTATTGTGTCTAAGAAAATTGTGGAAATAATTGAAAGCAGAATTTTGGAAACAATAGTGAAATAGCAGAATCAATAGTAATAGTCTCCTTACTGCTCCTAACAATGCAGTTTATCAACACCCCCATGAGAATCCTGTCTGTGGCTTTTCCTTTGGAGTAGCTCTGTCACAGATCTTAGGTGTGCAAATACAGATGATTTCCTAGTTTTAGTAGTAAAACAAATTTTGATCCCTAAAAATGTCTCTTCATCTGCCACCTGATTTTGGAAGCACTTAATATGTAAGTGTTTTTAGTGGTATAAACGATGTGTCAAGAGCTGTACTTGGTGCAGATGAATCAGGGTTATAGAAGTTGGAAGAAAGGAGTACTTAAAAGCCTTTTCTTGCTCAGTTTTCTGAGGCAGAGTTGCTCTGAACTGTGGCAGACTGCAGCATCTGCACCGTGCCCAGCTGTACCTCAAGTGCAGCATCATCAGCCAAGCTCTTTGCTTTGCCATCTCCCAGCAGACTGGGACTTACTGAGGGTGCTGAAATAAAAGAATTGTCATCTGCCAGGGAAATGGCAGGTTAGGAACAGTTAAAGGGGCTGGAGCATCCATGGCTGTGACTGTGCTGGTTATTATAAAAACCAAGGATTTTGTCATTGGCTTTTGAAGATAAGTAGCACAGTCCAGCCACACCTGTATGGCTAAAATCCCTTCTCTCCCTAGCAAGGCAGATTTCTGTGCAATCGTGTTTTGGGGACCGGACTCCAGTGTCCTCCAGTGTGCTTCTCCATCTAGGGGAGTGCTGGAAGCTGAAAACATTCTTCAGAGCTGAAACCATTCCTCAAAGTGCACCAGAGTGAGAAGTCCTGTGCTTAGGTCTGACCTGGGCTTTTACTTGCCTAGTTGGGGCACTGCTGATGTGCCAGGACATGGCCTGTGACAGGTTGGGCACTGCTGCTGTGCCAGGACATGGTCTGTGACAGGTCGGGCACTGCTGCTGTGCCAGGACATGGCCTGTGACAGGTTGGGCACTGCTCTAGTGGCCAGGACATGGCCTGTGACAGGTTGGGCACTGCTCTAGTGCCCAGGACATGGCCTGTGACAGGTTGGGCACTGCTGCTGTGCCAGGACATGGCCTGTGACAGGTTGGGCACTGCTGCTGTGCCAGGACATGGTCTGTCACAGGTTGGGCACTGCTGCTGTGCCAGGACATGGCCTGTGACAGGTTGGGCACTGCTGCTGTGCCAGGACATGGTCTGTGACAGGTTGGGCACTGCTGCTGTGCCAGGACACGGCCTGTGACAGGTTGGGCACTGCTGCTGTGCCAGGACACGGTCTGTCACAGGTTGGGCACTGCTGCTGTGCCAGGACACGGCCTGTGACAGGTTGGGCACTGCTCTAGTGGCCAGGGCATGGCCTGTGACAGGTTGGGCACTGCTCTAGTGGCCAGGGCATGGCCTGTGACAGGTTGGGCACTGCTGTAGTGGCCAGGACATGGCCTGTCACAGGTTGGGCAATGCTGATGTGGCCAGGACATGGCCTGTCACAGGTTGGGCAATGCTGATGTGGCCAGGACATGGCCTGTCACAGGTTGCATTTCTCCCAGAGAATGTGCAGTTCCTTTTTTTGGCACCACTTGCCTTGCTGCAGCTATTATCAGAAAACAGGGTCTGTGGGAGGTCTATTTTTTTGCAATAGCACTGAACACATGCACTTTTACCTTAGGATTCCTAACTCATCAGTTTTGTCATGAAGAAAAACTAAGCGATTCCAGCACTGTGAACAAATTTGATTGTTCAATTACACAAGAAGCTATTTTCTATGCTTGCTACAGGAATCCTAAGATTATAGTAGTGAAAGTACCTGTGTTGTGAGTAAACTATTTATATTTTAAGAGATGAAATCAATCTTGATTATATTCTTCAATACTGAATGTTAATTTGTGTTGTGGGCTGCTGTTGTTCTCATCATTCAGGTCTGTAATTGAAGTAGAAATGGTCTGTAATTCTTTACCAAAAGTTTCTAAGTAGGTTGCCCTGTGGTTGTGTGTCGTTTGGGACAGCATATGTTGCCTTTTACTGTAGAATTATAGGCCATATGAAGGCTGCTTATTTACAGTAACATGCACACTGCCAAGGCACATTTGTTTAAGGGATTACATGTAATAGTTGTGTGGAGAGTTGTAAGGCTGGTGAAGACACCAGTTACATTGCAAAGAGGCATTTCTTTTGGGTAATATATATGCACTCCCATGAAGGCCAGTGATTTGAACAAATACTAAAATTATACTTTTCTGAAATAATTTAGTGGGCTTTAATAGTCAGGGAGTTGTACTGGAGTTAGTTTTGAAAAAAAAAAACCATTTCAAAGAGTTTTTGCTATTAATACAAATTTTATGATAAAGAGCTACTTAGTTTAGTAAGTGTCCTTGTTTGTTGTTCTTAGTGTGCAGATATTTCTAGGTCTGTTTATATACATAAAAAAGCATATAGTGTTAAGAACAAGGACATACCCTTAAATATGGAATTTTATCAGAATGTGATTGTTTTACTTCCATCTTTAGATATGAAGCAGTAATTTCCTGAAGAATTTTAAAAGCATTTTCTTGACTAGTAGAAGCTATTATGGTCCTAAGGAAGAGTGGCATCCTTGTTTGTGCTGCCGAATGAGGTGCCTGGACAAAAAGGGGAGTGTTGGTGTTCCAGGAGGAGCCTGTGCTGTGCTTTCTGTCTAGGTCACAGTCTCTGGTGTCCAGGGTTTATTTTTGCTTTATTGTAAAGGATGGAGGAGAATTCTGAAATGGGTTCGGGTTAAAGTGAATTTTCCTTCTGGTTCTTACTGAAGTGTTTTTTCCTTTCAAAGATGACATTGCGGTTCTCACCAAGTTCACGCCATCACAGTCGGAAGGTATTGTACTAACCCATGTTTTACCTGCCTTGCTTTTGTCAGTTCCCTCTGTCCTTTCTTTGTTTTTCTGCTGGGAGCCTCTTGCAAATCAGTCTTTGGTTACTGTGAGTCATTGGTATCACATAGGAGCCTGGCCTTTTGCAGTGTGATTTGCAAGTCAGTTGTTGGCTATCTGTTGGCAGCTCTCCTGGTTGAGATCTAATTGTGCATTTACATTCATGGTGCTTGGTGCAGCTCTGGGCTGGGGCTTCTTTACACCTCCCTACGTGATTTGGGAGTGCATAGCTTGTGCTGCTCATGTTCAGGAATCTGATGACATGTTTCACAAGGAGTGGACATCCTGAGTATGTTGTGCTTTTCAGTTACTGTATGTTTTGCATTCTCTTTTTACCTTCTCGTGTGCTGCTCTAGGGTTATTCAGGTTTATTCCAGTGGAACAGAGGTATCAAGAGGATTTCCTTCCACAAGTTGCATAAGTAATCAGCTGTGGTACTGAGAAAGCACTTAAAATGTGGAACTCTGAATTATATTTGTTCTGAGGTTAGACTTTCACAATTACAGAGAGGATAAAATCCAGAACACACACCCCCTCCCTCCCCCACCCCCAAAGGCTGTTATAGGCCATTGAATCAGTTCAAGTTCCCTCAGCAGTATAGAAAATAGAATGTTCCTGCTGCAGGAACAAGATGGCAGACTGTTTCTGGCCTGGAAAGGAGGGTTGTGTGACAAAACATTTGGGTTTCTGCTCCTGGGCCCTGGGCTGGCACCTTTGGCCAAGTCTGCAGTAGCCACCTACCTTCAGGGCTTGAGGCAGCAGAGTGTGGTAGGGATGCTCCCATTCTTCACCCTGGTGTTCAGAGTGTACCTACTAATACAGATTTTCCAGGTGTAATTTGCTTTAGCAGAATAACATGCAACAGTGTTAACTGTCTTGGCATTCAGAAACTTATTTGTTATATTTTATACAACATTGCTTGGTTTCTCATTGTATTGTATATAGTTAAAAATTACAGGCACCATTTTCTGTAAGTGAACTTTGAAAGAGAAAAAAATTTTAGGAAACAAAATGCTTCAATGCTTATTATATTTTAAAAACCACTTTATATCCTGCCTGGATGCAATTTTGACATCAAATATTTGCAGATTACAAAAAGAAAAGTAGGCTTGTTTTGTTGGTAACTGTAGTTGTCTTAACAGTGGTTCAGTTTAAGTCTGTCCAGTCTAAGCTATACTCAGCAATGCTTCCTTAAAGGAGAAAGAAGTAAGGTGAATCCTCTTTTCTGAAAGAGACACCATTTTTCAGTGCACAGTCCAGATTTTGATCAGCTGTTTTCAAAACTGCTTTTCCTTTTCCAGTGGAGTGATTTAGATGCCTGATTGAAGAGACTGGTGTACCTAATCAGCAGAGATGGTTGTTAACAGAAACCTTCTTATGGGCTCAGAGTTGTTCTGCATAGGAAACTGGTGACAGTGTAAATTCAGATGCACAAACCCAGCCAGTCTTGATCCAGTTTAAGATTCTGAAGGTACTGAATAGGATTTTCCCTTTAGCATTAACATTTTAGTAACAGTGTCTTTGGTGAAATTACTGTATTTGTGGGAAAGTTGTGTTGGAGTTCACTACTGTCATTAAAATAAAGTCAGATTTTTTTGTTTGGCTTATTTTATCAGTTGTTGTTTTGGAGCTGGGTTTTGGGGGTTTTTTATGTTTGTTTTTTGAACAGGAAGCTAAGTAATTAAATTCACATTACTATTTTTGATCCTGTTGTCATACTTCTATTACATGGGCATTTGTAATCTTGAGGTTATGCATCATTGACTCCTTAGAAAAAACCACACCCTAATTTGATCTCTAGCAAACGCTTCCACAGCTAATTGGATTTCCGTAGCCGAGGCAGCAAACCTCTGAGTTGAAAGCCACTTAGACCTAGCAGATATTTGTGACAAGAAAGCTAAGTGATGACAACAGATTTTTTGTTTCTGTCACAGTTAAAAATACATTTCTGTGTATGCAAGGTTACACCAAGGTAGCACAGATTGAGTATATTGTGTCTTGCAGCATCTTTTCTCCTCCAAAAAACCATTCTTGAAGATTTTATGTACTATGAGTATTATTTTCCATCCTGCACTTGTTTGTAGTTCCATGCCTTCAAGGTCCACATCACTTTGACATACAACAATATTTTAAAAAAAGGAATGTATTTATGTGAATCTCTTTTTCAATGTTCCTTAGGGGAAGAATGCAATGGACCTGAAACTATTTCAACTGCAGGATCAGAAATCCCAAGCAGCTCTGAGGTAAGGTACAGCATGAGTGGTGTTAGTTAATGAACTACTTGGTAGGAGGGAAGAAGAAGGGTTGTTGTGAAAAAGGCAATTCATTTTCAAAACTAGTATTTCTTTTACCTCCTTTTTATCCATGTAAAATTTTTCTTCCTGTATTGTTTTGAAAGAGCAAAGCCATGAATATGACATGACATTCACTGAGTCTCAGAAGAGACTTAGCAGTGTTAGTGCTGTAACACGGCTGTGGTAGAAAACATGTATGAGCCCAATGGTGTTTCCTGTATCAGTCTTGAAATGGGAATCACACAATCTTTAAATGTTTTGTCAGTTGGAAGAACATTGTTTCTGCCCAAACCAGGTACTTTGTTTTGTGCTGTGTGTTGTGTTGCTGGCTTGCTGGGGAAATCAAGGCACACTAGAGTTCCCGGGCTCTAGGACCCTTGTGACAGTGCAGCAAGATTCATGGGAAAGCAAATGAAGATTTGGGTTACTAGAGTACCTCTTTAAGCATCATCAGCTGTACATTTTTTCACGGTGCCTCACTGTTTAATATGGACAGTACACATTGTCTTGAGGAGGTAGCGGTGTGCGGCCAGTGTTCAGCTGAGAAACTGTCATTGAAAATATGTCATCTTTACCTTGGTATTTTATATTCCTTCCTATTGTCTGATTTCTTTATTGTTGTTACATGCTTAGAGGAAGATAGGAAGTTTTAGATAGGAAAAGAAACAGCTGTTCTGTCATCTCATACTGGCCATGAGCACTGATCAAAAGTTATGGCTGTTGAATTGAGTGTTGAAAACCTGCATCTATTCTGCAGATCTTAGAATTAAAAGATGTCCTCAGCATCTTCTGAGGACCAAATCTGGAGAGGATCCCATGAAGACAGAACTCAGAAGGGCTTCCTAGATTACACAGATCTTAGTCTTCTCAGGACATTCAGCCATACCATCCCAATGTTTTAATAAAATTCCCAGTTCTGTTTTAAAACCTGTTCATATGTTCACCCTATTCCCTTCTGAATCTATTGTAGGAGTTGTAATCATCTTTTTCCCCAGGAAAATTTTCAGTGAATGGCCATGTCAAATGCTTCACTGAACAGTGGCCATCATACCATGAGAAGCTGATTCTCAGTGGATGGAGGTGACCTATTTCACCAAAGCTGGGAAGAAAGAAGTCACTTCATGACTTAGGACATATGAAAAGGCAGGAAGCATGGGAGAAAGAGTGCAACATGTGTAGGGAAGTGGGATTTGAACCTTGTTTGAAGGATGAAAGATTCATGATGAGGTGGGAAAGGAGGAGGCTTTGATCTTCAGCACATTCATGCCTGGGAAAAATTTATCTGGGTATTGTCTGAAAAATCTCCCCTTGGTAATTTCATGCAGTCTTTTCTCTTGTTCTCTACTTACATGTTTCCTAAGATAATTATTTTTCTTTATACTTCGTTATTAAATATCACAAAGTATTGTGATTGTCAAATTAGCAATATCAGTAAGTAAGAGAAAAGACATAACATCCTGCAACAGTATGCTTCTGTTCAGCAGCATGGAGAAAAAGCTAAGGTTTTATTGTTGATTTAAAAATAGGAGGGAAAAAATAAATCTAGATTTAATATGGAGAGCAGAAATATCACCCACCCCATAATTCAGTGGTTGGTTGTTTTTTTCTTTCTTTCTTGTGTAATCTGCAGAGGAATATGTGATTTGGATATAAGGAATGATGCAAGTAAAACAAAAAGTGAAGAACAGTCTGTAGTGAAGCATTGGATGAAGTCCAGGACTCAAAAATCGTTGGAGCACTAATCAGTGGTGCAGTTTGTTGTTCATGATTTTGCATTCTTGCCTATTTCACCCTGGATTTTTTCCATTTTTTTAAACTGCTTCTTCTTGGGATTCATTTTCCTTATTCTTAAATCTCCCACAGGACCAAAAGAAATAAGATCACTTGGGCTTCATCAGCTTTTCATATTCCAAGACTTATAGCATAAATAATTTCTAGATGCTTTGTCATGCAGGGAGGCAAGGAGATGTTTTCCACAAACAGCAGACTAGAGAAGGAGAAGAAAAAAGGATATAATGGGAGTATTTTCAAATGAGTTCTGCAGTGAGGACTGCTTCAAATTATGTCCTTGTTAAATCAGTAATACATAGACAGCCACTTCTGTTAGGGATGGGCAGCTGTCTTCAGTGAATCCCTGTGCAGAATCTGCCTGACTCAGTCCTTATGGAGTTCCTGTTCCAAGAAATACATAAATGCCTCTGAAAGTCCTCTCAAGCAAATTGCAAAATTAATGAAATAAAACCTGAGAAACTTTTTTTCCTCTGTGCTTTCTATTTGTGCAGATAGCGCACTAAGAAAAATATATGATGGTGTGTCTGCTCAGGGATTGTAATTAGTTGTTCAGGTTAATAAGTACATGAATAGGAAACATACTGACAAAACAGAATTCCTGTGTCTAAGAGGAAATTATATGACTCGGTTATTTCAAGATTGGAGGAAAGGTTAAAAATTCCAGTTTGTATTACATTTTCTAATAGTAAAAGTTCAGGCCATTCAGATGGGATAAATGTAAAATTAGTAGAGCTTTTGTGCAAAATTGAATCACTGGTTTGTAGTTTATCAACATCTGTAGAGGTCCATCTATACAGAGGGCTATCTGTTATTCCAATGAAGAAGCACGAAGTAATTAGAGGTGTTTGCTTGGTGTGCATGTGGACTCAGCCTCACAGAAGGGCAAAGTGTCTGTGCCCTTACACTACTGTCTGAGACTGCAGGAGCTGTGCCCTGTTCTACCTGTGAGGAGAGAGGAATTCACTTTGCACTGTTATACATTGAATTTTCACCTTTCTATGCATTTCACACCAAGAAAATGCTTACTAAAAATTAATCAGGATTTTCCATAGTGTCACTTGATCATAAGAAAATCTGTGAGCAATCTGTCTTTATTTAAGCCTGGTTAGCAGAAGTAAATTGGCAAATTCATTACAGCAATGCCTTTTTACCACAATTACACTTTGACTCATAGGTTGTCTTTTCTTCAGAGCAGCAGGTGCTGCAGGTGTTCCAAATGAATTGGTTGAGGTTTGTTTTCTGAAGAAACACCATCACATTGTGCATTACTTTTCATACATGTTCGTTTTTCAGTTCAGACCGGTGGATCTTCAAGTAGAGAAACATAAAATACCATTGTTAATATTGCGAAGATGAACGAATTTGGTTTCAAAATCTAGAAAGAAATAAAAAGATACTTCTTCCAAGTCTAACAAAAACACATGAGGGCTATTTTGGGGAGAGCTAGAGTGCATTAAAGACTTAAGAGAGAGGATTCCAGAGTGGGAGGGACCAGCCCAACTCTGCTGCCACCACTGCCAGCCCTCTCAGTTTTCATCTCAGCAAAGTTGGATGGATTATTTGAGTTGATTCTTGTTTTTGCATGTCATGTGTTTCCAACATTGGAGCTCCTTTGTGCTGTACGCAGACTTTGGCGTATCATGAAACAGCAGTGTGTTTCTGTCAGACTGCCTGAAATGCACAGGAGAAGGTATGAGCACCAGTTTAAAAGTAGTTACTCCTAATGACTTCTGCTAATTAATTTCTGACAGTTACACCGGGCAGGGTAAGATCCCATGACTAACAGGAAAGCATTTACCAGAATGCACAGGGAAGTACAAAGGCCTTTGCCAGCTGTGTGTCTGCACCCCCGAGCTTTGTGCTTCACTAGGTGTAGTAAAATTCTGTCTCTGAGTGAAGCAGTGTGGGCAGGAGGGTGGCTAAAGGCTGGATTTGCATCTAACCATGGAGTAGGGAATGGGGAGGCTGGATAACAGCAGATGGAAGGATGCCAGAGTGGGTGGGGGAATGTGTGCAATGGAGAGTCAGGAGCCACAGGGCAGCATTGAAAAGCAAGGCTGTGCTTTTAGCAGTTTAAAGTTTGTACAGTACTTTCCATGGCAAGTATTTACAGTGTATAATTGGAGAAAAACTTCCCGTTAAGTGTCTCAGCACTTAGTTCTCTACTAAAGTGCAGATTTTTCCAGTAGCACAGGTATCAGGAGGGTTCAACCTCTAAACCCAGTTCAGACTAAGGGTAAGAGCACAGTGCAGCTATTTATATTTGCACTGTTTCTCAGGGGCATTCCCTGCCAAAGAACAGATTGATCTTTCTGTTTATTTTACTGCATTCTTAAAAGGACATTTTTGACTTACTTAGATAAGCAAATACCGAGACATGGCATCATTCAAAAAGAATGTAAAGATGTGTGTTTTACTTGATGTGTAACCAGGACAGGAATGGACCTTAGTGATTTCTCTCAAGAAAATTGTAATAAAAGTGAAAAACATTATTTAAAAATAATCAACAGTGCTTTATAAAAATTACATTTGGGGTAATAAACTTTCTGTAATTTTACAACTCTAAACAAGTAAATAATGCAATAATAATAAAATGCTGTTAATACTTTGCTTCTATTCAAAGTTAATTTAATTACACAGAGAGCTATTGTGTTTTCATAATAGAATTGCACTGTTTAAATCTGTCTGTGGTTTGTGTTCAAAGCACACAAAAGCAAGACAAAAGGGTGGTAAGATACTGACTAACAGAATTAGATACTGAGAAAGCCATTAATCATTGCAATAGCAGCACCTGATCTCAAAGCCATCACTGCTGCAACATGCAGGAAAACAATGAGCACCCAGATGTTGTACAGCTGAAATCAGGGTGTGGGTCAGAACTGATGTCTGGGAAGCCCTCGCTGTCTCATTAGCTGTAACTGCAGTTACTGGTACCAATTTACCTTGTCTGCACTGTGAGATTAAGGATTTGGCTCACTGCATTTGTTTTAGTTCAGTGTACATGGAATAATTTGAGTTTGTATTTAAAAAATATCCAAGTAAGGGGCAGCACATTTGTTCTGAATGCCCAGTCATCTATGCTGTGAATGTTTTCTCTCTTTGGGATCAAAATAAATAAGACTACTATTAACAGTTGTACTTCACCGGTTCATAAAGGGTAATCTGTTTAAACTTGTTTAGACTGTATTTTTTCTAATGGAAATCATGAGGAATACTGTTTAACTCTTATCAGAAACTGTAATTATTACTGCTTAAAAATCAGTATGGCCCACATAAAAGTTGGTACTGTAGAGTAGAGGCCAACCTGCTCTACAGAATAGAGGTTGGTTTAAACTCTATCTTGACTGAAAATCCATGTATCACTCAGAAGAGCTTTTCAGCAGCTTACACCAGGAACCACACTGTTTCTTTTGAATTAGCCTTTACTTTTAAATCTGCATTAGCCTTTGCATCATCGCTAACAACATTGTTTTTCCCGTGATGCCACTGGCAGGGCCTAAGCAGCACTGAGACTACTTTACTCATCCCTGAACATCAAGTGGTAAGCAGTGAGAGTATTCATGCTTCCTTGCATGAATTTGTGTGGCGTCTTCTATTACAATATGCCAAAACGTCCCTCACCAGAAAATTTTCCAGTTTCAAGGATGCCATCCTTCTAAAACGAATTTCTTCTAGCTAATAAAAATGAACATTTTGCATTTATTCCTAGAGATGACTTAAGAGATAAATTCAAATAAATCAAAAGCTTAATAGACAAATTTGGAAAGTTGAGGTTGGTGGAGAAAACTGGAAAGTTTGCTTTTTTATCATTGTTTTGGTTTGATGGGATATAGGATGTATTCTGACTCTGGTGTTATTAACAAATGTGGGTTTCCTTTTTACCATGATGGCCTGAGGGTTCTGTGAGTCAGCATGATACTTTAACATGTCTTAAAGAGCAAGAAACAAACACTGACATCATTTGAAATATGTTGCCTCTCTTTTTTTATTGTAGTAAATAATAAGAACAGGCTCAGGGTAGCCACTTGCTGAAATTCACAGATGAGATAACTATATAAATTCTCAAATGTATCAGAAAACTTTAAAGAATCATTATTGTTTTATGTAGAAAAAGTACAAAAAGTCGTTCAGAATAACTGAAGAAGTACATGCTGAGGTGTATTAAAACTGTCTGCTTGCATACTTTGGGCTCTGGTGTCTTCCATTAACATGTACGCTCCCCTCGCTTACTTTTTATTTTTCTTGGTTCTGGTCTTGTTTAATGTATTCGTTTATCCCGAGAGGCTTTTCATGTGCATTTATATTTCAGTGCAAATATCTTGGTGTCTTAAACTGCTTTGAAATGCATGTTTTCAAGCTTTTAGATTTTAATGGGGTTCAGAATTGAAACATGAGTGAAGGTGAAAAAAGCAGCTTGCAAGTTTTAGCTACAAGAAATACATGGGATTTTGTTCCTTTGAATGGGAAAGGTTGTAGATTTGTATGCAACCTTGCAGCCTGCATGAAGTGTAACTGGAAATTGGGATGGGTGGTGTTAAGAGTGCTGTTAATACACATCTTTAAAGAGAGTGAGCTCTTCAGTTCCATGGAATCCTTCGAGGAAGAAGAATGATGAGAACTTCGTGGAAAGGGTCTCTGGTAAAGTGGGAACTGAGTGCATGAAGCAGAAATATGCCATGTGGATTTTCACCTGTATGTTTGTGTGTGTTCTGTAAATGTATTTACAGGAACATTTTACTTTTGGAAATACATTTATATAATTTAGATATGTATTTATAAAGTTATGTTTAAGTTTGTATATATGTATAAATATATATATTCATATTTTGTGTAGCAGCACTTAAAGCCATGTGATTTTCCTGTATGTATGTTTTAATTCAGTGAAAAAGAGGACTATAGAAATATTCCATGCAAATTGGGGATCTAAGTGAAAGTGATAACTTTGTTTTTAAGCCATTGAATGTTTCCTACCCTTTCAGTTATATTTTTCTTATATTTTGATTCAGTTTTCAAACCTTATGTTTTTGTCCATTTTTCTACTCTGAAAGTTTTTATGCTGTAGATTGCTAGTTCATAAATTACCTAGTTGTGTTTTAATGTAGCTCTTCGGGGTTTTTACAGTGTCTGTTTTACATCTAACTTGCTGTGTGATTATCAAAGGTATGCAGTTAATAAAATAAATATTTTGTTTGCAGACTGTATCTTATAAGCCAGCAAAATGTTATAAATCAGTTTAATGTTGTAGTTTCAGATAGTTTTTTTGCCTGGTAGTGTACAACTATGATAATGTAATTCCTTGATGTGCTGATGGGGGATCATGAAAGCCGTTCCATGGTATTAATGTAACATCTAGTCTTTCTTGTTAGTCACAGCCAGAGGTGCTGCCCTGTGCTGTAATTAGTGAAGCTAATGACTTCCTCCATCTCTGCTTGGTATTGGTTACTGCTTTGGTACTGAAAATGCTGCTGTAAATCACCTTCCCACAGAAAAGATAAAAGCTGCAAAAGCAGAAGTGGAAGCGTGCTCAGGTCTGAGCCTGCAGGCCCCGTTCTGTGGGGTTGGACACTTGGGAAACCGTGAGGTGCAAGGCACTGAATTTGGAAAGGGTTTTTCTGAACACAGGGAACTTGCACTTTCCTGACTGAATAATAATCTGGAAAGTATTGCTCTTTTCAAGACAAGTTTTCCTGTCTGTGAGGTGTGGACGTAGAGAGGGCTGGGATATTTAGTAGCAGAGTGTATGTTGGAAGCTCCATGCCAAGGTGAGAGCTGTGCTAAGTGAGCTGAAAGGATTCATTTCCTGTTGGATGGATAACCAGAAATGGAAATACCTCAGAGTCCCATAAAAACATAGGGGATGAAATCATTAAGGTCTAATCTGCAGAGCATATTTGTGTTTTGGGTAGTGTGATACCACTAACCCACACGGGGCAGCTGCCCACAGTGCCCACTGTCAGAGTGCCAGGGGGCAGTGAGGCCACAGGGACATTTAGCAGGGTGCCCGTGGCTCAGCCCCAGCCCACAGCTATTCCTCTGTGCCAGGGCTGGTGCTTGTGCCTCTTCCAGCAGCTGCTTTTCCTCTCCAGCTCCTGGGCCTGAGTGTTTGCCTTGGCCCTGGAGAAGTGTCTCAGGGGCACCTGTGGAGCCAAGGACTCCTCAGCAGCATGCAGCAGTGCTGAATGGTGAGTTTAGGTACATCTCTGTGTGTGGGGCTGCCAGGCAGCATTTACACACCTTGCCCAACCAGTGTGGGCAGAACAGACCCTGGGCTCTGGCAGCCTTGCTTCATCCTGAGCTGGGCTTTATTTCTCTCTGAATGGCCAGTTTGGGTGTATCTGTGTGTGTGGGGCTGCCAGGCAGCATTTATACACTGTGCCCAACCAGAACAGACCCTGGGCTCTGACAGCCTTGCTTCATCCTCAGCTGGGCTTTGTTTCCTTGCTGACATCTTGGTGTCTTATAGGAATGTGTCCCCTGTTGACAGAGTGACCAAACTATCCTTTGTCTCCTCAAAAAGGAAATAAGCCCAGAAGTTTCTCTCCTCAACTAGGTGAAAAGACATCTCATAGGACCTGGGGGACTTCACCTCAAACTCAAGGATAGCCAGTTGGACAGCAGCCAAAAAGTCTCACCTGAGCAATTTACCAGAAAAAGAAGAGAACAAAGAAACTAATGGCTTTTGTGAGGTGTTTTACCAGGGGCAGGAAGGCCTCTTGCACCTGGCTCAGTTTTTCTCTGTAAAAAGTTTGTTGGTTTGCCTTTTATTAAAATCTTTTTGTTTCCAGCACTACTATATAAGCCATCTTGCTGATTTTATGCCTTCAGACGTAGCTGAGCTATCTTGGGTGTGAACTAGATTTCCAAGAGCTTATGAGACCTGGCTCAAGGAGACCCCTATTTCAGTCTCTCCTGTCACCTGTCCTGTTGAGTCAGGGTTTCCTGCTGCAGGGCTTTGGATTGTGTCTGAGGTGAGGATTACAAGCCCAGGTACTTGGAGGGTTGTTTGGTTGGACATGGTCCAGTACCTCAGCCTCTGCTGGGTGTCTAGAGAGAAATCATCAAATATAGAATAACTAGAACTATTGGTATAATACCATATGAATCGTGTTAGTTTGCACTTATGCCACGTGAAAAGAAAATTTATGATAGACCATGGATGTTATGGTCTATCATGAAGATGATAGGGCTATCATCTTCAGGACAGACCATTACAGCATTCAGTTAGCACATCTGTCCACAAGCTGAGTGGTCACAGTTCTTAGAGACATAACTAGACTAAGGAGTCTGGAAAGCTGTTACAGGATAGCAGGAGGGCATTATTTGTGTTTTGAACAGGTGGGGTTTGTAACTTGCTTTGTAGTTGATGGATTTATTCGACGTTTTGAACGCCCTGGTAAATGCTGAATGTTTGCAGTAATGGGATTGCATAGAATCCTGCAGTGAACATGGATTGGAAGGGAGCTCTGCAGTGCTGGCTTCAGACATAGATCAGGTTGCACAGTCAGTGCAGATCAGTCCTGGCCTAGCTTAATCAGCTGTTTTATCTCTGAGGATGGAGTCTCTCTGGACATTCTGTTGTACCCATTCCCACTCAACCACAGCCTCTCATCCAGGAGGAATTTCTCCTGTTGAGACTTGTGGTTGTTGCTTCTTGAGTTTTCACCATATGCCTCAGGGCTCCATCTCTTCTGTAGTTCTCATTGGGTGTAACTTAATTACTAAAAAGCTTCAGCTTGCTATCTGTACTGTGTTGGGAAGTTTTAATTTGGTTCCTTGTATTGCAGGAGGAAGATATTTGAGAATATTTTTTGTGATGAGGTGTGCTTTCATTTAATAACTACAGGTTCTCAAGGATCACTAACTGCATTTATGCAGTTCTGGAAAGAGCTGTTAAGAAATAAGATGTACAAATGTTTAATGATTCACTGATAGAATCAATGCAAATTACAAACTTTATATACATTAAACTTGTAGGCACACATGTATGCATAAACCTTCATGAATGTGCAAGACTGATCTTGTTCGCCTTGTGAAATCCAAATGGAGCAAAATGCAAAGGAATAATTTATGGGTTTAATAAGCAGGCCTGTCACTGTCCACAATTAATGTCTCAAAGGATGATCTCCAGAAGGAGAAAGAAGTGATAAGTATTCCCCTTCTAGTAGCAGATCTGACAATGACTACTGCATCTTCTTAAATTGATAGTCAGACCTTTAATTACTGAGGATT
The DNA here is from genome assembly GCF_028018845.1 of Melospiza georgiana. Taxonomy (NCBI): domain Eukaryota; kingdom Metazoa; phylum Chordata; class Aves; order Passeriformes; family Passerellidae; genus Melospiza; species Melospiza georgiana. The sequence continues at coordinate 25,521,774 of NC_080435.1, forward strand.
CTGACACATCTTGGAAAACAACCAAATTTTGATATCAGTAAAGATAAAATACTTCTTCAATTGTATTGAATAATTTAATTATAACCATGCAACCCAAACAATTTGGGGTGCTCCTTCGGCAGGAGATTTTTTTTTTGAAGTAAGTATTGCTTATTGTTTGATTTCTTCTTTGTGTATATGAATTTAGTGCGCTAGAACAATTTCTGTGCTTGTGAAGTCATTCTTTTTTTAATCAATGATTGGGGCAATTGCTAACATTTGAAGTTGTTAGAATGCACTTTGGGGTTTATTTACTGTAATGCTGTAATTACAGTACTGTTGATTCTATACAGATGTTAGCATGGTTCTATGCACTGTTTTAACTTGATTAACTTAGTATCTGAACTTGCAGTTTGCATGTAGTCACAATTATATTTGCAAAGAAAGACCTAAACCTGTAAGTACAAAATAGCCTGGAAAAATGCTTTTTCTTTTCTGCTCCTGGATTCCATAATTTTTGTGAACCATTTAATCATGAAAGATGAGGTACTGCATTTGGAAGCAAAAGCATTTCTGAGGTAGATGTCCTGATTTCAGCCATACAAAGTATTCTAATTGATCTGCTGTAAATATTTCTCAAGAAGATAAACAACAAAAAAACCTTTACAGAATTGCTGAAGAGGAAAGGCAAAGAACGGATGCTAGCATTTTCAGAAAGTAATTTCTTTTAGCTTTTTTTGTGCTGCATTGATTTGCAGCAGTGTTTTGTAGCTCCCTAAGGGCTAGGATAGGAGCACAGGAGTTCCTGATAATGCCTGGCTGCTTCAAGTGTCTAATTGCAGCAGTTACCATTGTGTCTAATGAAGATGCATAAAGTTGTGCAACACTATGGAACAATAGGATTGTCAATTATTTTTATTTCATTTCAGCCTATTTAAAGATAAACACATGAATTATGTGGATATTATTACTTGTAATTTTGTCAGCTCTGGAATTACATGGTTGCCATTTGTCATTTTATGTCCCAGTGGGTCCAGCCAAACACGAGCATTACAGAAACATGCATGCACTATGCATGAGCCAGTGGTTTGGTAGCTTTGCTCTACACTCAAAACCACTTGCTTACTGCTCTTTTTTAAATCTGCTGAAGTGTCAGAGCCCAGGAAATTCCTCTGGCTGCCCTGGAGGACTCGAGCCCTGCCCAGGGGGCTCAGAGACCTTGGCACAGAGCCCAAGACCCCCCTGTGCCTTTGATTTAGCCCTTGGAAAAAACAATTACCAACCTTATATGAAAAATTACAAGCCATGGAAGTTTAAGTATAATGGTAGTGAATTTATCACAGGGTGAAAAATAGATTTTTTGGGGTTTTAGAATGGGGGTTCAGGGGCAAGATGGAGGAATTTGGGCATGTCCAGCCTTTCTCCTTCTTCTTCTTGGCCTCCATCTTCTGCTGTGATGGTGGCACTTTTGGGTTGGTTAGAGCAGAAGCTCACTGTCTAACACAGGTGATAGGTATTGGGAAGTAACTGTAAACATTGTCTATGTAGTTTTTATTATAAAAAGTTTTATTATATTTATTATTTATTATATACTACCCTGGGGCAGGCAGAGTGCTCTGGGCTGTCTTGCTGAGCAGACCTCAGCAGGCCAGAGAAAGAATTTTATAGATAAGGAAGAATAAACAACCTTGAGACTGAGAAATGAAGAGCTCTGACTCCTTCTTCAACAGCTGGGCTGGGAAAAGAGACTTTCTAACCCATCTCGGGGTCACTGTGAGCAGCAGCAGTGCCCAGACTGGAGTATGCAAATGATAGCAAGTAGTAGTATAGAAATCATTGTCTTAAAACATTTTTGCTGTCCAAACAGATTCCAGCCCAGCTCTGCCTTTAATAAAAAAGACGTGATAGTCATGTTATTTGTGGGTGCCTGTGTTTTTCTGATGTTTGGAGGCTTTTCCTAGCTTTAAAGGACATGGGTTTCTTGCTCACTGTAGTTGGGGTGTGTGTGCTTGAAGCAGTTGGCTCTTGGGGAGGAACAGTGGGCCTGCTAACTGCTTGTTGGTTATTCCAGCAGAGTGGAAGGAAGTATAATCTGTTCCTGAAGCGGCGTCTCAGGGTAAAGCAGTGATCAGCGCTGTTGCCAGTGGCTTGTGTGCTGCAGTAATAACCTGCTTCATTCACTGTGTGCTGCCTCTGTTAACTGCGAGCAACGGCCGCAGCTGCAGATAAACACTCTGTGCTCTCTCAGGGAGCACATGCATCCTTGCATGGCGTGAGAGGGAAAAGACACAGACATGATGCTCTGCTTTGTTCCTACTCTAATGAAATAAAATAAAACCGCAGTTCAGCCCTGTACAAATACACTTTCACTGGTAGGTGTGGTTGAAAAAGTAAAAGTAACTTTCCTCTGCGCAGAGTTACATTTAAACTAGGATTTTCTCTTTGCTGTGTCTTGTATGTGATTTGATGGAGATGAATATTGATATGACAATAAACAATATTGCCTAATGAGTTAACTTCCCTAGGAGAGTGGGGTTACAGTCTTTTATTTGCCTAACATTTATTACTGTGGCCTAATAGTGAAAAAGGTGGATGTTGTTACTAAGACATTCTGGCATGCTGGTAAATTAAAATATGATCTTTAATAGATGAATTGGAGTACTACTTACCCTGTTATGTTGATATCTTTTATTAGGTGTATTTTTTTCCCATGAAAGTAAATACTCAGTGTTGAAACATCACCCCTGTATTTTTGTGAGCTATTTTTATGTGTTGTCATTGCTGGGACATATGTCTCTGTGGTGGTTGATTTAGTGAATGTTGTTATGTAGAGGAAAATGCATGAATTTGCATTTTGCTACCTGCTTCAAGTATTCACAAGTATTGCTACACTAACATATATATATTTATTTTTCCTGTGTCAGTTATTTACATGTAATGCTTGCGGACATATGTGGTTTATTTTGAAATTAATCTAGATGTAGCCCTTGTTAAAACTTGCCCAGATGTATCTTCAGCTGTAAAGAAACTGAAGAACTGTGGCAATGTGGGGGAACTTCTTTGCCTTCTGTGATATTTTAGAGAAACAGCAGTGCTTGTTTTTTTTTAATTCATATGCCTGTATCTTCTGCAGATTGATAAAAGACATCAAAGCAAAGATTCTATTTTCTTCAGGGATGGTGTCAGGAGAATTGATTTCGTTCTCTCCTATGTGGATGATCTTAATAAGGAATGGGAAAAGAAGTTGGTAAGTTTGTCTTTTTGAAGTCCTCTTAGTTTTTATTTATAATAAGATGAATATCAGTTACTTACCCTGTTGGATCACTAGACTCATCTGGAATAGAACTTACCTAAAAAAATCACATACAGCTATGTGAAAAGCAATCCCATGTATGAACATTTCTGTGTAATTTACTGTTGTTTGTCAGGATCCAGTTATATTAGATTCTTGTGTCTATTCAGTTGATCACTCTTCATTACTTAGGCTGAGCAATATATTATACAATGGAGCAAAGTAATCTCAATTATTTTGCTTCTTCATTTAACAGTCTAGCTAATACTATGGAGAAATATTTGTGAATACTTACACCTGTAAATACTTCCAAATGAAGGAGGATTATTCTTCTAAATAAGCAGAGGTCATCCAAACAGTATTTAACAATGACTAATTTTTCATACCCTTTGATTGTAGTTAGAGGAGAAATAGATTCTTAGCTCCAAGACTCAATGCAGTTTTTCTTTAATACTTTTGAGACTCTTTTCTTAAAATATACTCTGAGTAACACAAACACAGCATGTCCTCCTGGAGCTTTTCCCTGTGTTTGACCTACAGTAGGTCAAACATCTACATATGTGTGTTCATTCTTCTAGAAGAATATTTAAATATATAAATATCTTAATAGTAAATAATATTTCATTTAAATATTGTTAAATAATATTTAAATAAAATATAATTTACTATTAAAATATTAGTATTTATAAAATATTTTAACAGTTATTAAAATATTTAATAAATTTTAATATTTTAATAAATATTGAAATATTTATATTTATTTAAATATAAAGAATATAAGTGGCTTTGATAAGAGCTCTCCTATGTAACAGAGCACAAAAACAAACTTTCTCTAAAGTGCCAGTTAGTGATTATTCTTGAATTTGCCAGCAAGACCCTGAATGGTAATAATAGGTTAGATGGAATCAGTTAATGACACCTGTTTGTTCCATGCTCACATGACACATGAGGTCTCACTTGGCTAACATAAATTCAAGCTGTATAAAAAAATCTAGTGTAATGAGAGGCGGTCAAGACAACAAATTTTGAATAAAGCACAATATTTTTTTTAAAATGAGGATTTAAATTTGTTTTTTCTCTGTATTTGCTACCTTCTTTCAGAGTCAGGAGAGGTTACAGTTACAAACTAGTCTCTCCAAAATATAATTCCAAAGTTTATTCATGATCAAAAAAATTTAAAAAGGAGAGAGACACTAAAAAATTTCATTCTCAAGTAATCATATTTTACTGAAAGATAAGGGTATCTGAAAAAAAAACTAATTACACCAATGCTTATGACGAAATCATTATCAAAACTGTTAGTCTTTGAAACAAAGAACAGCTACAGTCTTTATCTTGTCATATTGAAGTATTTCATAATTAAAAATTCAAATTTCCTTTGGAAAAAACTGCAAGATTAGGCTGTTAAAAAGATTGCATATTGTTTTCATTCCTTAATGAAAACAGTATTTTCATCATAAAGAACTTCTGCTGCCTGTCCTTGCATCCAAATATAATCTAGCATAGAACCCAGCCCCTCTATCCTACTCTTATTACCTTAAAAGATCCAAAAAATTGTCCTGTCTCTGTTGGATGCTTTTCCCAGATTAAGCATCTCAGAGAGCTTTGCTCAGCTAGCCACATTCCAAAGATTTTCTTGGGAGCCCAGGTTATTTGATAGCTGTGATACCATAGGTTTATATACAAGCATACTTTTTCAAACTCATCTTTACTCTTTGTTAGGCTGTACTCCTAGCTAGATGCTTTCTTCTCCGCTGAAGCAAAACGCATTTCAAACGTAAGGAAGAGGAGGCCACTCAGTGTAGAGAGAAGAAAGATACCCAAGAAAAATTTGTCAAAGCAACTCTTAAACTTTTCCATTAGTCATACTTGAATTATTTAAGATGAGGGAAGAAAAGAGTACTGTTTAGGTTATGTTCAGGTGGGAAGGAAAATGAGTCAGATGGTCAGAGCCCATGTCCATGGGTGTCATTATTGAAGGATTCTCGTGGGAAGAAGCCCAAGAGTTAGTAGCTAATATTGTCCTTCCTCTTTGGCATAAAAATGCACTTCCTAGGAGGATATCTCTGCCTTTCAAAAGGCATAAACATCCACATTAAGTCTTGGGATATTTAATTCTGCGTATATCTGTTCCTTGCAAAAGAGTTTGTGGCCTCATGGAGGAAAGTCAGTGGCCCTGTAGATAAACTCTGTGGTCACTGGACAAACTGTCATGGAGATACCAATTATATGCCCCACAATTCTGTTCAATTATGCAATTACTATGTCCATAAATTAGTGCAGACTTCTTAGCATACAAATACTGTGCTGTTGTCTTTGTGGTAACAAGATTTAAATCTTGATGAAGTCCAGCCTCTGGAATTTGTCTAACATACACTGTATTTGCTATTTTACAGTTAACATAGAAAGAAATGTTTCTTTTATGGTAGTACAATGATGAAGTAAAATGGAACAGCTGAGAATAGAAGTGTTTATATGAGGAGAATAACAGCTGTGACAAAGGCTTTTGTTTCCTAGTCTCAAGGAAACAGCTTTATCTGCATTTCTAAGAATGGGATACATAACTTCTTTGTGTGTTTCAGCATATCCCTGATACAGATGTAAGAGTCAAGTCTGTTCATTTTCATATCCCTGATACAGATGTAAGAGTCAAGTCTGTTCATTTTCATATCCCTGATACAGATGTAAGAGTCAAGTCTGTTCATTTTCTCCCTTAGTTTCATGCAGAACAACTTTTAACTTCTTTGATATTCCCAGATGCATTCCAGCTTCAATTGGAATGCTGTTTTGAGCTTGCCTTCAGCTGATTTGAACTTGCCTTCTATAAGCTACATGAACAAACCTAAGCCACAAAGGCCTCTGAACAAAAACTAGGATTACGATTTTTTTGAGACAATATTATTCCTTAAAGCCTCCAGCACACATTGAAATATTTCACCACCATATGAAATGTGTGTGAACATGAAAAAATAAACTGTGCCCTCTCCTGAGGTACAGCGAGGAGGGCCAGGCATTCACAGAGTTAAAGAATCACAGAATATGCTGTCAGAAGGGAGCCACCAGGAGCTGGACCTGCATTGTTATCACAATTGGGTTTATAGAAGTTATCTCTCTTCCCTAGCTGCCTGATTATGCAGTATTGCATTTGCTTTGAGCATAATAGTGCTGCTGGACTTTGGATCTTGCCTTGTTAATCTTAGTGGGATGGTTCATTACAGCCCAGCACATGCTGGATGATAAAGTGAGTCTGTGCTTATCCCAACTTATGTCAGATATCCACATAATATGGTGGATGTGATGACTTACAGAGCTTTCCTCATGCCTCTTTGGCTGCAGATTGGCATCTACAGCAAAGTCAGAAATCTACAGCAGAGTCAGAAATACATGCACCAAGGATAATTTATCAGGTTTGGGGCAGTAAGCTAAAAATTCTATGTATGGATTAAAACCAATCAGCTCTGGTCCAAGGATACATTTTGTCAATTTTAAGCCTTTGATGATGACATGAAGAAATCCAGCATTTGACAAGAAAAGGTGGAGGATTTTTCCCCCCAGCAGATTGGTTTCCTTTTAAAAATGTTTTTCCCATTAACAGGGAAGTACAGTACATTGCATGGGTTTCAGGAGGGGGCTTGTGGGAGAAGAGCAAGGTGGTAAAAAGAGCATAATTTCTGTTAGAGCGCTGCAGTTTGTCACACTAAGTGGATTGTAAGGAAGGATAAGTAGGATGGGGCCAGACCCTTTGGCTCTGTGTGTCCTGAGCTGCACAGCTGGAGAGAAGCCTCTAAAGTGACTTGCTTGGCTCTCTTCCAGTGTTTGCTGGAGAGAATCCACCCCAGCCTGCTTTGTTAGGAGAAAAGGTAATCCAGAGCTTTGAGTACTAGGCTTGAATGTCAGCTTTGCTACAGCATCTTAACATACCTGCTGAAATCACCTTTTAGTTGTGCTGTTTCTATCTGATTATCATGTCAGCAAACCAGAGTTCTCTGACATGTTTATACAGGTGCATTTAGGCAGGTTTGTAGGAAAAATAGTGCATGGAATTTCTTTTGCCCCCAGCATGTGTCCTGAACTCAGGATTTACCATATTCACCACTTTATATAGTCCAGTGTCGAATTTAATATCTAGTAATATTTGGCAAAATCAGATGTGACGCATAAAAATGAGAGGCCACTAACACAGGAAAACATGTGAGGGCTATGAAAGCTTTCTTCAGTCTGCATTCATTTTTCTGAGTAAGTTATGCAAACTGAAATGCAAAAATGGCAGTCTGCTCCTCACTGACATGCAGGAAAAGAAAACTGACTGAAAACTATCCTGTTTTGGGGTTTTTTAAGTGTGTTTGAAAACTGTAATTTAAGACTTTTCGATAGAAGAAACATTAGACAACATGACAGGGTTTAGCTAGAAATAAATTTGTGATCTAACTTGTGCATTTTAAAGAGGGTAGGGCTCAATATTTGGCTTAATTTATTGTTGTTCTGGCAGTTCCTCAGCAAATTTTATATAATTAAGAGGAAATTAATACAGTCTCTCAATAGGAGCAAAAATTATACAGAGAAGGAGAGGAAGAAAATGTTCTTACCTAAAGACACGACTTAGGAATTACTTTGCAATAAAAAGGAGTTCAAGAAAAATATCAAGCTCACACAGGTGATGCAGCCACCACACACTGCCGTGGGCAGGTTTATTATCTCTGCATGAGATGAAAGTCAGCATCTCTCATGCTGACTTTATGCAAGCTAAGCACATGCAGTGATTTGTTGGTCTTATCAGTGATGTTTGTGAAATGCTGTTTGAATTGTCTGTAATCAGTACTTGAATGTCTGTATCAGGCATATTGTATAACTAAATATACAAAAGAAATAGATGAAGCTTGAAGCACTCAGTCTTCCACGTGCTTTCAGAATTTTCCTTTTCATCCTTCTCTTGGAAATAGAGCTAAACTTGACCACACCCCACACAGCAGCCTCCTTGTGAAAAACACTATTCACTTGTTTTTAAAAGTTTAATAGTAATAAAATGGTTATAAAAATAGTGATACAATTAGAGTAATAATAATTTGGACAATTTGGATTAGGACAATATGAGACAATAGAGACAAAGAGTTACAGATGGTCCAGGTACTTTTTCTGGGTCACAGGAGCTCGAAAAAGGCCCCACGTTACCAGAGGGTTAACCCTTAAAAGCAGCAGCCTGTTGCATATTCATACACCTCATCCATGATGCATAAATTCAAACACAGGATTTTGTCTGGGCAGTGTCAGCTTCTTCCTCTGAATCCTGACAGCACGTTTGAAGTGGGAAGAAGTTCATTTCTTCTGATAATGGGGCAATAAATTCTCTTTCTCTTAAAGATTCAGGTGTCCTGTGGCTGCTATATCCCTGCAAGTCCTTTCTTTTAAAAGTATCTTCATAGCATGGTTTCTATTTTAACATTTTTTATAACCTAAAACTATATTTAACACACTACTTAAGAGAATTAATGCAGCATCACTTTCTAACACAACACATACAATATCCATTTTAATATTTGCAAAAAGCCAATCATAAAATACATGCATTTTTCACACTCCTGAAGTCAGAAGTGCTCGAGACCCAAGCCATCAGTTGGTTCTCTGATGAGCCAGGTAGCCCAGACCAAGGCTTTTCCCAGCCAGGGGGTGGCCTGGTGTGTGTCACTGGGTTTTGTCTGCTTGCTTTGAGAAGGTCACACACCCATAAAGGGGTTGTCGTCAGGGCAGCTGAGAGAAGTGAAACCCGGTGAGTCATGGGTGAGTGATCAATTAGTTGCTAACTTCATCAGTTACTAAAGTGTCTTTGTTTCTCTTCAGGAAAGGAGAAAAGAATTTGAGAGCAACCTGCAAAAGGCTGGTTTGGAGCTGGAAACAGAAGACAAGAAGGTAAAAAAGAAAAAGAAAAATTAGCACCAAAAAGAGTAGGACTTGGAAATCAATAAACCACTTTCTTTCTCTGAGAAAAATTATAAATTATACTTGTGTATTTTAGTGGAGCGTGGCTAATTTAGGGGAAACAAGATTAATATGTTTATTTGAGTGCTTTTCCCAGATACATTGGTAAGAATTGTGGAAGCAGAATAATTTTGATTCAAGAGGAAGTTTTTGTTTTTGCTTTCATAACAAGAAGGCAGAATAGCTGTGATTTGGTTTATATCCACATAAATGGGACGTGTGCTTACAGCTGATTTTAATTCTACCTAACAATGAGTAACAAGTTTGGAAGGCAGTGAGTGAATTAGTTGTGCTCACTGGATGTTGTAGTTATGGGGAAGGACCCTGTGGCCTTGAGGATGCTTGCCTAGTGGTACTGTTTGCTGTAATAACTGGAGGATGTGCAATTTTGACTGATGGAGTCAGCATGCCAGAGGCTGAGGTGAGTAAAATAATAACTCTTGGTGAAGTTCAGGCTCTGTAACATTCACAGGTAGGGAATTCATTGAGCAATGTTAAAAACCCTTCTGATTGCCAGCTCCTACTGTGAATGCAGAGCAACACTACAAGAACATACATGTTACATGAGGCCTATGACAAGATTATTCTTTGTGTTTCCAGTGTAATGAGAATTTTCAGACTCCAGTGTATGAGATGAATATAGTTTGAAAAGCCTTTGTGAGCTTGTAGTAGTGCAAAGGTTATTTTTATGAACAGACAACCACTCAGATAAGCTTTTCAGTAAATATATATATATATATACACACACAGAAATTCCTATTCCATCCTACTTCATTTTTAAATCCTTTAAAAATATGTAAAAGGCAATACATTTTTAAATCCTTTAAAAATATGTAAAAGGCAATACATTTTAAATGAAAAACATCCCCATAAATGTTTCAATAAAACACAATTTGGTCTAATGTCTGATTTAACTTTTCTGGGCCAGGAGTCTGAAGATGGCAAGATTTTCTTTGTGAAGATCCATGCGCCATGGGAGGTTCTGATCACATATGCAGAAGTGCTGAACATTAAAGTTCCCATCAGGGAAAATGACATTCCCCCCATGGTGGAGAACCCCCTGGACTGTGTGCTTTTCCCACTGAGGCTGCCTGAGAAGGTGATGCACCCTGAACCAGATTATTTCACAGCACCATTCAGCAAGGACAAGCAGGAGCTGTACCTCATTAACGATGAGAGCACTTTCTTCTCACCATCCATGAGAAACAGAATAGTAAGTATGGGAATGTGGCCGTTTCTGAGTAAAGGTACATTTACACAGCCCCATCAGAATATTTGTGTAAGGAAGGAGTGGGTATAGAAGCCATGGTAACTGATATAAATACAGAGAGGCCTGGGTACTTGTCCATCTTGCCTAGAAATATAGAATAATTCTTGGAACTGATCTTCTGGATGTCTACAAGGCAGCTGTGCCCCCAGTATTCTTATAGGAGATAAGGCCGCCTGAAGAAATACCTTTTGATTTTGCATGTTGTTCCTGCAGATTATACACAGTGCATATCTATTATAGGTTTCTGTTTAATGGCCTGAGAATAGGAAAGGTCTGAAATTGTCATTCTTGAATCTCAGGTTAATTATATTCTTACACGTTGCCCATACGGAACAGAAGAAGGGAAGAAAAAATTTGGGATTAAGAGACTGCTGAACAATGGCACCTATACAGCTGCATATCCTCTTCATGATGTAAGTGTTTCAGCTTTCTGCTCCCCTGAGCATTACCCAGTGTTTGCACTCTTTCACCTGCTGTGACATTTACTGTTCCAGGAGATATGAAAATATACTCAAACCCTTCAATTTCCCAGTAATTGATTCTGTTTTATGACACACAGACATAGCTGTCAACCCTGCTATTTGGCTTTTATGTGCTGAAATGTTTCTTCCTACAGAGGAGTTTTTAGAATCTGTGTCAGTCACTTATCTTTTTTGAGACTTACTCCATCGTATTCCTGTAATGCTGGTGGCACAGACCACACGGTAGTACCTTGGATTGTAGCAAGGAGTGTATTTGCACATTCAGCAGTGTGTGAGCATAGGGTGTGCACACACACACACTGTAGTTACACGCTACCTGCAGTTAGAGAAAAACTCTGGGGTTCATACCATGTTGGGGCTGAAGTCAGAGGAGTTGCCTGAACCCTCCCAGTTCAGTGTGGGGTGGTGACTTCTCCATCTCTCAGTGACCTTTGGGTACAAATGCTGTAATACTGGATATGTGGTAAGGACAGTAAATACTGTGTTTAGTTTTGCTGTAAGGTCAGTTTTTAATATGACATATGTGGATTTAGTCATGAAATTCCATGAAGAAAACAAGAGAGAGATGGGTTACAGTGTTTTACATGAATTTTTTTGCTTTAAATTTTTTTCCTCCTAAATGTTGTGTTTCATTTTTTGCTTAAATCTTAAATTCTGCGTTTTTAAAGGTTATTTCAGATGTCACTATGCTTTAATGAACTTACTCTGAATTCTACCATAAGACATTTTAAAATACTGTATATAGATTTATATTTTAAAATGTTTGAAAATATTTTCCTTAGAAGAAAAAAAATTGAGTGAATGGACATTCTTTAGGTTTTCAGGAGGAAAGTTTGGCTGATCAGGCTCTAGAATGCTAATCTAGGCTGGAAGGCACTTTATACTATTGGGATTACCAAAACCACAGACAGTAAAAAGGAAGAATCTCTTCTATACAACTACAATCAACTTTAAATGCTTATGAATGCTTATGAATCTTATGAAAAAATTCTAGAACTTGTGAGACAGACTTTAAAAATCTTTGTCTAAAAATAATTATTTAATCTTTCAGAATATTTTCAAAATGCAAAATGCCTAAATTTCTATTGGTTGCTTCCTATTTAGAAACCAATTTTTATGCTTTTCTTTGTGATTGAGAGACATTCAGATAAAAGGAAAACCAAGATCACAAAATGAATAATTGACAAAGTGGAGAAGAAGCGGAGTTCTGTGGCACAAAATAAAATTGAAAAAGCTGTCAAAAACTGTGGTTATTTTACACTGGTTAATTTCTAGGAAAGTGATGAAGTTCCAAAATTTTTGTGATGTTTGACAGTTAAGATACCTGATAATCAACACCACAGTCTGAAGAGGGATGCATCATCATGGCTCTTTGTCTCTTTCAGTGTAGTATTTGGGCCTGTCAGTGGAGTATGGATGCCATGGGACAGAGAGAGAGAAACAGCAAGTGTTTCTCACAGCAGCTTGGGAGAATTTTTTGGGCGTTGTAAGGATGTGATAACTTGTTAAGTAAAAACAATCTGCAGATGGTATTTTTCTACTTCGTCTGTTCTTCTCAAGGACAGTGTATGAGGAAGATGGTTTTGTTAGTTAGCTGTGAAAAATGCCAGTCACTTGTTTTTGAAATTTTAAAAGTTTAATAGTAATAAAATGGTTATAAAAATAGCAATATAATTAGAGTAATAAAAAGTTTGAACTATTTGGATTAGGACAATATGAGACAATAAGAACAAAGAGTTACAGACAGTCCGGGTACATCTTTCTGGGCAGCATAAGCCCAAAAATAGACCCACGTTAACAAGGGATTAACCCTTAAAAGCAACAGCCTGTTGCATATTCATACACCTCATCCATGATGCATAAATTCCATTCAAGCACAGGATTCTGTCTGGGCAGTGTCAGCTTCTTCCTCTTAATCCTAACCGGCATCGTCCTGCCCAAGCACGGCAGGAAGAAGTTCATTTCTTCTGCTAATGGAGCAATAAATTCTTTTTCTCTGAAAGATTCAGGTGTTCCGTGGCTGCTAAAAGTATCTTACATAGCATAGTTTCTGTTTTAACCTTATGTAAACCTAAAACTATATTTAACAAGCCACTTAAGAGAATTAATACAGCATAACTTTCTAACACAACACATATAATAATCATTTTAATATTTGTGAAAAGCCGATCATAAAATACGCATTTTTCACATTAGCCAATCGAATAGAATCTATCGTGTCACTCTATAAAAACCACGAGGTTTTCTTGAATAAAGCTGCTTTGCTCCTTGTACAATCCTGCCTCTTGCTGTGTTATTCTTGGCACAAGAGTGACCGTGAGGTGTTTCCCCTGCTCTGCTTTGCTCACAGTGCCAGTACTGGAAGAAGGCCAGCGACCCCAACTGTGACAGCGAGAGGTACACGCTCTACATGGAGTGGGCACGCTTCCTGCGCTTCTACAAGGAGCAGCCCTTGGTCCTTATCAGGTGAGATACTGCCTGGGCTGCCTGTGTGCCCCTGCTTTTCACTGCCATACGGTGTGCATTCATCTCTGGCTTGATTGAATGCCTGCTAGCAATGATGCCTTGAGAAGGGCGAACTAGAACAGAGGCTACACAGAGTTAAAGTAGGTGTTTATTAAAAACTGTAATACAGTGTATATTCAACTCTAGCTTGATCCTGCTAGGAATGATGCCTTGAGAAGGGTGATGTACAACAGAGGCTACACAAAGTTAAAGTAGATGTTTATTGAAAAGTGTAACACAGTGTATATTCATCTGTAGTTTGATCCTGCTAGCAATGATGCCTTGAGAAGGGTGATCTAGGACAGAGGCTACACAGAGTTAAAGTAGGTGTTTATTTAAAAGTGTAATACAGTGTGTATTCATCTCTAGCTTCATCCTGCTAGAATATATTAATTCAAATGTAAAAAAGTGTATATTCATTCAACTGTAAAAAAGTAATAAGTGTATATTTATCTGCAGCATGATCCTTCTAGGAATGATGCCTTGAGAAGGGTGACCTAGGACAGAGGCTACACGAAGTTAAAATAGGTGTTTATTAAAAAGTGTAATACAGTGTGTATTCATCTCTAGCTTGATCCTGCTAGCAATGATGCCTTGAGAAGGGTGACCTAGAACAGAGGCTACCCGAAGTTAAAGTAGGTGTTTATTAAAAAGCCTTAATGGATCCACCTGGGGCAGCACAAGAGTCCAGTCAGGGCTACACCCAAGAGGAACCAAAATGGTCACAAAATGCACGACCGCTCACGAGGTCTCACACTTCTATAAGTTCTGGTCCATTTGCATATTGGAGATAATTGCCCAATTATAGCTTTAGGTTATGAAATCCCATCCTGCTTGTTTTCTCTCTTCAGTCCATGTTGTTTATGATCTTGGGCATGAAACTTGTATCATTTGTCTTTTGTCCCAAGCTAGAAAAGGATTGATTATCTACCTACTCTGTGAAGAGAGCTTACCATTGCTTTATATGAAGCTCAGAGCTACACACTAAAGCAGCACAGAATCTGAAAAATATAAATCTAAAACTTAAGGCATCAGGAAATCTTTGCCTCTTTTAAGATTCAATGGATATTAATTGGGCACTATGTCCAGGGAGGACATGACAGAGCTTTTTACTGAGAAGGGGCAGAATGCTTTTTCTCAAATCAAGCTTTCCATCTAGCCAATCCTCCTGGGGTTAGGTATATTACAGATAATTCAGCTGTTGAAGAAACAGATTCATAGAATACCTCAGACTTTTTAATTGATCTCTGCAAAAAAAATGTTAAAGGTTTATTTGAAATGTTGAAATTTCAACACATACTTGAAAAAATACTGATAACATCAGTTTGGAAGCTTGATTCTTAGTTCTAACCCCAAATTTAAACTGACTTAAGATCTCTGATTTTTTGATGTGATACAACAGAATGTTGCTTTGTTCACATGTTACAGTTCTGTGTTTGTAACACAAGTGGTTGTATTTCTGTGGATTACCTATTTGTTTTAACCAAATGGTCAGAACTGTTGTGCTGTTTCATTTGTGTAACTCCTTGGGAAAATCAGAAAGTAAATCTTCACCTACACTGTTCTGCAGGAAAGAGGGATTTTAATGTTAGTTTCTGCCAGGAGGAAAAAAGGGACAAAAGAGGCCATATTTCCTGATCATTCATCTGGTTCTTACATCTTGAGTAACTTCTCATGGCCAGTCTTAGCCCTCATTTTCCACAGTACCTCAAGGCATTTACTCTGCTGTTAAAAGTGAATTTTGCCAAGTATTTCACTTTTACTCTAGCCAGTTTGCTCTACTACACTTTGAAATTGTGTTTTGTGTTCCCATTAATTGCTTTTTTCTTTTTTTTTTTTTCTTTTTTTTTTTTTTTTGTATTCAGAAAGTACTATGGTGAGAAGATTGGAATCTATTTTGCCTGGCTAGGATTCTACACCGAGATGCTTTTCCTTGCAGCAGTTGTTGGCTTAATCTGTTTTCTTTATGGCTTGTTTACAATGGATGAAAATATGAGCAGGTAAGTATAACATTGAAAATCTCTTAGCAAAAGCTAAGTAATGTGAAAATTTTGTTGTTGCAAAAAAAAAAAAATCATTCTTGTTATTACTCAACAGGTAACAAGCTTTTAAAGCTTGTCAGAGCAGACAAATTTGTTCTTCAGCTGTCTTTATTGACTGTAAAGGTGGTGGACCACTAATGCAGAACTTGTGACTATCAATTAGTAAGACTTAACTTGTAGGGGAAAAGCAATATTTTGTTGGCCATAGCTTTCTGCACTGGAGAAGCTGCAATACATGAAGTCCTGAGGGTACCCCTTAGATCTCTCAAAACTGAGTGTTTATTGTTGCCTCAAGCTTGTCTATTTTATCTGGCTTGCAGAGCAGTCTGACCTTTTTGTGTAGGGCATAATTTGTACTAAGCAAAAGCATGAGTAAAACAGATCAGCAGTGTTCTCCCACCAAAGAGGGATCTAGTATCTTAGAAGCCACAATTTGGTGGTTTTGTTAAGCAAGCATAGTATTTCTTTTATCAGAAGTCCAAAGATTTGTTATATTCAGCATTTGGGGATGGGGAGAGGAAGAGAGGGCTGTCTTCTCATTGCTTACTGTTTTCTGTAAGAAGGTTTCTATAAAATCTTGAGTTTTAACTATAAAAGATGACTAACAAGTTAAAATTCTCACCTGTTCTATTGAATAATGTAATTTTGAGAGTTGTATTTTAGCCAGGTTAAGAATTCATCTGGGAATACTGTTATACATATTGAGATTTCTCTGGATACCAAAGGACTATCATAGAATTCTAAATTTTACCCACTGTTATTAAATTGAAGTAGCAAATTTCACTGCAGATATCAAAGCTGAAGCGGTCTCTCTACTTTTAGAGAAGGTGTTTTGATGTCCTTGCTAACCTGATGAGAAATAACATGGTTTATATCTTGCCTGGAAGCAGTGCATGCACAGTACAGCTCCTGATTCGTTGCTGGTAGAGCCAAAAAAGCCCATATCAAGGAAATTTATTAATTCTACTCCTTGTAGCAGCTGCTTCACTCTTGGCTTTCTCTGAGCAGCCACTGGTTAATACCAGTGACTTTGACAAGATGTGGCATCTTTGCTGTGAAGCTGCAAATGTTGAGCTTTGAACAAATGAAGCTCCTATTTATTTTCTAAATAAATTTCATATAACAGCTTTTAAGATGCTGTGGAAACAGATACTTTACAATGTTTTCCTGCTTAGCAAAGAGATCTGTGACCCTGCAATTGGAGGAGAGATCATCATGTGCCCCCTTTGTGACCGAGACTGTGAATACTGGAGGCTGAACACCACCTGCGAGTCCTCCCAGGTCTGTGTCTGGTTCTGCAGCCTCTGCTCCTTTTTGTTCATCCTGAAAACTCTCCTGGTACTGACCTGTTCTGACTCTTCTCTTGCAGTATTCCCATTTGTTTGACAACGTGGCAACTCTTTTTTTTGCCATTTTCATGGGTATATGGGGTGAGTATATTTGATAAGTTTTATGTCAAGCAATAAGGAGATCTTGGCCAAGCTGTTGAGGGACACTGGAAGTGGGAAGAAGGGGAATAGTGGCTTCACCTTAGTATCCTGTCTTAGATGCTGAAATGATGAATGAGTGAAAATAACTTCAAGTTACAGAGGAATTAAGACTTAAACTTAAAAAGACTTAAAAAGACTTAAAAAAGACTTTAAAAAGGCAGGCATCTAGGATACCATAAGAATAACATAAGCATAGTGTACTCTGAACTGCTAACATTTGATTCTCTCCTTGGTAACCAGAGGGATCCAACCTTATGCAGCCAAATAAGAGCTCTCTGCTCAGCCCTTTCCATCATCAGTGGGGGAGTTTTGTGACCTTTCACTGGATGGATGGTGGTCCATCACTGCTGCTGCATTAGCTGTACTTCTGGGGTGAGGAAATTCATTGGATCTACTCCAGTGAACTTCATGCACTGTAGTGTGCTTTGATGACACAGAAACAGGTGGATTTCTGGCCTCTATATGTCACTATGATATTTTCTGAAAAATCCCATCGCCAGGATTTCTTCTCCTGGCAAGATGAGAAGCCTCAACTTCTCCGTGTTTTGCTCCTCTAGAATGTGATTTGGAGAATTGTTTACCCAGCATGTGAATTGTTTTTAATTAATGGCCAATCACAGCCACCTGTGTCAGACTCTCTGAGTCTGTCACAGGTTTTTATTATCATTCTTGTCTGGTCTTCTGATGTGTCCTTTCTTTAGTATAGTTTTAGTATATCATTTATTATGATATGATATAATACAATACAATACCAAATCAGCCTTCTGAGATCCTGGAGTCAATTCTCATCTCTCACCTTGTCCTGGGACCCACAACACCACAACATCTATAATCATAGTTTCTCTTCAATGATACCTCTTCAGACTTTTAGAAACATTGTGTTGAATGCTTATTCTTTTCTTCAGCTCTATGAAGGTTATAAATTCTGGATTACATAGTTATTGCTTCTTATTTCCTTAAATACAATTCTCTTGTTTCATACTGTTTGTATGAAATGTCATCATTAAATGTTCAGCTTGTATATAGATATTCCATTAACTCACAAAGATTCTTGTGTGCTAATAGAAAACATGTACTTTTTATCAGAGGATCTAATCACTCAGTTCTTTCATACAGAATTATTATTTAAAATCTAAATAAGATTTTTGTTGTGTGACTGTTTTACTAAACTTTTCTTGGTGTCTAAGAGCTAGCATTTGCACAACATGGATTAGTCATTCAGGAAGTACCAGCCAAAGAGTTTAGAACTGCAGAAGATAAGGTTTCCTGTGTTTGTCTAAGCCATAAAACTTCCCCAGTTCAGATAAGAACAATCAGATTACAAAATGTTGACATTTTAAAGTAATTTACTAAGGGCTCTTAAGATGCTATATAGTATTATAAATTTTATAGTTGTTTATATATTAAATCAATTCCCTCTAATGTCTTAAAAAATTCTTAGGCCAGCCCAGCTGTTGATTGTACAAAAATCATCAGACATCACTGTCTTTAAAATGACTATGTGTCCTGGTTTAGGGCAAATTTGGGAGAAAACCTCCAAAGGAGTCCCTCTAGAAAGCAAATTCAAGTGGCCTCTCCCCCACCAGGTCAGGAGACATAAATCTCCTTTGAGAAAATTGGAAAAAAAACATTTAACAAGCAAAGTATTCACAAGCGTGGGAAAATGAAGGATATTAAACAATGTAAGCTCTCATTGTTCTGAAGGGTGGCAAATTCAGCCAGTCCTTGTCAGGGGCTGTGGCTCAGCTCTCTCTGTCTCTGCCCAGTCCCTCCTGTGCTGGAGATGCTGCATCCCAGCCCCAGTGGGCCACAGCCATGAGCTCCAGGTGTTATTCTGGGTTTTTAGTCCAGAGCAGGTTCAAACAGCTCCAGGGGAAAGAAAAGCCACAGTCTGGGGAACTTTTCTGCCTCAGTTAGCTAAAAACACCAACTAAAAGCCAAGGAGAGCTTTCTCCTGCTCCCTGTCCATGCTGCAGACAGCACAGTCTGTGAGACAGAGAGAGATGAAGCTCTTATCTCTGGTTTTTGAATACAGCCCTGAAGAAATTCTATCCCTTTTCCTTCTCCCCTCTTTGCTCTTGGATCTAGCTTTAAAGGCACAAAACTTATTTCTGGGCTGTTGTATTTGCTGAGTACCCCATGGCAGGAAGGAATGATGGATCTGACTCCATGTTCTCAGAAGGCTACTTTATTATTTTATGATACTATATTATTAAAGAATACTATGCTAAACTATACTAAAGAATACAAAAAGGATACAGAATGCTAAAAAGATAATAATGAAAACTCGTGACTCTTTCCGGATCCGGACACAGCTTGGCCCCGATTGGCCAAAGAGCCAAAACAACTCACAGCAGAATCCAATGAAACAATCACCTGTGGGTAAACAATCTCCAAACACATTCCAAAGGAGCAAAACACAGGAGAAGCAAATCAGATCATTATTTTTATTTTAATTATTATGTTTTCCTTTTTCTCTGTGGCTTCTCAGCTTCCCAGGAGGAAAATCCTGGGCAAAGGGATTTTTCAGAGAATGGGTGTATCATAAAGTATCATAAAGTCAGCCTAGGACACCATGATTTCAAATAAGCATCAAAAAACAACAGAAGTGTTTGACCATATTACTTTAAAGCTGTAATATTGTAATATTTATGTGTTACAGGTTTATACACAGTAATTAGTTGAATTATCAGGTTATTTTCTTAATTCCATGTTGCTTTTTGCATACACAGAGTAGTTGATTGAACATGGTCACCATAACCATGGAAATACCCATATCTTGTCTTGGCATCTTCCTTGTCATCCCCTTCTGGAATTCAATCAGCTGATAAATCACTGGATCCATATTGGGGTCTTATCTGTGAACTATAGTTGGTAGTCAGTAAAAATGAGTGAGTCACACTGTAATGATAAACCACAGAGAAGAAGCAGTGCAGATGTTTAACTTGGTTCATGAACTTGTTCACTTCTTCCTTGACTCTATTCTAACATTTGCAAATTGCAGTTACACTTTTCTTGGAGTTCTGGAAGAGGAGGCAAGCAAGACTGAAATATGAATGGGATTTGGTTGATTTTGAAGAGGAACAGCAACAGCTCCAGCTGAGGCCTGAGTACGAGGCAAAATGTACCCAAAAGAAGAAAAATCCTGTAACTCAGGTATGAACATGCTGTGTTGATGTGTGTGGAAATCCAGTTGTTGCTGAAAGTTTTGTAACATGGAAATTGACACATTAAATCAGGAAAATAAGGGCAAAGTTTATAGCTTTTATGTCTTTTTACTGCGTCTTTCACAATTCAGGGTAGCAGCCTCTGAAACTTTCATGCCTTTAAAACCATTCATTCTTTTATTCCCATTGAACATATGAAGAAGCAGTCACTGTGATCTAAAGTGAAAATAAGTTGGTCCAGCTGTGGTTTAGCTTGTGATACTCAACCACTTTGTTTGGGGAACACCAAA
Organism: Melospiza georgiana; assembly: GCF_028018845.1. Taxonomy (NCBI): domain Eukaryota; kingdom Metazoa; phylum Chordata; class Aves; order Passeriformes; family Passerellidae; genus Melospiza; species Melospiza georgiana. The sequence continues at coordinate 25,542,264 of NC_080435.1, forward strand.
GGGATGAAGGTGGCCAAAGTACTTTCTCTTGAATGTAATTGAGATACAGTTAGTGACCCTACTTAACTCTGTTAAACACTCTATATAATTATTAGATATTAATTGTTTTCATTTAAATTTATTTTAGGTAGGAGTTATTTGACAAATTCCATGATCAGCTGGTTGCATTCCAGCACAATATCTACCACACCCATTTGGTGTATTTTTAAATCATCTTTTCTCTTTCATAGAATTGCATATAAATAGCTTATTGTGGCTAGTCCTGAGTATACTTAGATAACACAGTCTTCAGAGAAAAAAATAGAAGCTTAGTCAGAATGTGGGGGAAGAGTCTGTTCTAAAACAATAACCTTGTCTTTCAGGGCTTGTTTCCTTAATCGTTAGGAAATACATATACTAATCTTATTTCTCATGAGAGAGAGTTTTTCCCCCTCCACATACACAGCATTAATTCTGCTGCTGTAACTGATGCTCTTTGATAACAGTGCACTATGTTTAAGAGTGTAGCTCTCCTGAAGCATTACTCTCTGCCTGTTCAGGAAAACAGGTTCAGGTAAATCAGTTTTCATTAGTTAGCTCTACTAATTGAAAACACATGCCTGCCAGTTCTGTATTATTTGCTGGTTTACATCCCTGTGTATGCTCAGGCTCAAACCTCCCCCACCCTCCTGTGGTAGTTTGAGTCCCCCATCATTGGGAAGAATGAATGAATCTGACTCCAGGTTCTTAGAAAGTTAATTTATGAAATGTTTTTAGAAAGTTAATTTAATTATTTAGTTAGTTATTTATTTTATGATACTGTGTTATATAAAAGAATGTTATACTAAACTATACTAAAGAATAGAGGGAGAAGATTGTTCTCTCTCTAAATTGGTCCAAATCCCTTAGGTGAGAAAGGGTTTTGTGAACTTGATTTAGGAAGTAGAAATGGACTGTAATACAATTTTCTTATCCCAGTGTGAGATACTGCTCTCCTCTGTACTTTCTAATATGCATTAACAATTGCCATAAAAATTCAATGACTGTACAAGCCTTTATATTATGACATTTCAATTTACTGTCTCAGTGGTTTTTCAGAGGCTTTTTTACAGCAGGGTTTATCAGTGATCCTTATCAGTACCAAATTAATTAAAGGCTAACCTGTACAGGTAATAGTAATTTCCTTCTGTTAGAGCATGTCCTATAGTGAACACATGAAAGGCATTTCAAATAAGTTAATTCTGCAGGAACCAATAAAATTATGTGGGTACAGGACAGTGATTTTGTGTTCCACTGCTGGTTTTGCTTCACTCAGAAAATTATTTCATCATTATTCATGATTCAAAGTTTCAAGTGCACTGAAACCAAAATTGCTGATCTTAAGGCTGTCATTTAGATACTTGTTCATGGTGCTGAAGTGTCTAACTAGATCATAGCTAAAATCTGGATTTACTGATCACAATAGAATTGTAATCTACATAAATAATGAAGCATTTGATTCAAACTTAGTCTGTGTCATTGCACATTACTGCCTGTATTACATTTGTGATTGCAGTTTCTGTAGTACTCAATGCCACTTTGCTCAAGAGGAGTCTAAGCATTCCACAGTGCCTTGTCTCACAGATTTATTAAATCCAGGTTATTTTTCACTATATCTTCTTCCACTGGCATTAGTTCTCAAAGAGAAGATTCTTTCATAGAACATATACTGTGATATTTAAGGAACTAGAACTGGTTGCGCAAGCTCTTTGAGCATTGAAAATTGTTCCTGTGTTGTCTGGGGATGCTGGCATCACCCAGTTGCCTGGTGCTGCAGCAGAGCTTGGCAGCTACATTCATAGCCATAACTTCAACTGAAAAAAAAAATAAAATTGAAGGAGTGGAGAAACGCACTGTCTGACTGGTACATCCAAATGACAAGTTTGAAGGGATCTTGGCATGAAGAATTTATAAAACTGGAGTCCCTTTGTGGACTCAGAGCTGTTTGCTAACCTAGCATTACAGTAATAGTTGTGGCCTGCTTATCCCAGGAAGTTGGGCTTTTTCCTTTAGCTACTGATTATTTTGCAAAAGTTTAACCATGGTACTACTTGTACTACCAGGTACTGTCTTGTAGCAGTTTGATGGCTGTTTCTGTCCTGATCTTTTTGCCCTGCCCCACCCACGCCACCCCCAGCACACTCAGAGTTATGCCATTTGAGAGGGGCAGGGTTCTGGATGGTTTCCCTCAGATGTGAGCACTTCTCACACAGCTGGTGAGAGCTCTGTGTGCTGCTTGATGTTAGAGTGAGATGTGGGAATAACATGAGCTGTGCTGTACTTGACTGTTTCAGGAGATGGAGCCTTATCTGCCTTTGACTAGCCAGGCTGTGCGATTCTGCATCTCAGGAGCCACAGTGCTGTTCTGGGTGAGCACCTTTTTGAGTCATCATTTTGACATGTATCAGAGATTCTGTTCATTACTAATCATCACATTAACACAAATTGGTTTTAATCATGATGATAACACATGCTTTTATTACTGTTCTACAGATTGCATGCTGTCATTTGAAGTGCACTTCAATTCTGATAATTTTTTTTTTTAAAAAAGGGCACTGGAAATCTGTCATTAATTGTCAGGACCCAGGACATTCCTCTGGGTGTCCTGGAGGACTGGAGACCCTGGCAGGGGGCTCAGAGACCTTGGCAGAGAGTCACAAACACCTGTGCCTTTGATTTTAGCCCATGGAAACAATTACCAACTTTGTGTGAGGAGTTACAAGCCACAAGGGTTTGAGTAGAATGATAGTGAATTTGTTTCAGGGTGAAAAAGTAGAATTTTGGAGTTTTAGAATGGGGTTCAAAAGCCAAGATGGAGGAATCTGGGCATGTCCTGTCCTCCTTCTTCTTGTCCTCCATCTTCTGCTGTGATGGTGACATTTCTGGATTGGTTTAGATTACAGACAGACTGTCTGACATAGGCGATGGGTATTGGAAAATTATTGTAAATAAAGCACGGGTAGTTCTTAGTATAAAAAGCCAACACCACCCCAAGGGCAGGCAGTGTGCCACAACCCAACCTGCTGGACAGATGTCAGCAGGTCAGAGAAGGAATGTAACAGGTAAGGGAAGATAAACAACCTTGCAAAGCAGAGCTGAGGAATCTCGACGACTTCTTTGATTGCGGGGCTGGGAAAAAAAGAGTTTCTAATACCTTGGAGATCATCTTAGCCACAGAAACCTGAGAATTAATTAGTAATTTGATTGGACATTTTAGCATGGGAATAACTTTTTCTGTGACATATTTGGTGTTAACAGACATACCAAAAGAATTGTGGTAAGGCAAATGAAAGAATTCACAATGATGAATACAGAGTGAGTTTCAGAGAGGGCATGTCACAGACATCTTTTCATTAAAATCCTTTCATTAGGATTTTTCCTGCTGAAGCTGAGAAGTTTCAGCAGCAAATGTAAACAATGGTTATCTGCTGCTGTGGAATGCAACACGTGGATCTGTGATTGGTCTCCTGTGGATGTTTGGATTTACTGACCACTCACGGCAGAGCTGTTCTTGCTTTCTACTGGGACACAGACCTTTGTTATTGAATTCCTTTTCTATTCTTAGCTTAGCTAACTTCTGAGAACTTTTCCTTCTATTCCTTTTAGTATAGTCATAATGTAATATATATTATAAAATAATAAATCAAGCCTTCTGAACATGAGGTCAGCATTCTCATGTTTGACTAGCCTTCATCCTGCAACCCTTGCAAGCCCTGTGACAAGGGCGGTTTAATCTAACTTGTCCTTTCCATCTCCTGTCCATACTTCTCTGCACTTTCTCAGGTACTGGTATTAAATTGTTGGCTTTTCTTATGTTAACAAAATAATTCTGTTGGTTTTAATGTACATCATGTAACAAAGTTATTTTTGCCTGCGTACTTTGCATTTCAGTGCTGCTGAACTCATACCCACAAAGAATCAAATTTTAAAAATGTGAAGCGTGATGGTTTACATCTAGTTTTTAAAGCTGCATGCACATAGCTGTAGTGACCAGCTGTCCTAGGCTGCAGGTGTATTTCAGGTGTGCCCTTTGTGCAGGTGTCCCTGATCATAGCCAGCATGATCGCGGTGATCGTGTACCGCCTGGCGGTGTACGCCGCCTTCGCCAGCCTCATGGAGAACACCCAGACCCTGCAGCCCATCAGCGGCGTGCTCACCCCACAGCTGGCCACCTCTGTCACTGCCTCCTGCCTCAACTTTGTCATCATCATGATCCTCAACTTCTTCTACGAGAGAATCGCCATCTGGATTACTGATATGGGTAAGCAGGGCGACTTGAAGGCGAAACTTGGAAGGAATCATTGAAAATTCAAGCATCAAGGTGTTCCATGCTCTTGTTCTCAGCTCAGGCACAGTGGGAGCTGTGTAGCTCAGGAGTATCCACGGCCATACTGAACATTTTCCCTGCATTTCAGTAGCTCTCATAACCTAGTTTCTCCTCAAATAGGGCTTGTTTATATTGGGGCTAGTTTACAATCACAGACCTGAACATAGCTCAACATCATCTTGAATCACCAAAGCAAGATCAGACTGTCTTGAGCTAGCAGTATTTCAATTAGAAATCCTGCAAATATATTTCAAAAAATAAATCACAGCTATCTTTACAAGAAAAAAAGACTAAATAATGAGACTAAATATGAGACTAAATGAGACTAAGACTAAATAATGATTCTTAGTCTGGGGGAAAAGATGGGATGGGATAGTACATTTTCCATGTTGTTTCCTTTAGCTCTGGCTGTACAGATTTTGACTTACAAAGATGGAAGGCAGAGGGTAAGTAGGATGAGAAGCTGTGCCCAACATGTGTTATTGTGGCAGTAGCTATTGATAGCAGTACCCCCACTGCAGAGCTGGAGGTCCAGAAGGAGTGCCTGCTTTTGTAGTGTATTTTGGGTTTGATTTCTGCTTGCATGCTGGAAACACCATTCCTGAGAGCCCTTCTTAGACATTTATTTTTTTGAAATTATTTCATTTTATTGGTTCTTAATGATTTAGAGATAAAAGTCCCTGAAAGTGTTTAATAGAAAGAAATAATTGCAGTTTGGGGAGGGGAGCTGAAAATATTGGGTGCTTGCAGTTTGTGCACTTGTCATAAAAGCAGTTGGTTGATCTTTTTTTTGTGAGATCTTGCAAGTCAAGTCAAGAGTTGAAAGGTGTTCCTTGCAGAGTCTTAACGGGATGTTGCATTTGGTTTATTTTCATTTACCATGGACCATCTCTGTGATCTGTATTGCTTATCTCTCTTGGCCAAATCAGACCAAACTGAAACGGAGCAAGTATTAACTAAAATTGCTAACAAACACAGAAACAAACAGGAAATCATATTTGTTAATCTTTCTTTCTTGAGGAGTAAGAATTGTAAGTGTGAAGGCTCAGCAGTGTTATTTTTATGATTTGCAAGTGTGGATGAATAATTTCTCCAGTGGCAGCACTTGCCTGGATCTGTATGTTACAGGGAGAACATAACAGTTCAGTGGTGTGGGTTGGACTGCTGCCCCCTCGGTGGCCTGGGCTGTCAGAAGTGTCTGCCCACACTTTGTTCACTCCTTGAAGTGCTTTGGCCAGATCTGGTGTTCAGACAAGCAGGTATAACCTGCCTCTGGTGCTCTGAACATTGTGTGCCTCACATCAATATTTTAACAACTCACTGAAAATAAAAATATTGGTTTTATATATATATATATATATATATATATATATATATATATATATATATATATCAGACTGCCTGACCTGAGAGCTGCCTCCTCTGTCCTGCACTCTGATGTCAGGTTCCCACTAAATACCTCATGTTCTTCTGGCATGCAAGCTTACACCAAGCTGGGAAACAGTTTACTCAGTTAAATGAAACAACTATGAAACAACTTTACAATAAGGCAGATGAGTTCAACACATCTGCCAGGTCCTCACCAATTGAGAAGAACTTGAATGTTTGTGGTGTATTTTCTGTGCTACTCCCCAACTTGAATTGGTTATATGTTATCATTTAACAGGACATTTGGCAATAATATGTTTAGGGCTTCCTGCTGCCTTCAAATATATAAATGTGATAGAGAATGAGCAGCAAAACCCTAAGCAAAGGTTTGGTGATTTACAGTAGCTCCAGGATGTCCCTGTTCTTCTGCCCTTTATGGGCCTTGTTTTTCAGAGGCACATGAGCCATACAGCTTCTGCTGATTTTAATGATATGCACATACATAGGTTGGGGAAAAATATTGTAACATACTTCTCTACCACAAAGAATAAAATAATTGTGTGTTGCCAACAGTGAAATCTTCATACTACAGGAGATCTTTCTAGTTACTGTTTGAGATTCATCTCAGATCTCCTAAAATAGTGTAACATTTGGGGATGAACAAGTGCTAATGGGCAGGACAAAGAAGGGGAAATTAAATTTTAGGGGGGTTTTAAATATAAATTTCCTTTGCCTGCCTGCATCAAACACTGCATTGTAAAGGGTAGGGTGTCTGAAAGCAGGAACTCCGTCTGCTGAAGTGTTTGTAGGTGGTTTTTTTTTTTTTTCCTTTAAGATCACTGTGCATGATGAATATTTGTGAATCTGTATCATTTTAAAGGGAATAAAGGAACATAAAATTGTTTTCTGGTTTCACAGAGATCCCCAGAACTCACATGGAGTATGAGAACAGGCTCACTATGAAGATGTTTTTGTTCCAGTTTGTCAACTACTATTCATCCTGCTTCTATGTGGCCTTCTTCAAAGGGAAGTTTGTTGGTTACCCAGGTGCCTACACATACATGTTTAATCGCTGGAGAAATGAGGAGGTAAGGTTTTCTTAATTGAGGTTCGTTGTTCCCTTCAGTCTGCACAGTTGTGAATTTCCAGCTGCAGGCTTGGTCTGAACTGAGCTGCCCCTCAGCTGGCTATCCTAAAGCTCCTGCTTCCTCAGCTGACTCTTGCTGCTGTTGCTAGCCAGGGCAACACCAGCAGTGAAAACCTGTCAGTCACAAGAGTGAAAGATCATAAAGCTTTTCTTGGTCCCACTTCTCCTGAAATGGGTCTTACAAAGAAAAATGTGGTGCTGAGAGCTCATTGAGTGCAAAAGATTCACCTTGCTGTGTTTTGGTGTGTGTTTTGTCTCACACTTGAAACACTTAAAGCCCTTCCTGAGAGTCCACATGGAAATTAAGTATTGTCCTTACAAATTTTAAGATCTCCCTTCTTGCATTTATACAGTACTAAAATATAGTTTATCTGGGTGATAATACCCATTATCCATGTCCATTGACACTCAGTTTGTCTCCTCCAGTGTGATCCTGCAGGCTGCCTGATAGAGCTGACGACACAGCTCACCATAGTCATGGCTGGCAAACAGATCTGGGGAAACATCCAGGAGGCCATTGTTCCGTAAGTTCTCTCTGGCACTGAGGTGCCCATCTCAGCCTTCAGCTGCACCAAGGGAAATACAGGTTGGATATCAGGAAAAAGTGTTTTATGCAAAGGGTGATAAAGCTCTGGAATGGCTGCCCAAGGAGGTGGTGCAGTCCCCATCCCTGGGTGTGTTTAACAAAGCCTGGATGTGACACTGGGTGCCAGGGTTGAGTTGAGGGGTTGGGGCTGGGTTGGACTGGATGATCTTTAAGGTCCCTTCCAACCTGGTGATTCTGTGATTCTGAATTCACAGAATATTCTGAGTTGGAAAGGACCCACAAGGATCAAGTCCATCTCTTAATTGAATGGCCTGTACAGGGACTAAACCCACAAGCTTGGTGTTGCTAGCACTGTGCTCTAACCAAGCAAGCCAATCTGATCTGCTTCTCTCATTGTTAACGTTTTTCTGCACATGCAGCTGGATTTGTAACTGGTGGGGCCGTCGGAAAGCCAGAAATAATCCTGAAAATTTATACAGTCGCTGGGAGCAGGACCATGATCTGCAGACATTTGGAGCCTTAGGCCTGTTCTATGAATATTTAGAAATGGGTAAGTTTACAATTACACATTTGGAATTGAGGACAGGACACCTTGTACCGACACTTCCAAAAGAACATTTTCTCGATTAATTGTTGTGGGTTGATGCCACCACTTCCATCTGCATAGCAGGACGATTAACTGCTGGGAATCATTAAATAGGTCAGCCCAATTAAAAAAAAAAAAAAAGCTGTCTTTGCATCTTGAGCTGCTGGGAATTTCACAGAAACACTGCAAAGACTTTTTGTTTTCCTCATTTGAATGGGGAACATTATTCTCAGTGCAGCCAGCTGCCTCTGTGTCTGTTCTTTCCTTGCTCCAAAGCATATTCTTAGCTGATGTCAGTGGAAATTTTGAGTATGGGATGAGTGCCAAATGTGCTGTAAGGATGGGTACTGCAGACATGAGATCTGTGAACTGGCTAGAGGAGAATCCCTTCAGCTTTAGTGTTGCACTGCTCAGTGCTTCCCTTCAGTCTGTTGGACCAGCAGAGGGAGTGTGGGCAAGGGAATGTGGCTTTGCAAAGGTAACCTGAGCATGTCAGCTTCTAACAGCAGTGTGCAGCACTGAGAAGCTGACACCTAAACTGAAGCCAAGCTAAACCTAAAGGATACCTTAAAGAAGTTAATATTTGGATACATTTTGTTGGAAAATGAACCTTTGTATTGTTTTATTTCTGCAGAAATAGTTTGAAGTGTTCTAGAGACACAAAGTGTTAATATCACTTTAGTTGATGCAGGGCTGTGGTCTTGTGAAACCAATACACTCAGAATACACTGTTGCCAGCCATGTCCTTGCTCTTCCAGAATCAGAACTATGCTCCAGCACTGTCCAAGGGCTGCTGAGTCAGCAGGAGTTTTGTTGCTTATCTGAGGTGAAGAACTTACTGAAATCATGGAAGAGTGAATGACTGGTGTATGGGAATTTATTTTATATACTGCCTAAACCAGGAAAAAATGTTCTATTTCCATTATTTGAAACAAAGTGGCAGTATTGGCTGTGTACTGAGGATTATCACATTCTGTACTGAGATACTTCATTTTGGTAACAACAGGATCATTTTTATATTCTATTCACAATTCTTAAACTAATGTCAACACTCCCCAATGGAACTGTTGCATATAGAATTGTTATGAATGTTTTGATTAAATCAGTAACAATAGGTGGAGATAAGGTTGTGAGGTGTGTAGTTGATAAGTAAATTAACAACAAGATGGTACAAACTGCAAGAGAACAAAACTGACCTGATAACAGTTGAGAAATTTGATGGATGAATACATCCCCATTCCCCTACAGTTACACACCATTCACATGAGAACTGCAACACCCTGAAAGGATTGATATTCCACTGCTGGCAGTATCATTTCATAGGATCCAAATGCTCCTTTCTGTGGGTGCTGCTGAATGGCACCTGAAGGGACTGGAGATGTCTTGGCATGGGGCTGATTGTCACTTGGCTCAGGCCAGGGCTGAAGATGATTTGTGCAGCCTGGCAGGAGTTTGCCATTTGCCTGCCCTGTCACTCTGAGGATACTTCTGGAAGGGCAGATTTTGACACATTGTTTTTCTCTCTTGCAGTCATTCAGTTTGGATTCATTACTCTCTTTGTGGCATCCTTTCCCCTGGCTCCCCTTCTTGCTCTGATGAACAATATCCTGGAGATTCGTGTAGACTCCTGGAAGCTGACCACTCAGTACAGAAGGCCTGTGGCTGCCAAAGCGCATAGCATAGGAGTGTGGCAGGAAATCCTCAATGGCATGGCCATCCTGTCTGTTGTCACCAATGTAAGTTTGTTAATACTCATTTACTTACTTACATATGTGATGTGTTGGCTGGGAAATCTCAAGCTGGAGAGCCAAAACCACTGGGCTGTGCTGCATCTACACTGATTCTTCATGTACTCAAAATATGAAGAATTAAAAGCCAGCTGATCCTTTTTCTCCTTCATCAACACTGTATCCTGTTAACCTTTTACCATGTTAAAGATAACCTTTTATCTTGTTAAAGATACCATCAAACCATTTCAGTGGTTTGACCTGTCCATTTGCTGGCAGTGTGCAGCTCCCCATCCACATTTTTTTGGCCATAACCTTTCATTCAGTTGTGTTTTCCAGCCTTTTGGAATGGCATGGCCAATATGAGGCTTGGTCTGATGAAGCACACTGATTGCCCAGAGGGGACAGGAAAGGTGGATGAATCCTGTGGCTCAGATGCATTTTTGTCCTTGTTGCTGAGGCCTGTTCAGTGGGAATTCTGCTCTGCTTCTGGCTGCCCCTGTGGGACCAGTGGCTCCAATTACTTTTTATAAACTGGTAACTAAATGCTGTGCCAGTATTTCAATGGAAACATGCTGTAAAGCAGCCTACTGGGCACAAGAGATGCCTCTTTTTAGTGTGTCTCATGCAACAAACCCACTTGCAGGTCCTGCCTTAGTAGCACAGTACCTCAGCACCTTGAGTATCTCAGGCTTCCAGGAAAAATGTGCTGAGGCTGCAGTCAGCATCTTTTACCAAGGTGAAATACCCCAGTAATGCTCCTCATCCTTTCTTCAAAGAGTCTGGGTAATGCCAGAGTCACAGAGCCACAACACCTTTATAAATCTGCTCCCAAATTTTGTGTGCCACCTTCCTTATTTCTTTTTCCAATTTCTTTTCAGGCTTTCATTGTTGCATTCACATCAGATATGATTCCTCGTTTGGTTTACTACTATGCTTATTTTGAAAACGAACACTCACCAATGTCTGGATACATAAACAACAGCTTGTCAGTGTTTCTAATCTCAGATTTTCCTAAGGGAAATGAACCTAAAGAGAATCCAGAAGACTTTGTCATATGCAGGTTGGTGTCACTTTGTATAGAATACAGCATAAAAAAAATCAATTAAGATCTAAGTTTACCATTAGAAGATAAATTATGTCATTCTCATCCTTCTAAAGTGTGAGAGGTAATGTTTAGACTATTGATAAGGTAATGGTTGAGGTGGTAAGAGATCAAGCCAGTAACAAAAACAATCACCTCATAAAAAGTCACCACTAAAAGTCTCATTGCTAACTTGCATTTTGCTTTTTCTTCATTGGATTTTTTGTTTACTTAATTACACTATTGATTTTTGAGTGAGGAAGGAGATTTATGTCCCTGAAGTTGCAAACTTCAGCCTATATGTTCAAAGATTTTTAGGCTGAATAAATGGACAAGAAAGCAGAATAAAGGAGGTGTTTAGATCCCAAAGCTGAAAATGAGATATGGTATTTAAAAGCAATCCTTATTTTGCCTGGTTGGACCAAAAATCAGACCTATCCTGCTTTCATTTAAAAAATGCTAGCATTGGAGATTCTAGAATAAGTGCAAAAGAACTTTGGAAATGGTAAAATAAAAGTATTGATTGGATGAAAAAACCTCAAAGCAAACAAAAAATCCCCCAAACCAACCACCCCAGCACTTTTGGAAACAGCTACATTTGTTTGGTGGTGTAGAACATGCACTGTGTCTTTTCATGAAGCCCTGCATCTGTCCAGGCCATAATCTGCTCATGTGTGTCACGTTTATTCAGTGTCCATTACCCTGTGATCCATCCCATCACCCTGCCCTGTATTATTTGAGCATTTCCTGACAAACAAGTAACCTGTGGACCAAAATTCACATCACACATCCTCATCCCTGCTCTGGTGCTGTGAGGGTGTTTAAGCAAACACAAGAGAGAAACAAATTGAGAGGCAACCTTTTTCTGCAAAAGGAAACAGACCATTTGAAACAAGAAAAGGTTCCTTAAGTGACAGCTGTACTTGCTTGTAAGTGTCACTGAGCTTGTAATGTGTCCCAGGCTGAATGTGACGTTTCACCTTTGCATGTCTGTCATTCCTGCAGGTACAGAGACTATCGATATCCTCCCGACCATGAGAAGAAGTACATGCACACTATGCAGTTCTGGCACATTCTTGCTGCAAAACTGGCCTTTATCATTATTATGGAGGTATTTTCTCTACAAAATTTCCTTCTGACAGTGGTACCTTGTGATTTGTCTAGATAGTTACTAATGTTACAGAAAATAGAATTGCTGGGAGTATAGGATAATTTATAGATAATACCAGGCACTCATGGCCTAAAAGATTACTGTTACTGAGCCTTTTAACTTCAGTGAGCTGACCTCAGAGTAGGAAAAGTGAAAATGGCTGAAGAGACTGCAAATGTTGATCAAAATAATCAGAAAAATAAAAAAGGTCTTTATGTCAGTGTAAGAGATTAAAGCTTCCAGGTCTAGCACTTCCACTCTTGCTCTCATTAAGGAGCTGTTTATGAGATGATTGTTCAAAATGCAGACAGCATTTTGCAGGGATGTATATTGGTTAAAAACAGCTAAATTAATAGTTTGGATAACTGGCACATCAGTGTTAAGCCACTGCTTTGCAAGTTATGAAGGGAAAAGGAAGTAAGTCGTTCAAGTGCTAATCTCATCACTTTTCCTGCTGTGTTTCATCAGCTCTCAATAGCTGAGTGTTATCAGCACAGCTGTGTGAACTTTCTAACAAACCACACAGAGGAGTTAAACAGTGATGGTTGAGAATCAGGCCCTGACGCTTTCCTCTTGGGTTTGCTAAGTCATTAATGCTTTGGAATTAAAATTTCTGCATAAGAAGATGGGTTTTAGTCTTCGTGCACATCTTAGATATACATTAATTTGGTGTGTATTGCTCCAGACAGTGAAATGAACTGTATTTTATTGTGAACAAGAAGTGACCTTTTTGGTGTCAGATTAAACAAGAGGTGCTTCTTTTGGTAATGAGTGGGGTTTTTTGTTTCTTTTTTTTAGCATGTTGTATTCATCGTCAAATTCTTTGTAGCATGGATGATCCCTGATGTTCCTGCAGATGTGAAAGCCAAAATAAAACGTGAGAAGTATTTAACACAAAAAATCCTACATGAGTATGAACTTGAAAAACTGAAGGAGAGACTGTGCCAAGGTGACACACGAGCCACAGAGAAAGAGTTCATCGCCACGGAAGGGAGGATGGAGCTGTCCAGAGCAATGTAACCCAAACCCAGCTGCTTTGGGATTTAGCTTGTTCTTGCTTTCTTTATCTGTGGTTTGCTCAGTATGCATCATGTTGAAAGCTGTAGGAGAGTTCAGCTCTTCTCTTTCAGTCCAAAGATTTTCGAGTTTTCTTTAAAAGCTTTATTGAGCTTTCAAAGTTTAGGAAATCTACTGAACTGTGTGATTTCAGCACTGGTTTTTATTTACCCATGACTCTGAATAGTAAATGTAATCTTGTAATCCTAGAATTTGGACTCCTGGTATAGGGACTGTTAACCTCAAAGGGCTCACAGGACATGTTAAAGTCATTTACCACCAAGCCCCTCTCCCTGTTGCTAATTGCAGCATTCCAGGCTGTGTCCCATCTGGCTGAAAAGGATACCACAGAGGACCACTGCTGTGGAAAACGCTGAAAATTATTATTTTTATTATGTGGTAATTTAAATAGAACACTCCTGATACAAGGATTAAGGTTTGGGGCTTTTTTTATATTCACTATGTCTTACAAAGCATTGGTTTGAACTTCTATACGTTTTATAGAAGGAATTGATTTTTAAAGATATATTGGTTTAATTCCACTTGGAATTATTTATGGGCACAAAATTCAGTTAATACAATAGTGAAGTGAATTAAAAAATAGTGAAGGGAAAAAAAGCCATAATTTATTTTCCTAAAGATACAATTTATGGAAGAGTTTACTCTCTAAATGCAGATATTGTGGAGTCACCTAATTGCAATGGGTTTTGAAAATATGTGTACGATTTGGAGAATAACAGTTATTTAATTTCTCATTCTAAAAAACTGTCATTGGAAGATTATGTTTGACTTTTTTTTTTTTTTGGCCAAAGCTGCCTGTTTATTTATTTTTGTTTGGATTCTCAGTGAATGCCAGCAAAGGGCTAAAGCTGTGTGTCTGTCCTCAATGCACACTGTGGAGTGTGCCTGCACTCCGTGGCCATGGACTTGGGAGCTGGACCATCATAGCAGCTGGTTTAGCTGAATGGTTTGGTCTTGGATTTTTATCCAAAAGATTTTAAGCATGCCAAATAATGTATGTTTATGCTTATACATTGTATGCTAAGGCTTGGGGATTGTTCTGTTGGGGTTTTTTTTTTATGCCTTCGAATCTTTGGAAAGGTTTTTTTTCTTCTCTTTTTTGTTAGGAGGCTTTTCTACAAAGTTACTGAGTTTATAAATACGTAATAACTATTGTGCAAAGTAGCTTCCAGCTGTTTAAGAATGTGCCCTCATTTTCTAGTTTGAAGCAGGTAGGCATTTTTGTGATTTTGCTGTATATTCAAAACATATCAACGCTTCCACGCTCAGTGCCTTGTTTCTTTGCATTTGGCAAGAGGTGTGAAAGTGATCTCTGCAGGGCAGTGCCTGTTTCCAAGATGTGCTTGCAGGCTTTAGCATGCTGTGAGCCTGCAGACAGAGCTGTTCAGTGTTAGGAAACTGTGCCTGCCTTGGCACACCTCTGTCCAGTGCCATGTGGAGAGCAGTTCATGCCTGCACTGCAGACTCTGGTAACACCAGATTGTTGAGTTCTCTCGTGATGAATACACAAGGTAGACAAGAGTAGAAAATTTTGCTCTATTTGCACTTTGAAAGTTATACTTCCTTGCAAGTATACACATAAAAATTGAGGTTTGTATTCCATATCAGTGAGTGACGTACTGTTTACTGCTACCACAACTTGGGTTATTTGGTTTTAGCAAACCTTGCCCGTGTCTTGGAGTACTTGGTGAGTAACCTTAGTGTTGTAAGGGTTTTAAATCCATGTCCTGAGTGGAGCTGTTGTTGTTAGCAGAAGGATTAAGTGCCTACCTCGAGCACACATCCCAGTTTGGCTGCCAGGCAGGAGTTGATGCCGATGTACATTTCTCATTACTGTAAGTTATTCACCTTCATCCTCTAAGGTTGCTTGGTCAATCAATTTGTGTTCATGATGAACTGATCATTTCTTGAATATTCATATATATTTGAAGTGATGGATCTGTTGGAGGAATGCATGTGTAAATAAATTAGCTCTGCTGCTTAATGTGTAAGCCAAAGAAGAGTATCAGCCATCAGTCGTGATCACAAATCCAACACCACAGTTTGCACAATGAAAGCACTCCGCTGCATCTTGCACATCTACTGTTAATGAAACTGCTTAATTTACATGTTGTGGAGTTGTTACTGTTTGCAGTGCAGATAGATGCTTCCAACAGAAAGGTGATGAGATGCAAAAGGATATTTCTGTGCAAAATGTACAACCTGGCTGAAGCTGAAAACATTTGGAAATTCAGCGTTAGATGCACTATTTCTGCTTATGGAAGATTAGTTTCTTCAAGTAATAAAGTGTCCTAATATACTACCCTTAAAATATATCACCAAAATAGGTGTGTTGTGAATAAACAATTCTATTTAAGAGCAAGAGGGTGGAAAATAAGGAAATACATGTCTTTGGGATATAGCATTGATAAGCAGACCCTGAATTTGAATTGATTTTTTGACTCCTACTTTGTACATCTTATTTTTTAAGATGACTTGCTATTTAATGCAGTACAGATGTTT
Organism: Melospiza georgiana; assembly: GCF_028018845.1. NCBI lineage: Eukaryota > Metazoa > Chordata > Aves > Passeriformes > Passerellidae > Melospiza > Melospiza georgiana. The sequence goes on from NC_080435.1 coordinate 25,557,797, forward strand.
TGTATATGTTGTACCATGCAATAGAAAGTGCAAAAAACCCTGGGATCAGCTTATTTAGAAGGAAATATGTATCTTAAAAACAAGTCATTATACTTTGTAGCATTACTTCTTAGTATACAAAAACTGTTGAAAAGAGAATCTTGTCATACTAAAAGCTAATATCACATAAAAAATTAGTCTTGACACCTTTTTACATAATAGTTTGCCTTTACTTGCCATTAAGCAGTATTTTGACTAAAGGTATCAGTATGGTTGGGTTTATAATGGTGCACATAAGTTTCCTGAGGTGTTCTTAAAAAGTGAGAAAAGTAAGGAAGGTCTGGTCAATTTGGAGATGTGCTGATTCTTACTGTCAGAATAATTTATTTTGATGTGATTCAGTATCTAAAAGTGTCCTTTAACCAAAGTGAATAAAGTTTTGTGTTGCCATTACTGTAATTTAAGCAACAATGGATCGCCTCGTTAGAATTAGTTGCACAAAACAAAATTGACCTTTCAGGTGTAATGCAATCAGGGATTTTTTAATTTTTTAAATTTTTTTTGCAATTACAATTTGGGTTGTTTGCCTTGGGAAGGTTTAGCGTGGTATGTTCCAAGCAAAGGACTGCAAAAGAAGAGTGCTACTATGAGACACTATTGTATTTTTTCTCAAAAGTTTTTACTGTGCTTTTACTTTTTTATGTAGTGCTGTCAGTTTGAGGCAAGAGAATGGAGTGAAAATAGATGGGAGTTTCTGACTATCCTACATGTACCACTTGTTTGACTTGTACTGTTGTGTAACCTGAGTGATGTTTGTCTGCTATGTATGTTGCTGATATATATGATACACTAATGTCAGAATAAATTTTTTAAACATTCTGCTAACATTTAATATGCACATTTAATAAGATCTAAATCTAGCAAATAAAGCTGTGTTCATTTTTAATGTGCTGTCAACCTGTGTGTGAACATTCCAAGAAATGAGAGAGGAGCTGAAGTACTAGAAGTGAAATACCTGGATAGAACATTCCTACAGATTTCTGCAACTCACAGTGTCTGCTGTGTTCATAGAGATCCATTTTCAGCCAGGCTGCTTTTCCCTGCCTTTTCTGGATGCAGTTTTTATTCCTGCAATGCCAGGACCTGAGGTGCCTTCTCAGGTTCTCAGTCCCACATGCAGCTTCCACACACAGCACAAGTGGTTCACATGCATGCACTCTGAATAGCTTTAGTGCATATACAGGGAAAGGTGGCAGGGCTGAAGCTTGCCCAAGGCTCTGGCCAAGTCCTGCAATACACATTTTAATCTTAAAAGTCACTTCTGGGACCAGCGAAGGGCTTTGGATTAATTGGATTGGATTAAATCACTTGGAATTGGACTGAATCACAGGGAATCTGGCTTGAAGTTCCTGACTTGCTCTCAGTGGATGTTTTTATCCCAGCATGTCACCTCTCCTGTGGTGTCACCTTGTCAGGATTCTGGGAACAGGGTCACCTGCCACACTTTGTAGCTCATTTCCTTTGGAACTTTGAAATTACAAACTGAGACACATGCAATTTGAGCAAATTAAAGAAAGGTATAAGATGAATAAAAGAACCTTCTCTGCGTTAAAAAAGGAGAGAGGAAAAAAAGACCAAAACAAGCAAGGAGTAATTATATAATATGGTACCACTACTGTGCTCACTAGGGTGCTTAATTAAGTATGAAAATAAAATAAAACCATTAAAAGGAGAAGAAAATGGTAGCAAAAGGAGGAGAGGAGGGAGAAAAAAAAAGATGAAGGAAGGTGCTGTTGATATGCAGGATATAGGGGACATTTATATATTAAGTTGTGAGTTTTCAGGTGCATTCCAGCTTTACTCTTGGAGGTTAAACCTTGCCTCCACCAAGGCCTGTAGTAATGGGTAATTTAAATTTAAAGTTTCATTTGGGATACAATGTCAGCCAAAGTAAAGTATATTTTATAATATAATATAAGCATGGCAGCTTGTGAGAAGGCATTCACAAATTCTGGTACAAACCTGGCTCTCCACATGATCAGAAACTGTAACTACTCTTCAGAAGTCATAATTCCTTCATTTAACTTGTGCACCACAATTCAGTGGTTCTACTTGCTGAATCAGAAAAATAGATGAGCCATCTATATGATCTATCCAGCCTGAAGAGTATTTCTAAAAATTAACTCCATGTTTATTCTATACAAAGAAAAAAAATTCTAGGGAGTGGTGAAATAGAAGACATTTTTCCAACATTTGCATCTCAAATGGTGCAAAATATTCTGTCTTACAGGAGTAGAAAAATAGGTAACCCATTCCATAATCAGTGGATTAGTGGGAAAGAACAGCAAGATGTGGGAAAAACAATATGCCAGCATCTGAAGTCTGCAATTTGAGATGTGTAGGCTGGAAAAAAAATAAAATCTTGTCTAATATTCCTCAAAATGTACAAAATTAATTAATAAAAACAGTGTTTCTGAAAATGCTGTCTTGAATGTTTAGGACACACTGCTGGGAGGGTCACTAACATCTGGTGTGGCAAGAGATTGTGTCCAGAGAGGGGAAACAGAGGCCTCACAAAGGACTCGTTTAAAAACCTTCCTTCCCTAAACAGATGGAGAGAAATAAAGGGGAAAAAGGATGATCATTGCCATATGAAGGATAACAAAATTATTTCCAGACTTTTGTGTGAATTACTGTGCAACCTCATTAAGCCTCAGCTACATTTTCTTGACTGTCTGCCTTCTTAAGGGTGGTCATAACAATTTTTGCCTTGGCGTCCTTAAAAGGAGCAGCTAAATTAAATCTCATTCTGGTTTTAAATAATCATTGTCTTAACACAACACTTACATCATTCAGATGCAACTCAGGAAGGGTTTTTTAAGCAAGTACTGAGAAATCTGCTGGGAGATGATGAGTAGGATGTGAAATTCAGCAGCCATATCAATTTTTGGAAGGTGCATACGCACATTCCCCTGCAGTAATTAGTGACTATGCTTTCTCAGGCAGAAATGACTCAGTCTGAACCATTTGATAAGGGGAGGATTTTTTTGTTTTAATTACTCTTTTTGACTCCTCAACAAACCAGTGCTGTTAGCTTGTCAGAAACATTTGTATTTAAGTCACTGACTGACCTTGCTTGGCCCCTGGGTGTTCAAAGCATCCAACACTGTTCAGCATTTCAGTTCTGGTGCTGGAAGATGCAGAGGCCATAGGAACTGCTTCTGTCATCAGGAGGCATTAAATAAATGAGCTTGTTGTGATGCTGGCCCTTCCTGTGCCTTTGATTTTAGCCCATGGAAACAATTCCCAACTCTGTGTGAGGAGTTACAGGCCACAAGGGTTTGAGTAGAATGATAGGGAATTTGTCGCAGGGTGAAAAAGTAGAATTTTGGGGTTTTTAGAATGGGGATTCAAGAGGCAAGATGGAGGAATATGGGCAACAGATTTTGAACTGAAAAAGCTTTGAATAATTGGAAATTTTCTAAATGGTTATTAAATACATTTGGGGAATATTTTAAAATATAAAGAATGGAAGTTTTAATTATTTTTAATATTTTTAATATTTTTATTTTATTTTTAATTTAATATTTTTATTTTTTATATTTTTAAATTTTATTTTATTTGTAATTATTTTTATCATCAAAGACAAAAAGATTACTGCTTCCTGCAATTCTCAGTCTTTCATCTTGTTCTGCAAGACTGAGTTCCCAGTTACCACACTCAGATACATGTGATAGTTGTTGTGTGACCACAGTATCAGACAGATTATATTGTGAACATAAGAATAATAATATATATTGTGAACGTAAGAATAATATATATTAAATTTATCAATGAAAATTATATTGTGAATATAAAGATAATGATAATAATGATAATAATGATAATGATAATGATGATGATGATGATAATAATAATAATAATAATAATAATAATAATAATAATAATAATAATAATTATTTGATATGTATATATAATATAACCTATTCAGATTACCTGGAGAATTAAACTCAGACTAATTCATAAATAAAAATCCTGAGTAGTATCCGCAATTTTAATACTATCCAGAAGAAAAAGTTACTGCTCATGCTCAGTTTGCTCAGTCTTCCCTGCTGATGCACAAAGAATTTCTGAACCTGATTTTTGTGATAACAAAAGAGCAGCTACTAACAAAAAAATGGAATTACACTTTGGTCAAGTATTAATTACGGGTATTAGAATAGGGCCCTGTGTTTAGCAATATTAATAACTGTTAATTACACTTGTTAATATTACTAAATTACATTAATTTTGAACATTATCTCGTCCCATTTATGTCCCTATAACCTTTTGTGGAACAGCAAGGAGTGAAATACCAAAAAGCACGAAGCAGGAGGTGATGGAGCTGACATGAACATTGCCATCCCACTTGTGCTGGGAAAGGGACATTCCTCCAGTGCTGGGATCTGTAAATTGCTTTTCATCCTGCTGCAGGGAAAGGGGATAGATGGAGCATGGAGCATTCTGAAAAATCAGTAATGTTTATGTGAAACAGAAATTGCCTCCAGCCCCCTCAGAAAAGCTTAGTGAGGGTTTGCTCAGAGGCTGATAACCTGCCTGTGGAATGGGAGGGGAATTCCTGATTTGTGAGATTTCCTGCCTAAATGCTGGCTCTCAGGAGAAAGTCCTGCTGTATTAAAGTCACATTCCTTGAGTTTGGGTTCAACGAGGGAAGCTTGGCTGGTTTGTTGTTCTCTCTAAGCACCTCTGTGCCTCAGAGAGATTTCAGAGAGGATCCTCCTCTCTCTGTCCCTCACTGCTCATGTTTTCCATCCCTCCAGGCTCTGTGGCTGGTCACCCATCCTTTCAGTTTAATTAATGAGGATCATTTTGCAATCTATTGGGAGTGCTGGAGAGCACAGGGCAGCTTTGGAAGGGCAAGCAATGGATTTCTGAAGCCTTTTGGAGAGCACTGCACAAGGTACAGGGCATGAGTGAGGGAAAGGTGCTCATGCAATGGGGAAGCCTGGGCTGGCTGCAGCACTCAGGTTAATGTTAGCAGTGCCAAATAAATACCTCCCAATGATTTATGGTGTGTCCTGACAGTGGAGCACACCCTGATCAGAGAGGGATTAATGTTCTTGTCATAAATGGAAAGAAAAGGGAATCCTGCCAGGGAAATGTGTCTGTGAAAGCAGCAGAACGTCTCAATGCACCAGCAGTGACTCAGTGACATGAGACTGATTTAACACACGGATTCAGTAGAGACTTTATTTAAGATAGGATTCCTCCAGGGAAAGGTGTTTTCATGAGCCAGTGAGGCCTCATAGTAAAGCAGGATTTGGAAGTGAAGAGGACATGACTGGCAGAATGGATTTTTTGAGGTTACTTACTTTCCAGCCATTCAGTTTGGGGATATGCATTTATTTCAGGGCTTTGATTGTTTGTCACCATGGTATTTTCTGAAAAATCCCTTTGCCAAGATTTCTTCTCCTGGCAAGATGAGAAGCCTCAGCTCCTCCATGTTTTGCTGCTCTGCATGTGGGCTGGAGATTGTTTATCCAAACATGTGAATTGGTTTTGATTAATGACCAATCAGCATCAGCTGTGTCGGACTCTCTGAGTCAGTCACCAGTTTTCATTATTCATTCTTGTTAAACCATCTGATGTATCCTTCCTCTTTCTTTAGTATAGTTTTAGTATAGTATTCTTGAAATATAATATCATATCATATCATATCAGCCTTCGGAGCATATGGAGTCAGATTCTCATCTCTCACCTCGTCCTGGGGACCCTCACAAACACCACAATTATTACATGATTATTCCTAACAGAAAGCCAAAAAATATTCAGCCTGCTGTTGTAAAGGCACTAAATCCAGCCTTTGTAATTCTTCTGATGCGTTCAGTTCAGCACTTCAGAAGCCAGAACATATCCACAAAAAAAAAAGAGGAATATATAACATCGTGGTAGGGGTGAATTGTGGATGAATTGGCAGTCTCAGACCAATTACTAGACACATCAAAACAAAACAAAACTAGGGAAAACTAGTGCCTAAAATTCAGCCTATCATGGTAAGGATAAAAAAAATGATGTGTCCAAAAAACCATTCAAATCGCTGTAATAAAATTTGAGTTCTTTTTTCTGAAATAGCAACGGTGATTTTATTGGAGTTATGTACAAAGTAAGACACAGAGCGTGGAAACACAGGAAAATATTAAGTGAGAGAGGAAGAAAACAAACAAATGTATCAACCTGGGTGTTGCAGACATTAATTACCTGGCTGCAGCCCCTGGGGTGTGAGCTCTGGACATCTGGCAAACAGCAACAAATCTGTGCTTGCGGCCTCCCTTTCCTGACATATTTATTCATATCTCATGTTCATCTTTGCCTGGCTGTGGCATGATGGACATTTTCCATGGGTAAAGCAGGTTTAACATCTAAGGAATACCCCAACAGGGCTTCAGAACAAACAAATGGTGAGACAATTTTTTGAGGAACCGGCATTACTTCTGAAAGGAGAGCATAGAAGATGTGAAAATCCTGTGGAGTCTTTCTCAGCTGGTAGAATGCCATGGGCACATTTAAATTAGCTCCTTACAGATGGGCAGATCCTGAATTCCTTTGCATATTATTCCTTTGCATGTTCCTCTGGATATTATGCAGAGGTGTGCCTCTTGCTCTCCTAGGTAGGAACACAGCCCAAGTTTTGGCATTTGTCTCTCTCCTTCCAGCTGTTATTTTTCTGATAGATTGAGAAGTTTCTGCAGCACTGGGACAGAGCAAATAGCATTGTCTTGTCAGAGCTTTCTGTCTGCACTTTAGTATTTGGCTTTGGCAAACAGAGTGGGATCCCTGGATCACACACAGGCAGGGAGAGACAGCACTGATGGAAATCCTGATCACTCCCCAGGCACTCAGGGACAGCACAGGAGCTGCTGCTGAGCACTCCTCCTGCTCTGGAAAGAGAAAAACCAGGAAAGAACTGCCCATAAAATAGATTCCCTTGGGTAGAAAAGGGCAAGACAGCAAATCTCTGGCCCAAGAGGAGTCACAAAGCGACTCAAGTACAGAATGAGCTGTAATAATCAGACATAATTCAATAATAGTCCATAGAAAGGCCCAGCAGATGTCAACTACTAAGACATCTATTAAGGCTGTTGGAAAGAAAACCAAAAGCCAGAAATGCTTGTCCTGGATGAAAATGTTAGCGTTCAAAAACACATAATCACGGGAGATTAGATGTAGTGCTTTTTATTAAGAGCTCTGGGAATCGGGGTATTACCCAAATCTGATTCCGACCATACATCTGAAATGATCGTGTTTTACACTCTATCGTTATATGACTTTCATGTTAATTATTAAACTTATATTGTTTTATTGTATACATAAATTTAGCCCCCCTCTGAATTTCCAACATAGTTGCTCATTATTCTTCTTATGGTTACATAATAATTACATTTAATTACTAAACAATCATCACATCTAACAATTATATAATTTATCATACTGCTTACGCAGGTGCAGTTGATCTGGGAAAGCACGAAGCAAAACATTTTAGATTCTATCTTTAACTTTTTCCAGGGCTCCACTATCAAAAACAGCAGCTTAGACAGACAAGGAAACCTTGGGCCTGGTGAGGGATGAGGGTTCAGCACAAGCCCCTTGAGCGGTTTGAACTTCCAAGTCTTGCAAGCAGGGCCCAGAACAGGTAATTAAAATTCACCTCCCCCACAGAAGAAACACTGGAATAGCTAAAAATGTCTAAACTGGTCACACAGAGGCTGAGTCACACAAAAATCAGCAGACCTTCTCCAGGGGAATCACTGAGTTGATCTACCAGGTCTGTGATGATTTATTTATAACAAACACGAAGAAAAAATAGATGGAAAATATTTACACTTAAACACCAGATTATAAAATGGAATGTGTATGAAATCTGAGCTCAATGCTGACATTTAGAAAAGATGTCTGAATCGAGAACATGATATTTTTAGCCACATTTAGGTATTTTTAAATGGATGGGTTGAGTGCTTTGGCCTGAAGTAATCTGTCTATGTGACATCCTCATCTTCCCTCCTCCCTCAATGCAACCACCACTGAGGCCATTAGCAGGGCCCTAAAATAAAGCAGATATTTTCCTGTCCTCTTAATTTATTGCTGCTCTAACATTTCTGGGAGAGAAGGAACACCTTCAGTATTCCACATATCAACAAGAACAGCATTTATGTATTTTGATTCCCTTAAAATCTTCTACAGTCTTTGGTTTTCCTTTGCAAGAACAACACTTGGACATTTCTCCCTTCATGGCCATGCTCTCCAAAGAAGATTTCTAGCACTTCTGAAGTATTTATTAAAGAGGTAAGACCTTGTGGTTTAGAGAAGACACACTCATTGTCCCTCAAAAGATGCAGCAAAATCAAAGATAGTTTCTGCTATTAATGAAACATTAGATCAACACAGCAGCATCTAACACTGATGGATTCAGTCCTATTTTCCAACTAAATGAGACATTTCCTTTTGTGTGTGTGTGTGTGTTCATTTCCTTTCATAATCACTATTGAACCCATTTTGGTCCCATTTGGCAGAAATATGAATATGCCAGCATTACAAGTTCCCTACGATTAAAAAAAATAATTTACCAAAAGCAGAATTCTAAAGGAAAATAAGAGAGGCACAATAAGGAAGAAGGAAAAGGGATGTTGATGACATGACAGAAGCTAAGTCTGCTGACAAGAAAGCATTGTAGACCATGTAGGGGAGCACTGAGATCTCCCAGATCCTCACCAGGGTTTCTGAGCACAGGAGCCTCAGAGACTCAGATGCATTCATTAACACTCATTATCTTTCTCAATTACCTTAGAGGTCTTTTCCAACTTTGATGATTCCATGATTCCATGTTTCTGTGCTAGTATCTGATTTTATATTATGAAAACAATGATGGTAGTATGTTTATTACAGTATTACTCGCTTGAAGACATGCTAGCACTGTTAACCTGGGTTAGTGGTATCTAATGCAGATGCAAATGTTTGACACGAGAAATCTGCACAGATTTCATGTTCTGCTATTTTGGATCCATACTGGAGACAATAATTTTATGCTAATTCCAAGTGAATTCAAGAGAATAGATGAATTACTTTCAGTCCTGAATTTGTGTGAAGGTTGTCAGCTTGTCAAGAAATTAAATCAAAGAAGGAAATACGGGATGGATGAAAGTCTCCCTCAGATTTCTTTCTTGGGCAAGCATGACAATTACTTTCTACAGACTCCACTAACCCCAAACATCCACTAAACACATCCTCATTTACTTTCTGCTACAATGAGCTCTGCTCGTTGTCTCAATATCCTTCTACAGAGAAAAGTTATGGCTTAGCACATGAAAATACACATTTGTCCACTAGTAAATGATTTTGTGGGTATAGATTCTAACATGTATGTCTTTCTCCTTAGGGAAACAAATATGTAAAAAAATCTACATACAGTCTTCCTACACAGCATTTACTGCATTTTGTAAATGTATTTTAGTCTATTGAAAAATCAATATTTATCCTAAAGAATAATAACCCCCCAAAAACTGAGGCATATTAAAGCTGAGTGACAAATGTGGGTTACAATATCAGTCTCAGACCCAACATGGGAGTCCAGAACCTGCTCCACCACCCCAGGCATCAATCTGCTGTTGTACTAAGCACAATTATTTCTCAAATATCTATTGTGAGTTTTCTTGGGTTGTTTTCCCCCACCAGGAATAGTTTCTTGATCAAATGATGCATCTGATACTACTTTTGGTATTTCTTTAAGTGTTCTAGCAAATGAAAGCATATTCATTTATTTAAGCCCTGTTCTGATCAGGGCAACTTGTGATCTGAATCAATGGAAATTCCTCCCCAAACTTCTCTAATTCATCTGAAAATAAAGCTAAGAGACAAGTCAACAGAAAATGAAGGGCTACTCCAGCCTTATAAAATCTGCTTCTGATTTTCTAACTCTTGCAATAAAAAGCCACCATAACAGTCTTCGATTTCTGCATTTCTCACAAGGTTTCTCATGCAGTGAAAAGAGACCTGACCAAGTTGACTCTTGCATAAAAGCTGTTAAACAATCCAGTGATGGTTATCCTGGAATAATAATGTAATGACAGATTAATGATATCAACCATTAGTCATCATGGTGATAAAAGACAGCACAATGTGCTGCAGTCACAAATCCTTGGCTGAGTTTGGTGATGGGTGATTGCCTCCCACTCCCCAAGTGTTGCACGTTGGTCCTGGGCACTGGAGAGCTGTGCCTGAGCCCCAGGGCTGGGGGCATTTCTGCATTTCTGCATTTCTGCATTTCTGGCTGTGCAGGGGGACAGATGGCTCCCAGCCCTCTGGGATGCTCTGCGTGCACCTCATGGAGCAGCTCTGGAACGCAGGGAACAGATGTTCCTCTAATGTGTGGGAAGAATATAAGCATCTCCATTTACTTTTAAGAGAAATGTATTCAATGCTGTTAAATTTGTCCACAGATATACCAGAAAAAATAATTTAAAAAAAATTATTATCGTCACTTTTATTATTTAAAAGGCATTAGCTGTTGGGTGGATTTTTATCAGTTTGTTGGGGTGTTTTTCTCAATAAAAATACTAATACTAAAAATGAACTAGGTTTTAGACAGGAAAGGCAGGATGGAAGAAATAAATGAATCTTTTTTGTAACACAACAGAAAAATTTCCAGCCGTGGAGTAGTCCTATGTAGTAACTGCAAATCATCTGGTGATTTTTTATTTTTTTCCACAGTGAAATCTGCAATACCAATAGAACATAAAAATTGACTATTTGCAATTCTAGTCATTTACCTAAGTGCTTTTACCACTAGAGGGCTGAAGGAACAGATTAAACAAGAGTCAGAGTATCTGATAACTAGGCACTAATAGAATGAACACTGAGAATTTATATGCTTAGAAACAAGATATTCCTAAATTTAAAAAACAAAAGCAAAACCCATAAAAAACCCAAAAAATCCAAAAAAATCCTGGAGTTAGTAGCATATCTTTAGAATATTTCATCATCTATGCTAGTGCAGAGATCCCTGAGCAAATTACCTCCAGCTTGGTTTAAAACTAGAAAATGCCCTGAATAATGTGTGAAACTCCTGCATTCTCTCCCTTTTCATTTCTGGTGCCTGCTAGAGCACTGGCAAAGCAATGTAAGAGCATTCTAGCAGCTGCACGAGGTCATTGGGAGGAGCAGCCCAGTCTGCAAGCAGTAATCTGCCAAATTCCAACCACAGCTGAAGCAGAAGAAAAGCTGCTTTTCTTGACCAAGCCCGCAGCCACTCTCACGTTGCCTCTGTGGACAGATTCCTGCTGGATTTTCCCATTTTTCCCTGTGATGGTGGCATGAAGTTCCAGATTTTTATTTCAGAAATGCACAACCTGGTCGAGAGGGAGCATGTGAAGGTGTGAATCCTTTAGAGCTTGGCATGCGAAATTCAGCACACACACATCTTTATTACGTCAGCTCATGGACTCTACATCTAAATCCTCAAATGATGCATTCTGCAGCTTTTGCTAAATCCTCAAATTTATGTATTGTGCACTTTTTCAAGGGATTTGTCCAGCAGTGAATCGTCCTGACTCAGGAGAATAAGAGAAATCCCACCAAAGGTGTTCAGGAAGTGATCCTCGCAAATCTGGAGGGAGAATGAGAAAGTTCCCGGTTTAAACCAATCTTTTGAACACATTTTTCTGCCTCTTCAGTCAAGATTTGGCACAAGATTTTATTTCACTCTTTTCTTTTAATGGTAGAATTTTTTTTCAATAAACAGTTCACTAAAATAAGAGTTTACAAAGCTCTTGCTGCAACCAGAAAACCTTCTTTCTGGTGGCCTGGCAAGCATGATGATTATTTTGGCATTGCTGTGTGCTTTTGTAGTTCCATAGTCCCAAGGAAGGTAAAAAATTGCTTTGTTCTTCAGCTGACATCAAATCCCATTGGATTTAGTGGACAGCTACTGTAAACAGGAGTAATAATTAGACCATAATTCATATTTTTGAGGCATGTCTATGCTGTCCTCAGTACCATAGGACTGTATTACACACAGAGGTTGAATGGCATAACTAAGATTTTGAGCACATGATTTTTTCCCTGAAGATGACTCTGTATTATTGAGAGCAGTATTCTGTCACCTTTCTGTCAACAGGAATAACAAAATGTCTCAGACTTTGCGTGTATGATCATATTGAATTAAAATAACACATCTTTGCTTATTTTTCAAAATTAATCATAAAATGTATGTCCATTTATAAATTCTGCTTGCGTGACACTTGGGAAAGAGAAAATTCATTTTTAGTGAATCAACAGCACAGATAAGGTCAAAAATAGAATTTAAATAATTACTGGTTTAAATCACTGGTAGGTACCATGATAGAAATTTTAGCTCACTGTGTAGTTTTCTTCAGAAAGGCTAAAACTTAAAGAGAAGGGATTTATATTGGAGTATTGGCTTTGAACTTCTCTAAGAGAGCTTTACAATATTTAGGCACTATTCTGAGGGTTATTGTAGAAAATTTTGAGATTAGATACATAAGAATAAGAAAAAATTAGCTAAGAACCACATCTGAAAGATATTAAATTCTTGAAATAACTCAGTTCAAATTTTGCAAAATTATCTATTTATAGAAGTAAAAAAACCGGTAAATTTTCAATCCTTCAGCCTTCACATAAGCAAGAGTTAAAGAAAATCCAAGGACATGAAGAAAATTGTATTTAATTGCTGTATTTCAGATGAAACAATAAGTTTTCTGTTCTGTGTGAAAAACACAGACATCTGCAGCATCTTGGATTGCACCATGTCATCCCCCAGATATTGTCAGAGCCATTTCAGAGCCACAGTTTTTGCTCAGCAACTTTTGGCTGAATTTCTTTCCTCCTGGTCAATATGAGAACATTCAGCAGCGATCACCTGGGCTAGAACGTTCTGCACAACTTCCTAATTTTATAAATATATTTTAAAATATATATTTATATATATTCTGCATTAATTCCTGTTTCCCTTTACCACTGACACCAGTGGAAGGAGCTCACTGTGATCTCACTGAAGTTTGAGTGCACTTTTGTGAGTGGTTTGTCTAGGACAGGTGTTAGTTATAAAAAGAACTACCAATAACAATTTTGATTAATGTTATGTGCTGTTTCTTCTGGAAGTGGCTTGTTCTACCAAGGTTAAACACTCAATATATGATGTTTAAAAAGCTGAGAAGACTGTACAAGTTATGTAGAACTAATGAGATAAGTTCACTGCTGTCATGTGAAGCCAAACCAGCTGAGATTGATCAGGACATGACTCAGTAATATCTGGATGTACCATCCGAGAGACAAAAAAATTCATTTTCAGACAGCTGCAGCTACAGCAGCAGAGCCTGGTCACTATAGGGTTTCACTGTATCAGGGTTGCTTTACATATTTTATGTCATTAAGGGCTATCTAATTCTCCTCTAGCGAGAGAAACAAGCAGGAATGTGCCATCAGGATTCTCCATTTTGGTGTGATATGATAAATTATTTCTCATTCCCAAATCAATCATCATTTATTTATTAAATGTCATTGTTTTGCTAATACTCAGTAGCCATAGCATCAAAGCCATGCCAGGGACGAGCTTTCTAAAAAAAGGGCCAGAGCTCCTTGCACAGCATAAACAAACAAAACCCAGCAGGCTTGAGAGCCTCAAATTCCAGCTCAGGAAAGGACTCAGTGCCTTTCTGAAAGGCTTGAATTACAGAATCCAACCCCATTTAATGCATCCCTGCAAAACAACGCTCTGTTCCTGCTGCCTCCCAGGAAAATCTATTAATCTGGGTTTCCTTTGAGCATCTGCAGTGGCACAGTGGAGCCGTGAGGCGCTGGGAAGAAGAGCTTATGTAACTGTGCAGCTTTTCCTCTTCTGGGAAAAACCTCCCAGGGTTGCCTTTCCAGGCTGTGACAGTGCTGCAAACCACATCCCAAAGCTGCTGTGATGCAGAAACCCGGGCAGTGCTGTGATGATAATTAGCAACGTTTCCATTTCCCATGGTCTACTTTTAATTTCTATTCTTGGTAATTCTTGGTAATTCTTTTACGGTTTTGAAAGGAATTATTGAAATTCTACGTCAATCAGTCAATTATGGGAATTTCAATATTAAAATAATTGGTCTTGTTCACATTTATATGCGCTGTAAAACTTCATTCACCCTCCAGCAGAGGGCAACATCTGAAAGAAATATTTCTATAAACCCAAAGAGCAGCTCCCTTTTGGATATTGTAACTACAACATATGTTTTCATCCGGGAATATTCCTTTGAAAATACAGTTTGCATTTGGTTACCCACTGGGCAAGTGAAGGAGCTTAATATTATTAGAAGGACTTGCTTAAAACACAAATTTTAATTGTTTTTTAAGTAGTACATTCCAGAAACTTCAAAATGAAATAAGAGAAATTTAATGGCTATGACTTAGAAATACCGATTTTTGCATCTTCCATTTTCTTCAAAGAGATAAAAGTTTATTATTATTAGATTCTGAAAGGAAAAATAATTCTCTTCAGAATACAATCAGTTCATTCCAGTGCTGTAAACACCACAAACCAAGACTGAGTGTTGCAGTGGCCTACTCAGAGGCATGAAAACAGAGGACCAAAAAAGAGGTGGAAAATATTAAATTGCTTTCCAGAAAGCAGTCCCTGATGGATTCCTAACATGACCTAAAAGAGGCTGCGTGAGTAAACGTGGGTTTAGAGGTAAATATACCCATATAAACCTGTACCTATTTACCTATATAAACCTATACCTGTACCTATATACGTGTATAAACCTATACCAATATCTATATTAACCTATACCACCCGTATCTATATGAACCTATACCTATATACCTATATGAACCTATACCAATATCTATATTAACCTATACCTGTACCTATATACCTATATAAACCCACACCAATATCTATATAAACCTATACCTGTATCTACATAAGCCTATACCTATATAAACCTATACCAATATCTATATGCACCTATATCTGTATATAAACCTATACCTTTATATAGCTATAGGAACCTGTACCTATATTAACCTATACCTATATCTATAGGAACCTATACCTATATCTATATACCTATATAAACCTCTACCAATATACCTATACAAACTTATACCAATATCTGTATAAACCTATACCTATACACCTATACCTGTATCTATATAAACCTATATTAGCATTTATATACCTATATAAACCTATACCTATATACCTGTATAGATCTATACCCATACGCCTATATAAACCTATACACCTATATAAACCTGTATCCATATCTACATAAACACATACCTATATAAACCTATGCCTGTATCTATATAAACCTATACCTGTATCTCTATACCCATATACCTATATAAACCTATACCAGTATCTATATAAATCTACATATATATTTATATATCTATATAAACCTATACCTGTATCTATATACCAATATAAACCTATACCTATAGGAACCTACACCTATATATATATGAACCTATACCTATATCTATATACCAGTATAAACCTATACCTATACACCTATATAAACCCATGCCTGTACCTATATACCTTTATAAGCCTATACTATATACCTATATAAACCTATCCTTTATACCTATATAAACCTATACACCTGTATAAACCTATACCTGTATCTATATAAACCTATACCTATATAAACCTATACACCTGTATAAACCTATACCTGTATCTATATAAACCTATACCTATATAAACCTATATAAACCTATACTTATATCTATATAAACCTATACCTGTACCTCTATACCTGTATACCTGTATAAACCTATACAAAATCTATATAAATCCATACCTATATCTGTATACCTATATAAACCCATACCTAGAGGAACCTATACCCATATAAACCCATAACTATAGGAACCTATACCTATATCTATATAAACCTAGACCTATATAAACCTATACCTATATACAAAGCTCTGCCTGTATCTATAAACCCAGACCTTTACAAGCCTATTCCTGTGTCTGTGTAAGCAGACAGCGGGTGTTGTCTGTTCATGGCACCACAGCAGCGTTATTGCGGCAGTGCCCGCCGTGCCCGGGAGCGGGGCCGCCTGCACAAGGCCTGTCCGAGGGCACCGGGGGCACTGTGCGGGCTTTACTCGCAGTTGTACGCGGGGCTGTGTGCGGGGCTGTGTGCGGGGCTGTGTGCGGAGCGCCGCGCTGTCCGAGGCGCGGAGCGGAGCGGGGCGGGCGCGGCGCTGTCCGCGGTGCTGAAGGGCCGGAGCGCCCGGAGAGCGGAGCCGCGGCCGCGCCGGGAGCAGCGCTGAGCGGGCGGACGGACGGACAGACGGGCAGAGGGAGGGAGGGAGGGGTGGCGGGCGGGGGCCGCGGGCACGGCGCGGCTCGGCTCGGCTCGGCTCGGCTCCGGGGAGTTGGCAGCGCCTGCCCAGGGCGGCGAGCGCACCCCGCCCCCGCCGGGGGCACGCAGCGCCCGCACCGCCTCGAACGCTCCGTGCCGGGCATGGCTCTGCCCGCGGCTGCCGCTGCCCAGCCCCGCCAGGCCCCGGAGGGTCTGTGACCGAGCCCGGCAGCTCCGCACCGGCGGAGGAACCCCGGGCCGCCCGCAGCGCGCCCTCCCCGCCGCCCCTGCCGCTGCCGCACACAGGCGCGCTCCTCGCCCTCCCCCCGGCTCCGCACGCCGTCCCCACCTCGCTCACTCACACACACTCACACACACGCGCACTCTCCTCTCGCTCTGCCTTGAGCTGCAGGTGAACCGATAGCCATCGAATGAGGACGAAAAGTTAAGAGGTTAAAGCAATATGAACCATCGTTGCTCGTAGCGGTGCCGTATCCAGAGCAGAGCATTATCCGGCGAGCATCCCCAAAGGAATGGAGTCCGTAAAACAAAGGATTTTGACTCCCGGCAAGGAGGGATTGAAGAATTTTGCTGGAAAATCGCTTGGTCAACTCTACAGGTAAGAGCGATATCTCTTATAGGATTCTACTTGCCAGAAAAATTTGGAAGCTCTCCGTAAGCGCCAGTTGCTGCAGGAGGTGGAAAGCTTTGAGGTTAGCGGTGGCAGGGCTGGGAGCCGTTCTGGTTCTGCTGGATATAATCTAGATGCTGGAAACTAGTGCTGAAGCTGCTCAATATGGCACCCTCGTAACTTCCCTGTCTGACTCGTAGATGGTGTCAGTAAAGATGCAGCAAAAGATTACCCCACCTTTCTTCCACAAAAACGGGATCCCATCTTGAAATCCTAATCAGGAGAGAGCAGCAACCTGTATTATTGTTCCATCTTAATTTCCCAATGCACCCACAGGATCTTGCCCCCTGCCCTTAACAAATATATTTTAAAAAATACGGTTTTGATTAGTCTTGTCCTTTGTGTAATTCGTCGTCAGATGAAGGAAAACATGGAGATGTATAAATAATTGATATCCGAACGATTTTTTTTTCTCCTGAAGCTGAAACATATAGAGGAATGTGTTTAATTATTTATCCCTCTGCCTTTAGAAACATCTGCTTGTCCTATAAATTATATACAGCTGCAATTGCTAAACTCAAAAGCATCACTTCTCTATATTTATGCGTGCAAAGAACATTTCTACCGTCGTCCAGCCCTGTAATAATAAACCCAGATTCTTGCATACCCATGAAGTGCATGCACTAAAGTTCACACATCGTTCTCCATCCAATCTGGTGACTTTAGTGACCTCCACAACGTTTGAGAATAGTCTATGAAATTCCAACAATTTTCGATTGTTCCGTCTGCTGGAAATTACCCCGAAATATTTGGCTTGGGCTGTTTGGTTAGTTTGGTTCGGGTTTTGGTTGTTCGTTTGGGTTTTTTGTTTTGCTTTGGTTTAGTTTTGGTTTTTTACGTTTG
This sequence comes from Melospiza georgiana, assembly GCF_028018845.1. Classification (NCBI taxonomy): domain Eukaryota; kingdom Metazoa; phylum Chordata; class Aves; order Passeriformes; family Passerellidae; genus Melospiza; species Melospiza georgiana. Next base: position 25,575,686 of record NC_080435.1, read on the forward strand.
TTTGGTTTTTTGGTTTTGGGGTTTCCGGATTGCAGCTCTAAGGTAACTGCGGATTTGCCTGCCCAGGGTAGGTCACGCAAAAATCTTTTTTACATACCTATGCGGCAGTGCTGGGCACAGACACCAGGCTGTTCCTCAGCATGAGTCACAACTTCTGCTGCCATTTTAAGGGAAGGGGACATATCAGTGAAGCGATACAGACAAAACTGAGGCTTCCATTTTCATAGGAAGTGTACCATTGAGAAAAGCCAAAAGCGAAATTAAAGTCATCACCAATGCAATTAATTTCCTACGGTTTTTGGTTATATTTCAGTCATTTTCAATAGCTGAAAATTAATAATAATAAAAAAGGAAAATCCAGAATAACTGCTTAAAATGTAATTTAGGAAATACACCCTTTTTTTCGTTCTTATAGGGTCTACAACATTTAAATAAAACTATTATCTCTACTACTTGCAGCTACACAGTGAATAATGGAGAAACGGTGCTTGTATTTTCCAGCAAAACTCCGTTTGAATTCACACCTCGAGTAACAAACGCGTGATTTGCTAATCTTTTTCAGCTCACGGCAATTAAGTACTTTGTTTATTTTTCTTAGAATCTAAACCATTTTCTTGCCTCTTACACATTGATTTCCAGTCTATTTCCGAAGACAAGACGCCCATTCAGGGGGAAAAAACACCTACCCTTTATCCACTCGAACGAATTTTGAACAGAAACCCACGGTAGTTTATTTTATTCACCACTTTAACACATTTCTCAATGCCGCGATCTTTAAGCATGGAAATAACACGCACAAAAAAAAAAAAAAAAAAAAAAAAAAAAAAAAAAAAAAAAAGAAAAATCAAGAGAATTTCAGCTGAGTAGTTTTTGGAGTAAATACAGGGATTTTCTCCCGAACACGGAAAACCTTTTAAGCCTTATTCTGCTAAGTGTTACTGCCCTATCAGCCGGATGAATTAACCTGAAAGAGTTGCTCCTCCGAGTGAGAAAACACTTTACAGCAGAGTTGGGAGGCAGCGGTTGTAGAGTCCAGAGCGTCATGTATTTGCTTCTCAAGATGACAAAATTGGTTTTCTTTTCTAAATTTTAAATATCTCAGTGATTTCGGAAGAAGATTAAGGGATTGACTATGGGATACTTGCTCTATAAACCTGATTTTTCATGCTACCGACGCAGCATTTAGAAAGATTTAAAAAAAAAATTCTGGATGTTCTAAATCACCTTTCGTGGTGTTTTCCAGCTGATTGGAAACAGCTGCAAACAGCCTTCAGATTCCTCCAGATCGTTCTCTGGGAGACACAATTTCCAAGTGAAACCGAGGGACTGAGGGCAAGGCTGCTCTGGGCAGGTTGAACCTGCAGAGCGCTCCCAGCGTGCAGACCTTTGGGGAAGCCTTCTCCGGCGGTGCCAGCTCTTATTCCTGGCTTTTTTTTTCACTGACAGCCATTTTGCAAATGTAAAATAAATAGCAATATCTCCCTCTCCTCCTCGCTCCTCCCTCCCGTCTTTCCCTGTTAACATTTCTTTTGTTCGCAGACCTGGAGCGAGGCGCGCACCGGGATCACCCCCTCGGTGTTTCTGGCACAGAGAGGGGGCAACAAAACGCCCAGGAGGCAACAAAAACCTCCAAGAGGCAACAAAATCTCCTTTTTTCTGTGTCTGTGCCCCTGGCTGCCCAACATGGCGCCTCTGCAGTGGTTCCAGATGCTGCCTGCTTGGTGCGCCCTACATATTCCAGCACAAGTCTTTAATGATAGATGAGCAATTCCCAGGCAAAGCTCCTCCCTGGGCTGCTGCGGAGGGCTGGGGGAGCCGGGCATGACTAATCCTCACTCCCACAGGTCACTGCTAAAGAACAGCTGAAGGTGAATGGGAAGCGAGGAGCAAATCCTCGAATCAATCTCCGAGCCGGAGGAGCGAGGGGAGCGGTGAATTTTAAGCCTACAAATCGTTGTGCCTTCAGGCCTTGACCTTCCCTTCTTGTGTCGGGCAGAGTGCTAGAGAAGAGGCAGAAGCCCGGGGACACCATCGAGCTGACGGAGGATGGGAAGCCCATGGAAGTGCCCGAGAAGAAGGCGCCGCTGTGCGACTGCACCTGCTTCGGGCTGCCGCGGCGCTACATCATCGCCATCATGAGCGGCCTGGGCTTCTGCATCTCCTTCGGCATCCGCTGCAACCTGGGGGTGGCCATCGTGGACATGGTCAACAACAGCACCATTCACCGAGGAGGAAAAATTATAAAGGAGGTGGGCACCGCTTCCCTCGTGAATGCCACGTCCTCCCCGGTGCAGCTGGCAGCGCAACACCTGGGCACAGGTGGGACGGGGCCCGGCGCTCCCCGGTCCATCCCCCTGCCCCTGCAAGGACGGGAATCCCGTTCCTGACGCAGAAACAACTTCTGCCGAATATTTCTACTTTTCCATTCAGTTCCTAGCCCCAGTTTGTGCTGTTAATGTGCGGACAATTCGCCCCACGCCGTGTCTGTCCCACACAGCCTTGAAAACCGCAGATATCTCCTGAAATAAACGCAGGGGATGGGAGAAGGAGGGCATCGAATAAGGGGCTGGTAGGGAGTGCATCCCGCCGTGAAGGAGGCGGGGAGGTTCAACAGGAATGTTTGAAAACACCGGGGCTAATTGGCTTTGATAAAAGGCGTTAAATGATAAGAGAAACGATAAGGTTTAAAGCGAGTTAAAGAGCGGTGAGAAAGATGCGGTAAACGGGGATGAGGCTTAAACACCCAAATCCCTCAGGGCTGGCAGGAGGTGAGTGCTGCCCAGCCGTGCCCATCCGTGCCCAGCAATGCCCAGCCATTCCCATCCGTTCCCAGCAATGCCCAGCCATTCCCATCCGTGCCCAGCCGTGCCCATCCGTGCCCAGCAATGCCCAGCCATTCCCATCCGTTCCCAGCAATGCCCAGCCATTCCCATCCGTGCCCAGCCGTGCCCAGCAATGCCCAGCAATGCCCAGCCATTCCCATCCGTTCCCAGCAATGCCCAGCCATTCCCATCCGTGCCCAGCCGTGCCCATCCGTGCCCAGCAATGCCCAGCCATTCCCATCCGTTCCCAGCAATGCCCAGCCATTCCCATCCGTGCCCAGCCGTGCCCAGCAATGCCCAGCCAATCCCAGCCGTGCCCATCCGTGCCCAGCCGTGCCCAGCCATTCCCATCCGTGCCCAGCAATGCCCAGCCAATCCCAGCCATTCCCATCCGTGTCCAGCCGTGCCCAGCCATTCCCATCCGTGCCCATCCGAGGGGCTCGGGGCTCTGCTGCTTCCATCGCTGTCCTGGGTTTGTTTGCTGACCTGCCACGGGGGGCTCGGACCGAGGGGCACAATTACAGCTTTCCTCTCGTCTTTCTCTCCCTCTGCCCCGCTGCCTCGCATGGGAAGAAAGCGAAGTTTAACTGGGATCCCGAAACGGTGGGCATGATCCATGGCTCGTTTTTCTGGGGCTACATCATCACGCAGATCCCCGGAGGGTACATCTCATCCCGGCTGGCAGCCAACAGGTAACAGCAAATAAATGGTGTCTAAAGGGGATGCACCCCAAATAAACCCCGCACAGCCGGGGCTCCCCTGTACCCACCAAAATCTCGGCTTAGGGAGGCAAGGACAGCCTGCAAGCTATCCCGGAGCTCCTCTGTGATGGTGTAATACTTCACATTTCACCAATATTGCTATTTCATCAGTATTGCCCAATGTTCCATCCTGCAACCCCCCCGAGCTTGCGGGGGATTTTCTCATATTGGTTTCCTTTTCCTTTAGAAGGTCGCTTAAGGAGGTTGTGGCAACGATATTCAAACAACACGTATTCAGAGGCAAATTCAAAGATTCATTATTTCATCAAAGCTTGAGAGGTTTTTTGTTTGGTTTTTTTTTTTCCCCTATGACTGAATTAAAGAATTTTATGATTTTTGTTTTAATGAAAAGGAAAACCGTCAGCGGGAATTTTTCATTAAAGCATAAATGAATTTAGAATGGCCGAAAAACATGCTTAAATGAGACTTCCACAATGAAAAGAAAGTGCAGATGGTCCGGGGACTTAAGGACTCGTTTCTATGGTGTCTGGCATTTTTTCAAGCACGCAGGGTGCGATTCTACCTGTTAATTAGATCCACTGAGTATTGGAGACACATGAGGCTTTCACATCCCTGCTTAATGCCACGGGCTCATCGCTTGCAAAGGTCCTAGCGCCACTCTGCAAACCAGCACTGAGTGCAAATGGATGCGAAACTCAGCCGTAAATAGCTTTAACTCTTCCCAGGAGTGGGCAGCGTGAGGGGTGGGCTGCACGGGCACCCACAGGATGAACAGGATGGTTTGTGTGTGTTGAGACTGAGAGGAAGGAGAGAGAGTGGCTAAAGCAAAAACATGGTCTCATAAATAAATAATTAAATAGCTTTTAGACAGACCTACAGTAGAAAGGAGTATTTACAGACAGAGAGATGCTCTGTAACTGAGGGAACACCAGTATCCTACCCTTAAAAACAAATAAATCAAAGCCATGGGCAGAAAGGCTCAGCCTGGTGAGCAGGATGGTTTGTGTGTGCTTCAGACTGAGAGGAGGAGAAAGTGTGGCCAAAGCAAAACATGGTCTCCTAAATAAATAAATAAATAAATAAATAAATAAATAAATAAATAAATTGCTTTTAGACAGTAGAAACGAGTGTTTACAAAGAGAGAGATGCTCTGTAACTGAGGGAACACCAATATCCTACCCTTAAAAACAAATAAATCAAAGCCATGGGCAGAGAGGCTCAGCCTGGTGAGCAGGATGGTTTGGGTGTGCTTGACACTGAGAGGAAGGAGAGAGTGTGGCTAAAGCAAAACATGGCCTCCTAAATAATTAAATAAATTAATTAAAGAAATAATTAATTAAATAAATAGCTTTTAGACAGATTTACAGTAGAAAGGAGTGTTTACAAACAGAGAGATGCTCTGCAACTGAGGAAACAATAATATCCTACCCTTAAAAACAAATAAATCAAAACGTATAGTTTTTAAACTGGGGTGTCCATTGTCTTTCTGTTTACAAGACAGAGGTTCAGAAATCTGAAAGACTCTTTCAAACAGCCATTAACAGCCATTTAAAGGGTTATTTACCTCTTCTTCCTCCTTTAATCATTTTCGAATCTTTACACAGTCTGTAACTACTCAGGGTTAATTGGAGTTTTGGTTGAGTAAAGGCTGCAGAATCTGACCCAGAGAATCAAAAGCTGTCTTCATTCACCCAAACAACACCAGAAAAGCCATTTGAAGCAATTCAGATGTAAAGGGATGCAACTACAGAGATTTGCAAGACAATGGCGGGGACACTGCCAGGCAAAGTCAGTAGCAGAAGCACACAGGTTGTCATATCGAGTCAGATTTTTCTCCTTTTCACAAACATTTACATTAATGACAATAGCTGAGGACTACTCCAGTTAGGGTGGGTGTATTTTATCTAGTTTGGTGTTATTGCTGTGGAAGCCCTTCAGGTGTGTTTTATCATTCCCAGACATCTCATTGCCCGTGTGTCCTGTAGGGAACACAGTGGTGGTGTGATGAACACCTTCTCTTCTTTTTGTGCTTTCCACAGCCAAGTCAGTGACTGTAACTGGACCAGTGATGTTTTTCCCCTTGAGGGACTGATAATTATACGATTATCTAGAATTTATGAACCTCTCAAAGATTCAGACACCATCATGATACTGCTGATACTCAGTGTGGTCTTCAAATTTCATCAGTCATTTGGGGAATATGCAGAAGTGCTGATAAACTTGTGGGTACCACAGGATCCAGTCGATCAGATGATATATTTACCTTTTGGTTGACTGAATTCTGCTCAATAGATGACACTTGAGGGCAAGGTAACATCAGAGAGGGAAGGACCCCTCTGAAAAGGAGCCTCACTGAGTAGGGGTCTTGAGCCATGTGGGACTAGAAACACATCGCAAGCTTCCAGCTCTACTAGAGTAATGCTAATGCTCTACTAAAGTAATCAGTGTCATCCCAAATGTTTATTTGCCTTTATTTAGCAATGAGTGTGTTTAAGTCAATGATTTTGACCTCAGATTTTTTTGTGGGTAGTTTGGACACATTGATACCAGTATGTGTGTAGAAAAATTAGAGATTGCTTTAGGGATTTTTAATTGCTTCAAAAAATGGCTCATGTGTGCTTGAGACTGAGAGGAAGGAGAGAGCGTGGCTAAAGCATAAAATGGTCTCTAGATAAATATCTTTTAGACAGATCTACAGTAGAAACAGTGTACAGCAGTAGTATGGGTGTTGGAAAATTAGAGATTGCTTTAGAGATCTTGAATTGCTTCAAAAATGACAGTATAAAGAGATGCCTAGTGAAAGAAGCAGCAAGAACTGTGTATTCAGGGCACATGTACATAAAAACATTACTAGGAGATAATCTGGTAATCTGATAATAACTCCACTGGAAGAATGGCTTGGTATAAGTGTATGCTTTGGTCCTCTGGAAAGAGATGACAAGAATCAGCAATTGACAGCCCTACAAATGAAAAAAAACTTAAATAGTAACAATAATGACTACCCACTACTGGTCCAAGCAGAGAAATTATGTTGTAGACTTTTTCATTGGGTTTTAAATTCCTATAATGGAGGTTATATTTTAGCTATTGTGAAATGTTTGCAGTAGAGGGATAAATAATCAAAATACAAGGGATAAACAAGTGTTAAGGGCTGTTGCCATGGTGAATTTTAGGTTACATGGTCCCATAAAAAAGCACATTTTGTTTATAATCTAGAAATTTAATAAATGGAAATTATTATTCCCCATTTCACATTCATGCTATTGCAGCTGTCTGTGAATAAATTATCTGCTGTGCTGTCACACACATATGGGAAGGTGTGAAACTGTGCTCAGTTTTATCACCTCATCTCAAGATAATTTGAGTATTATTATATTTTAAACTTCTGATACACCCTTTAAATATCCTTTAAGTTGGAAATCTGTAACAAACCCCAAAAGCAGCACTGAAATGTTGTGGCAGTATCTCCTCACTGATTTCCTAAGTGAACTGTTTAAAGATTTGCTGTAAATCAGGAAAGATTATTTGAAATTAATGGGGCATTGTTAGGTTATGCAATAGAGAGTCAATTCACAATGCAGTTACACATTTAAAATAGAAATATCAGTTTTGACTGTATGTGCCAAGCATTTTTTCAAAAGCAAATCTGCAATAATCACATCATATTTTTTATACAATGAAGCTGAGTAAGGGGTTTAGCTCATTTGTGTGTACTCAAACACGAGAACCTTCTGACACAAAGAGACCCAAAGGGCAGAATAGAATGCCAATTTTTTAAAAGTTAAAATCACCTGTGATAATGACATATATTTCCTATTATCTGTCAAAGCTCAAGTCCTGGCAGTATTCACATTAAAAAATGTAACTACATGACCATACTGCATTTCTCCACAATGTAATTATCTCTCATCTATGCTGAACTCTTAATCATTGTCATTCTAATCTGAATGAAATTATGCAAATTAGCATTTCACTTCAAATTAATCTTTGTTTCTCAAGTGACATTCTTCTTGTTATTAAAGGCTGAGTCCTTCTTCCCAGCCAGTAATCTGATAGGATTATTTGTGTGAATAAAATGAATGATATTTCAGACAACTGTCAGTGCACCTTGTCTCAGTCCCACAGATTTTCACTGAAACTGTCATTGGCATGTCAGTGAAATCAGAATCTCCCTAACTCTGCCTTAATTAGGACAAGCATAAACATTTAAGGTCAAGTATAGGTTTAGAAATACAATGGAAAGATGTCCAGAAGTGCACATCTTTACATTTCCCTATTTTAAAAACAGAAATTATTCCATTCTTTTAGCAGGCAGGCATGTTGTGTATTTTCTGCTTTGCAAACAAAGATTAATTCACAGCACGAGCAGGGGATTAGAGGCTGATTAAACAAGTGCCAGCTTCTGAACTCCTGTGGACTTGAGCTGACCCTGCATCGTGAGGGTGCCCCAGAGCTGCCCTTGCCAGCCCCACATTTCACATCCATCCCCAAACCCTGCAGGCCGGGCTGCTCTCTACCCTGGCACTGCTCTGGGCTCCTCTGCTCCAGGCAAAGGAGCCAAAACTGCACAAAACCCCCCAGGATGGTTCTGTCACTCCTTTGAGTCCCAGTCTCTCCAGGAAGGGCACTGGGCAGACTGGTGCTGCCTCTGCCATATGGTTCAGGGCCCTTCCATTTCTCTGTCACGAGTGATGAAGCTGTTTCCACAATTTAATGATGCAACAAGGGATTTGGGTGGGGGTTTTGCTTGATAAAAGGGGGCCTCAGATGTGTGACAAAAATTAATAATGTATCCAAGCCCTTATTAAACTGGATTAGGTGGCGGGAGGTCGGCTCTTACATATTAATGCTTCATGAAGGGCTCCTAATAGGATTTAGTGCGAGGAGCACAGAGACACATCCCCCTCCTCCCATACACACATATCAATGAAAATAACCTGCTTTATCTTGATTTAAGAAAGCCAAATAAAGCTGTTGTACATGGCTTCTGGCCACAGACTCAGTTCAGTTTTAAGCAATTCTCCTATGAAGCATGTTCAGCCTAGGGAACAAGTGTTCCTCTCTAATGGCAAAGGTAGATTATTGTCTCTGGTTTTTGGGTGGCTGAGCTCATCTTCCACTCCAATATTCATGGCACAATCCCAGTTTTGTTAGCCCTGTGCTGTTTCATGCAAATTAAAGGCCCAATTCAGAACAGAACACTGCATTCTGTCTATCATTTAGGAAAACATAAATTGTAAGGGTGAGAGTTTCACAGGGGGATGTTTACAGGAGATGGGTCAACAGAGTCATCGGGAAAGAGCCTGTACTAGAAATAAATCAGAATGACTGTATGTGCCACAGAATAGCTAAACAGTGCCTCCCCATGATGGCTTCAGTTCTGCTTAGTTAATTTGAAATACATAAACACAAGTAAAAGTTAACAAAAGCAGGGTTATTATCACCAAAGGGGTACTGGGGACAGCCAAAGGTGACACAGAGACTCCATCATCAGGAGGCATGAAAAGGCACTTTATTATTAGAAATGTACAGTTCTTATGGAAACAATGGTGGCCCTAAGACCTGATTGGCCTTCAGGAATCTTCTCTCACACTAGTGGTGAATAGCACACTCTGGAGAATCATGTCACAGACGTATTTTATGAAAAATCCTTTTGCCAGGATTTTTTCTCCTGAGAAGCTGAGAGACCTCAAAGTAAAAGAAAAACAATGATTATCTGCTGCTGTGAAATGCAACAGGTACACCTGTGATTGGTCCATGTGAATTGTTTCTACTGATGACCAGTCACAGGTCCAGCTGTGTTGGGACTGTGGTCAGTCACAAGATTTTATTATCATTCCATTTCTTTCTTTGCTAACCTTCTGATGTCTCCTTTCTCTTTCTTTAGTATAGTTTTGATATACCATTTTCTTTTAATATAATATATATCATAAAATAATAAATCACATTTCCTTCTGAAACATGGAGTCAAGATTCTCATCTCTTCCCTCATCCTGGGACCCCTGTGAACACCACCAGAGAATCATATCTGTAAACAACAGCTACAGAAAGAGAGATAATAATTGTTTTAATTCTTTCTCTGAGCTTTTTCACAGCTTCCCAGGAAAACCCTGGGACAGCTCGGTCTCTCTGTATCCAGAGGATATGTGATTACCACAGGGTGATTACAGACCTAAAAAGACAACTAGACTAAGACAAATATTATCAGGAGTAATTAGGTTACAAAGGAAATGATCAAGTGAGATGATAGGTATATATTTTTTTAAAAAATCAATACAGGTAGTGTAACCAAATCTTCCATTTATCCTTGACTAATTTTTCCAGAACTAAATCTAAAATTTTCCAAATTTAGCCCTCCTTGTTGAGATATAACTACAGGAGTAGGGTTATGTTTGAAATTTGAGCTTATTTTTTACAGTCCTTCCTCCATTGATGAAAATCCTTTGAAATCTTTATCTGTGTAAAATCCATGACACAGCATTCATAAAATTACACCAGATAACTTCAGAAAATCCTAGAATGGTTTGGTTTGGAAGGGACCATAAAAAACTCCCAATTCCAACCCCCATGTCAGGACACCCCTTTCAGAACGAGCTGATAAAGAAACTTCTTATTTATTAGGATTACATCATCCCAATATGTCAATGCTGTCAAATAACTTTGCCCACAATTCTCTTCTAGTCCTGAGTTTCCGCAAATCCATACTGCATTAACAGTGGTATCTAAGAAATAATTAAATAATAATAATTAAATAATGATGATGATAATAATAATAAATAAATAAATAAATAAATAAATAAATAAATAAATAAACTGTCTCTGAACAAAACCCAGGGATGCTTCTGAGCATTAATAGCACACACTCTGTGCAACAGGTATCCTTAATCACCTCTATTTGCTTTGTTACTTCAGTCCAAAACAATTTGTACACCGGGTTTGATGCAACAAATTGTTATTTAGGTTGTTTTCGTTGCGTAAAACCACTAATGTCACTGTCATTGTTCTCTGAAGGAATCTGCCTTTGCTCTGAGCAGTCCTGACACAATCAGCTGTGCCCCATAAATCAGAAAACACCCCAAAAAGCAGTACAGATGCCCAGCTTTTGAGTCCAGCACATAGTAGTTATCCTCCCAAACAACTCCAGAAAACATTTTAAAATTAAACCTACAGGTGATTGCTGTGGTAAATGTGTTATATATCTCTAAATCAGTTGAACCACATCATGTTGGTAAGGTGATTTGAGTGAGACAGCCCTGGTTTGAAACATTATTTAGCAGGTTACATATTTAAAGAGCAAGCTGTCCCAAAGCTAATGAGCTAGAAGAAATGAGTCAGAGCTTTATCTAGACATATATAATGAGCTGTGAAACAAAACCACAGGTTGAGAGATTCCCCAGCTGAATTCAGTCAGGAAAGAGGGAGGATTGGTAGACTGAGCACAGGAATGAAGGAAAAAAGCAAGACAAGATCTAGAGCAACTGATTTGCTTAGTGGCACAAAAGAAAATAGGATTGAGGCTGTGGAAAGTGAAGAGATTAAAACCATTAAAATAAAACAACATGGTTAGAAGACATAGAGTGGATATATGTCTTATATATATCTATATCTATATCTATATATATATATATATATATGTGTCTTCTATATATAAGAATAAATAAATATGTATTCTATATATAAAAGATGTATACTGGATATATGAAATAAAAAGTTGAAAAACTACTAAGTGAGCCAAATGCTGGTAACTTCTCAGCTGGAAACTGATCTGTTTATGAAAGGATAATGTAATGCACTTGCTGGTAAGAACAACAATTTGAATCTAATGACCCAGGGTTCTTTTACATTTAGCATCCATTCCAATGATGCTGTCATCCAGCAGTGCCCAAGTTTTTATAAAATACACATTGACATGTCAAAAACCAGGTCTGTGAGCAGGCAATGAAAAACACAGCCTGAACACTGTTTGTGGGCTTGGTGGAATCAGTGGCATCAGTGGGGTTTGAAGAAGGCAGAAATGTAAAGGACTTCTTCTTCTGGCTTGCTGATTCACATGGGTTTAATCTTTGCCTGGCATTTCACATCAGTGCTTGATGCAGCCTCTTGAATCCTCTGTTTTGCCCATAGTCTCGTGAATATTTTGGGATTTTTTCATCTTCCAACCTGGCAGATCGAACCATAGCAAATTCAGGCCATCAAAATGCACGAGTTCTGTATCAAACTCTTAGAAGGCCCTGATCATCACACCTGATAAAGGTAGAAATGTGCTTTGTAAGGAGAGAAATGTGTCAGTTAAGCCCTGAAATTTCTATATATTCAAAGAAAAATCTAAGTTGAGGAGTTGATCACAAACTGTCATTTACAGAAGAAAACATTCTGAAAAGCAGCTGTAAAGCCCACAGACATTCCAGCTAGGTCCTGTCTTGCTTCTTTCTAGATATTGTGTTTTACTGGACAAAATGAAGCATTTAATACAGCATTGAGCCTTGCAGCTCCTCTCAGACAAAATATTGTTTGGATTGTGTGAAAATACAGCAGACCCATGTCTGTGTTGTGTACAAGGACTCTCCCAAAAATTACTGTTCAATAAAGAACAGCAAAGGAGAGGCAAAACCCAGCCTAGGTTTTTATATCTGTTTCATAAAATAAGTCTTTCTTCAACATATTTCATGTCATTTCTATAAGGAAAATGGCAAACCAACTCACCTGCTTGAATCCAAATAAATTAAATTTATTTTATAATGGCAGGTTTTTACATCTAGTCTTTAAAGTGGGTTGGGAAAACTTCAGAAGAAAGCTTGTGTTTTCAATCCTCTTTGTTTTCTACACTATTTACCTAACAAATTTACCTAATGAATTTACCTAATGAATTTGTAACTATGACTCATTTACAAATCAAGTATTTGATCAATACACATACTTCATCCAATGAAAATAATGTCCTCTAGAATATGATCAATATTCATGTGAAATTGTCAAATCAGAGGTTGTTCAGAAACAACCAGAGTTTACATTTCCCATAGGTTCCTGTTTACAGACAGAGTATACCAAATTATAATATTTTGAATTTAATTTATTGTAGTGATGCAAAATGCTTTCACACACATCCCCACACACCCACCCACACCCTATGATTTCCTAGAAAATGAACAAAATAATAAACTTTCCTATTCAGGAGATAGATCTTCCATGACATGATGATCAGTTGCACTTTGGGGGCAAAAACTATTCAGTTACACTCCTGAATTAATTTTCTATGGAAGCCATTGAATGCTTTCTAAATTTTTGTATTTTTGAATCCAAATCTGTTCAAATACATGCAATGGTGTTTTGTAGTTGTAAGTGACCAAGGCTTACTGTTCTTTAATTATTTTGAATTTTAATGAAATTATGTTAATAATTCACTGATAGATCATATATTTACACATCTTAAAACTACTGCATTTTCTTGTTTAAAGGAATGTTTAAAAATTCATTTTAAATATACAGAGTTACTTTTCAATCTTTTTTAAAGGACAAATTTAGTTAAGGTACTTCATATGCTTTAGAAAACATTAATTCTATTTCTAGACTGAGTAGATTCAGTCCCAAAAATCAGAATTTTACATTGATCTTCAGTGTTTTGTTATTATCCAGAGAATAGAGATGTCAATATTGTGGAATTTATCAAATACATTAAAAATTGACATAAATAAAAATGCAGGAGGCTCAGATGAGGAATTGATCCCACCACATAGACACGTTTTAGTTTTATGTTCCATGAATCCCTTGCAGCAATTTTCATTGCCAGTCCCTGGGGTAGAGGATGCCTCTGATGAGGGCTCCTCACTTTCAGCTGTCCTGTGTGTAACTGGATATTCCCTCCATCTGCCTGTGCCCTGTGCCCAGCTCGCTTTGGGAGCTGACTCTGCTTCCAGCTGTGTAACCAAATCTGGAAAACTCTGCAGAATATCTGTAACACTGCAGAGTGCCCATGGAATGTGAATTTCCTGACAAAGGAGGATGACAACAGTGCTGCTGCACAGATGCAGATATTAGAAATCCAAAAATACACTTGTTTTTCTTTTGTTTAAAAGAGAAAAATGAGCCAATTGACTTGGAACCCAAACAGATTAATTTCCCTTGCAATCTCATTCCATTTTAAGCCCTTCTCCTGAGCTGTCAAAGTAATTTCCTTTCTCTTCTCCTGTCCCAAATGTCTCACATTCAAATAAGATTTTGCTGTTATTACTCCTTATATTGCAGGAGGATTAAGTCACAGTCAATGACCTTTGAGGCCAGGGTCAGCAAAACACTGAAGATCAGTGTTAGATTCTGATTTTTGGGACTGAGTCTCCTCAGCTTCAGAGTAGAAATACTTCTACTCTAGAGTAGAAGTAGAAATAGAAATAGAGTAGAAATACTTCTACTCTACTCAGAAATAGATATAGAAATAGATAAATAAAGCTTTTTTTTCTGTTTCAGGACTGCTTCTGGTCACTTGTGAGGACCAGAATTTCTTGGGGTTTTTCCCCTCTCCTTGACACACTACTACTGTATTTATTGTGTTCTTCTGTATGTGTTTATTTTCTTCCAGATGTAGTTGCACAGTTGCTGATTTTGAGTCAGGAAGGAATTTTTTTTGCAAGGCTAGGGGCTGCTGCAGACATGTCATGGCATTTTAATTCCATCCTAATGCAAGGGCCCAGAATTATGGCAGTGCCACTGCTCTATCTCTGCGCTATAACTCCAATTCCCCAGAGTTTACCCTCAGTCTGGTAAAGGTTTTGCTTTGTGCCATGGCATTGAAACCTTCTGTGGGGTTTGGAGCGTGCCCAGGATGAAATGGATTTCCAAGGGTGCCTCAGGATGGAAGTGCAGCCACCTGGATGTCCAAGGCTGAGCTCAGCCCGGGGGCTCCAGAGTCCAGCTGTGCAAACACATCTGGACGAGGCACAAAGGGCACAGCAGCTCTAAAAATGTGTGTCCAGCAAGGGCCACAGCTTCTCACTCTCTGTGACACCAGAACGCCAGGAGGGCAAAGTGGCGCTTGTACAAAATTGTACAAAAATGCACAAAATTGTACAAATTTGTACAGATTGTACAAAACTGCAGTGGAACAAACACTCCTAAACAAGCTGGAAACGACAGTGGAGCCACACACACACTTAATTTGCCATGGCTACATCAGAAATCTAAACTTTCTAACCCACTGCTGGAATTAGCCTTGTAGAAAAATTGAGCAAGATGCTCTCATTAAACATAAAGCATCATAAATCACTAGCTTAATAGAAGAAAAAAATGTAAGCAAAAAAAAAAAAAAAAGATAGCACAATTTGAGGGTTTGATGTGTGAGTCAGCAAAATGGTTTAGAAATGCCCTAGGAACAATCAGAATGTTCCATTTCCCAACTAAATATATTCAAATGTGAGCTGCATTCAAATATATTTTGATTGACTTTAGCCCAAAATAAGTTTTATTTGATCTAAATAATAATAAATATTGCTAAGTGAGATGTTTAAAGCAATAAAAGAGTAAGGCTTTACAAAAAACAGCACTGAATATTGTTAGGTAGTATTTAGTATTTATGGAAATAAAGCTAAGAAGATTAAGGGGCCTTAAGGAGAAATGCTTATGATATTTATGATTGTGTGCTGAGAGATACAAAGCAAATATAGGAAGATTTATTTGCTCTTGATTAAGAGTTATAGAGGAAATGGACTCACTAAAATTGCCATGCATGACATCACTTCTAATAGGGACTCACAAAAAGCATCAAAAAGCCATTTCTTGCAAGAATCATAATTTAACTCTAACTTATTCTGCTTTCAAATCATTAGATTTTTGAAGAGAGAGAGGAAGTCATTGTTATAAAGCATAGTTCAGAGAGAATTGGCTCCCAAGTGATGTTGCAGAATTGTTTCATCATCCAAACCCTGGTGTAAGTGAGTATTCACCAGTGCTTGTGTGTCTAAATGCAGGCCAGATTTCAATGTGGAGGAAGCATGTCTCTGACCATTCCTTCAGTTACATTTTCCTTGTCTTGAGAAGGAGCAGACTCAAGGAAAGATCTTCTCTTCAGTAAACATGAGGACAGAGGCAGCTCTGGGAAAATCAGCTTTCAGCTGTGTGCAAGTAGAAGCTGATTTCAGATATAGGATTAAAAAACTTGAGGGAATTTCCTTGAAGAAGGATTACCTACAGCACCAATCTTGTAAATCTCATCCTTGTAAAGAGATGGCATTTTAAAATATTCTATTTTCACGTGATTTTACCAGGACAAGACACCACTGGAGTTTATGTGAACATAAGGAGGTGTTAAATTCTAAGGAAATGAAGTGCAGGTAGTTTTGGAGTAGAAATTACACTTTAAGAAATCAAGAGTAGAAGACAATTTAGGTCAGAATATTCCTCACAGTGCAACACAATCAGGTACCAGCAAATGTATGGAACATGCTGACAAGCAGAGCCAGAAATATGCTGTACAGACAGCTAAATATTGTTTTATTGACCTAGAGATCAAAGGGAGCACAATGAGGAGAGGAGATTTAGGGTTCTTTAGCCCAAAAGATTCCTTACCATGCCCTTTAATATGGGTCAAACAAAAGTGGATACACTCAGCTTGCTATTTGAAGATTTGTTTCA